>NC_084597.1:29672377-30289877 GCF_033807715.1 Cololabis saira | reverse complement strand
TCTCTTGATGCATCTCTTTTCCTTTCTCACTCAAACTCTCCCTTTCTCACAAAAACATACATGCACTTTGGCGTAGCAACCAGCCGTCTATGCAGTCCCGTGTGTGGGCTCCGAAACAACACCTTCTTTATGAAGGATCTTGAAAACAGCAGGAGTCGCAACGAAAACAGTCATGAATCGCCAGGACTGTCTGTTGACTGAGAGAGCACAGTAAATTGAGGACAGCCCAAGTCAAGAACAACACGGCCGAGCTGTTTCACACTGAGGTTCACTACAGCTGCAACCTTTTAGCATGCCCATAAACTCATAATCTGAGAATTCACATTGTGCGTATGTGTGTTGTGATTTGCCACATAGCCCTGATGTTCTATCATCATCACCTATCATCAAGCTGGTCTTCAGTGTAGCTATAACACATGTATTTAGAGCAACGCATGTCTAGAGTGGTATCAATATTATTATTATTATTATTATTATTATTATTATTATTATTATTATTATTATTATTATTATTATTATTATTATTATTATGTGAAAAATTAAACAGTTCTATTTTTCTGTTTGACCAATGCACTCTTTAGATTACTTCGGTTACTGCTTTTCTATGGGCAGAAATATGTGCCACTAGAAACTGAATTTGAATTGCTCAACTTGAATAATTGCATTAAAAAACTGAATCTGAATCACATAATTTGAATTTGTAAAATTCAGTTCTTGCAATTCAATTTAAATTTTACGGTGCCCATGCTGCAAATCTTCACACACTCCTCAGCAGAAATTTTTCTACAAAACGGCAAGATATAAATCTACACTTTTTACACAGAATGGAGAAAACACAATAGGTTTCGAAATATCTAGCTCCCATTGGTCATTTATATTGTTGAAAGAAAATAGAGGTTATAGTAGGCTACGTGAAAAGGAGTTCTATGTATCTGCACTCGATTGCTGTTCCTCCGGAAGACCCGGATGTCTGGCACAGTAAAATTGAAATTGAATTGCAATAACTGAATTTTAATTGTGAGAACTGAATGTAGATTCAGTTTTTCAATGCGATGATTCAAATGAAACAATACAAATTCAAATTATGTGATTCAGATTCAGTTTTTTAATGCAATTATTCAAGTTATGCAATTCAAATTCAAATATAAATTATTCAAATTCAGTTTCTAGTGGCACATGTTTCTGCCCATACTTTCCCTGTGGTTTAGACAGTTGGAGTTCACACACAGCTTGACTATGACTGGGCAGCAGCAGAACAAGCTCTTAGGAAGTCTGTTTTTTTTTTTGGGGGGGGCGGTTGCCTTTCTTTGGTCAAGTGAGGGTATAATAAGCCACATCCAATAACACCTCACACCAGCAAGGAGTGTATTTTCACCACATACGGTTTACTTTAGTAAAGAAAAAGATGAATCCTTAATTAATCCTAGAGATCCTTTTTTTAAACCAGTAGAAACCAGCTCAAAGTAAACTCTAATACAGGTCCTGTTGTGACATTATAAGTTTTAATGTAGCTCTGCTTCACCCACCAGTCTATTAACATCAGCTTATTTGAGTTTGTGTCGCGAGGGCAGCGGACTAAGCAGAGTGTTACAGACTTCTCTCTCCCCAGCCACTTCCTCCAACTCCAAAAACACCAAGGCCCTCCCAGGCCATCAAATACATATGATCTATCCAGTCTGCCCCTGGGCCTTTACCCATTTGGATATGCCCAAAACACTTCCACAGGTGTCCAGAAGGCATCACTACAAATGTGTGAACCACCTTGATTGGCTCTTGATGTAGAGGAGCAGCAGCAGCTGTTCCTCCACATAATAATGGTGAGTTATCAGAGGGACTCACCACCCTGAGTCCCAGAGTCCCTCTCTGATAACTGAACTTCCAGCGACCTTGCAGAGGACACTGTTTTCAACTGTAATCACAATCTTGTCTTTTTTCTTTTTACACTACCCACAATTTGGATGCCATAGATGGAAGTCAGAACATAGTTCAACAGTAAACAGTGTCCCACATCTTTGCTCTACTCATGTATGACAACGTACTGGTACAGATTCTGCACAACTGCAGACAACAAACTGATTTGACCTATCTCCTGCCCCATCCTTCCCTCACTTCTGAACAGTGTGACATACTCTAGCCCATACTCCTGAAGCACCACCCATAGGATACCCAGAAAAACAGATCAAGTGTTACATGGCCAGGACTGAGCCCAAACCTCATGAATCTGAGGTTGGACTTTAAATTGGACTCTATCCTTCAGCACCCCGGAAGAGACTATAGACCTAGACCTAGATCATAGACCATAGACATCTCTTCTGAGAACTCTTCTGGAGCTTCAGAAGACAGTGATTCCTCAATAGAGTGTTTTCAGTCAAAGATCTGCCGCAACTCAGACCACTAGGCCAAGACAACTCTGTCTCCTTCACACCTTAATTTTACAGTTGGGTGGTGTGGCTGCTCGGACCATCGCTCCAGTAATGTGATCCTCCAGCAAAGGTAAAGGTAAGTATGGATGGATGGATGGATGGATGGATGGATGGATGGATGGATGGATGGATGGATGGATGGATGGATGGATGGATGGATGGATGGGTGGGTGGGTGGATGGATGGATGGATGGATGGGTGGGTGGGTGGATGGATGGATGGATGGATGGATGGATGGATGGATGGATGGATGGATGGATGGATGGATGGATGGGTGGATGGATGGATGGATGGATGGGTGGGTGGGTGGATGGATGGATGGATGGATGGATGGATGGATGGATGGATGGATGGATGGATGGATGGATGGATGGATGGATGATTGGATGGATGGATGGATGGGTTATTGGGTTGATGGATGGATGGATGGATGGATGGATGGATGGGTTATTGGGTTGATGGATGGATGGATGGATGGATGGATGGGTTATTGGGTTGATGGATGGTTGGATGGATGGATGGATGGATGGATGGATGGATGGATGGTTGGATGGATGGATGGATGGATGGATGGATGGATGGATGGATGGATGGATGGATGGATGGATGGATGGATGGGTTATTGGGTTGATGGATGGATGGATGGATGGATGGGTTATTGGGTTGATGGATGGATGGATGGATGGATGGATGGATGGATGGATGGATGGATGGATGGGTTATTGGGTTGATGGATGGATGGATGGATGGATGGATGGATGGATGGGTTATTGGGTTGATGGATGGATGGATGGATGGATGGGTTATTGGGTTGATGGATGGATGGATGGATGGATGGGTTATTGGGTTGATGGATGGATGGATGGATGGATGGATGGATGGATGGATGGATGGATGGATGGATGGGTTATTGGGTTGATGGATGGATGGATGGATGGATGGATGGATGGGTTATTGGGTTGATGGATGGATGGATGGATGGATGGGTTATTGGGTTGATGGATGGATGGATGGATGGATGGATGGATGGATGGATGGATGGATGGATGGATGGGTTATTGGGTTGATGGATGGATGGATGGATGGATGGATGGATGGATGGATGGATGGATGGATGGATGGATGGATGGATGGATGGATGGATGGATTTATGGTTGCCTGAATGGTCTGCCTAAAGTTTACTCATAAGGAGATCTGAAAATTCTGTTTATATATAAATATAAAACACAGTGGATTACGTTGCCACAGAACTTACACCTAAATTGAAGAAGCACATACATTTTAAAATAAAAGCAATATTTAAAACATTAAAGAGGAACATTTTGACTGTCCACCATTTAAGGGTTGTTTTTCTTGACTACTGGTGTATTTTTTTGATAGACAAAACCCATTACAACATTATATTAACCCACGGAGACTCTGGGCAAACAAATCATAGTCAAAGATGAGATTTTAACCACCAAGGAGAAGTTCATTTTAGAAGTAAAAAAGCACAATAGATTTCCCCTGCTGGGAATCAATTTTCTCTTTGTGTCTCTTTAAGACACAAAGAGAAAATGTAGCAACTTGGCTCTCTTGAACTTTAAAAGATTTTTTCGAGTTAAATTCAAATTAATATCTCTGCAAATATCCCTAAAAAAAAGATATTAACCTTCACTTGGTTCTGAGGAAGGTCCCGCTAAATAATGACTGTTGCCTGTAACCATTTTTATCTGAACATTGTGTGGTTTTATCTTTTATGTTTTTGTTTTAAACCTTCCAATTGGCCAAAGAATTAATTAGTCTACCTCTAATATCATCACTGCAATTTTATAGTTTTTAAAAAGACTGAAAAATAAATATGGATCATAATTTGAACTTTGATAAAACCACAAGACCAGAAGTAAGAAATGTGTTTTGCTGATTTAGAATTTTGAAAGATCCTGAATTTCATGATCTGAGGTAACAAATCAACACACTTGCACTTGAGAGAATGCTTTGAAAAAACACAAAATCTCACACTGTACAGCATGATGGATACAACTTCCTTCAGACTACTTGTTCTCAGCATCGGAAAATGAAAACAGCATAGGGCAGCACCAGAAATAAATCTCCAACTTTTTACTGTGCAAAAGTCGGATAAAAAGACGATGCACAACCCCAAAAAACCACAGCGGTATTTATGAGTATCTACAATTCCCTTAAACCACTGGCCCAGAACTGAAGCATTAATGGAAATGCAAACTGGGGACACCACACACACATTAACACACAGCCAAACTCAAATAAATATGCATGTAAGGACTTTCAGGAAGCTTGCACCAATTCCCTTGTTCTACACAAAAACACGCTCAAAGCACAACATGCCTACCCTTCTATGCCACCAGTACAAACACTACACCTCACTACACACACTCTGGTTCAGAAGGTGTCTATGTAATGGAAAATAGGACCTATTATCCAAACAATCTGAGAAATAGATCTGTTCACTGTGCTGACGGACTGATGAGCGAAGGAGACAAAGGGACTGATGCAGATAAACAGGGTTTAAAGGTTTCTGAGACAAACATGAAGTGGGAAACAGGAATAAAAAGAGGAAAGTGATAGAGAGCCAGTGGAAAGATAGAAAGTCAAAGAGAGACAACGTGATAGTGGCTGTTGTGCAGACGCCTGCCATGAACCGCAGCCTCACCACAAATGAATAAACAGCCTACAAAATATGAAAAACATCCAAACATTGTAAATGTGTCGGAGTTTGTTTTTGGAGACGTCTCCACTTGCATTCAGAGTGAACGATAAACACGTAAGCAGGGTCCTGTCATGTATTATGTGACATGAAGTTACATGAAAGAAGCATGGAAGGAAAAAATGAATTGAAGAACTGCTGTAAAGTATATGAAGACATTGAAAGACAGACATGGAAAGTTACAAGGGTACAAAGGTTGATTTTTCCCAACTGAAATTTCTTTCAGTCACATTTCCATTCGAGCAGTACATTACAGTGTGATTTGTGCATGTTTAATTATTTTAGGATCCCAGAATCATCTACTCTGGCTTAGTTAACCACCGTGCTGTTTTCTATTTGTTTTGACATGAACAATCAAGTGGTCACAAAGTGAATTTTCCCCCAAAACACACCTGAGTAGTCATAAATCAGCATGTAAATCTTACTTAAACCCTACTCATATCACTTCCACACTTGGTTTAAAGAAATTCTTCTTACATTCCTGTTAAGAATCGAAAAGTACAAGCCTTGCGAAACTATGAAAAGAAAAAGAGAGAGACATCAGTGAGAATCCACAAAATGACCTCCGAGATTATCGGCCAAGAACACCTCTACAGCTCACATAGCAGCAAATCAAAGGCAGCCTGAAGTTTGCCAATGAACATCTGGAAGTCAGTGAGTTCTGTGAGGAGACCAGTCTTTACCTGTTTGGCCACATGGCTGCTGCTTTTGTTTGGAAAAGGAAGAGAGAGGCCTTCAACCCCAAAAAAAGTTCTCACAGTCAAACATGGTAATGAGCACATAATGATGTTAAAGTATCTCACTGTTTCAGGCACGTGCAAACTTTGTTTATGCACAGCGGATCATTAAAAACAGAAGATTATGTTGATATTATGTGGAATGATGTGAAGAAATCTGCTGCCAGTGAAACTTTAGGTTTCTAATAGATCTTCCATCATCTCGAATCCACATACTACAGATATCCCACCTCATTCAAGAAAAAGGAGGTGTGATGTTTCCAACATGATGCAACTTTTTAGGTGAGTGAGGGGTGGCAGGAATAGTTTTTCAGAGAAATAATGGAGTGTTTAAATGTATGAGTGTTTAAACTTTGGCCTAGATTAATAGAAGAAATGTAGCTATTGTCAACCCTATTGATGTTGTCTGTGGCAATGCTCGAAAACCCTGAAATTTGAATGAGCTGTAACAATTTGTAATAGAAGAATGTTAAAAGCACTCAAGAGACATGTGCCACCACAATGAGGAACAGCCACAAGAGATTGTTGTTAGTTGTATGTCACAGGGGCTATACTATTAATCGTTAATTGTCAGAGCTTTATTTTGGTTCTTTTGGGACCAAATAGATTACAACCTTTCACTTTTGGTTATTGTCATTTCCATTGAAAAGGTTTACTTCAAAAACACATCTTGTAGTCTTTACCTAAAATGTACCATGACCTCTGTGTGGATAAAGCGCCACTAAGGTGAGATGTTGCTAAGGTGGCCTAGTGATTGGGGCTTCGGGCTCAGGATCCGAAGGTCGTGGGTTCGAACCCTGGCACTGGCGTCACTTTGTGCTTTCCTTGGGAAAGATGCTTTACTCTCGGCTTTCCTCACTTCACCCAGGAATGGGTACCTAGCTTTGCTAGGGGAAGTATCCAGCGATAGACTAGCGTGCTATCCTGGGCGTGGTTACCACCTGTTCGTTTGCGCTACAGAAACCGGAGATAAACACTGGCTCTATGGGCCACAAGAAAAAGTTTGAAAAGAACATACAGTAGAACCAAGATAGTTGGCATAACACCCTGGAACAACTGGAATATGAAGCACTGGACTGCAACTAGAGCAGTTACTCTAAATTTGAAAGGTGCAAATAATTACTTTTAATGAAAATTACTAATTAAAAGTAAAAAAATATCCAGAATAATGTCAAACAAACTACAAAAATAGCACTCAGGTCATAAAAACTTTTGAACGAGGAGACACAAGAAGAGAATCAAACAGCGTGGTGAAATGAGATGAGAGGTTGAACAGTTGTGTTACTTTTTTAACAGCTTTTATGCACTCATCCAGCACAAGCAGATAAAAGGAAAGTGAGTCCCGGATGACTGCCTGTGCTGTAAGCACTGGATGTCTCCGCTTGCGCCTGGGCATTTCGAGTACAAATAACAACAAAGTCACCCGTGACCCCTGGCGCGGTAGCATCAGTGTAAGCAGCCAGGGGCCGTACGGGGCACAAGGGGCTCGGCCCACCCTCTGCTGGCTGGGGGTCAAGCTGGGCAAGCTGGATAGGCAGGACCTTGGGCAGGAATGCGATGGTCGGCCACAGCGTAACCCCTGAGCCATCTGGGTTCCATCTCAAGCAAGTCTGACCCGCTGACTGACAGGACATGTAATTCACCAACTCGCTTTGCTAATGTCATTGCGAGGACAAAAGCTGTCTTCATCGACAGCCACTTTAGGCCCGCCTGGGCCAAGGGCTCAAAAGGTGGAGAAGAGAGGGCACCTATCACCATGGGCAGGGCCCACACTAGGACCTTTTGGGTGCAGCCTCAGGGCCCCCCTGAGAAAGAGAGAAACCAACCGGTGACACCCCACGGTGGCATTCTCAACCCGGGCATGTTGCGACGAAATGGCCGCTAGGTACACATTCAAAGAAGACTGAGCACGGCCACCATCCAGGAGGGACTGAAGGAACTCCAGGACCATGGCCACAGGGCAAAGCACAGGGTCCTCTACCTTGTCTGCACACCAGGCAGAGAATCTTCTCCACTTGCACTCATACTGGAGGTGAGTTGATGGCGCACGGCATTCAAGATGGTAGTCCTGCCGGGCTCAGTACAGCTTGACAATAACGGGTCGGACCCCGCAGTGAACAGACCCAGAGTCAAAGGCGTCGGGGGCCGGGGTGCCAAACCTGACCCCCCAGCTGGGACAGAAGGTCCCTCCGATTGAGGAGGTGCCATGCCATGGTGCACTGCAGCAGATCCTCCGCAGCAGTGGAAACCATGGTTTCCCTGGCCAGAAGGGGGCCACCAAGAGGAGCCTGTGACCCCTCTGGAGGACCCTCTGCAACGTTGGCCAAATCCTTTCCACTACCTCCGGATGAAGCCACCACTCTCCCGGTGGAGGCCTGCGCCCGGAAAGGAAGTCCACCACCTGATTCCTGTCCCATGGCAGGTACATCGCCCGTAGGCTGGGCAGGCGCGTCTTTCTTGCCAAAGATAAAGCAGCTCGAGTAGAACCCCCGGTGCTGCAGCAGGGGTCCACCGACACGATGGCGCCCTTGGCCAGTAGGACGGACAACTCCTGAGCCAGAGCCAGAATGTTCACCGGGTCTCTGATGATGGTCATTCTGACCCGGCCGGAGGTAGGGGGCCGGTGTGGGAGCTGCAATTTGTACCCGTGGGTTAAGGTGGAAATCACCCAGTAACTGAGCTGCTGCTGGGAAAAGCATCCGACGACCGGCCCCGTGGCTCTAACGCCGCCTCCCCCGGCCTCTGGACGTGCCACGGGGGCGGCGGTCGGGGTCAACCCGCGCTCAGGGGGCGAAAGTCACCAGCAGGCTGTCCAACGGGCCGCTTGGAGCTGGAGATATCCAGTGCTTACAGCACCGCCTGGCGGTCATCAAGGAACCTCCAAAACACAAACATGTCTATGGGTTGAAACAGCCCTAAAACTTTTCACCATGCAGTGGAAGTGACTGTGGGAGTGTGGGGTTAGTGAAAGGAACACTGTTTATTATGTCTGTTGTTCCGGCATGTGCAAAGGTTTCAAAAATGCTTGTAATGTTTACAATTCTGTATGAACATTTTTGTGTTTGTGAATTTCTATCTATGTATGGGTTGGCATGTCTCAGCTCTTATCTGAGTAACAAATACAGAGACCACAGTGACTAATTATCACAACTACAGTTGTGGACACATTTATTGGTGTCATTCCATTAAAGCAGTGGTTCACAAAGTGGGGCGGCAGAGAGCAATTGAAGGTGGGGCTCGCTATGAATGAATGAAAAAAATAAATGCTTGGACCATAAACTGTATAAAAAATATATAAAACAATGAATGAAGCCTTAGGTCACGTGACCCATTGGTTTCTGAAGCCAATGCTGGGTTTATATCACGTGGTTGCTGAGCAAACTGTCAGTCCATCAAATCAGAAGTAAACGTAATGCTTTATATTAACTCTCCTTAGTTTCGCATGTGCATCAATGCTGAAGTGAGATGGTTGGCGCATGGCTTGGACACTGCTGCCAACAGGCATACCAGGGAAATGCTTGGGGCCCCGAGCCAGAAGGGGGCCCTAAAGGGCCGACCAACTTTGAATCGCAACAGAGAAGTGACAATTAGGAGAATTTGCAATAACAGTGGTCGGCCAGCAGAGAACTCCTTAAAGGAGTCTCACGTTTGCCTGCCGCTCTCACTGTGTCTTACGTAAACAAACATGAGAGCGGGTCTATCAAAATGAAGAGCATTTTCACAACTCCAACCTTTCTTTTATGATTTGATTTCACTGATGTACCTTGATATTGGAGTTCACTTTGAATCTGGATGTTATTCCGGCTCCTTGGTTACCACTGGAATTATCCACTGCTTTAATTTATCATTAGTTTTCCTCTTGTGGATGCAAAACTTCTGAATTAGATTTGCAACAGACAACTCTCCCTTGCTTTCTGTGGTACATGTTCCGTGGTGCACATCATTATACCAAACAGCAGAATGACACATTTTCACCCTTAAATAGTCAGACTGACTAGAAGATTTAAGATACATATAATGCTAATTATAGGACACACTTTAGTTTAACATGTCATTATGGTCAAATTTTTTTAAAGCCTTTCAAGAGATGCCAATTCATTTGTCTAGGCCACTTGCATTAGTTTGTTTCTATAGATGATTCTTCTGAACAGCAATTCAAAAACAACATCTAATTTTCATTAGTTATTATATGGTAACCCATCATTTATTATTATTTTTGCCAGTTTCATTCGTGGTTTTTCTGGAAGGGTACCAACAAATTTATCCATGTGTGTCTCTATTGATATATATTTTGACTTTTTTATTTTCCCTCACACATTTTTGTACTCTTCTATACAGTAGTTTCTTGCATGCTGCAGGTGGCTCTTGACATCTTGTTATCAAATGCCATATCAGTATTTTAATTCACTGTTTGAATCAGTATGTGTGATTTTTTTTTTAAAAAGGGAGGAATATTTTACCACAACACACATGGTTTCTTCTCACTCTCTACAAAGCTTGACAGATTAAAATCATCCCAACAACCATCCGGTGCCCAAGATATGATAAGAAAAGCGCCAGACACAAAGACATGACCACACACTGCAGGTTTGTACAACATCTCTTCCTCTCCCTCTTTTATGGATTCAAAACAAGTCAGAGCAGCAGACCATCACATTTCCAGTTGTGTCCAGACCAATATATGTCAGTCATCTAAGAAGCACCAACTATTAATCAAAAGGAAGCTTTTACTGAAGAGATCTTATCTACAACTACAACTACAGACTGTCAGGGTTGGTGATATGGCTACAGCATTTTTTTAAACACATGGAGAAAAACTGAGTCAACCATGTGATAACTGAATTCATAAATGAAGAGAAAGCTGTTAAAGTGGTGACATTTACATTTATAAGATATTTGTTCCTTCTATTGAGAAGATAAAGAGACAACAGCGTATAATAAAACTCTCTAGACTGTATTTTAGCATGAACATATTTTTTTTCATTCATTTCAAACGAAGGCCAGGTCCCCATGCAAGACTCTAAAAAGAGGTCCAAGGAAAGTCTGTCTTTGTTCTCATCTGTCTGATTAGATTTACTATGATTGGTTCCGGGTTCACTGTAGCCTGTTATGTGTCTGCCAAACAAAGTCAAAGAAGTGATGTAAGTCATTATATTTACTTTGTGTTGCAGTCTTGGAAAACAAAAGTATGTTATGTCAAGATAGTACCCTTACTGCCTGTCAGACCACAAAGAGGTATTGATTAATTTGATGTTTAGTATGTTGAGGTCTGATGACTAATGACAAAAACAAGACACGGTATTTGTGTAGTCCATCAGTGGAGCTTAACTGTGAGCAGATCACAGCTGACAGGCTACAATACTTTATTAGGTTCTATTTTGCACATTCTGAGGCCAAAACTGTCCTAAACTTAGACGTCAATGATTATCACAAGCAAGTTCTTAATGTGTTTTAATCAACTGAGACCCCGTCCACACGTAGCCGGATATCTGCGGATATCTGCTAAACCGGAGATATTTTCCTACGTTTGGACCTGTCATCCACATGAAAACGCAAATAAACAAAGGTTTAAAAAAACTCCGGGCAAAGTGAAGATTTTTGAAAACTCCGTTTATGTAGATGCGTGTAGACACACACAACCGGAGTTTTGTGTTTTCGAACGTCACATTATGCGCCAAAACAACAACAAATCTGCTCTGACGTGCGCCTTTTGTTTACTACAGAACTACAGATGATCCAGCATCTGTTCTCCAAGCTATTAAATAAATGGTCTCTGGTCTTGACCACTGCTTACTGCGTTACACCGACACAGAGCCTACGCCGTAGGGTACGCGGCGACGCACACCCTACGGCGTAGGCTACGGCGTAGGCTACGGCGTAGGCTACGGCGTAGGCTACGGCGTAGGGCTGCGTCGATAACGCGGCAGGTCCGTGGCGGGACACGGGGGGGAGAAGGAGACGCGCCTGCCGGGGAAGCGGAGCCACGGAGCCGCAGCTTCCCCGGGAGCCGCAGATGATCTACAGGTTTGAAATGCTTATGAATGTGGTCGAAAACGCAGATCTTCGGTTACGTGTGGAAGGGGTTTTTTTTTAAAACGATGTAATGTGGATGCAAATTTTTTTATAAACGGAGGGGGGAAATATTCGGTTTTAAAAATACCCGGCTACGTGTGGACGGGGTCTGATCATCTGAGCATAAATATTCCAATAAATCTGGTCAATTCTAATAAACAAATCCCTTTAAAAAACGCCTAAACACATTCATTCATCCGGGTTGTGAAACTGGTATCAAAGGAGTGTTTACCAGTTTTAACAGACAAAGTCCATATGCAGATGCTGGAGGGTATGGCATTAAGGTTATGTGCCATTGACCATTTTCTATTATTTTACACTAGCTGTTTTTTTTGCCCGTTGACTTCACCACCTGGTTCATTTTAAGCATTATTTTTATCCATTTAATTATTTTTCTGATAAGAATAAAATCAGGGCTTGCTTAAAAGTCCAGCCTCTCACAATGGCTAAAAAACATGCAAACACGGTTGGTGCAATACTAACCTTTCTCTGAAACATGTTACTTTGGATGTTCAGCTGGTTGTCACAACCAAAGCTTTTTCAAAAAACTGTTATGATGCTTGATTCAAGCTAGTTCAACAGTTTACACACTCAAAATGAGTGCTGAATATCAATGCAGTACCATTGTGTTACATTTCAGTTTCAGTTTACCAGCTTTTAAAAAAGGCTAAAACATCTTACAAATTCTAGGGGTTAAATCAGTCCAATGTTCTTTAGAAAGAAAATACGTTTTAACAGGAAGGGCTCGCATTAACAATTGACATAGGATGTGACTGACATTTGGGAATCTTGCGACTAAGAAGAATTTCCAAATTTTACAAGCTGGTTGAAAATACTAAAAAGTGAAGCAACTCTACAACAATTTATCTTGGCAATTCCCCAGCATTACTTTTCAAACTGAATTGGAAGCGAAACCCTTGTGGCACCGACTCACGAGCGTGTGAATCCTGCCTCACAGGTGAGCATTGATTTGAATGTCAGAAAGCCATTTTGCAGTATAGTTTGAAATTCTTCTTGATGGATAAGGCAACTATTCATTATACTTCTGCTATGTGTGAAGATGTTACATTTACCTGTCTGAGTCCGAGTCAGGTCCAAATATCTGCGGAGAAGAGCTAAGTCTCACACAGCCCTCCTGTGTGGCGCTCACCTGTTAAATTCCTCTCAAGCCACAGAAATGTGGCTGGCAGCCAGACAGACACAAGTGGATTTATGGTCATGTTGGCTCAAAACCTCTGTGGTCCTGACCATATCTCTCCTCTTTATAGGACGATTTATATTTCTTCAGCTGAGGAGTTATATTAACAATATTTTTGGGAAAAAGGCAAATACATTCTAACTAATAAAAAAAACCAAAGAGGAGATTTCAAAAGTCATCTGCAAAGCTACTTCATCGTGAAGTGGAAAATACTAATCATAATCATATTTTAATTGCAAATAATAAATGATTCTTATACCAAAGTAAAAAGCGGCTGCTGCATAAAACCTTTAAACACTCTTCAAGGAGGCAGGGACTATTAATCCTCAGTGCTTGAGTTTGTGGACAGGTTTGGCCTTGTGTTGCTCGGCTGATGTCCAGCCAGGTTTGGCTTATGTCTGCATGTGGTGGAGAAACTGGATTTAATCCAGACCAGCTACAAACCTCACCAGCACAGAGACAGCATCAGCCTACCAGGCACCATTTATAATATGTCAGGTAAGACATCCAGTGGACATAAAGTCCAATTAGCTTTTTCCTGCTGCACTATGAACTCTTAATGTTGGTTTAACAACGACATGGGGAATTCAAATAGTTTATGCATTATTACTGACTAGTGACTTGGATCAAGCAGTGACTTGCTGCTGCATATAAAGAAGACCATTATTCATGTTTTATCTGATAGCTATGAAGTCTATGATAGCACGTAGCAACTTATAGTTTCTTATCGCTAAGTGGAAACTCTGCAGTACCGTTTTAATACCATTAAATCTATCAAAGTACAGCTATTCAAGTCAAATACGCTATTACAGGAAAAGTTTAGACTTAAACTTGATTGTCTCAAAGCTGTGGGCGCCTGTAATTATAATAAAATGACAGCGTGGGGAACTTTGAGGCGGAGCTACAGTACTGAAATTACACAAATAACACAGCTAAAGTGAATAAAAATAAATCAATCAGGTGTAAATCTCAAAATGTACTGGATCCAATTGTTCACATGTCTGATATTTTATGTGAACAAGTTACATTTTGAAGCAAAAGGCTCAGCAATATCCCAACAACATACACTAATGGCATTATAGCGAAGGAGAAAATGCATATATTCCCTGTGAAGTCTGAACCAAGATGTCATGTATTTGAATGAAGCTATACTATGCAGCATGTTGATGTAAGAAGAGAAAGAAAAAAATGACTCAAACTGATCCAACAATGATCTACTGCTTACAGCTACTTGAATGAGTCATGTGTTAATCTAGTGCTGACAGGTGGTGACTAAGGACAAAAAACAAATAAAAAAAAACAACCAATCATGCTCAATTTGCACCATAATAGAGGTGGATAATGTGGCCCAAATCTACTGAAAGTAGCATTGTAGTGACATGTGTCTGACATGATCCTTAATTATGGTAAAGAAAAGAAGCGTTAAGTGCACTTGTAGGTGCTAACCTTTTCTTACTTAAATTAATGTTGCAAAATCCTGTTTCAGTTGGTTTTTTTCTGTTTCTGTTTAAGACAGAACAGTTTCCTCATCAGATGCTGGACCAGTGGATGGAAACTGCTTGCTAAAATAAGAAATGGCAAATAAATCTGCCTTTTCATCTATAATAACATCAAAGTGATTGTTTTTTTTTTGTTTTATGGCTGTTACTATAAATTAATCTTTGGACAAAATCAGGTTGAGCAATAAATCCCTGCTAATGAACCCTATCTAAATTTAGGATTATCGTGTAAACTTTAGCCAACTCAAACATTAGAATTTTCTTTTTCCTTTTTTTTCTTTGGATTACTGCATTTTTACACACTTTGTAAACCTCTTTTGATGATGCAACAGCGATCTGAATTGGAAACATTAACTTGACACTTTACATGGGTCTGAACTGATTCACTCACAATAAACAGGTATTCGCAGCAGCAGCAGGATAATCTGACACACGATCAGCTGTTCACAATAGTCACACCATTAATTTACTTTTCATGTTTTCATTATGTAAAGCCCCTTGAATTACCTTGTTTCTGAAATGTGCTTTACAAATAAACTTACCTTGCCTTACATAATTACAAAAAAAAAAACTGTCCAACCTTTTGCCAACAACTTTTTTCCCCCGCAGCATCTGTGCCAAATAAACGAAACAAATCTTGTTATAAATGTTTGAGCTGCGGCTGCATCTCAATTTGCTACAGATCCCATCCTCCTGCAGCAGGTTTCAAAACTGTATATGAATTTTTAGCAGAACGGAAAGCTTTTTTGAGAAAAGTGCCACTGGAGAAGTGGGGAGGTGTTTTTAACACAATGCAATTAAGCCCAACTGAAAAAGAATAAGGTTGTTATTTTATTTTAACAACACCTGCTGTTCACAAAGGTTAAACAGGTGTCAAGTGTGTTAATATACACACATCAATTAGCAGCTAGTGCTGATAGTTTATGCAGGTCATCCCAAAGCAACTCCGCTCTGGTGTTAAAGCAAAAATGGTTTTTGTGTGTTACACATTAAAAATCGTGATAGCAGGATCAGAAATACTTGCTAATTCTGCTGAAAGTAAGGGTATCAGAATCTGTGAGTATTAATGTCTAAGCACCAACTGATATCATGTAATGTCTCTGAATAGAAGCCCAATTTTTCTGCAGTGCTCTAAAGGTTTCCATAGGAACATAAGTGATACTGGCTTGAAACTTCCTGTTTTGAGTTGGCAGGTAGCAGCCCATGACTATTTAGCATTTGCGTGTTAGCAATATGGCATTATTTTAGCCTGGAAAACCAATTATTTCCAAAGGTGGCACAAATGCTGCTATATATAACATGAGTAAACTTTATTAAGCATTTAAGGAGCCGTCATATGAAAAGGAAAGTTCATTACGCCAAAGAAAAAGTGGAATAAATCAAACTCGAATGAGCGAAATTCCCCACAGAAGCCAGAGAGCAATATCAATAATGGACCAAACCATAAAATTAATTAACCAGAATTACCTGCTCCTTTTGATTGTTCAAAATGTCAGATTTTGCAGCTCAGATGAACATCAGGAGTCACGTTAAAGTTCCCAGGTCACAAATGTATCTCCAAAACTGCTCTCTTCAAACAATATATAGCTGAACAGCTAAAGGAAGTGCAGGCAGTCGGCTTTATAGCAGACATTTGGACACCCAGTGTGTTCCTATTTGTCGCGGAACTTTAATTTTAATACCTGAATTTATGTAAATGATGTTACTTTATAATTACTGCCATATTAGATGATAATAAAAATAGATGCCATATATTGTTTAGGTGTGTCTTCCACAATATAAAAAGTTAATTCTGAATATGGCCATACAGCAGCGAAAATAATAACCATGGGGACAACCACCCATGGTCGAAAGTTCACATTGAAAAAATATGCGTATTTAATTTAAGAGGAATATAAATAAATTATGCCCAGTTGGCAGAATCGGTATATTCTGTTCAATTCCATTGAAAATACTTATTTATCCCCCAAAGGGAAATTAGTATCAGAACATCTCAAACACACACGTGCAGTGTCATTACAAGTTTCTTAAACAGTGTGCTACATTTTCAACTCCCTCTGAGCAAGGTTTTCTCTCTGCTCTGAAGTGAAAAATGTATTCAAGTGCCAGCAAAGGCGGGGTTTTCCTTCCCTTTTAAAAGTGAAAATAATGCCGTTTGTGGAGTTTCTATTAGGCTATTTATCTGTCAGACACTGTAAGAGATGTAAACAAAAACAAAATGCTGAGTAACTTGTAAACCCATTTTCTTTTCATTCAACACGAGGTACCAATTTTTATTTGTTAACATATTCAAGATAAACTTTATTCATTTGCTTGTTACCATTTAATCAAATGAATTTAAGATGGCTAGCAATTCTCTTTTTTCAGTGCACAGCTTATGTGATCTTAAAAGTTGAAACAGGAGCAACAAAAACCAGGAGGAGGTGTGTGGTGCTCAGTGAACAACTGAGTCCTTTAGGAGGAAAGATGACAAAGACAAAACTGCTTCTGGGTATATTATATTCTACATGCTGCCATTAAAAGAGCCTGAAAGTCATGATTACATGGCAGCACTGGATAATCAGCAATAAATATTTGAATTATTCATTTAATGTCTGTGAAGGCACAATAACCGCTAAATTATTTACAGTATTTACAGGTTTTGGAGCACCACGCTGCCATGCTGATGCCAACCGACTGGGAAGATGTTTCTCATCATCAACATTTGATTTGTTTTCTCTGTGCTCATTTCAGTTAAACAAAGGGTTCAAATGATTTAGGAACTCACGCACTCTGTTTTTTATGTACATTTCATTGTAAACTAGAGAATCTAAATAAGTATAAAGTTACATTTAACATTTTTTGCAGCTGTTTAGAGATGTGTCAGAAACAGATTGTTCTGGTTTTTATTCCAGATTAAATATATTGTGCAGTTTGAAGTATCAAACATTTGCAAAATGTTCATACAATGAGCCTGCACACATTTTCCTAACCTGGTGTTAAGTCTGGGAGACAAGCTATTAAATCCCTTTTTGAGCTGTAGAAGCTTGTGTTACACAACAGGAAAAGCCTGGAGAAGCCTGGGGCTTGGGTCTCCACAAGTCAAACTTCACTCAAAGGGAGAGTATTACTATGTGTACTTTCAGGGATCCAAGCTCTTTTTCTTGGCACACAGTTGGCACCATCCAGCGATATCAGATTCCTCCCTCAATCAAATACACTTGAAAAATAAGACAATGTGAATTGTTCAACTCGCTCACAAAGGAAGCGGAAATATAATTAGATAAACTGATAGGACGCACAGCAACAAAGAATCTGGTTTTAAGGTTAAATAAATAGAAAATTGTGAAAATGCAAAAGGTGAAAGAAAAGCTGTTATAATAACGTTTAAGGAAGTCGATTAGATTAAAATAGATTAATGAGCTTGGCTTCATTATTCACACCTAACCTGGTTATTTTCATTATTTAGTGAAAATATTTATATTAAAGGTTAATATTAAAGTTATTATATTAAAGGTTACTTTGACCCACTGGGAAATTTGGATTTAATCTTTATTAATAAGTTAACTGTCATTTATCGGTGTCAGTAGACAAACGGGAGCTTTGCCATTTTGCTCATCAGTGCTTCTTGTTGATGACTTGTTGATGGACTACGATTTCTGTTTGTAAAGCTTTCAGGAGAAAAAAAAAAGGGTTTGAAAGTGAGAGGAGATCCACATCTATGTCTCCGGTGTCATGTAACCAGACAGATGGACAGATAATGTCTGAGGAAATGCCAGACATCTAATATGGGACTGTTTGGTCAACAGTTGGGAGGAAATCAAGCACCCCGGTGTGACATGAGAGCAGGGACTCAGAGGAAGTCGTGAGGACATGCTGGAAATTCAATCGTAGGACTGCATATGCACACGTACACATACAAACCCTCATTCATACCCAGACATGAAGTCTTCCAAACAAGCATAGCAGTGCACGAGTGCAGGGAAACATTCGTCCGTGCACGCAAACAATAATAAACAGCAATTATATGAAAAGATACTCGCCGGACAAATACGCCCCATGCTATAATTACACATGGAAAGTTTACTCCCTCTGATCAAAGCGGAGCGAAGCAAAATAAGGAAATATTTCATAAACAATCCTGAGACAAAAACACACGCGATTATAACTCATAAGATTACCAATCATTTCCAAAAATATGACTGAGAATAAGTCCATGGCTGCATTGTGACGCATGGGCAAGATGTTGGTGTGTTCATCCCAAGATATTTCACAATAAATGCTGACATTTCCTTTTGCATACTTGTCTCTTTAGTTTTTTTTCAGAGATGTCAAGATAATTCATAATTTGTCCAAATAACAAATTAATATCATTAAGGCTGGTGGAGTTTTTGGCAGAGAATTAAACTTTCACTTAAAGAATAGTTAATGAGCTTAATCAGGCACAGGTTCAGATTTATTGCTGTTCTTGTCTTTTTCTTTATCGTGTATAGAGTATGCGTTTCATCACTGCAGGTCATTTTGCTGCTTTGATCAAGAAACAATGGACAGAATGGCCACAGGTTTTTCCTCTTTTTTTTTCCCAGCATGAAAAATTAGATCTAATAATTTTTTCTTAGTATTTAATAAAAAGGAATACGGTGATTGTATTAACATGTTCACACACCCACGTAACAAACTAATACTTTTTTGTGGAAATATTTTAACTTGTGTCAAAAGTCACAGTATCAAGACTGATATCACATGTGTATATCCAAGAGCATAACCAAGAAGCTACATACGTGTTGGTTTAACAGACCACAAGGAATTAGCCAAATATAAGAAATAATCATAGACTGCAAAAAACAAAGTTGGATCAAGCATCAACTAACGTGACCCATCGGTTTCTGAAAAGCAGTTGTGAAGCCTCTTCTTCCTTGTACAGGGTGCAGCCATGTTGCTCAGGAAGCAGACTGGAACACACTCCCTGTATGTCAATCAAAAGCCCCTTTCACACAGCCAGTTCGAGGCGGGAACGTTGCGCCTTTAAGCCGCCTCGCTGTTCTGTGTGAAAGTCACGGAGGCGGAATGGGGGGGCCAAGTGGCCCCACCAATAAGCCGGCAGCGGAGGTAGTCACAGAGCCGAAACGGGGTCTGTGTGAATGACACAGCCGGCATGCCGGCATGCCACTAGACGCTGACGCTGTCGTCACGCCTCTGATTGCGGAACGCCGGCATGCTGTGTGAATTTACAGACGGGAGCGGCGTTATGCCGGCGTTGTATGGTTCTGTGTGAACCAACAAAGGCGGCGTATTGGCAGGACTTCTTTACACCAATATTGCGGAATCTCTGTGTGAAAGGGGCTAAAGTTAGCCGATCGCAGCAGAAATATCATCATGGATGCCACCAGACATAATATATACTTTAACGTGTTGACACCAATGTGAAATCAAAAATGACTGTTGCGTTTAGCCAACACTTGGTTCGTATAAAAGGCTGGTTGCTTTGCTAAGCATGGAAGCATGATGTTTAAAGATAAGAAAGTGATAACAGCTACCCGATGGCTGAGCTGACTGTCAGTCAATCATGTTTGGAAATAAATGTAATGCTTTATATAAGTTCTCCTAACATGGTACAAAAAAATGTATCCCCCTTAAGGGGCGGATATACTTGCTTTTTGAGTCTGCGTTCGCGTCCGTTCACGTTCACAACCAACTCCAATGTCGCTCACATAGTACGCGAGGAGAACGCGTCGTACCGGCGGTAACCAATTGGGGTCAGTATGCAGAGTCAGCGTTAGAAAAGTGATTAAATATTTGGTAGTAGTATAATAAACCAGCTGGTGGAATAAAGAAAAATAAACAAGACAACAGCTCTGGATGAAGAGGAGATCACTGCTCTGCTTTTCTGGTGATCTCGGTAAAGAAAACAGCGCGATCGGAGATGGTTTGTCAGGCAGTTCAACCAGAGCCGTCGGGAGACTGGAGAGCTCGTTCATTCTGGCGATGCAGGCAATTGAAGATGAGAAACAGCTGCAATATTTTCGCATGACGACTTGTTACATGGGATTGTCCCGCTGATTCAGCTCAAAACCAGATACGGTGAGTCTGAAACCGCAGCAGAGAGCTGGCTGTCATCCTGCGCTACCTGACGGGGACGAGCTGTCGAGCTGCAGCAGCCAGGTGGAGCATGCATGCGCATGTCATCATGAGATTAAACACCAAAATATCTGGAGCAAAGTCGGTGTCGGTCGA
The DNA here is from genome assembly GCF_033807715.1 of Cololabis saira. Taxonomy (NCBI): domain Eukaryota; kingdom Metazoa; phylum Chordata; class Actinopteri; order Beloniformes; family Belonidae; genus Cololabis; species Cololabis saira. The sequence goes on along the minus strand of NC_084597.1, from coordinate 30,269,010 downwards.
GCGATGACTGAAGAACCTTTGTATCCAGCTCACACATTTGATCGGTGGGCAAAACAGCCTACCAGCACCATCACCACTGCATCTTCCCACGAGCACGACTCTATCTGCACCAGGACTGTTAGGATCTGCCGCCGCTGTTTTGACACGCATGTTTGTCAATGTGCAGCGGCAATGTCACATCATAAATGTGAGGATAACAGCTGCTCGGCCTCTCTTCAAGTTAATTAATCGTGGTAGCTTAGCTCAGATTATGATTGGATCTCGAGACCTGGGACGGTTGCTGCTCGTGTTTCTGCCGGTTCCGTGCCTGTTTCGTGTCTGTTCTGTTTGTTTTTTTTCCAGATTTCCAGTGCTCGATGTGGCCTCCATGTGTGTTCTCGCGTCCTGGATTAGCAGCGGATGTCACCCCCCCCTTCCCAAAAAATAAATAAATAAATACATTTTTAAAAAAGGGTTTATATGTGTATGTATTTGTATATATGTATTTATGTGTATGCTCCACATTATATTTATATATATATATATATATATATATATATATATATATATATATATATATATATATATATATATATATATATATATATATATATATATATATATATATATATATATATATATATATATATATTTATATATATATATACATATAATGTGGAGCATACATACATACATACATACATATACATATATATATATACATATATATATATATATATATATATATATATATATATATATATATATATATATATATATATATTTATATATATATATATATATATATATATATATATATTTATATATATATATATACATATAATGTGGAGCATACATACATACATACATACATATACATATATATATACATATATATATATATATATATATATATATATATATATATATATATATATATATATATATATATATATATATATATATATATATATGTATATACTTTAAAAATACCTTGGTTTTATTATCTACTATTCTCTTTTTTGGAAAAATGAATTTCTTGATAATGGCGGTGATACGGAGGTCTCAGATATGCTAAATTCAGCATTATATGGGTAAACGATAATATGGCTTGTTGTGATATTAACTGTACCGAGAGACAGTTAATATCACAATAGTAAGAGACAGTTAATATCATGGTTTTGGATTGGTCTGAAAGAGTTGGGGAGAAAAGCAGTTATCTTTGTCCCTCATTGAAGACTGAAATCCATCCATCCATCCATTCAAATATCCCACTTTTCAAGAAAAGGTGGGGTCCAAGGTATTTTTTTGTTTGTGTGTGTAATTTGTTTTGGTTGAACCAGTGGACAAAATTCCAGTAATGTGTTCTTGCTTCATTTAAAGCAAATGCTACAGAAACATTCTTTGTGCAATAAACCATTTATTCAAGGAGCCAAGCAGTCCTGTCTCTGTGCAGCTCAAACTTGCCACTTTCAGCTTGTTGGCTGCTAGCTCAGAGGGTGCTGTTTCCTGTAGTAATTAGGCAAAAAATTAGGTAACATGCAGCTAGAACAAGAGCTGGAAAAAGGCGCATGGAATAAGGGTTCAACTGGAAGGCTGATCCCAACAGTATCAGCCACTGTCAGCATCTAGTGTGCCACGCGAGCCAGACTTAGCAAAAAAAACAGGTACGCTCTCAACTAATCTTAACCAAATGCTGTCATACAGTATGTACTGTCATATTTATTTGTGAACCAGCAATAATTGTTTTCTATATGACATTACCATCCTTTCATATTACTGTAGTGGAACTTTCCCTCACTCTTCTTTACAGTTCATTGAGCTTCATGACTGATGTTTCTTTTTAAGCCCCTCCATTGTAGATCTGCTAGAGTACTTTGGATTACTTAGTGTTGCATGACCCAGTTTCAACCAAAATTATGATATAGGACAAATGGGTTCATATAATAATACATTGATGAAGAAGTTCATGGTCAACTCCGCTAATCCAAGACCTCCATAACATGTGAACTTTTTACCAAATGTGGAGCTACAGATTTTGGCCAAACATCCCCCACTTAATTTTCTTCAGTGCATTGCTCATGAAAACCAGGTTCAGATGCAGCTCTTTTAGCGCTATTTTGTGCTACCATGTTCTTTTCAGAGAAATAGAATATTTTTCATAGCTACCCTTCTAAACAAGCAATTCTTCTGAAGTATTTCTCTTATTGCACTCTCGTGAACTTTAAAATTTCACAGGGTTCCCGAGGTCTGCAGAGTCTGAGATGTTGCTCTTGAATTCTTTGTAGTCTTTTGAGAATTACTCACTGACTTTGGAGTGTACTTCCTGGGACATTCACTCCTGAAAGATCAGACACTCTCTTGAATGCTTTCCAGTCGTGAACAGTGTTGGTCAAGTTACTTTGAAAAAGTAATTAGTTACTGATTACTGAACCAAAAAAGTAATCCTGTTACTTTACTGATTACTTATTTTCAAAAGTAATTAGTTACATTACTAGTTACTTTAGTAGTTACTTTTCAAAAACATGATGCACAACCTGAATACACTTTACTGGAACAATATAAAACAATAGAACTTTCAGTTTAATTCTATTCTTTGTGCATATTCCACCATATAAAATTAAATGACAATAAGTAAATGAAACGGTCTATTTTTAAACTTGTTTTTATTATTTTCAGTCTTAAATTTATGCATATTGCGTCAGGCAAAATACAGCTCTCTCTGACTTGAACTACAATATAACCTGCGACAAGCTTCTTCAATTCAGCTGCACTAAGTCCCGTTGGTCTTACATCTACTGTAGTTTCACCTGTTTAGCAGCAGAGGGGGAGTCTGATGAGGCAGCCGGCGCTGCAGCCCCAGTGGGGGAGGAGGAATCCGGGGGTCTCGCAACGAGCTTTCCTCCCACACAGACTTTACAGCGGACGAGAATGTTTTTATCATTTTGACCGAGTCAAACTCAAAATAATGTCTGTAATTCCAGGCGTTAAACGCTGCATGCTCCTGCTCTCTCTCGCACTTCATGTCGTCTCTGGTTTACTACTATCCACCTTATTCCTGGAGGCTCTACTGTAGAAACCGCTGTGGGAGTTACTTCCGGTTGGACGCCGGAAGTTGCGTAACGCCATTGACTAACATGGGCAGCTGAGCATGAACAGCGGTTTATTTTAAAGCAATTTGCTTTCAATCTAGCAGAGAAGTTACGGTTTTGTTTTCTGACATTTAATGTTTAACATGTTTATCAACCGTAGCATTTACTAAAATGTCCTTGCGGAGCTCGGGTACGTCGTTTTGTGGAGGAAAACCTGCATCACACTTTGTGGCTGAGATCCGACAAACCACCGGAGGAGACACGCCGAATCCTCAGAGGAATGACAGGAATGTCATGAAATATCAGGTATGATTTCAGGTTAATGTTATGAAATATCAGGTATGATTTCAGGTTAATGTCATGAAATATCAGGTATGATTTCAGGTTAATGTCATGAAATATCAGGTATGATTTCAGGTTAATGTTATGAAATATCAGGTATGATTTCAGGTTAATGTTATGAAATATCAGGTATGATTTCAGGTTAATGTCATGAAATATCAGGTATGATTTCAGGTTAATGTCATGAAATATCAGGTATGATTTCAGGTGTATGGAGGACACAGCATTGTAGTATTTGTAATGACAACCTTTAGTATTATTTATTATTATTTTCTGTGCAGTTAAAATACAAAGTGTGTTTATGGCACGGACTGCAGGGCAGCATTAGAATAAAAATACAATAGTTTCACTACAGACATGTTGATAAGAAAAAAGTTTTTTGTTAATTTAATTTTAAATCTTAGCTGTGATCAGTACTCGAGTTGTAAAAAAGAAATAAGGGGGGGGGTTATCATATGGGGACAGACAATATGTGCTGATTACAAATAGTATATTACAAATAATAGCATTGACCAAAACACCTGCAGAAATACTGCAGGAATGACATAGCAGCAGTTAAATGCAGCCTTCTGTAAGCTTTAAATATCCACTGGGTTTACATCAAATACATCAAAATACAACAATAAAAAACAGTTTTCTGAACTTATCAATATGACTCTGTCCTTCACAGGATAAGTAAAATGGATCACTGCAGAAACTCAATGTTAACAAGAATATTTGTCTAATTTCTAGTTAAAATGTCTTATTTTAGTTAAAAAAATCTCATTACACTTAAAACAAGACTCATCACTGGAAAAACAACAATTTTCACCTGTTTCAAGTAGATTTTCACTTAAAATAAGTAGAAAAATCTGCCAGTGCAACAAGATTTTTTTTCTTGTAATAAGAAGATAAATCTTGTCCCACTGGCAGATTTTCTTACTTATTTCAAGTGAAAATTTACCTGAAACAGGTGAAAATTGTCACATTTTTGTGGTGATGACTCTAACCAGAATGTTAAATGTTAATGTTGAAATAGCAGTAAAACCACATTCATTGATGAAATGACATAAGGGATGGAAAGGGGGGGTGGCAGTTTTACAGGGGGGATGATTTGGACCGTTTTTATTTCAGGGGGGGATGCCATCCCCCCTCATCCCCCATCAACTCCAGTACTGGCTGTGATAATGTACCGGTTTTTTCCTAAACTTCTGGAGGGCTTAGGTGATGTGGTTGCAGGTTGGGGTTGTGGGTCTTCCCCCAGGTACATTTGATGAGGGGGCTGGGGGTGTTAGTGGTTAATAATTGTGTACTGTATTGCTCCCTCAGATGAGCCTGACCAGATGGACCAGGAGGAGCTGTGATCAACACCAAAGCTTCCTGTGATGCCCAAACACAGTGGTCAGACCCAGGGATGGAGGACCACACCTATTCTATTATTTACGTGCTGGAGATGAGGTGATGGGTGACCGTGGTTTCACAGTTAGAGACTTGCTGGAGGAGCGTAGGGTGAAGCTAATCATTCCAGCATTCACACGCAAAGGATGCCAGCTGACCAGTCAGGAGGTCACTCACACACGCCGCATTGCTCATGCCCGCATTCATGTTGAATAAGGAACCTGGAGATGTACAAGATTCTTTCTCAAACAGGACCAAATTAACTTTGTGCCCAAAATTGACAAAATGCTCAAGATCTGTGCTGGTTTAGTGAATTAAAGAGCTGAGTTTATTTCAAGTGAAAAGTGAGAAGACATTTAATATTGCACTTAAACATACTTACATATTTCATTCATTTAACATTTTCTGAAAACAATTGAGGTTCAGTTAAACTTACAGTATCTTTAACACATAACTCTCAACAGGTTAAGTGCTGTATGTAGTTTGTAGAGCTGCACTTACATATTTCATTCATTTAACATTTTCTGAAAACAACTGAGGTCCAGCTGCAATTGTTATTTTTTTTGAGGAAATAAAAGTTCAAATAGTCCTCTGACAGTAAACTGAATCTCTCTCACTTAAGACACAAATGTAATGTGCTTTTGTTAAACAATATTTTTGTGTTAAAATGTGTTGATTCATGTCCCTATATTGTATGTCCTAATATGTCAGAGGGGATCTTTCAGGTTCTGTTTTTAATAAAACTGAAAACAAAAATGAAGTCTGTTGTATTGTTTTCCCCCTAGCTTTATACAGAGGGGCAGAGCTGAATCTTCTTTGTACCAAATTCATCTACAAATGTTGGAAGTATGTGAAAGTTCTGGAGGTGTTTCATGTGTGTATCTGAAGTCTTTGTCAAATGAAATTTGTAACTCCAGGTGCTCAGTTGGTGTCCAGATAAGCAGCTTGCAGCCCTGCAGCCCCAGGAACATCACTGCCAGCTGGACCTGAAAGAATAAATATAAAAGAAGCTTGCAGTTTGTCTTAATGAAGGTTCACAAGTAGCCTACCTGTCACATTAGTTCATAGATTATAAGCAGTACTCGAGTTGTAAAAAAAAAAACCAGGGGGGGATGGTGGATTTTATCATATGGGGACAGATAATTTGTGCTGATTACAAATAATATAATATATTACAAATAATAGCAGTGACCAAAACACCAGAAATACTGCAGGAATGACATAGCAGCAGTTAAATGCAGCCTTCTGTAAGCTTTAAATATCCACTGGGCTTATATCAAATACATCAAAACGCAACAATAAAAAACACTTTTCTGAACTTATCAATATGACTCTGTCCTTCACAGGATAAGTAAAATGGATCACTGCAAAAACTCACAATCTTAACAAGAATATTTGTCTTATTTCTAGTTAAAATGTCTCATTTTAGTAAAAAAAAAATCTCATTACACTTAAAACAAGACTCATCACTGGAAAAAACAACAATTTTCACCTGTTTCAAGTAGATTTTCACTTTAAATAAGTAAAAAAAAAATCTGCCAGTGGAACAAGATGTTATTGCTAAATCTTGTCCCACTGGCAGATTTTTCTACTTATTTCAGGTGAAAATTGTCAAATGTTATTTTTCTGGTGATGACTCTAAATGTTGAAATAGCAGTAAAACCACATTCATTAATGAAATGACATAAGGGATGGAAAGGGGGGATGATTTGGACCGTTTTTATTTCTCATCTCGAGTACTGATAAGTAACAATATTTACCCACCTGGAGGAGTATCCACTTTGCCCATTGGGAAGAATGAGATACTTCTCATCTTCTAAGCATTTCTTCACTTCTTCAGGTCGTCCTCCCATCCCTCAACAGCAGGAGGCAGCGGTAAGATGATATTGTCCCGTTTGAGCTGTGACAGGTGGTGTTTCCACATGTTTTATATCCCCAACGCTCGGAGAAAGAGGGTTAATGCGTTCACTCAGCATGTAAACAAACGCGGTTCTGGCAGCACCGGAAGGAGCTCCCACAATTCGCGCAAAGCCTCATGGGGCGTAGGAATAAGGTGGATAGTCATGAGATATTTTCACAAAACAAATACTGCATTTAGTAACGCAGTTACTTTCAGAAAAGTAAGGGTAATCTAATTACTGTTTTTGCAATTGTAATCCCTTACTTTACTTGTTACTTGAAAAAAGTAATCGGATTACAGTAACGCGTTACTTCTAACGCGTTTCTGCCCATCACTGGTCGTGAAAAATCTTTAAATTGTTTGAAAATGTCCTTATAATCCTTCCCAGGTTTCTAGGAAGCAATCATTTTTAGGGCCCGAGCACTTACAGTGCGAAGGCCCTATTGTATCTGTAGGAGTTCTCGTTCTCGTTGTTTTTATTTTTCTTCTGACGAAATGAGGGCCTTTTTGCCCCCCTAAACGTGCCTCAAAAGTCACCAAATTTTGCACGCAAGCCAGGCAGAAATGTGATATTTAATGGTTTGCATTTATGGGCGTGGCCTAATGGCTCAACAGCGCCCACTAGAAAACCTTGCGCCTCAAGCCCCACAATACGGTTTGACGTACATGCACAAAAATCGGTACACACCTGTATCATGTCGCAACTTAAAGAAAAGTCTCTTGGCGCCATGGCCGAAACCGAACAGGAAGTCAGCCATTTTGAATGAATCGTGTAATTTTGGTGCAATTTATGCCATTTCTTTGCCGCTTCTTTGCACGAACCGCAACATGCACACAGGTGTATTATACATCAAAATGTGCGTCTCGATCCTGCGACAACACACATTACTTTTCTCAGTCAAAAGCGTTACCGTTTGTTGTGAGTGAAAACAGCCCTTGCACTGTGAGTCCTACAACTAAACTCATTAATATCTTTTTTTTAAATAAAACAAAATAAATAACAACATTGGTTACAAAATACATATCAGTCTGTGACTTAATTAGAGACAGGAAGTTATCGTAACTGGGTCAAAAATCAACAGTGTTCTTGATCCTGATCCTGATGTTAGGTGTCACATCAGCCAAAAATTGTGTTGGAAAAAAAAAGTGAAATAGTGCTCTCATGTTTGAGGCCAAAGTAGAGCTACATTAAAGAGACCAAAGAAAGAGGAGAAGTAAAAGTTCATGAACTGAACTGCTCCATAAAAAGAGAAAACAACATTATTCAGAATCTGACAACTTTGCTATTTCTCTCATGTAAATGTTGGTTTTGTTTGGATTTCATGAGACCCTGCATTGTATCACCCTGCAGCTCCAGATCCCTTTAGACTGTCAGTTCAAGTTAATAACAAAAATAAACAAATAACAAACAATATCTGGGTTTCAAGGTTGTCAAAGAGAGGTACCATCATGATACCTTTAATGGAGATGGAGTCACTGCTTCCTTTCATAATGGTTGCTCTACTGATCTCAGTCTCCATCTCAACTCTCCTTGTTCTCCTGGTCATGAATGAACTAAATGGGCGTCAAACATTCCTTCTCTGCTCTCATGAACGTACACTGAGACCTGCATTCATCACATCTCCATGCACCATTACTCCCAGTGATAGGAGGAAAGAAACAACACTTTCATTAGCAGTTCTATTCCACTGAGGTGTGGAATGTCCCGTTGGTTTCCAACAATGGTGACAGGGAAAGCCAGCCTTCATGCGACTATTGTTGTCCTTGAAAAGCTCACTTAGTGTAATGGGCAAGGCTGTGCCCGCTCTTCAAAGGACGAGGGGCGCCGTGCAAGAATAAGAGCAGTCATGCTTAGCCAGATTAGAGATCTGACAAAAGTAAATATAATTCATTGTGGTTTGATAATAATGAGCCAAAAAGGCTTTAATTTTATTGACAGGCAAACTCGGAAAATGAACACATTGCTTGTTGGGGGAAAGAATGCTAACCATTTTCTTAAACCTATTACGTTATGCAGACGTTAAGCAGCTAAAGAAATCTTCACAAAACCAGGCACTGAATATGTCTTTTTCAAAGGCTTGAATAAAGGAAACTGGACATCATTAAGACACGGGTCCAAGAAAAGCAAGTCCAGATGCCTTCATTCAAGTCTGAGACTGACTATGACTTGGATGGCAATTTTGAGGCATGTTAAAATGAATCACCAAAAAATGATATTCATGGTAAATTAACAAAAGATTCAGTGAAATGGGGGGTAAACCAGAGCTGTCTGACATTATTTGCAAATTTCAAACCGTGAGAACTAGATATCAGAAGACAGTGTGGCTGACATGTTTCCATACGATTCCAGAAAGGTTGCTATGACTTTCCAGTGTGGAAACCAGAAATAAAGGCCTTGTTAATAGTGCAACCATCCAGCCAGCTGAACAGTTTACGCCAATCCTTTGATGAATGTCCAGTTTACCGGTACCTCTTACTAGAAATGTTCTGAATTAGCAAGTTACCATCTGAGCTGCTGGGGGTAAGCAAGCAAACAGGATTTCATTCCAGGTTTGACCTTAACAAGCATGAGCAGTGAACTTTTTACTGCTTCAGTACATCAAATATTTTCATATCCTCCAAGATCTGTTTCATGCCAGATGCAAATGGCCAGTGAAAACATTACCCAGACTATTGCAAAGCACAAATGTGCCTTTCTATTTGTAGCTTGATTAAACATCTTTTTCAGTCAAGAATGGCGATACAGGCAATGGCCCTGTTTCACCAAGCGTGTCTCTCACTCATCACGTTCTATCTGGACATCTTACAGTTGAGTTGAGCTAAAAGGCTTTGAATGGAATTGGCCTTTTCAACTTTTGCTGCAAAATTAAGACGGCAGGGGGAAGGTGTCTGTCGAGCTGCTGGTGATAAGATTTAAACTGAGCGTGAAAATGATGGAGTGCCAAGCTGTTGACACTGCTGATTTAGTGCAGTGTCAGGACAGGGGTTGCGTGTGGGACAGCAGAGTTCACTGTTGTGCTTTATGGAGTCTTTAAGGGCTTAATTCAATGAAAATCAAGACCATGGAGTCTTTACTATATTTACTGATCTGTTAAAAAGGCTAATAAAAGCCACTCACACTCTTTTTCTAACAGAGACAACGACTATACTTGTCTAAACAACAAAATTAATAAAAAAAGTATTGGGAAAGAAAGACTGATGCCAATAAGAAGCCAGGACTGAAAAAAAACATGGTAGTAATCACTAAAGTAAACCAAACAGAAGTCATTCAAACTACAATCTCCAATCAAAGTCTAGAACATTTAAAATGAACAGCACAGAGAAACAGACTTTGTCCCTCCTCAGAATGTGATTTTCCTGCATAAATGAGTGCGATGAAGCTCATTCATTAGGGCCCGAGCACCTTCAGTGCGAAGGCCCTATTGTATCTGTAGGAATGTTTTTTCTTTCTTTTTTTTTCTTCTGACGCAAGGAGGGCCTTTTTGCCCCCCTAAACGTGCCCAAAAAGTCACCAAATTTGGCACGCAAGTCAGGCCTGGCCAGAAATGTGATATTTAATGGTTTGCATTAATGGGCGTTGCAAAATGGCTCAACAGCGCCCCCCGGAAAACTTTGTGCCTCAAGCCCCACAATACGGTTTGACGTACATGCACGAAAATCGGTAACACACCTGTATCATGTCACAACTTAAAGAAAGGTCTCTTGGCGCCATGGCCGAAACCGAACAGGAAGTCGGCCATTTTGAATTAATCGTGTCATTTTGGCGAAATTTATGCCATTCCTTGGCAATTAATACGGCCCAAACCGTAACGTGCACCCAGGTGTGTTATACATCAAAATGTGCGTCTCCACCCTGCGACTAGGCGCATTACTTTTCTCTTTCAAAAGTGTTACCGTGGCGACGCTAGACGGCAAAAAGCGCGCCCCCCCTTCATCTGATTGGTCCATATTTGATAGTTCTCCAAAAGTCACCAAATTTTGCATGCAAGCCAGGCCTGGTGATAAATTTGATATTTCATGGTTTGCATGAATGGGCGTGGCCTAACGGCTCAACAGCGCCCCCTAGAATACTTTTCTCTGCCATAACTTTGGAAAGGTTTGACATAAAGAGTCGTGGGTGGTGTCATGGGACTCGGTATTGAGTCCTTGACCATAATTGGTGCAAATTAGCCCCGCCTCTTCTTTTGATTGGTTGTCCCTATTTCCGGCTATAACTTTTGAATGGTTTAACATAGGAAGTCGTGGGTGGTGTCATTTCTGATATGCTTATGGGGGGCGGTGGCCGTGAGTGCGAGGGCCCGTTCATCGTTGCTTGCAGCTTTAATTCTCATTGATATCTTCTTCATGTCTGCTGTAGAGCTTTGCTTGGACATTGTACAACGCCTTTGTTGAACAGCTTCCAACAATTGCAAAGCAGAGGTATTTGATGGTTTATAAGGCACAAACTCTTGAATGTTGTTGGGGTATTTTACTTTGGTTATATACAGGAAATTCTTACATCTGAGGAAAGTGGAATTCTCCTTTTTTCTTGTCTTTGCAAACCTGTGACAAAAATAACTATAATTCACAGTGAGATGGCTGGTAGTGCAGCCATCTCACAGCTAGAATGTCCTGGGTTCAATTCTCACCGGGGACGCTGTGGGCTCTGAGTACACGTTCAGCACCCACACCCTGGGTGGGGTTGGCGAAAGGGCCTTTCTGTGTGGAGTTTGTATGTTCTCCCTGTGTTCCCTTGGGTAGCTAATGCTATACACTGATGGGGTGGGGAGGATCTGGAGGATCTGGTTGGAATAACGTGATCCTTCCGCGTGCTACGTCCGGCCAGAAAAACTCCTCAAGTAAAGGAGGAGACTTGAGCTCAGCGTAGGCCCTTCCAGGGTTGGTAAAGGGTGAGCAATGTCGTTCCTCGTCCTGAGCATCCTAATAAAAGTGCCATTGGGCAATTTGCTGAGGTTCCAACATGTCCTGCTTTAAAACAACACCACTATAAGGTTCTGGGAGTAAGGGTAATCCCCCCCTTAACTACCGACCAACATCAACTGAAATTCCTCAATAATATGCAACATGATTTCATAGTGACTTCAGCCCCCGAGACATGTTTGTAATACTCACAATGTCACCGAAGGGCACAGAGAAACAGACACACAGGTAGACAAGGCCTCTTACGTGAACCTGTTTGAGGAACAAGGTTCATTTTTCTGGTAATTTCAGACTTGGGTCATTTGGATACATTTTTCTTTAAAAATGCAGAAGCAAGCGACTGAATGTTCGTACAGCTGATTAATAACAGCACAACTTTCTACACTTGACTTAGTAGTGGGAAAATAAGAAGTAAAGTGGCCCATTACACACAAAAAATGCATAATCTGAATTTGTACATATTTTTTTACAAAAAGCAGACGCACACTACAAAGCCAAATAAAGTGACCGCCTCATTTAAACTAAACACGTAGGTACGAGCCTCCTATTTGAGAAGGTGTGCTCTGATTAGTTTGTTTTGTGGTGTCCAATGATTTAACCCCAACTAGTGCAGTGAAAACCTCCTAATTATTTACACAAACATACAGGATAATTCAATTCAATTAAACTTTATTTATAAAGCGTCTATTACAACAGAAGTTGTCTCTAAGCGCTTTCCAGAGACCCAGAACATGGCCCCCGAGCAATTATTACATACACAATGGCAGGTAAAAACTCCCCTAATGAGAGAAAAATCTTAAGCCAAAAAGCGGCAAGGAAAAACTCCCCTTTAGGAGCGAAGGAACCTTGAGCAGGACCTGGCTCATAAGGGGGGACCATCCCTCCGAAGGCCAGCTGGGTAGAGCAGAAGATGCAACGTGCAAAATCACATTAAGGTTAAAGATGTTTCTCTGTTCCAGACAAAACAACTCAGGAAATTTTTGAAACTTCTTATATAGTGTTGAAAACTTTTCAACACACTATCAAAACTCGAGAGGCATCACCTTTGAGGAAGAAATTTGGTTGGGGAAAAAATGGAGAATGATCGTAATTTTGAAATAATTAAAATTTTTGTCAAAATCTGATAAAAGAAAAGCAATTCTTGATAGTAAAAGAGGAACCATTGTCACACATGGCATATGAAGAGAACTGGAAATACTGGAAGCAAAAGGCTTTGTATATTTAACCACTTATCAATGAGGCTAAAAAAAAAAAAAGGACTTTCCAGGCAGCATAAAGACTGGCCTCATCCATCATGCACAGCTCTAAACTTGTGGGGGATGTATTATCATTTGTGTTTGCTTCAGTTGGTCAAGTCTGGGCTCAGCAATGCTACATGCCCAAAAATGTGGCCAGCTGACTATCGAAATATACTGAACCGATAGCTTGATAACAATGCCATATTCAAAGATGGCGATGAAATTAATTAAATTGGCTAAATTAAAAAGTAAAAGTGGTTCACGGAGTGAAAGGCATAATTTCTGACATGGTTTGGCCTCGAAAGAGTCTAAACCTTAACCTGGTTGAAAATCTTTAGAATTTGCGAGAGAACACTTTAACGTAGGGTTCTTACTTTCTACCATTGTTAATCAATCAAACTATGAAACCCTTGGTGAAAATAAATACTGTGACACTAATGGCGCTTTTCCACTAGTACCTACTCAGCGCGCCTCTACTCGCCACACCCCCGTCTTGCGCTTTTCCACTACGGGCCGAGGCGGGTCGGGGCTGGCCAAGTAGATACTTTTTCTGTATCTATTCTGCCGAGGTTCTGAGCGTGCTGAGTCGGCCCTGGATCTGACGTCATCACAATACAAGCCACCGATTGGTCGGGGGGCGGGGCCGTCAGACGTTTGAATCAGGAAGCGGGATTTCAGCGCAAGAGCGGCTCACGGCTTTTCATTTTATTCGACAGGCAATGGCAGCGCAAAAGTCTGTTTGGTGATCCAACTCTGAGGTGCAGATGTTCATAAACCTGGTGGCTGACGAGAGAATTAAAAAGGGATCTAGACGGGCGATAAGGAACGACCAGATCTACCAGGCGCTTGGTCACTCGCAGCTCCCAGCTGATTTCTCAGCAGCGCCGACACAAACAAAAGTTTTTAAAAAAGCGTCGCCGCTTGAAGCTTCTTTCACTCTCATTTTTTAACTTGATATCGAACACAAGTCACAGACTCAGCAGCACATATATCATCTCCTCCATGTTCTACATCTTTAGTGTAGTCTTCTCCGTTTAGATCACACAATCAAATACTTCACAGCAGCTTCGCTCCAACCCGCCCACTTCTCATCTGGGTGTTTAAAAACAAACGAGGACGAGGCGAGTGAAGGCGAGACAAGTCAAGTCGCGAGTAGGTACTAGTGGAAAAGCGCCATTAACGAAGCCTTGAAAAAGTAGGTGTGTCCAACTTCATCTACTTCTGTAAACTTAATGCAGGCTGCCCTGATTGTGTTGTAATACTGCCAATATTTATTTCTATGCTCTGCTCTTCATAGCTAGGACAGATTAAGGTTTCTGCATACTAAACTTGACAAGCCTTTTCTTTTTTGTTTGAATTCGAAACATTTCCTTTCATGTTTACCTTCATCTATTCCATATGCATTTTACGTAATATTCTGGAAATGTTAGAATTTTCCTCCAAGCTATATTAAGACAGCCGTCTCTGAATGGTTGGTCAACTGTTGTCTGAGATCATCTAAAATAAGATGCTGTATACCTGAAAAAAAGGCAGAATTTCCAATATGTATATAGAACTTACAAATATCACAAATATACTGTGATAAACATTAAACCTATCACTCTCTATCATCTGTCTTTTTATGGCGATTCTTCTAAACAAGCCATACTTTTGCAGTATTTCTTTCATAGTGCTGGCATGAACTTTCTATCTATCTAACTGAGCATGTACCCCCTGAAATGAGGCCCTTGAATTATTTGCAATTTCACAGTACATTGCATCTGAATTTGGGAGTGAACCTGCTGGAACTTCCACTCTTGAGAAGACTGGCAACTATCTTGAATGATTCTACTTGTGAATAATCTTTCCCACTGTGGAAAGAAGGGCCCAAAAGTGTCTGGAAATAATCTCATAGCTCTTCCCAAATGGATGGGTACCTACAATTGTTTCTCTAAGATGACTGCTGATATCTTTCCTTTTTGCCACTGATATAACCAACACCTCAAAGCTCCAGCAAAAGGCTGACTTTTCTGCATTTCTGCTGCTGATCATTACATCAAGTGATGTTGTTAAACTCAATTCCAAAAGGTTAGATTTTAGCTTATTTCATGGTTAAATCAACAACATGTAACACACTTTAATAAAGCATGGCTTGCTATTCACTTGAGCTTATGTTTACCTACTTTTATGGTTGGACATGTTATCTATCTAACACATCCAAAGAGGGTTTTACAGTGCAAAAAAACTATTTATAAAAAGAAAAATATTGTAAATAGGTAAATATATAAGAATAAAAAATAAGCCTTCTCTCAAGAAAATAAAGGACTATTTTAGACTACTTTGCTGATTGTAAAAAGTCTAGTCAAAAAAATTTTCAAACATTTTTGCTTAAAATAAGACAATTTTGATGAAATGTGGGGATACTAGGCTTCTTTCTAGAGGGGTTATCGTTGCAATGTAGTGATAAAAGATACATATTACTTGTGCACCAAAGCAAAGAGCACAGAACAAAAAACAAAATATTCAAAATACTGTGGTTAAATTATATCTGATTTAATACAAGCCATGAAATAAAGCTTGGTAACAAGAGTTGCACTCTCCAAGTCCATGTGCGTTAGACTAAATTTAAATTAGACTGAGGTTAATAGTAGGATCACAGGATGCCATTCCTAGTGATCTTGAAGGGGAAACAATAGATTGTTTCCATTGAGTGGGGTATTGTTTATGCATGTCTCCATTACCAGAAAAATACCTGCAAAAGAGGCCTTCAGTAGCCTTTGCAGGGGCAAAAAATGTTCCTGCCGTGGTACACAGCTCTGCCTACAGCCCTATTACACTAACATAAATCACGTGAACAAAATAATTTTAGATGTTTTTGGCTTGTTGGCATATTATACCAATGTAAAGGTCTAGCGGGGGGGGGTTTATTTAATCTCAATAGCTACCGCTGCAGTGCTTGTTTAAAAAAACAAACATTTTGCATTTGCAAACAGAAACAAATGTGCATTACCGCCACCTCGTGGTCAGCAGTGTTATTTGTTCAGGCAATGGTTTTTGTGTGGCACTACAGTGAAGTGGACACAGGGCAGCTGAAGCGGCTCAGGGCGGGGTGGGCCCTATTAGAGGTTCCCATCTGGCGGGTCTACCACGGGCCCCCGCTCATGAAACCGTAACTATTGGTCTAATAACCTCAAGTGAAATGTAAAGGAAACTTTATTGTGTGACACACCGTCTTCCCATTTCCTTATCTGTTTACTGGGATCAACACCTCACTACGATGCTTGCTGTGCAATACGTGAAGAAGCAAACAACATGGTCTCCTAATTTTACACTGCAAATTAATGTGGATTTATGTTTGTCAGGGACTGGGCTTACTATGAAACTATAGCAACGTAAAAGTTTTCTGTAAAATCTAAACTTTATTGTCTCAAAAAGGATTATGCTAATTAATGTTATAATGTTACAGCATTCAAATCAATGATTATGCTCTTTCCAGAAAGTAGGGACCTCCTTGTTAGGTTTTAACATCTTTCTGAATCCCAATTGTAGCCCTCCTACTCTGAGATTAAACTCATGCAACAATTCAAAACTGGAACAAAGAAGGCTTGAGACATTGAAATTCAGTGTTTGAAAGTTAAATATCTGAATTATATATATATCATTCGTCAAATATACAGCTTTCATTTGACATTTTCACCCACAATTTTAGTGTCAAACCTTTTTCTACTGTTGTTGTTTTTCACCTACATTTGTTCAGTTTCAGGTTTAGCCCTGTTATTAGTTTGTGCTCAAGGTTTAAAAACAAGCTTTGAAAAGGAAAAAAACACTTTGAAACCTTGAAACTTTAACTTTGAAAGGTGTATCTGTATTTTGGAAGTTTGACAAATATATTTTTACACTGTATTTCACAATTCATTTCAAAACCCCATTGGTCTGAGATTCAGCCACACAAGTTCAAGCTTTCAAGTAATGTGATTAATGGCCGTCTTATCTCTTGTTTTGGTGTGGAAACCTTGAAACAGAAGGCCACCAGAATCATTTAGAAAACACACACACTAATGAAACTGGCACTGAGTAATCAGAATCAGAAATACTGGATTGCCAGTGTCAGCGACACAGGTTCACTAGAAACTAGGAACCTGCTGGGAAATTTGCTCTGACGTAATGGTGCAA
Source organism: Cololabis saira (assembly GCF_033807715.1). NCBI lineage: Eukaryota > Metazoa > Chordata > Actinopteri > Beloniformes > Belonidae > Cololabis > Cololabis saira. The sequence goes on along the minus strand of NC_084597.1, from coordinate 30,252,010 downwards.
ACACAACATAAAATTAAAGCTGCAAGCAGCGATGAACGGGCCCTCGCACATGCAATTTTCACCAATAGAGGTCAAGGACTCAAAACCGAGTCCAATGACACCACCCACAACTCTTTATGTCAAACCATTCAAAGGTTATGGCAGAAAATAGGAACTATCAAATATCGACCAATCAGATGAAGGGGCGGGCCTAATTTGCACCAATTATGGTCAAGGATGTCCGATGACACCACCCATGAGTCTGTATGTCAAACCATTCAAAAGTTATGGCAGAAAGTAGGAACTATTAAATATGGACCAATCAGATGAAGGGGGGCGCGCTTTTTGGCGTCTTGTGTCGCCACGGTAACGCTTTTGACTGAGAAAAGTAATGCGCATTGTCGCAGGATCGAGACGCACATTTTGATGCATAACACACCTGGGTGCACGTTACGGTTCGGGCGAAGAAGCGGCCGAAGAAATGGTATAAATTTCGCCAAAATTACACGTTAAATTCAAAATGGCCGACTTCCTGTTCGGTTTCGGCCATGGCGCCAAGAGACTTTTCTTTAAGTTGCGACATGATACAGGTGTGTACCGATTTCGTGCATGTACGTCAAACCTCATTGTGGGGCTTGAGGCACGAAGTTTTCTAGAGGGCGCTGCTGAGCCATTTTACCACGCCCATTAAGGCAAACCATTAAATATCACATTTTTCGCCAGGCCTGGCTTGCGTGCAAAATTTGGTGACTTTTGGGGAACGTTTAGGGGGGCAAAAAGGCCCTCATTTCGTCGGAAGAAAAATAAAAATGAGGAAAATAAAAACGATGTCTCCTACAGATACAATAGGGCCTTGGCACTGTAACGCCTGGATTATGGTTCTGCGCAACACCAACGCAGAGCACACGCCGTTGCCGTGACGCCGTTGTGAACCCTTCGGACAAAAAAAATCACACACACACGAGGAAAAGAGCGCTGAACCAGAAATGCGTTGCTACCAAGCGAACCAATCACAGTCCTCTCGGTCTGCGTTGGTCTGCGACCTCTTGACGCGTAGTTACAATTTTTGGGAGGTGTGCGTCAGGCACGGCGCGGCATGTGGTGTGGGGTGCGCGAAGCAGCGCAACAAATCGGCGTTGATTTGTTGCAGAACCATAATCCAGCGTTAAGTGCTCTGGCCCTAATAATGGAAAAAATTAAAAAACAATTAAAATAAAATGGGAATAAAATAAAATGAAAAATAATTTGGAGGGTAAGCAGGATTAAGATATAGTAAAATAAATAGACTCAATTAGACTAAATATATATACCAGTACAATATATAAGTAGCAGATGCCTAGAGATGCATAGAATGGCTGTCCTTCATCAATATTGTTCATGAGTCTCATGGCTGAGGGGAAGAAGCTGTTCTTGTGGAGGGAGGTTCTGGTAAGTAGTTTCTGGACACTTAGCAGTGTGCAGTCTGTGTCTGTCCCTGGCGGTGTCATCGGTGTACCACGTGGTGATGGAAGAGGTGAGTATGGACTTGAAGATGAATGTATAGAAATGCACCATCATTTCAGTCGGCAGTTTGACTTTCCTCCACTACCTCAGCAGGGCTTTCTGATGAGGGCACTGATGGTCGACTCCCATTTGCGGTCCTGGGTGATGGTGGTGCCCAGGAAGTTCACAGTGATGGGGGAGAAAGGGGCGTGTCTCTTCTGGGTGTTGAGCTCCAGGTTGTTGCAGCTGTACCAGATCCAACTCCCTCCTGTAGGTGGACTCGTCTGTCAGGAAGTCGCTGAACCACCTGCAGATGGAGTCGGGCATGTTGAGCTGAGAGAGCTTGTCTTGAAGCAGAGCTGGCAGGTTTTGTATTGGACGCAGAGCTGATGTCCACAAACAAGATCCTGACATAGGTTTAGGTAGAGTCCAGATGCTGTAGTCCAGATGCTGAGTGAAGGGCCAGGTCGACAGCATCATCGATAGACCTGTTGGCTCTGCAGGCAAATTGCAGGAGGTCCAGGATGGGGACAGTTATGATATTGAGGTGGGAGAGGGACAGGCGCTCAAATGACTTTATCACTACAGATGGCAGCGCCACAGACCTGTAGTTATTACGTCCAGTGATCCATGGCTTTTTGGTGATGGGAATGAGGGTGGAGGATTTGAAGCAGGCTGGCACAGGACATGACTCCTAACTAACTCTAACTCCCCATCAGGGAGATGTTAAAAATGTCCACAAAGACTGGAGTCAGCTCATCCACACAGTCTCAGGGTGGAGGGGGAGACACAATCCAGCCCGGGAGCCTTGCAGGGATACCAAATGAATTGGTACCCACAAGTTAATATTTTGCTACACCTTTCGAGGAAATTACTGCAACCACGTGATTTCTGTAACTCTCATTGAGACCTCCGTACCTGCAGACAGGTATTTTGGTCCACTCCTCATGAGCAAACTGCTCCATCTGTCTCAGGTTTAAAGGGCATCTTTTCCAAATTGCAACTGAACATCAAGTTGCTTGGAGATGGTCTTTTAGCTTTCATCTTTATCATTCTTGCCTACAATTTTCTTTCTGATCTCCTCAGACAAGTCTCTCCTTTGCTTTCTCTGGTCCATGTTCAGTATGGCAAATACCATGATACCAAACAGTAGAGTCAGAGTGACTGTAAGACATTTGTGTTGTTAAATACAGGATACCATGGTAAAATAATTTTTTGTCTTTTCGGGGGGTACCAACTTATTTCTTGAGGTCAGTTTCATCATTATTACTTTTTTAATGACTCAGTTTACCCACAATTCCAAAAGCAATGTCAGATTGTCATTGGTCAGTTTTCGGTAAATTATTTCTTATCCACATTCAATGACAATTATGGGTTTTTCTGTCTTTAATGTGTCCATGTCTGCAAAGCACAGCCCTTCGGCTCTGCGTTTCAATATTTTAAGCCTTCTTTGATTCAGCTGTGAATTAAGACATGGATTTATTCCCATAGAGAACCATTATTCTGGTTTCTAATTTGCTTTTATGAAAAATATCAGGAAATACAAACACTGCTGAGACAATCTAGATTCGAAACACATTAATCTCAAACCTAAACTCCAACAGTTTCAAACTCACCTGAGAGAAGTTGAGTCCATTGAGTGGATGACACTGTTCCTCTACCTTCTCAACAGCCCCCGTCCTTTTCCTCATCCTCTCTGCCTCCTGGGCCAGGTACAGGTCCAGCACTGGCACCCCTCGTGTTTTGATGTCAGCCTCGGTTAACGAGTTCACCATTAACATCACCCAAACGGGTCGCTTCCTCTCCCAGTTGCCAGCGATGGCATTAAAGAGATAGTCTGCATAGAGCCCTTTCCCCCTCTGATCCGGAGTCATCCATAAGGGCATCATGAGTTTGACATACTCAAGGTGTCTTTTAAGTCTCCTGTAGATGTCTCTAGGTAGGACGTCTTGCAGGTTCTCACCTTGAGGAAGCAACTGGCAGCTGGTCAGGGCTGAGATAGTGTAAGGGTCTGTTAAGTCCAGCTCAAAGTACACAATGTTGCTTTCCTGGAAGGCCTGCTTGGAATTTTCAGGGATGAAATCCCAAACGCGGGTGTATGGAACATGGATTGTTCCATAGAAATATGACGGGGGATCCCGTTTGATCGTCCACAGGAAGGAGTTTAATTCAGCTTGCTGAAATGGGGAAGACAAAACACTTTTGTTCAATAATAATTAATTAATTAATTAATTAATTAATTAATACTTTTTTTATGATGGTTGGATTTGGTTGGGTTACTATTCAAAAGCTGGGCCATGAAGTGACATTTTGTTTTTATTATTATTATTTTGTCCAGTCTTAAAACTGAAATATTCAGTTTAAAAAAGACAAAAAACAAAGAGATACTGGAAATCTTTGCACTTAAGAAGCTGGAATCAACAATTATTGATAATTAATGTTATTTTACCCAATGTATTGACTTCAGCACTAACACAGCATCAAAAACACAGAAAGGCATGTAAAAGAGAGGCAGGGGGTAATTTTACAGTTACTTTACAACCAATGCTGGCTCTGGCTGACACCAACTATGTCTTTGTCTGTAGGAGACTGTTTGTTAGACTGCTAACAGACTGATAATGACTTATTAACAGGCCACTTAGAACCCAAGTGCCAAACAAACAACACACATCAGTGGCTTTCAGACTACTGGCTGCTACCAACAATTGTTTTGCCCTTAAATTCCTGCTTGATCACCCACCCTGAAAGGTTTGACAAGTTCGAAAGAAAAAGAAACTGATGAATAACCAGTTGCACTGTGTTTTGAATACTTTCCGATGCACAAAAAATGTTGACACAGCAGTTCCACTTGTGAATTATTATTGATGAAAATCTTTGTGGCCAATTATTTTGTTTATTTTATTTTTTATTTTTTGGGAGGGAGAGGGGGGGGGGCGGTTAAATAGGTGAAAGGAAAAATAAAACTGATTCATGCACAAAACATTATGAATATATGTTAATTTACTGCACTCTGAGATGAATTCCCGAATGCAAAGCTATGAGATGGTGCACGAGTGGAACCTGTTGAGGAATCTTAAGCAACACAATAACCAGCACAGAATGTAGTTTCAAAAGCACTTACTTTTCTGTTTAGCTCGCAGTTGCCGGGGTCCTTTAGCCTCCACTGGTCTGCTCGGACCAGCATCAGGAGGCAGGACTGGATGAATGCGCCCGCGGTGCCCCGCATCGCCGCTCTCTCCGCGCTGCGCACGGGCAGCCCGAGTCCGTTTGTGACCAGCACTTCCCAGAAAGCGTGGATGGCAGGTCCACTTTACCACAGCATCGGCTCCATGCGGTCACGTAAAATGAGCTGACATGTATCCGGCAAAACCGCCGGACAGGGTCATGTTGACTGGAGCCTCCAGAGAGGGAGATGTGGTCGCTGGGGGGTTTTCACCGGGTCACATCATCCCCTCGCTTCCTCCGATCCCCCTTTTCCTCCTTACTGCCTCTTCACGCGGCTTTCACCGAGGACTAGTGTCCGAGAGTCCTAAAAAAAAGTTGCGCAAATTGATCCAACAGGTCCGTGCCGCGTCAGCACCAAGAGAAAGAAAAGGAAATAAAAGCGAGAAGGTCGCTTTGAGCCGCGACTGTGAACCAGGTCGGAGTAAAAAGTTTGAACCCCAGACTTCTCCACTCTCTGCTCCGACTGTCCGACTGCCAGTTCTGCGTCCCTTCACGCATGTGTGTGTTAGTGTGTGAGGGCTGCGCTGCTACCTGCACCCCCCTCCACACACACACACACACACACACACACACACACACACACACACACACACACACACACACACACACACACACACACACACACACACACACACACACACAGGGGCGAAAATCCCGTTTCATAGTTGGGGGGGGACAATAAACAGTAACATTTTAGAGAATAAATCCAGGGGGGGACAAGGAATAAAAGTTTTAGCCTTCCTTTAATACAGCATTTTGACATTTTCATCTCTATCTCGCAAACAGGCAGAAGAGCTTTCTTAGAGCAATACAAAACAATGGTATTAGGTGGAAGGTGGCAATAATACAGCACATCTGACATAATACACTGCAAAAACCCAAAATCTTAACAAGAATATTTGTCTTATTTCTAGTTAAAATGTCTCATTTTTAGTTAAAAAAAAAATCTCATTACACTTAAAACAAGACTCATCACTGGAAAAAAAACAACAATTTTCACCGGTTTCAAGTAGATTTTCACTTAAAATAAGTAGAAAAATCTGCCAGTGGAACAAGATTTTTTTTGCTTGTAATAAGAAGATAAATCTTGTCCCACTGGCAGATTTTTCTACTTATTTCAAGTGAAAATTGACTTGAAACAGGTGAAAATTGTCAAATAACAAGTTATTTTTCTGGTGATGACTCTTCTTTTAAGTGTAATGAGATTTTACACTTTACTAATGGGGGGGACTTGTCCCCCCTGTCCCCCCCGGGATTTTCGCCCCTGCGCACACACACACACACACACACACACACACACACACACACACACACACACACACACACACACACACACACACACGTAATCTCCTCCCTCATGCACTGAGGCGCTCCGCAGTAATCTGATTAAACATCTACCTTGTGCATCAATAAACTGAAAAGTGTGGAGTTTACATTTTTACGAGACTATGAACTGGAACAATGTTTGAGGTATATTTTGATCAGACCGAACATCCCTGTGTGGCCCTGCTGGAGGCCCGAGGGCCATCAAGGGTGCCAGCGGAGATCCCGTGGTCAGATTATCAAGTCTTCGTCCTTAATGCCTTACAAACTGCCGGCATTAGCATGAGAAAACCCGCAATAATACCGCTGGGAGGTCTGGGGAAAGGTGTCACACCTTTTCACTACAGATCTCGGCAAATGGGACAGCATAGCTTATTTTTTATTATACATTAATCTTATATCCCCTAATAATTAGTTCTGTTCAAAATGTTTTTAACCCATTTAAAAAAAAAATTGGATTACACTCAATGTTTAAATTGTGCTTTGTGGTATTTCTATCAGAAGTTATGCCCGATCTACCCACGTATGAACAGAATTCTGGTTCAGTGCGGACAAACCAACACATACAGACGTTGTCAGGTGTTTGAGTAAATGTGAAAATACTTGTTTATACGAGGAAAGATTTAACAGCTTACTTTTTTACGGTCACTTTCGTTTACAGATTGATAAAAAAAATAGGCCGGTAAACTGTTGGTAAGATGCCTTCTGCAGATCCAGAGCAGCCAGACATTCACTTTTAAACTGATTCATTGAGAGTTTTATTCGACAAGGTTGTATCAGTTTCAATACGAGATTATATAGAAAAAGGTAGTAATAAAAAGGTGGTATAACCAACACACTTTATGTGCACATGCATGTTTTTGGTAATTTGGTTGTCATCTGGACCAATACAGCTCTGTCAAGAGCCCTTGAAAGCTCCCCCTAGTGGAGACAGTTATTTATGACAGACCTAAACATCTGAGTGGACAGTCGGTTTGATCAGACTGGTATCAAGACATCACACATTTACAAAGTCTTTCACTGAAAGTAGCGCTGCCTGTTATGTCAGGGGCCACAAAAAGGTACAAACAGAAGCAGTCAAACATATTTTTCAATGCAACTGTTAATAAAGTGAAATTCAGGTTTGCTCTAGTCTAGACTTTGAGTATATAACCCTCTGATTTTTAGGCAGGCAGAAACCAGATGACAATTAATTCTCCCCAGCAAAAGTCTGAGAATAATTGTTACATCATCTCCCAACTCTAAAAGTTTCAAAAGATTGACAGTCTGCCTCTACATATCAAATGAATCTTTTATTTTCCTTTTTTTCATACATTTCCTGAACACGAGTCAAAATCACTGAATTGAATTACTGGGGGGGGGGGGAAAACATCATGCACCTACAGCCAAAGTACTTCTCCACAATCAAGAAATGTGTTTAAAAAGAAAATAAAGAGGGAAAGAACTACTGCTTTTCCTTTGTGTATATAGTCACTGCAATTTCTGTCCGTTCCTTAAAGCAGAAATGCTGTAGCTTCAAGCTTGAAGGGTTCTGCTGGTGTAGAGCAATCTTTCACTCGCACCACTTTCCCAGTCTGGCTGAGGTCGGAACTCTTACCCCACTTCATGACATTTAAATGTTTCCCATTACATCCCGCCAATGTTGTTTCAGCAGTACATTCAGGGCCATGCATGCATCTCCCTCTCAATTCACAGGAAGACTTTTTACCACGACTGTTCCGGTATTTAACACCATCCATCATTCCATAAATCTTACAAATTTCTCAGATTCTCCTGATGACCCCCCCCCCCAACATGATGCTGCTACCACCATGCTTCACTGAGGAGATGGTGTTTTTAAGGTGATAAGAAATGTACGTCACGCACAGCATTTCAGGCTCACCTTGTGTCTCCTGATCAGACTGCTTCTTCTGCATACTTGAGGAGTTTCCCAGATGCCTTTTGGTGAATTCCTGAAAAATGTGTCTGTCAGGAAGGGAGTCTTTCTCTTTCTCCTGACAGCAAACACACTCCCTCTGCCTAGTCTTAGGAAATGGCTGCAGATCTTCATTGTTGAAATAAATAGCAGAAAGAGCAGTCAAACATGGAACAGCAGTCTGGTGGTCTATGGAGGAAAGTAAAACTTTCACTTTGACAAATGAACTATGGTGTAATACTGTTCCCGGTGGCTTTGACGGCACAAGCGAGGGTGATGAGAGATCCTCTCTCAGCAGGTCACTGAACTGACTTACTCGTATCCTCGCCTGGCAACCACTCTGTTTGGGATGTGCACAGCGGTGACGCCTGTCTCATCCATGTTCCGTGTTACAAATGGAAGAAACCTGCACCCTGTCATCACTTCTGCATTCTTATAGTAGGATCCAGCGTTATCTTTGTTGAAGGCTGTTGCTCAGGCTAAGCTTGTGACCTCTAGCTTTCCTATAAGGCTAGAGGTTGCAATAAAGCCAATGAAACCAGTCAGGACCCGACCAGAATTAGGACACACTTTAAAAATGCAAAGTTGATAGTATTTTAGTATTTTTAGTCGTAAAAGCTTTCAAGTATCATCAAGATTAATCAAAGTTGTATTGCCCTTCGGGATCCAACCAAGCCCTGTCTTCTCCGTACAGGTATCTTGGAGAAACGTAGCATACAACTGGAGTTAATCAAAACAATTTTCCAGATCTTCAAGATTTTCAAGACTTTTCAAGATCAGTTGAAGCAACTGATTTTTAATTTGGGGGTTGAAAGCAAAGGTGGGTGGGTATGAACAGCTTTTCAGGTTCTTCTTTTCTTTTTTTTTTTTAGATAAGAAACATTTCCTTTTAGTTTCTTATCACTAATTTGGGCTAATTTGTGTTGCAAATTCCCCCAACCAGATCATTTTAAATTACAGACTACAATGCAAAAACTTTGGAAAAAAAGGAGAAAACCGGGGGAGAAACAGGAAATATGGGGGTGTAGCCTTCTCAAGTTGCTGTATATCACGTTAATTCATCCATGCTGTCGACAGAACGTAATTAAAGAACCAAAAAGAGACTGCGTTTGCACGTGTTTATGACGATCATTATATGTGTTGTGCAAGATTAAGAGATCAGCATCTGTTAGCAACTACACCCACCTGTTCTTCATCTCCATCAGCCCGCACACAACACATGCTGCTCCACCATTCTTTTTACCTCTGTGTTCAATTACATATATACATATTTTAGACCATCAGCAACATGAAAAAAGGAAGTATCCTTTTGGACTGAATGGGTTTTTCTATTTGTTTGTCCCAAAATGCGATCTGATCTTCAACTCTTCCACTTCAAACAACTACAATTTGTTTGTGTGTTTTTGTATCATTATTGAAGATGCTCATTAAGCATTCACAGAACTTCAGGAAAAAGTAGGCGAACCCAAAAACTAATTACTTAAACAAGAGGTAATGGGAGTCAATAGTTTGCACACCTGGAGTACATTTGCGCACCTGTAGTCCATGCAATAAAATGAGTCTGGCAGTTTAGAACTAATTTGTTTGATAAAAGACACTCCAAACATTTTAGGCTTGCTGTTCATAGGAAACACAATAAACATCTCCTGCAAGCCATGTCCTGCAAAAAGGACATCTTTTGATCATGTATAGTAGTGTATACACTATGTATATATATATATATCCCTACACTATATGTAGAGATATGATTATGAGTTCATTTGGATGAGGTTGGAATGGGATAAAGGGTGGTCTAAAAGTGTTTAAGCATCCATCAGTCCACAGTTAGTACATTTTTATGAACCAGAATACAGAAGTTATTGATTAAAAACGTAATTTATAGAATGAATACAGTGCAATCTATAAATGGAGACAGTTTAGTAATGTGACTAATCTTCCTGAAAGAGGGTGTCAAGCCAAGATGAGTTCCTCTGCTCCGACGTCGTTGCTACGGCAACCCGTCAGATCAGTCAATGATGTGGCCCAGTCTGAACAGAGCCAGATGCGACTTGGACACTTTCTAAAAACAGTGTGGACAGTCAGCCCTGAAAATCGGATATGAGAAGCAAATCAGATATGAATCAGATTTGCCTGCAGTCTGAACGCGGCCAAAGAGACAATGGGGGATACTCAAAGCAAAGAAGAATTCACAAATAACAACGTTTGAAGACATTACTGCAGCTGGTAAAGACATTTGTTTGGTCTACATAAAAAATAAAAAGCAACCTGCTATGCACCTGATGTCTACAAAAGATCACCCTGGCAATCCTTTATGCTACTGGAAACATGTCTGTCCGGCAGCTGAAGCTAAGGAAAAGTTGGGTGATGTGGCAGGAAAAATGCTCAAGCATGGAAATAAATCCAGAACACGATGGCATCAGCAGAAGAAAATCCTCATTTTATAACAGCCCAGTTAGAGCCCTGAGCTTAACCCCATACAAATGCTGTGGTTTGATGCTAGTTTGACAAATGAGTAAATAGCATAATGTAATTTTATTGGAGATGGAAGTTGTTCATGTAATCAGGGTTAAAGGGAAAGTTCTGTTTTTTACAACCTGGACCTTATTTCTGGCATTTTTTATGGTTGTATACTCACCCAGAGGTGTTTGGTGTCATTTGGAGTCCTTCGGAAGATATTAGGAGTTTTTTGCGAGCCGCTTCTCCATATAACGGTAGTGAACGGGGGCACCGCGGGACACAGACGATGCAGCGTCTAAATAACACATGATTGCTGCAAAACTCTTCATTTCTTTTATGAATCACTAGATCTGCTTCCAGGACCTGTTGTCTTCATCTGGGGTTGTCTGTGTATTAAATAAATCAGTTTGTAAACAAGACCTCTGAACTCATGACGTCATCTCTGTGCGTGCATCCCAGACACAGCTCTGTGTACAGCTGGAGTTCACTACTGTTAGTTTACTGTTAGTTATTTGAAACATGTCTGAATATTTGTCAAATTCTGAGGTTGTGGACGACGACTTTGAATATAATGGACGTCCTTACCGTTTTGAGCCAGAGTATACGGCTGAAGAGCTCACTGAACGGATGACAGAGTGCGCGCACAGAGATGACGTCATGAGTTCAGAGGTCTTGTTTACAACGGATTTATTTGTTACACAGACAACCCCAGATGAAGACAACAGGTCCTGGAAGCAGATCTAGTGATTCATAAAAGAAATGAAGAGTTTCGCGGCAATCATGTGTTATTTAGACGCTGCATCGTCTGTGTCCGGCGGTGCCCCCGTTCACTACCGTTATATGGAGAAGCGGCTTGCAAAAAACTCCTAATATCTTCCGAAGGACTCCAAATGACACCAAACACCTCTGGGTGAGTATACAACCATAAAAAATGCCAGAAATAAGGTCCAGGTTGTAAAAAACAGAACTTTCCCTTTAAGGCTGGGTTTTTTGAGTATTGGACTAATGGCAGCCAGTTTGAGTGAGTGGGGAATGGAACCAGAAGTGAGGGAGAAGTTGATGATTAGGTTGATGAGGAGGGCTGTGAGACAATCCTTCACCAAACTGGATAGGATGGGATCTAAGACACAAGTGGAGGTTCTCATGCCTGATCTGAAGGTGGTCAGTTCAGTTGGGGATACCAGAGAGAAGGAAGAAGTGGCTGGGTGTTAACATGGGGTAGGTCGGGATGGGAGGTCGAAGGGGTGCAGGATGGGGCAAAGTTGCCAAAATGGTGTCAATTTTCATCTGAAGACGAGAGAGAAAGTTGTTGCATTTGTCAGCAGTGAATGTGTTGGCGGTGTTGTCACAGGGTTTGAGGAGTTTGTTGATTGTAGAGAAAAGAGTCTTGGGGTTGGAGTGTATGACATGGGAGTAGTAGGTGGGCTAAGTGCTAAGAGCATGCTTATATTGTTGAAGATGGTTTATGGTTTATGGCTTCGAGATGAACTGTTAGACAAGTTTTCTTGTGGAGTCTAGGTTTTCATTGTTGAAGTAATAAATTCAGTGATCTGTGTCACTTATCCAATCACGTAAATTGATGACAAAACAATGTGATAGTTTAAAAACAAGAGTAGTAGTAGTTCTTTCAACATTTAAATCCAATCAGATCATTTAAAGGTATTGTGACATGAAAAACACATTTTTCTTGATTTTTTGTGTTTTGTTGGGTGTCTTGACATCAATTACACCCAAAAAACAACGAACTTTTAACATTCAGTGTATTGTGTGCTTTCTGGGATTTTCCGCATAACTGTGCAAAAACGGCTCATCTGGTTTGGTGGCGGGTCGTTACGTATGGACCCGCTAAATCACTGCCCCCTCCACCCAGCTCCCTGCCTCCTCTCCTCTCCAGTGCACCATAAAGGCTGATTTATGGTTCCGCGTTACACCGACGCAGAGCCTACGGTGTAGGGTTACGCGGCGACGCGCACCGTACGCTGAACCCTACGGCGTAGGCTCTGCGTCGATTTAACGCGGAACCATAAATCAGGCTTAACACGGAGCTGTTTAGAGCCTCTTCTGTTCTCATCAGCGGAGGAAAACTGCTAAGAAGACCCGCGGCCACTGACTGGACTGCTGCTTGCATGCCTTTATTTTTATGATTGTTTGCTGTGGTTCGCCCTCCTGCTTTTCCGTGCATGCTTCGCCTGTCGCTCCCGGCTTAACTCTCCGACGCCGCTGTGAGCGTATGGTTGGTTGGAGGAGGTTTGGAGGAGGAGCGGAGCAATGATTGACAGGAAAGGGGGAAAAGGAAGCGTTTTTCACGGGGCAAAAAAACACTGCAATAAAAAGCCAGGAATGGAGTACTAGAGTGAAGTTTTTATTGTTACACTCTTTTAGACACATTTGAGGGATGTTGGCCAAGACTTTTAATAGTGTTAAAAGCATGTTAAAAATGATGTCACAATACCTTTAATAAAACAGTCTTTTAAAAGCCTCTAACAGTTTTCAGCGTCCGTCTGTCAGTGCTGTTTCTAGTCCACTTTAAAGTGGCTCCATTTGTGGACGTCAAACAGAACGTCATCTGAGCAATGCAGAGCAAACATCTGATGCATGAAGAGTGACCGGTGCAAGTGTTTGATCCTGTCAGGTGACTCTTTTGTCTTTTTCTGTGTGTTTGGGATGTACAGTAGATTCCTATTGTAATATCATTGTTCATAGAGAGTGCATGTGAACCACAACACCGTAGGCCAAATGTTGGCGCTAACGTTTTCAAGTAGATGGATGATCAAACCTGCAGAACTATCTCACTTCACTCGTGAAATGAGCAGTGAACTTGCTCCAGGACCTTGGCTGTGAGGTCTTTATTTCCCACCTCCTCATTTTTTGTGTGTTTTTCTTTTAGTTCGGTAGACATGCAATCAAAGCAAGCCACATTCAGAACCTCCAATAAAAGTTAGTTGGAGCTGTGGCAAGAGGGCTGTCAGTGCTTGTCAGAACTGCAACTTGAGAACCAAGAAGGGAACTCTAATGTGGAAGGTAGCTGTCAGGCTGAAAAGGGCCCGCTTTTTTGGTTTGGCTGGTCCATTGGTTTTCCAAAGCTGCGGAGGGGACAGCATCTGCAACGGATGAGTTACTTTAACAAAGAACTGGCAAACTGTCAACTGATCCGGGATGTCAGCTGATTCAGTCCTTCAGGTCAGCTGCTGACCGAGAACCAGACAATAATGAAAGAGAACAGAAGAGAGGAGATGAGAAGCATATGGACTCTGTAATCCTTCCAGTAATAGTTGGACTTCTTATGACTCAGCCTACTGTATTTGCAGATGATCAGTCATATTAGCCATGCTCAACTTCCTTCACACCACATTAAATTCTGATTGAAAGGACCTGGCACCAGTATCCACAGCTCTGCACGCCTATGTATGTATGCATGTATACAGTATGTCTCACTTCCTCACCCAACAGGTTTATGCTTTCAGCAGAATGACTGTGCTGGTTTTGGGATGCCGTTACATCAGGCACACATTACTGTAAGTGGCATTAAAGAATTTTCATATTTCTTTAACTAATGATGAGATGCCTTGAGCAAAATTAGGGCAAAAATGCCATAACTGGAACTTATTTATGCACTTCTTTATCTGTTAATCCTCTACTTCTTCTTTAAATAGATTTATATATGAATGCTTCTGCCAGGGTTTATTATACTTAACCTAAGCACTGCTCTTTGCTTGTAAGTTGATTGGGATAAAAGCAACCATACATTGAGAATGTGTAAAGTATAGGTTTTTAATCACCTGTAACCGCTAATAGGGTGCTCTCTTGCAAGCTGAGAATTGTAAATAGGATATAGCTTTGCATGTTGAAAATTTAATGTATTTTTGTATTCTTTTTCTCCTTTCTTTCGTTTTCTTTTACTAAAAGCCTAACTAGGGACAGGAGATGGAAACTAGCAATAGCTATAATCTCTGTATGCAGAACATCAGTCACATTGGCTTGTTTGTAATGAGTGAATGTGATCACATGTAAACCTGCATTGTCCCTATTAAATAAAATAAATTAAAATTAAATATTAAAAAGCAATTACAGGTTTATAGATCAGCACTAATCTGCAACCTCTTGTGTTTCACTGGTCGTTCTCTTTAAATTTATAAGTGTTTCAACAATTAGTAAGTAAGATAACTGCATGACTTCATGCCCAACTCTGTTCCTCATTTGATCGGAGAGAGTATAATTGGCTCAGTGAACAGAAAATAATAAGGATGGGACGAAGAGTCATGATATAAAGGTTGGATGGGGTAAGACAGAGACTCAGCTCAGGTTACAGGTTTTTACTAGTTGGATGAATCGGTATCTACGTTACACAGTTTTATGGATCAGTCAGAGACTATTACTGACAAAGAAGCCAGTGGGAAAAACACATGTTAGCACACATCAGTGTATCCGGCTGAGGTCTCTGTCAGGATCAAAATCATTACACAAATACTGTTTCTAGAACATTTTTCAGAGGTTGTTACAAGTCGACAGTTTAGACTTGATGTCATATTCTTGGACCAAGTCTGTTTCTGTGTTTTTGAGTGCTGACCAAGAGTGAACAAGAAAAACAAGGAGCAGGTGTTGTTCTTGCATAAAATATTTGCTAATATAAGTAATTTGTCCAAAAGTGCCATTGTGTGATATTCTCAGACTTTGTCATGATTTTGATGGTCTCTATGATAGGGATAAATAGCATCTGGTCTGTGAGTAATTTTCTTTATTTCACACCACAATAGAACGCGATGCAGAACTCCTAAAAGCACTGCACAAAAAACAAAGAAAAAGAAAACAAACCCTTGGTGTGTGGGGTCCTTTGGGATAAAGGAGGTTTATCAGTTGGCTTCCTGCTGAAGAAAGCTTCGGTAATCTCTCAAAATCAAAACAAATACCTAAACATTTCATTGCTTATATTACCCACATAAGGTTAGCTTGTATGAAATATGTTCTGCAACCAAAACTTCATTCATGTCATTTCAATAAAACGAGAATTCCTTGAATATTCCTGAATGGATCTGGGAATAAAAAAGATTTTAATGCTTATAAAAGTTTCCGGGCATTCCAGTTCATATCAAAAACATGGTGTTTTTTTTAATTGTATTTTACTTACATAGTAAAATGTTTTTATGCTAAAAGGAGAAAAAGAAGAAGATATTTTTATGTTGTTTTTCCCGGCGTGAACAGTCACCATATCCATTCCAATCTGTCACTTCTTGACACTAACAAGCAAACTTCCCAAATAATTCCACTGCAATAAGATTTTCTACTTTTAGCAAGTAAAGAAACCACATGATTGTTTTGTTTGATATGCACGACACATTGAATTATCTGGATCTTGTAAACATCTACAGTTTCACATTTCAAAAAACAACACGACATAAATGGCAAATGGCACACCAGAAAAGACATGAATGCACGGTTAGTTGTGATGGAAGTGGTTGTGTGACCAAGGCGTTAGTCATTGCATCAAAGCAAATCGGTCGTTTGGAGCAAAAGGCACTTACTGTAATCGTGGGTATCCTGGCGGCTCTGTGGGTAGACTTGCATACCATGTAAACTTGAGCCAAAGCTCTGATCCCATCTTATGTCCTTAATTATCCCACCACCACCTTCCTGCTACTCTTCTCTGCCTCTCAGGGAAGTATTTTTTCTCTTCTGTTTTTACATTTCATTCATTTGGATTCAGATAAGGAACTATGGAAAGATGTAACGTAGTTGTTAGTTAGTGATTTATTCCGAACATGCAAATGATATATAACGTAAATATGAACAAGTAAAACAGAAATAATAATACAAAATGGCCGATCAAGACAATTTTACAAAACAAAACAAAATAAAACAAAAAAACAGCACAGTAATTTCACTTGCATGTCTGAAAAGGGGTGGGAAGAAGTATAACTTATTTAATCCCGCCCCTTCTCCATAAAATATTAACAATATTTATTTATGTCCTTCTTATTTTTACATTACTCTTTTCTTAATTATATATAAATATATACATACACACACACACACACGCACACACATACATACTATATGAACATAATATACATATACACACAAACATACAAGTACACATACATACATACACACACATACACTCTTTTTTCGTTATATTTCTTAATTGTGCTGACAACATATAAATAAATAATAATTCACAAAAGAAAAAAAATATATAAATATACATATATACATACATACTGTATATATATATATATATATATATATATATATATATATATATATATATATATATATATATATATATATATATATATATATATACATATATATATATATATATATATATATATATATATATATATACACATAAACAAACATAGTTGTCAGAAGTAATTTCCCACACAATTGAAATGATTCATAATTCAATTAATCTTTTATAAGCAAAAATAATAGTAGTTTGTTATTAGGCTGAAAATGTGTAGCACATGGCGTGAGGTGTGATGGATTGGTGGTGAAAAGGTTCTTTGAAATTTTATTGTAGGATATTACAAGAATGTTCATGTTGCAGCCCCTTGCATAAGACACAACAAAGTTGTTGGACATACTTAAAAAATTACAGGCCACTGCCACTTAGTTTGGTTTTCAAACTATCATTTATTTTTACATTCCAAAGAGATGTTTTGTAGGGATTTTTGACTGCCATTTACTAAGTAATACGGTTGTTTGACTTTTACTTGAATGATCGTAAAATCAAGTAACATTTCCAAATACACTGCCCAGTTTTTAGATCTTTCCACAGCTCCATTTTATTGATGCAGTTTTAAAAGAAGTGAACCTCTAATCCAGGATGGCACTTGGCAGCTCTCATCTGTTGAGCATTAGTGCCACAGAAATCACTTTTAAAAACAACCACAACCTGATCAACAGTTACTGTACGTCTTAATTCCATCATTTTCTTTTGGCTCTGTATTTACCACGGACACTGTTGGGACAGAGAGATGTTAACTGCAGACAAATTTGTTGAATTTTCCATGGCTGTCTAATTCCTAGCTGTTTGAAAGTCATGGAAATACTTTGGATCATTCAAAGCTCTGATTTCTTTGGAAAGGACAGCACATTCCCATGTCACATTTTGTCTATTGTCTCTCACATGTGCAAGAGTAGTTAGTTTCACAATAAAAGATGAGTTAAAAGCTGACTTTTTAATGGCGGCATTGTCACACTTCACTTCTTTTGAGAATGGCTGCCAGGTGTGATCTTTTTTCCCTGTGTTTTGGTGATGCTTACTGACTGCACTTTGGTATGTGACCCTGTTTGAATGTGCTCAGGTGTTTGTTATGAATGATCATGTGGCGGCGCCTGATTGGATCACATAGGCCTAGCAGCCTACAATAGACAAGCTCTTTGTCCGATCTGCTTGATGCCTTGTAGCACCATATAATGTAATAATTTCCTGAAAATGTAATAACGCCTGAAAATGCAATAAAATTTGCACTTAACTCAATCGAAAATGTAATAAAACCCAATAATGTAATAACTTCCCCAATAATGTAATAGAATATCCTGACTGACATTATAATAAAATTTTTTCCAATAATGTAATACCTTATTACATTATTGGAAATGTATTACATGGTACCCAAAGTCTGCAATTTAACCCAATAGTCATTCTGGTGTTTCAAATCCAGCGTATATAACATTCTTAGATACTTAAAACACAAAATGTAGAACTCTGGACTGAAAATGAACATATTTATTACATTATCAATTTTGGAAAAAAAAAAAAAAAGACCCACCTGAAAATGTAATAAATTCCCAATAATGTAATAAGGTATTACATTATCGGTAAAAATGTTATTACAATATCCGTCAGGATATTTTATTACATTATTGGTCAAGTTATTACATTATTGGACTTTATTACATTTTCGATTGAGTTAAATGCAAATTTTATTACATTTTCAGGCGTTATTACATTTTCAGGAAATTATTACATTATAGGGTGCTACATGCCTTGAAAAAGGTCTATGACAGAAACGTTGGCCCAATAAACAAGTGTACGGTGAGAAGAAGGTGTGCGGGAGTTGTTTTTTTTTGTTATTATTTAGAGAAAATTGAATGTAATTAAATGCATACATTTTTTTCTAGTTCTGAGGCTTAAACACAAAAGAAGTCTTTTAATGCGGGGGCTGTCTGTACAAATACACATATCAGGCTTATTCTTAAAACTGACGGCAAACAAACGGAGGACTCTGGAGGGGGGCATCTGTTTCTCTGCTCCATCTTTACGCTCAAACTCTTGTAGACACCCATCTATAATCAAATTGACTTTACTCACTTTTGCAATCCTTTTCCATTAAGCTAGATCTCCATCACACCAGGAAGACACGGACGGAATTATTATTACTGCACAGCAAGAAAGAGGGAGAGGATGAAGGGGTGTGAAGGAATGCAGCTGTTCAAACAGCTCTTTGATTTAGCGGTCATGGCACCCACTGTGACTCAGTGTGGCTGAAACAAAGAGGAGATCACTTAGACTCTCATCCTCCTGGTCCAGCGGTTTCCAGCTCTTTGCTGGCATCTTTGTGAATCGGTCTGTTTTGATTTCGTAAATGTTGACAACATTCGCTGTATCTTTCAACCGAAATGCAATGGAAGTTAAATGTATTCTCTTCAGGAAACTTGCTGAATACAGAGCAGCCACCTGGAAGCACATATGAGCATATAAAGTCTAAGTTGTCAAACTTTAAATTTAATTTAAATCATTTTCTGCATGATTTAATGTGCAAGTGTCACACTCCTTGTGACCATCTGCTCTCGATAAGAAACCTGAACAGCATGATATGGCAGGATGAAATAAAAGGATACCGAAGTTTTGTGTTCCTGTTTTTGCCATAAAGCCTTTGGCTGTGCAGGAATATCTCGTAATCCATGGCCAGGAAAAAACAACAGCCATGTATTACTGAATGTAATAAATAATGAATGAATACAATTAAATAAGCTTCTATTGTTTAACATGTAGAAATACTTCATATGCTTTGTTATATCCATATGGATTTTGTCACCGGTCCTGTTTAATTTTTATATGGAGGACCTTTCTCTGCAGTTGAATAAGTGTGGAACAGGCTGTATGATAGGTGATGTACTTGTCAACCACCTAATGTATGCGGATGATCTTGTTATTTTCAGTCCATATAGTGCTGGCCTCCAGCAGCTGCTGAGGACATGTTCTCAGTACGGGTCTGAATACGACATTAAATACAACACAAAGAAGACTAATGTGATGATTTTCCGTAGCCGGGGAGATAGAAAGTTAGCGTTTCCTTACTTCTTTCTTGCAGACTCTGCTCTCACCGAGTATGACGAGGTGAAATACCTCGGTCATTTTATGACTAAGGATCTCTCTGATGACAGAGATATTTACAGACAGTGTCGAAGGATGTATGCCCAAGCGAATATGCTACTGCGCAAATTCAGCATGTGCTCAGAGGATGTTAAGATTTTTTTGTTTAAAACATATTGTACATCCCTTTACACTGGCCACTTGTGGTGTCAGTACAAGAAAAGCAGCATGCAGAGGCTCACTGTGGCTTATAATGACTGCATGAGGCTGCTTCTTAAAGTCCCAAGGAGCTGAAGTGCCAGTCATTTGTTTGCTAGTGTTGGAGTTCCAACTTGTGCTGCTGTGCTACGGAAGGTGATGTACAAATGTATGTAGAGTATCTAACTCTATAAACAGCATCATCACCTGCTTAACAAATCTTGCACTCAGCTCAGTCAGGTTCACATCCACGTTGTGGAACCACTGGCGGTCATGTCTGTACACTTGTGCCTGACACTGTCGTCTTATTGTGTCACTGTTGTTTTTTAGTCTTTTGTTGTTGTCTTTTATATTATAGGTTGTTGTTTTTTTATATCGTGTATTTTATATGTATAATGTTTTTTAATGGTACTATGGACCCTTTCTTAAGATGTGTCTTTAATAAAGTATGAATTGAATTATGGCACCGTTTAAAAAGTTCAATGAGGGCAACTGACCACAAAAAAAAAAAAAGATGGTGAGCATAATTAACGAATTAAAGGTTCCCTGAAGTGTTTTCCTGGGTTTCCTATGTTGTTATGAAGGAAATGATTACAATCATTGTTTGGTATCACGGTGTTCTGCCTCCTAAATGTGGACCTGAGAAAGCCTGAAACATCCTCACATTTATTACGTTCCTTAAAGATGTATTAAGTAAAAGATCCATACACAACAATATTGGACATCAGAAAATGCCTATTGGTGTGCATATAAAATTGTAGTTTGTCACTTGCGTACAACACTGGTGGAGTTTGGCGTTTGTGTACTTAGCACTATAGACGGCAGCAAAGCCAACTGCTCAAAATGCTTGAATGTTGCAAAAGAAATGGTGAAAAGTGGGACACAAATACAGTTACAATTGTGCTCAAATTAATTCCAATACATAAACAGAATCAACGTATAGCCAGATCCATTACAGGCCCCTTGACATTAGCCACTAAGGAAAGAGAGCTCGTGCCAGCAGCACCAACTTAATTTTCTTTCTCATTTTCCCAGAAAGCTCCAGCACTTTAACCAAAGAATTTAAACCATTTTTTTTTTAAAATGCTTATATAGTTTTTTTGTTGCTTTTAGACATCTCAAGTAGTGTTTTCTTCTTGTGCTAATTATGAAAGTGCTTGAATGGTAAGTGCAGCTTATGTAGCTTACTGCATCTTTATCTTGATCTTCCACATTTCTGCTGCCTTCCAAATCCAAAATGTGTACGTCCAAACAGGAAAAGACTGTTGGAATGCAAATAGAGTCATTTGCGTCTGCGGGGTGATGAGTTAGGTTTCTGCTATCTCCACCACAAATAGTTCAATTATCTGTCCACCTAAATTTCACTTTCAACTGAAAACAATGTATGGCTCCTGTCCAATGCAGTGGGTTTTTAATTAAGACATACAACACTCTCAGTTGGTCTACCAGAAAAAAAAGGAACTCAATATATGAAGTTTATATGTGGGGTTTTTCTTGTAGGAAAAGGCTGGTGTGTTTCTCCAGAAAATCTGAAATAAGAAGCATAACAAGCCTGCAGGGAGACTAAAAATATCTTCATTGTAAATGCTGGCTTTGTATTTCAAACAAGAAAAGAAAATTGTGAGTGGCCTTCTCATTAGGCTTTCATAAACTATACATGGTCTCATGTACACAGCAGCTGTCTGTCAAACTGCTCCCCTCCAACTCTGCACACTTTCCCTGCAGGCAGGGTTCAGCACAATCTACAGAGCCTCTCTGCTCTGCTTTTACTCTTGGACTGTTTCAACAGGTTGCACATGAGGTTTCAGTTTCCCTGGTGCACTTCTCACCTGCTTTCCACTGAAGTCATGCCAGGAATGATCATGTATAATTGTAGAGGTTGTCTGTTTTTCGGGCTGATGGTAACAGTGTAGTGCGTGTCAGAGGGTCTATGTTGTTATGTGCGTGTGAACGATTGGTCAAAATCTAAGGTCACGTATCCAGCAGGCCTCAGTCCAAAAGTGCTAAAACGCCACTTTATGTGTGTAAGTTTCATTGGGTCAGAGCGTTGGAGTGTGTGAATTAATAACAGCCTTGTATCAGCCACGGCACCACCTCTATTAGTGAAATGGTGATTGAACGTGTCGTAAGACTCACTGTCAGCCAAATACTTAGGCATGAAAAAAATTTAACAGGATCTTTCATTAGCAAAATGACAACTCATATTTGCTCTTTTCTTTTGATGGAATGTTTCCATAATTATTTCAACATTTGGAAAAAGGAAATATGAAATAAAACATATTAATGACAACATTTTCTTCGGTCAGAGAAAAACTGTGAATCTGTGCAACTTTTACAGTAAATTTAAAGGCCTGTTTGGATTCTTGTAATGGAATAGGGCTGTTCGATTTTGCCCAAAAATAAAATCTCGATTTTTTTTCTCTCAAAATCCGATTTTCGATTACGATTACGATTATTTTGTGAATTGACAAAAGGCAAAGAAATGATTTCAAATATGCTGTTTTTTTATTGAACATTTGCCCCATTGGGCTTTAAGTGCAAACTTTGCTCTTATTAAACCAAAAATGAATGAATAAAGTGCAAAACTCTGTAAATAAGTTGAAAAAAAGTTTTAAAAAATATAATAAAATATAAAGTTTTATCTCTGAAAAAAAAAATCAGCAAATCAGCATTTGCAAACATACAGTAAGTTATATTACCAATTAAATAAAACAAGACATTTTCTAATTAAACTAAACTGGGTCTTTGCATGCTAAATAATAATGCAACCCATGAAGGAGGTAGAGGTGTAATGTCAGTCATTACATTTGCAAGTTTTTTGCAAGGAACACGGGCGGTCTACCCGGTGGCTTGTTCCAACGCCCCCTCCTACACTAAAGAGCCTCTCCAATGGGGCACTTGTCGCAGGTATTGAGAGGTATTTCCATCAATCATTAATATGGTATCAATCATTAATATGTGTGCAGACAAGGTAAAAAAATAAATAAATAAAAAAAAAAGAAAAGTTAAAAATTGATTTTACGAGTTTCACGTTTTAACATCGTTCTAATTACATAATCGGGATTACGATTTAAAATCGATTAATCGAACAGCCCTATAATGGAATTCAACCTTTGTTGTTATAGTTGAGAGACAGTCGTCTGGTCATGAATCTTTGTGGTTGTGTTTAAAACAACAGTAACGTGATCATGCACTTTTTTTTCTCTGCTCCACAGGTGGAAATCACCAGCTGCTGGTCCTTCACACTATTCACAATGTTTATGACTTATTGTTATGGAATTTACGTGTTTGTGCTCCTCTGATATTTTGTAGATGAATTTCAACATTGATCACTTTGTAAAAGTCACAGCCACGATGTGAGGACACTATTTCCATTTTCAGGTCAAATTCATCACGCCTAGAACAAAGAAAGACAAGTTTGTCTTATTGTAATAGATTACTTTGGAAAATTTATACTATGAAACCTTTTCTTTTTTTGTGAATTTATTTAATTTAATTAAAGTATTTTTGGAAAAATAATTTAATCAGTTCCAGAGAGTACCCTTTTACAAAATGTGATTTTTCAAAAGGTTCATTTTCATTCAAATACTGAACTGAGTAGCTGACGAGCTGAGACCGGCTTGGACCCAGTTAGCTGCCCAACGACATTCTCAAACGTCTCTGTCAGCGCTTCTATCTCCAGCCAATTTGAATTTTCCCTGCTTTACTTGCCAGGCAGGTGAGTCGTGAGTGAGTTGCTGCCATCTTTTAATCCATTTCTCTGTGATACAGATGTGGACAACTGTATTGGCAGAACTGGATTTTTTTTCCATGGTACTGTATGAAAGTAACAGATTAGCATCATTATTAGAGCTGATCCTGAGGCTGACACAACTGTGTGTTAAACCTAATGCCAAGTTACCCACAACTACTCTCAAATCCAAAAACAAACCAGTCACAGGGTCATCAATTTCATGATGATACATCACCAAAGGACTTTCCAGAAGATTAAGTAATCTTAAACTATTGAAATAAGATCGGTGGTTAAACAATTTGTCAGGGCATCATGGGTGGTCGTTTACATCAATCAGATAGCAGATCTAGTTCCACAATGGAAAAGTTCACCAGTGTTCAATAGGGCAGAAATGTATAAATTTATTTATTTTATTCTACTCATGTTGATAATTTCCCAACATTTCATTTAGACGGAGTGACAGAACAGAGTATTTATATATTGAAGCACAGGTTAGAGAAAAAGCAGCGCTCAGGAATGAAGAATAAAGACACTGATACAGGGAAGTTCCAGCGTGTGCAGCCTCGAGGTGCAGGATTTATTTCCCCGCTTGGGTTGAGTTCGTGTGAGCACAGTAAGAAAGCAGATACTAAGGACTGAAAGTCACCATTTGTCATTTCTAGTATGACACCAGCTGTGATAGTATAAGGTCAGGGATGGGATGCTGGCTATGGCAAGTGCTGTTGTTGGGAGAAAACAGGTTGAACTGCACCGGGTAAACAGACAAGGGTGATAGGCTGAAGTTAGGAAAATAACCTCATTTACTCATCTCATCGTCTACTCTTCCTATTTAACTTGAGGACCATTTCTTTTGTAAGATACAATGAAAGCCAAGGGAACTGCAGCTTGGGAATTGAAGCAGCCATATACGATGAGGTGGAAAAAGTACAAAAATATTGTACTTAAGTAAAAGTACAAATTTTCTGCTTGAAAATTACTTAAGTAAAAGTAAAAAGTACCCATTAAGAAAATTACTTAAGTATAAAAGTACCTCAACTTAAATATAATAAAGTACCAAAAGTACATGGTGTAAAATGTACTTAAGTACAAAAGTAAAAAGTAAAAAGTACAAAGTACAAAATTCAAAGTACAACATTATTTTCAAAAGGATTGCAAAGAAATGAAGAATCCAAGAATTTGCTTACAACTCTAAATAATGATGATATTATTACATTTTCATTTAATGTAAGACTTTAATTTGTAGCGAGTAACGACGTGTCCAATTTTATATATAGCGGATTAAAAGTACGATTTTTTCCTTGAAAATGTAACGAAGTAAAAGTAAAAGTACAGAAAAATGAAAGTATCAATAAAAGTACAAATTCTCAAAAATCTTACTTAAGTACAATAACGAAGTACTTGTACTTTGTTACTTTACACCACTGACGATTTGGATGATCGGTTCAGTTATTAACTTCCCCACTTTACGTGTCAGTGTCCTGAAAACACTGAAACCGAGATCGCCCTGAGGGAGACCCAGAACACCCTGAAGAGTCTGCATCTCCCCGCTAGTCTGGGAGTCTCTTGGTATCCACTGGAAGAGCTGGAGGAGATGGTTGGGGAGGGGGAGGTTTGGGCTGCTCCCTGACCTGAATCCAGACAAGCAGGTTTAGATGATGACTGGATGGATTCACTTCATGAATAAGAAAAAGAAATTGCATAACCAAAGGTTTAGCTTGCCTGAATAAATATAAAAATTAACGTCACTAAGGGAGTCAAATGTAAGGTTTGTGCTGGTGTGGTGACTGATGGCAAAACAAGAAAAAAAAAAGAGAGAAAGTCTTTGTACAAGCTTTATTTACAATGTTGTTTCAAGATTCAGTGGCGTAGGAAGCACATCAAATCGATAGGTCCTCATGGACAGATGCAAATGAATTCCATCTAACTAGATAAGACTTTCTATGTTTTCATTCCGACACTTTCAACACCACCATCCAAAGTCTATGTACAAAGTGGGTTTGTATACAAGCAATAGAAAACTTGGCAAATGGAAGGTTATTTGCTACTTCAGTACTTCAAGAAACATTTCCGATGAGTTCAACAAAAAAAAAGAAAGAAATTCAGCAAAGATATCCTGGAATACATCTGACTTGGCCAGCAGCCAAGAAACACAAGCGAATACTGAGTACTCATTTGATCTTAGCCTTGTTTTAATAATATATTAAAATAAAATGTTTTGTAACTGCAAGTCTTACTGAAATTTGTTCTCAAATCAAAATATTGTGGATACGTTTAGTGATGATTTGAACAGTACATGGTGAAGTGATGTAAAATCAAAGATATACAAAGACAAACAACAAAACACATAAGCTGACTTGAGAAGATTTGTTTTTCTCTTTAGGGAGACATTTAAAAAAGAAGAAAAAATCATCCCTGATAACAATTTCATCAGGTTAACCACAATGTGAATATCCTGATAGAGATTTCTTACCAAGCCAACTTGTGAGGATGGACGGTTAAGGACGTTCTTAATAAAATAACTTGCAGTTCAAGTGGTAAAAATGTAATGGCTGGTGGTTTTCAAAACTGATCCACTCAGAGGCAATCAAAGACCTCGGTGACAGATACAAACTATTTGCTGAATTTATGTCACATATGTTATTTCACCACTCAATTGTTTATTTGTTGAAGTCTTTGTCCTGCTAAAGATCACACCAAAGCACAAACACATGCATCCCCAACAGCTCACAAGCTTACAATCCTGGTCTTTGTTGCTGTCTCTAAATGTAAGAAAAATATGACAATTTATACGGTTACTGAAAATTCACAATCCTGTGAATGTATATGTGCAGTTTTTTTTCCTTTTCTGTTAAAGAGAAAACAATCCTTTTTAATACAACTCTTTAGCACAATGATTTAAAAACAAACATCTTCCTGTAAAAGCCACAGGTAGGTACACGTCCTGCAACCCTGTACATCTTTTTGATGACAAATGCTTCACTATTGCAAAACCTTCTCCTCCTTTTGTTGCATAAGTTAGTTACCACTATTTTGATCTCCACACCCACTGTAACAGTATAAGTAATAATACTACTGATACGTATATATATATATATATATATATATATATATATATATATATAAAAAAAAAAATATTACACAGCTGTACAAGCGCAAAGAATAAATAAGCCATTGAAATCAAATGCATGCCATGAAAAAAAATAAAACTAAGGTTACACAACAGAACAAATGAGTAAAATAGGTTAAAATTGAGAGGAAAAGCCCTCATTAAGCCCACCAAAGGGTTTATTTATTCTTTATATTAAGCCAACTCAAACTGAGGCAAATTTCTTCCCCCCTCTAATTACACAATAAACCTGCTGATGAGGCAAAGGGCCTCTCTGCCCTTAAGTCTAAAAACCAGAATGTTAAAATTATATTTTAAATAAAAGGCACTATTTTGGAGGATTCAATCATCTCTCTCATTTAAATACATGTGTAGTAATACTTTTACAAAATATCCTCAGTTCCTGGTGTAGTTTTCAGACTAAGAAATATAATAAGCTCAGGGAAATAAAATTTAAATATTTGTACAAAATGTACAATATGAATTACATCAACATGGACGTGTTTATGTAAGTCAACATATTTCCCACCCTGTTAAGCTACGCTGAAAACACTAATGAGGGGGGTCTTGAAATTTAAAAACGTAACTAAACCGTTGAAAATGTATCGGAGGTCTGTGAGTTATGGGATTACTCGGTTCCCTTTTCACTGGATAGCCCATGAAATAGTCTGTACGACCTATTGCACACTTTCATATCTAAATTCTTTTGTTTTTAATTCTATCAAACCATCAGTCTAAGGTCTTTAAGTACATCAAGTTGTACTCTGAAGGTCTTTGTATTATTTGGCCTGTTCAGAACACATCTAACAAGCCTTTTAAAGGAAAATAACATGCATAAACTGCAACACGGCCTGCACCGGAGAGAACTTGAACTTGTGCTGAAAGTCACAGCAAGTAGGCTTAAT
The DNA here is from genome assembly GCF_033807715.1 of Cololabis saira. Lineage (NCBI taxonomy): Eukaryota > Metazoa > Chordata > Actinopteri > Beloniformes > Belonidae > Cololabis > Cololabis saira. The sequence goes on along the minus strand of NC_084597.1, from coordinate 30,224,365 downwards.
AGGGGCTTTAATCCAGTACAAAATCATATCTGTAACAGTCCTATCCACATAAAACACTCACTTTGCCAATTTATGCTCCTTCTGCAATCTCAAAAACACACAGGACGATGCAGTAAAATCCCACGAGCTCCATTTTAGTCCAAAACTTGCAGTGACTCATACTTTAGGTTAAAAAATGTAACCTTGGTATGTACAGCCAAGTTAAGAGGAGGCTGGACATACACATTTATAATGTAGTGGTTTAAAGGGATGCAGGCTATGCCTCTTCAGTAACAGATTCCTCCAACCATGTAAAATGGAACAGATATGTGGATATATGTCAAAGAGGTATCCTAGATGTCCCGGCAATGTCAAGATCCAAACAAATACTGAATAAAAGCCTTCTTAAATAAACCAGTTGATCAATCAATAGATAACACTGATGTGTTCTACCCCCTTTGAAAGGTGTTTGTAAAATACTCTAACTGTAACAGACTTTGCAATGTGTGGAAGCACAAGCAAGCAAGTCCAAGGAGGAGGAGGAGGAGGAGGAGGAAAGGGGATGGAGACAGTAACATAAGAATGAGAGGAGAGTATCTCAAATGGTGTAAAATAAATTATTAAAAGAAGGAGGGTTTTCTTAGCTGACCTGCCCCATCTCAGCTTTGTTTAGAGGTTATAATGCAGGACATTGCAGTTAGTGCTCATGCAGCTGCTGCAGCTGCTGCTGATAGTGGGCTGGTTACTCGCAGACTGGAGTCAGTGCAAGGGTCATGCAAACAGAATGCAGGCAGGTAGGTCATGCATTGCACGTCTCAGCCAAGCCCAGCCAGGGGACAGCGTAGGCCACAGAGAGGCTAGGCCAGACCACAAAATGCTTGGGCAGGTCACTGGTGTGTCAGTCATGCAGAGACATTGCTGTTGAGGGAGGAGAGAAAGAAGTAATGGTCAGATGGAAGGGCTGACAAGCATGAAATCAACAATGAGCCCATGATCATAGCAGGCACAGATCAAATTAAATTCAAAGTTAAACAGGATCTTTCATGATATGCTGTAAAAATGGTGAGACAGTTTAACGAAAATGGCTTAAAGAAAGAATGACAAGAACTGCCATAAGCATACAAATTGAAAATTCCTCTTTTAAGTGAGATCCTATGTAGCATTAATGGAACACCCTCACTAAAAAAATTAAAATGATGATAGCAATCAACCGGTCCTAATTTCCTATGAAGAATTAAGTCAACTTTATTCTTCAAAATTGAGTATTGTCAAATCTGTGTTTGGAGTCCCAAGTAAGTTCCCAAACCATCTTAAGGCTCAGATTTCTTATTATGTTGTCTTAGAAGGAAATCCTGCAATATGTCAGGAGTAATATTGAAGGATTAGTAAGATAAAGAAAACACTGAAACACGAGGATACAATGTGGCGTCGCCAAACATAACATAATCAGAAGGTTTTGCTCGATGAAGGCTCTGTGTTATTTGTTAGAGAAAAAAAAAAAACATGGACAGCTGCATTTAAAAAACATGCAAAGCTGTGGATTGCACCTTCTGAAACAACTTCAAATCCTTCTGAAGTTACTTTTCCCATTGCTGTGGAAAAAGAAAGAAAAAAATCCATTCAAAAATATTGCTGCACTGTAACCGGGCAAAAGTTAGCCGTTGAGCACGTACATTAATTTAGATAATTGAGACCTTTAAGGAAGCAACTCAAACATTTACATGTGGTGGCATACTACACCATGCCTCGTTGTATACGTTTAAGACTGATTTTAAATCAAATGAATTGAAATTAAAACTGTAACTGAGAATTGCTATGTCCTTAAAGCTACGGAGTACAAGTTCAAACATTACACAGGAAGGGCATTCTGTCACCAATAAAAAGCAAACAAGAACATCAAATGCCATCACATGTGGAGATGTGCATAAATACTGCATCAACACGCCATGGGCAATTCCTCTTATCCAAAATGTAACTTCTAAGTAACTTGTCAAGAAGATGTGATATTTTGAGTCTTGGCGTCCAAATGATCTGAGGAGTAAAGGTTTGCCACACAGCAGAGGACAGGGGAGAGTTAAGGGGGGATGTTTTAAATGATTAAACTCTATAAAAAATGCTGGAGTTTGAAAAAGGTAGAAGTCTTGCATCATGGAGTCAAAGTAAAAATAAACAGTGGTGAAAGACTTGGGCAGCCTTGCCCAGCATCTCTACCTCATGGATCTGATTGAGAAGAAAACAGAACATCAATAGGCAGAATGCAGGAAAACAAGAATTTCCATTAGAAATGAATGGAAATTGTGTGCCTCAAAACAAGCACACCTATTGAAACCAAGTTCAGTGGATTTGAAAAGTATTTTGTCGCAGTATTTTTGTGCCCTACTGCCATCTACCTTGCGGTAGCTGGCTGGACATGGCCTGGGTAGGAGCGCCGTGTGCTGGTGGCTTGTCTCTGCCGGGCCAGGAACGACTGACCAGAGCCGGTGTTGGCAAGTCGGTCTTCAGCCGCCTTTTTCTGCATGGTCATACCCTGGGAAAAGACAAGGAGGAACCCATCTTAATTTGAGCAAGGCATTTTAACAATCATCATAAAACACAATGACTCAAATGCAACTTTATTGCTGATTGAACACCAACAAGAACGCTGGAACAGCAATTGATCAGAGACAAGCAAGAGTTTTGGTTTTGGTGTTAGGCTTTGTGTAACAAGCTGGTCAAAATCTTTGATAAATGTTCAATTTGGTGACTGCAACAGTCACAGCATATGGTGCAGGCCAATTTCATATTAAGTAAAACATTCAATGACCCCCTTAATATTTAATGGCATATGGCGACTGAATCCAGCCAGCAAAATGACCCCCAGATCTGGATTTTCTTTCAACTTGTCACCCCTATGTATGCCTGTTATCGGTATAGACAGGATCTGTTACAGTTATAAAACAATCTATACCGCCCTCTAGTGCTTGCAACGGTTAACTGATAGTTAACTGTGTGTTGCATCCAAGGAGGATACAAATTCTATTCAATTCTAACAAAATTTTGAAATCGGAATGAACCGAAAAAAATGCAAACGCAATGCTATTTTAAGAGACATATTTTTAATTATTGAGTTGTTTTTTTAAACCAAGTCCTCTATGAATTATTTAATCTAATTTTGTGTATTATGACTGAACTGTTACAGTTCCATTTTGTCAAAAATCTCAGATGTATTTTAATCCCATGTTATGCATTTTATAATGTACTATGATCCACAAAACATGTCATGGGGAAAAGATAAAAACTAGTAGTCGGGGACATCAGTGTTAATTTCAGGCTGTGAAAGTCTTTCTTACCATATTGTACCAGGCTGAAACAATCAGCTTCTCTTCATGGTCTCTCTGACTCTTCGTTTTGTCCATTTCTTTCTGTGTTGAGTAAAAATAAAAAATATTTAAAAAAAAATCAAGGAATGCAAAAATGTCCTAAACTTCACAACAAAAATATCCATTATCCCTGCACCGTGCTCATTTATCAAATTACAGATGGTTCCATTATTCTAGTTCTTAACTCTAAGACCTTATACCTCCAGTGAGTGCAACATCCTCTCCTTCTCCTGCAACTGGTTCTTCAGAGCCTGGACCTCTGGGCCTGAACCCTGGTTCTGCTTGGGGTCCAGTGTGCGTATCACCTGCAATGAACAGATTTACACCACGGATGTTTATCCAGTAAGATGAAGTGATAACAGAGCATCTTGGAAATTATTTTAATAAGACTGAAAATGCACTCACACTCTTGGCTTTTTCAAGGTATTTCTTATATCTCTCTTCCATCTGTTTCATCTCTTCATCCTTCTTTTTCAAGGCCTCTTCCAGCTCCTCCACTCGTTGGGCTTAGAGGGGAACATCAAGTTTAGTTGGTTGGAGCTTGCCTCTATGGCAATTAATACACTGATCCCAATCTGCACTAAAATGTTTTATTTCTTTGCTCATGATGCAACTTTTCACCTAGTGCCATAAACACTGACTCAACTTACAGCTGGTGTTGTATTTCGGTTCCATTTCGTCGATAAAGGCGTTTTTCTTCAACAACTCATTGTTCAGTTCTCGTAGCTTTTCCCTAAAGCAAAGAACAGGTAAATGTACAATTATTTCCCTGCTAGTATTATTTGATGTTAAGGACCCTGAAATGAAATGATAACGACACCTACAAATCATTTCAACAGATTTATACATAATCCCAGATAATAAGTGAATCAATGATTTGAAGATCACTTACATGTGCTCATCATATTTCTTCTTCAGACTGGATGACTGGAAAAATAGAGGAAAAATAAAATTACATTTACCCACACACTACAGGGATAAAGATACAGTACTAGTCATATTGAATGTGAGGCTGCTTTTAAACATTTACCACTGAAGAAGGAAGGGGAAAAAAATTAATTAATAAATAAAAAAAATATCAAGGAGCAATTCTGGTACCTACATCAGGAACCAGCCTGATAGATCAGACCCCATCTAGAAATATGTAGGGTCTGTAAACACAGTAAAATTGTAGCTCTCCAAAGGTAGAAAACCATTAGGTAGCATTTTTTGGCAAAGCAGCAGAGATTGGCAGAACAGTGGCACAAAGAGTAGCTCATCAAACTGCCTTTGTAAGCAGCTGGTTGGTGCTATGACCAATCAGAGTAAACGAGGTGATGTATTCAGAGTGACAGAAACAAGTCAACAGGAGAGCGTGTTGTGTAGAGGAGTGAACTAAACTTGTGACATAACCTGTCACCAGAAGAGCAAATACAGCTGCCCTTACAAAGAAATGATTTGAGTGCTGTATCCAGTCAGACACTTTAATTGTTGATGGCAAAGCCGATTCAATCAGCTGCTAATCCTCAACTGCAGTCATCTACACCGTTTACATCCATATTACGTTGACACTCTGTCGCCATTGTGTTATGCCCTCCCAGACACTATCTACAAAGATAATGATTTGGTTGGATCCCCATGACTTGTTGTGAGCATAGTTAATGAGCTTCACCAGATGGATGCAAGTGGGACTCTGCAAATTACACTGCCTATCCATCAGGGGGAAAAATCCCAGAACTCTTGGAAATATTTAGTGGATGTAGTCTGCTTTCAAAAAACTGGTCCGCTAAGATCAATTGCTCCTAGTCCTAAGTAATTGCCTTTTTCCTGCAAACGTATTTCACTTGTTTGTGGTTCCCAATGAAAGATTACACTCCTTATCACCTAATAACAGATGTAAGGATTGTTTTAACTCCAGAATGTTCCTTTAACTTACGTTTGTTAGTCCTTGAGATAATGTCTGGAAGTGAAAAACAGAAGACAAAACTCTTGCACATCTGCTGGGGACTATAATGGAAAATACATACTGGAAAATAATGTGTAATATCATTCACTACAACGTGTCTGTTATCTTATTTGTATACCAGTATTTTTTTATTATTATTATTATTATTATTGTATATATCAGTACTGTTTATAGTGTGTCATACTCTGTTATTATTATTTCTATTGATGCCCCTTGTTTTGCACTATCCCCATTGCTGCTGTACACTGCGAATTTCCCCGCTGTGGGACTAATAAAGGAATATCTTATCTTATAAGGACAGGGATGACTAGCTAGCTCTTATGGAAACTGTGACAAATGTTGTTTTGATGCATCAAAAAGCCTGTATTTGTGGAAATATAGTATTTACTTACATCATCTGCTTTGGAACCCTGTTCTTGGACAGTCTTCTGCAGCTCTTCAACTTGACCCTGTTCCTCCATCAAGCGCTGATTGATTAACCTGGAAAAACCAAACCAAATATCAGTTTGAGAACATAGCTTTTAAAACACAGCCGTAAGTAAACTGAAAGGTTTGCAGAGACAGATCAACAGTACTTTAGTAGGCTTTTGCCCAACTGATCATTGGGTGGTGCACCAGAGCAGACATAAAGGATCTTTGTGCAGAAATAATTGAGAGAGTAAGCTACATTCCAATGCAGCACAGAAGTGACTCTGAAATGGATGTGAACATTAAAAAATATTTCGGGTAACCAGGTATTCTTAAGTATTTTTTATGCCCCCACCCCCAAAAGAAATCTAGAAGCAACTGATATGCTGAGTGTTTGCGTGCTTTGTTTTGACCTGTTCTCCGTCTCCAGTTCATTTTTTCTTCTGTTGGCATCTTCCAGTAAACTCTGCAGCAGTGCAATCTTCTCATTGTCAGATCCCTCCTGGGCCAACTTCAACATCTTATTCTCGTGCTGAAGACGAATCAAATGCTCTCTGTAGAAACACATCAGTGTCAAGTAATCATTGCAGGATTCACTTTGGTCATCAAAGCCCACCACAAGATTAAGGTGCAACTCATGACAAAAAACCTTCTAAAGCGACAAGACAATGGCTTAAAACGTGTAATGCACTTCACCTGTAATCCACAATCAAATATAAGCAACAACAGTTTCAAGCCACTAATCAAACTTGGTACAATCTTATAACCGGGGGAGAAAAAGAAACAACACAACCTGTTAAATACTTCTGAAATATGACACTGCACGTGTTGGGTGCTCGGCCAAATGAGACTATCAAGTCTACAACTAAAAATAAATTTAAGAGTGGTACAGCGGCAAGTTTGAACAGTGAGGTTAAAACGGTTTGAAGAGATTTACATTTGCTATTGCAGTAGTGTCACTCATTTATTCGTTCCACTGTTCATTTCGCAAAACAAATAATTGACGTTTTACACAAAATGGAGCAAAATGGAGATCAATGTCTTGGACCCTGCTGGGTAAGACATCAGAACAGAGGATATGAGAGGAATTTATGTTTCAATAAATACTAAGCAGGCAAAAAGGCAGAATTCTGTGTCAGATGTTTCTAAAGATTACAGCCTGATTGTTTGTTTTGTCTATTAAACAAACATCGACAATGTTCTCCAACAAGAGCACTGACTGTTTCCAGACAAACGTATAGGTTTCCAGCAAAGGCTGGGCCTGACTAGGGGAGGCAAAAAAAGAAAAAGAAAGAGGTTTTCTTTGGAGTCAGTGCAGCAGCCGGATGATTACATTTCAAGCTGATGTTCTTGCTCTTTCACTTTAGATTATTAGACAGTGAACCACTCTCCGACCTTATAAAAACAACAGATTCAAATCTAAATGACACAACTGTGTATGATTCTTGCATGAGTTCACTCCAAGTTGATGAAACATCAGCGCTGCAACGTCTCACTTACTCTTAAAGAGCTGTCAGGAAGTTATGCGATCTCATGTCATAACACCTTCTTTCTAGTCTTTGTCTACTAATATAATGAGTTGCCCAGGCCCAAGACTTGGTTAACACAAGCATTTTTCTCCATGGGAGCTTTTCACAAAGTTTGGTATCACATCTATTCTAGGTTCACAAATAGAAATCCATGGATCAGAATTGTCTTGGTCAATGCCAATTTCAGATTTTTGTAAAAGGTCTGTGTTGTTGATGTGTTGTTTCAGGGTTTGTTTCTTTTTGTGAAATAATTATAAACAACCGTATACATTAACATTATCAACTTGTGAAATATAAGAGTCTACTTTCTCTGTGGACATACTCAGTACTGGAGTTGTAAAAAAAAAAAAAAAAAAAATCAGGGGGGATGGTGGATTTTATCATATGGGGACAGATAATTTGTGCTGATTACAAATAATATAATATATTACAAATAAAAGCACTGACCAAAACACCTGCAGAAATACTGCAGGAATGACATAGCAGCAGTTAAATGCAGCCTTCTGTAAGCTTTAAATATCCACTGGGCTTACATCAAATACATCAAAACACAACAATAAAAACTGTTTTCTGAACTTATCAATATGACTCTGTCCTTCACAGGATAAGTAAAATGGATCACTGCAAAAACTCAAAATCTTAACAAGAGTATTTGTCTTATTTCTAGTTAAAATGTCTCATTTTAGTAAACAAAAAAAAAAACTCATTAAACTTAAAACAAGACTCATCACTGGAAAAAAACAACAATTTCTACCTGTTTCAAGTAGATTTTCACTTAAAATAAGTAGAAAAATCTGCCAGTGGAACAAGATAAGAAGATAAATCTTGTCCCACTGGCAGATTTTTCTACTTACTTCAACTGAAAATTGACTTGAAACAGGTGAAAATTTTCACATAAGTTAATTTTCTGGTGTTATTTTTCTGGTGATGACTCTAAATGTTGAAATAGCAGTAAAACCAGATTCATTGATGAAATGACATAAGGGATGGAAAGGGGGGATGGCAGTTTTACAGGGGGGATGATTTTGACCGTTTTTATTTCAGGGGGGGATGCCATCCCCCTCATCCCCCCTCATCCCCCCTCAACTCGAGTACTGGACTTACTCTACTTGCTTCATTTCTCGCTTCTTAGCCTTAGTTAGTTTTATAGCACTGGACAAGCTCAGCCAGCTGAGGCTCCTAAGATCTCTATACTACGTTTGTTTTCTCAAATGTTTTGATTGTTGTTCCTCTGCAGCTCATTTGTTCCTTAAAACATTAACATGTCGCCTCCTTTATATTCTTTGTAAGCAGTTTTTTTAGTTTCTTTTTTTTTTTTTTTAAGGAAAACAAAAACCTCCACATGGATTTAAAATTTGAAAAATAACCATAAAAATAAAAATTGAGAAATAACATTTAGCCTTGCACAGAGTCGTTGTTGTTTCTACAGGGGGAACTCTTTTTAAGCTAATATTAGCTACCTGAAAACAGCAGGAAAAACAATCACATGAACACAGTAATAGTCACTTCAAAAAAAGTACCCGTTTCTAGTATTGTGAAACAGGTGGTATCTCCACAACTGAATATCCTCCCACGCACAAACCCAAATCACGGTGTCTAATATTTCGTAAAGAAAATTATGTTCTATAAGTATTCTTATTATTTTACCGGATCTCAGGAGTCGTAATCTCAGCAGCCAGCGAATCAGAGCCATCGTTGCTGACCAGTGGGAACAGACCTGGGAATACATACATACAGCAACCATTAATACACATCAGCCCAATTGGGATAGACTATACTTGTCTCTACTAAAAAGAAAAGGCTTTGTTTAATTTTAACCGTGAAACAATTGATTACTTGATGTAAGTTGTCCCTCTTGAGCCTGGACACAATGCAGTTCCTCAATGGTCTCCTTTAATGAGTCTCTCTCAGTTCTCATACGCTGAAAGAGGCAACAGAGTTTAAAATGCATGAATTCCTGCATCCTGAAGAGTTGTTGACCACTACATATGCATTCATTTCATTTAACTTTTCACTCTATGCCATATTACAGTGTTGTCTATTGCAGGTTTGTTACATCCAATCCGATCCATATTAAGTGACTAACAATTTGAAGTAGTATTTTCACTTCAACAATAAAAATAATACTTTTGACCGATGTTGTCCTTTCAGTCAACAGAAAAGTACATACATCCTTTTCTTTTTGTAGCGAGTCCACTTTCTCTTTGACGCGTTTGTACTCGAACTCCATCTTGTCGGCCTTTTTCGACTCTTCTGACAGTCTGTTCTGAAGTTCAACAACCTATCCGGACAGAGGACAGATCAACAAAAGACATCATTTTTATAACGTAAAATAAAACTTGAGTAAGAGTTGAGTTAACTCCCGCAACGAGAACTGTGCATGCTCATGTTTTCATGTGATTGTCAGGTACCTGTCTCTTGTAAGTTTCCAGCTGACCCTTGGTAGCATTAGCCTTTCGAAGCTCCTCTTCCAAACTTACGTTGGTCTCCATTAAAACTGTGTTTTTCTCCTCCTGAAGCTTGTTCTGGAACACAGTGACAGCAACGTTAGTGTGTTTTGTGCTGTGTTACCTGTAGTAATGAGTGTACTTGTTTTTAGGTAGACATGGGGATAGTTACCAAACATTAGGGGTGTAACGATACACTAATCTCACGATACGATACACGATATTGAGATCACGATAACGATACGATACGATATTATAGCAGTATTTTTTTAACAACCTTTCATGAGGAACATATGACTGGAAACAATTGTATTTTATTTGAAAGACACAAAATACAAAACAATGCTGTGTGTTTGCCATATTGTTACAGTTTGTAATGCTTTATAACTGTTTAAGTTTTAAAGAGAAAGCCAGGCCAACCATTTTCCACAAACTGAACTAAAAGTAAATGTCAGGTTTGCATTATGATCTTCAGTTTCATACAATACAAATATTTTGCCACAAACTGAATAGTTTCTCTCATGTATGATTTGACTTTTTTCTTTTCCAGAAATTTAACAACTAAAATTAAATAAATAAATAAAAGTAAATAATTACATACAATTTTACATCATAAAAAAGATTGATTCATGCTCACCTTATAAGTGTAAGAGGAGATTTATTTTTGTTAAGGTTATTTTGGTAATTCAGGGTTCATTATTTCATAAATATATTCTTTATATTCTGATGTAAATCAGGGACTATAATGACACTAGTCAGTTTATCTGTATTGATTAGTCTGGTTTAGATTGGGCGGAGTGATACGCCACAGTACGGCACTAGGTGCTGTGTTGATGTTCTAAAATCCTACACTGTTGAGCGGACATTAAAGTACACTCCAACTCGGAAGAAGTTTTCCCGTGTTTATCCTACTCACGACCCGAAAAAGGTTTAATTTAATAAGGTAAGGCTTAACTCTACACCAGACTTAAAAGTTCAGAGCTCAAAACCCCGCTAGAGTCCCGTGATCGGGACCGCAAAAAGGTACTACTTTCTTCTGAGGGGAGTAAGATTTTGGTCCGCGGGTTGAAGCGCGGTCGGATACGCAACACAATAGATTAATATTAATAACCCAATATCGCGATACACCTTGTCACCTCCACGACACCTTTCGTGGCGTTTTTGTATCGCGAAATTTCGTGGCACGATATATTGTTACACCCCTACCAAACATCCAGATCCCATGTCACATATCAAAGTAGAACAAATAAGAACTGAAATGCGTGTGTGTACCTGTCTCCTGAGAAGCCCCATGTCCTCCAGTTTTTTCTTGTAGTGTTCAACCGTGCCCTCCAGTTTTGACACCTTGTCAGATGAATGCCTGGGAAGAGAAGAGGCAGCTCTGTTTAGTGAACTTTTAAACAATAGTTTTCACACTCATCAGACCCTGGTTGAAACCTACTTCTCAATACCTACATTTATAGCTGTGTATGTTGTATAAACTTTAATGGGGTAGTAAAATCCTGATTCAAGTGCACCTGAGTGTTAGAACTAAAACTAGATCCTTATAGGTCACAATTCTCTGTGTTCTGTTTTGCTGACTTTATTCAGATAATCTGACTTTGCTTAAAGGCAAAATGTTGTTTCCCATTTTACCTGAGGACATCCATCTCATCCTTGAGAGACTGGGCTTCATCGGCCAGAGCTGCGAGCTCTTCATTATGGGACTTAACATCCAGGAGTTCTTTGTCCAGTTCCTCACAACGAATCCGATAGTCGTCTTTTGCTGCCTCCAGTCTAAAAGGGAATTAAAAACCAATAACGATCACATACTGACCTCACCAGTTAGCAAGTCATATTTTTTATGAGATTAAATCTGTGTGTTGAAACCTGAAAGTTTCTTCCTGTAGTTGCTCCAGTTGTGTCTGCAGCTGGAGGTGTCTGCGCCCAGCGGGGCTGTTGATGTCCTCTATGGAGTCAGACTGGTTAAGTCTCTCCATCAGAACCTGGTTTTCTGCCAACAGACTGCTCTTCTCTTCTTGCAGAGCTGCCACCTGTGGAGGGAAAGGTGTCGAAGAAAGTGGTAAAGAATGGGATGCGGGATTAGAGGAAAGCCGGGATTCATAAACATGGAGGAGGTAGGGTGGTATATAAATGGAAAGATTGTAAGGAAGATGAGAAGAAAAGACACAGATAAGGAAGAGAAGTTAAACAACTGTCAATCTATCTCTCAAGATACTTAAATTTGCATATGAACATTTCTTTACAACATTTAATCCAATGGGTTCCCAATCACTGCAGCATCAGGCTTGTACTGAGGCAAGCACACACCAAACGCATGTCAAGAAGACAAATCAAACAAAGCAAGGAGGGCTGCACATGGGCTGATATTGTCTTCTTCATGGGATAGACAATGACTCAAACTTCACACAGAGCAAAGCAGAAGCTGGTTGCAGTCTTTTTAAAATAATTCAAATTGGAAAGTAAATGAATTGCCAACTGTGTTGCTCAAAAAAATAAATACCGTAGTCGCGAGACAATGAAGCTACACCATTTCTCTGCAGACTTCTAAAATTATTTCAGCACCAGGACTAGCACATGTTTACTTTTGTTGTAGTAAATTGTAGTTTCCAATTAAGGTTTCTTGTCAAAGTGTCAAGTCACTCTTCAGGTAAACCATTTCTCTTCCCAGAATTATTACACCTTCTCTTCAACTGCATAGCAGGACATTAGATTAAATAATCACTGATTAAATAATTATGTCATAATTTACACCCTTCTTTTTTTTTGTTATAGTAAAATTGATGAAAGACTTATATAATAATATATATATATAATCATTTTCATTTTCCTTTTTATAAAACTAAACACGGCCAGTTTTCCCTCAGATATCGCGGTGTACAGATATGGAACTCCAAATCTCACATTATCAAAAGCTCTGCATCATTTCATTTAATTCACATTTAAAAAATGTCAAGTTTTCTTTGTTTTTTTTTGTTTGGTTTTTTTGTTTGTCTGTTGATGATCTGTAACTATGTAGTCAAACCTTCTTTGTTTTTGTTTATAGTCTTCGTCTTGTTGTTTTTGTTTTTTGATTTTTTGTAATTACTGTTTTACTTCCTAAATTGAGGGGAGGTCCGTTGCATAAGCCTGTTGGCTTTTTGACCTCTCCTGTCACATTTGTTTTACTATTTTGATTGCAAACTAATAAAAGTAAAAAAATTAAAAAAAAAAAAATTAAAAAAGATTAAATTAAATTAATATAATTCCAAAATAGATTTGTAAAGTTTTAACACTGTCCAACACCGCTGTATATCTAAAATTAATCCCATATTGTATAAATACTAATAATATGGATATATGGAAGGATTTGCGGAAAAAGTGAGAATTCTCTAATGGCAATAAGCCAACAATATACCATCATTGTGTACAGAAAAGCTTAAAAAGCAAGAATGAAGTAGGGGTCAGCTGAATTAAAAACCAGAAAGAGGCTTTGTAAATTTTACACTTGGGTCTTCCAGATACTGAGGAAGAGCTGGGAAACAAATCAGGAATAAAACACTGAAGAAATTGGAACAAATGAATTCAAAAAAATGTTCACATGTGAACAGTTTTCTGTTTTTGTGTTAAACAACTCTTGCAAGTCGTAACTCTTTCCTGGGCTATATACATTACATTGTTGCTGTAGGAAAGCATGAGAAACACCAGAGTAGGAAACGCTGAGGGTTATTAGAGAGGAGGTGGCATGTGACACACCCAGACAACAGTGCAGTTGTGGCTGGAGTGTCCCAAAAGGACCATGTGTATACGTGTGCACACACATTTGTGCACAAACGTGTACACAAACACACATGCAAACACAGTTTGGAAAAGGAGAATCTGGAACAAGCAGACTGAAAATAATCTAGGACTACGTGACACACCACACATCATGGATAGAAAACAAGAGAGAAAAGGTTTGGATTTACCCTCTCTTCTAGCTCATTAAACTCTAACCTCAGTCTATCACGCTCGTCTTGCACATGGAGGGCCTTTAAGACAAGGCACAATATTGAAAAATTAAGAAAATAAGAGGAAACTGATTCGACACACAGAAGAGCAGGTAACACTTTAAACGTAAAGCATCCTTTTTCTGCAACAGGCCTGACACTTGAGGACAACAACTGTGCCCCACTTTGTCATAAAAATAAACATAGAATCTCATTTATTTCTTTTAAACGTTGTTTTACCATTAAAATAAAAAATGTCAACAGTTTGACGAGGCATTATTAGTAGCAACAAAAATCAACTAAGGAATTACAAGACCTTTGCAGAAAAAGTGATCCGTTTCCTTTAAAGTGCAACCAAATAATTTCTTAAGTATGACATTATTAGTGGAGCAGTTATACAGCAGAAAAGTTATTGATACAAATATTCGTTTTGGTGGGTAATAATTTATCTATTATTTGACTGTTGTCAAACATGTCATTTGCTTGTTTTACATAAATTTAATGAAGATTATTTGAAGACGGAAACTGCTGTCACTGTTTTCAGTTTTACTAAAGGTTATTACTATAAATGAAAGGACCCACAGGTTCTACTGTAATAGCTTCCAACAAGCACAGCTACACTAACTATTCAAGCCGCTTTTGAAAGCGTGCACTAGTAATCACTAACATGCAAGGGCCACCTCTTTTAAAAGTTTGCAACATAAATCATTGAATATCATTACTGCATAAAACGAACCTGCATGTCAAGCTCACGACATCTCTGGGCAATTTCTTCCTTGGTGGCCAAAGCATCATTCAGCTCTTCAGCGGTCTTTTTCAGCTAAAAACAGAGAAGGAAAAAAAAACAAGAATAAAACCCTACTTTATCAAATGATCGACTGTTTGCATGCATAAGACTGTTTATTTAAACAGAAAAGTATACACTAACCAACATGCTCTTTTGAATGAGCAATTGTACAGTAAATGTACCACACTTAGTACAGTATTTTCCGCACGATAAAGCCCACTTAAATTACTTAATTTTTCAAAAAAATCAATCATTCTGTATTGGTTACAACAGAGTTGTTGTGAATGTGTTTTGTTTGCTTTATAAATGTTTTATCATGCGCCTTATGTATGAAAATAGACCCGTTCATTGATATTGGCCCTTATAATGCAGTGCGCCTAATGGTCCACAAAACCAGTACCTCTGAGACAATTTTAAAGCAATTTGAAGACACTATTGACAGCATAGTGGCACACTTATCTTTATTTAGGGGTTTAAGTCCGGTAATTTCAATCCCTAATGCATTTCTAAACTCCTTATCCCCTAATAATGAAACGATATTGGTTTTAATTCAAGAATTTTCCTTTCATAAAAATGTGCCTGACACACACGTTCTGTTAAGAAACATTTCTAAAAATCACTTCAAATTTACTTGACAGCTTGAAGTACAATGCTAGTTTCTCCTGAAGTATGGTCTTCTCCAGACAAGGCTGTTTCATAGGTCCACTTTGCTAAACATGAAAAAGAAATGTATTTAAAGATAACATGATGACCTTTTCTTTTTAAACATCTCGATACCTGTCTGTCTAGATCCACATACGAGTCATTTCCTCCTGTGACTGGAGTCTCTTTGCTCATCAACTACAGAAAGACAAAAAGAGATTGGTTAGAAGAAATAAAAAAAATAAAACAGCACTAAGGAGAGGTTAAAAAGAAATGTCTATTTCTAAATAGAATGAGCATCTACCTCCTGGATGGCTGTCATGACAACATGCTGCACGGATTCCTCCATCATCATGATGGTTTGGATGTATTCTACATATTACAGAAAAGCAAAAATTATGAGGAAAAGTCAAGGTTGTCTTATATTACAGAAACTCATTTTTGAACAAAAAGGCACCAAGTGTATGTTGTAACCACCTTGTTTCTGTTCACAGTTGACAGCACAGCCCAGTATGAGCTGTAGCATCCTCCCAAGTTCTGCTGGATCAGAGTGTTCTCCAATAAGATTAACATCTGGTAGTGTGAAGTCATTAATGTGCTGGCCTAAGATCTTGAAAGAGCCAAAAGAAATGTTAAAGCAAAAACACTCTGAATGTGTTTTATATGTAAATGCTATTATCACGACCTGTGTTATCTTAAAATGACTGGTAGACTGCTACAAGTTCTACGTACCAGCAACAGAATTGCTTCTACATAATGAATGCTGGTGTTCAGCTTATATGTGAAAATATTTGAAAAAAAACTTCTTACCTCCTGGTTATAGTCTAGGACGCCTTTTAAGATTTTCTTTAGATTGCTGACCTGAAAAAAAGAGAAATTTGAAACGTCTGCAAAAATAATTACAGCTCACTTACGTGGATCAAAAACAGTGAGACCGATATTAAAAGAAAAACAAAAAAAGAAGATATTTTGAAGAAATAAACTCTACAACCAAAAATAAGTTATTGTTACCTTTAACCTCCAGTTATCCCCAACTTCTGGCTTGATTCTGCCAATCCAAACATCACTGAAATACACTATATCTCTGGAAAGGATTAAAAAAAAAAAAAAAAGGTAGTTTGAGAAAATTCAAGTTTTTGATAACTAAGTATGACATAATATGGGAAGGGGCGTCTCCTGAATCCAGCTGTTTAATTATATGAATGATGAGCAAAACACAACTATAATGTGGCAAAACAGACTGAAAGCTTACATTTTCTGAAGAACTTGGGCCATGACGACACCACTAGTCAAATCGTCTACTCTTTTGCAAGGAGCCTCAACTTCAAACGTCTGGATCTAGAAAACAAACAGAACACACAGAAACACAATATTGAGGGCTGGATGAAACACAAATCTTATGATTGTACAAAGCCACTTGTCTCTAACCATTCAGTACGTTTGATGATCGGTTCAGATTTGACATAAGAGGCTCTCCTTTTTTCAGGACTCCTTAAATACAATAACCTGTCAATGCTGTTCTGTTGCATCACTGCCTTATCTGCCAGGTCCTGGGAGGCTCCATTGTCAGTAGGGCTGGGGGTAAACGATTATTTTTATTATTATTTTTAAACTATTTTATCAATTAGTCAACTAATCTAATGAGTTAGTCTAAAAGCCTGAATTATGGTTCTGCGCTACACCAACGCAGAGCACACGCCGTCACCGTGACGCCGTCGTGAACCCTTCGGACTTCTCCGTCACTCCATTTCGCTGCGGTGCAGTGCCCCCCGCGACCACTAGGGGTCGCAATCTTTTCCTGAATGGTTTATCCGACTTTTCCGGTCACAGTGAATCAAAGAGATAAAGACAACTATTGTGCAAAAAAACAAAAACAAACACACACATGAAGAAAAGAGCGCTGAAAGTTCACGTTTCTTCAAACCGGAAACCGGAACTGCGTTGCTACCAAGCAAACCAATCACAGCCCTCTCGGTCTGCGTTTGGTCTGCGTCGCCTCGTCGCGTTACAATTTTTGAGAGGGACCTGGTTGCAGGCGAGATCATAGACATAAATACGTAGACGCCCCATCGAGCGCTGAGCCGTACGTCAACGACGGCGCCATATTGGATGTGGCAAGACTGCGCTGTAAACTAATACAAGTACATGGATTTATGTACTTATTTTCATAAAGCGCCTTTCTACAAAGAAATGTACGTTTTACGTCTAATTTATTAATTCACACACGCACTAATATACTTGGGAAACATTTAGGCACCAAATATAATATATTTAATTTTTATCAGATGGGAAAAATAAGAACTTTATTGATCCCACATAGGAGTAATTAATGTTATATCAGCTATAGAGAACAAGGTAGTGCCAAAAAACAATATATATCCCCCTTCACAAAAATAAGAAAAATAGAGAAACATATTTTATGGCCGCTTGTAAACTACCTCCGTCATATTTCCGGTATGGATCGGCGCGACGAATAATAGACACAAAGAAGACCAACTTCCGCTTGTGACTTCCGGTATGGATTGGATATATGGCGGTGCCCTTGTTGGCCATCTTGCCTGCAGTCAGGTACTCTTGCCATTTTTTGGAGGAATGAGTAATTGAATGATTATTCTAACGATTATTTTTATTTTATTTGATTAATAAAAACCATAATGTATCAAATAAATATTTACATTTAAATCCTTAATATATCTTATTAAATAACAGTTTTGCACAGCAAAATACAAATATAGAATAAAATTCTACAAAATAAAAAAGGCCAGCCTGTTTACTCTTAACAGTCCAACAAAAATCTCTCCTGTAAAAAAATTACGATAAAAAAAAAAAAAACGTAATGCAATGCAAAACCATTTTCCATATGTGTTTAAAAACAACATATTTGGTTAAACTGTTTAACAATAAGGCCCAATCCCAATACAATTTTGGGCACTTGAAATCTTCCCAGGAGCCTGTCCCAATACACCCACTACTCCTACTTTCAGCACCACCACTAATCAGGAAGCTGAGAGTCAAAAGCTGTTTTAATTTCAGCTGTAGCGCTGTTAATATGCCACTTTATTAATATTTAATATTTTTTCCAGGCGTAAAAATAACCGTTAAGATCCCCAACCTGGGCACAGTTTATCCAAATAACGCCTGTTAAGAAATTTGACCCGATGTTTTCGGAGATGAGAAGAGCTGCCGGTCCGGGGCGCAGCAGCAGCAGCAGCTCACGTGCAGACGTGATCGCCAGGTCAACCTGCGCCGTCATCCCGGGGGAGAAACCTGTAGCTCTGTTGAAAATATTGATTTTATTCACTAAAAAATAAGAAATGTCTGCCATGTTTGTTTTTTTTTTATTCAGTCCGCAAATGGCGACGAAAAGCATTCTGGGACATTTTTCTGTCCCTAGTTCAGCTAGTGTACATCGGAAAACACTTGATCCATAGGGACAGATTCATAGCCACTACACTCGTTTTCTTCACTACCCGTAGGTGGAAAGAGGAATTGGGACACCACTACCCTCACGGGAACGCGCAAAATTTAGGGGTAGGGATGAAAACTAGGGGTAGGGGGAGTATTGGGGCAGGGCCTAAATCACACATTTGTATTACATAAAAAAGTTTAATCCAAAAGGAACCTTTCTATAGCGGATATAACAAAAAAATATGTTGTTTTCAGTAGGAATCATTTTTCCGGTGGCACTTTATCTTCCGTTAACCAATAAAAAAAAGATAAAAAAATGTTATGCTGGTAAACGGAGTTATGACCAGAAAACGTCAAAATGTAGGAGCTGATGCATACCATAATTTGATCATGTGACATTCTTTTGCTTATTATATTTTGCAATTATTATTGTCCCGTCCACGAGGGACAAGGGGGTGCCTCCATGGATAGACACACGTAGACGCCTCTCTGAGCGCTGAGTCCCACATATGTTCCATTGTAAATGTTCATCAAATTCAATATAAATACGATTTATCTGAATCAGTTGTATTATATATAAATATTTGTGCTCTTTATTCAGAAAACTCCGAAACAATTATAATACATTAAAAAGTTAGAAATGTTGTCTTTTTAATAATTATTATTATACATCATAGTACAAGATGCACACCAATGGTACATTACATTAGTGAGATGAAGAAAATACTGTGGTTTAATGAACGACTATTGATGACCGTGTGCGTGTGTGTGCGAGTGTGTGAGTGAGAGAGAGAGAGAGAGAGAGAGAGAGAGAGAGAGAGAGAGAGAGAGAGAGAGAGAGAGAGAGAGAGAGAGAGAGAGAGAGAGAGAGAGAGAGAGAGAGAGAGAGAGAGAGAGAGCAATTATGGTAAAGTGAATAAATTAAAGCTGACATTATCAGTGTGTAAAGAAATTAAAAGAACAACAATCAAGTAATAAAAGTGATAATAAATATATGAGGTATCTGTACGAGGTAGGTAAATATACATATACAATAGATCAATTAATAAAGTTAAAACGTTTTTTATAGTAAATGGAGTTAGTTAAATGATTTTCAGGAATTACATGGTAATAAGAAACAAAGAATAATACAGAAGGAAGGAAAAAGAAGACTCAAACAGAAGGAAAAAGGAGGGGCAAAGCAAAAACGATAATCATATTTCATAAAATAATTAATAGAAATGTCAGTGTTTCCCCTAGAATTTTTTTTCAGGCCCGGTGGTACCCGGTGGTAAAAACCCTAAACAGACGAGGCGCATGGGACGGCATATTGGACATGTGACATGCAAAGGCATAACAAAGTTTACCATTAAAAATTATTGTAGGCCTATATTGCTGAATTATATGATCGCTTCAATGAAATCATTAGGCTTAATCTAACCTTTAACCAAAGTTGCATGGGCCTGAAAGGCTGCAGTGTGCTGGTCTGACCCCATATGAGCATATGCTTACCAAAAAACGAAGCTCAATCAGAACAAAAGAAAAAAGTTTAAATGCGTTGTTTTTTACTGGGTCACCAGTCGGACCGGTGTCAGCGGCGGTAAAGGCTGATTTATGGTTCCACGTTACACCAACACAGAGCCTACGGCGAAGTGTACGCGGCGACGCGCACCGTACCGTGCGTGTCGCTGCGTACACTACGCCGTAGGCTCTGCGTCGATTTAACGCAGAACTATAATTCAGGTTTAAGGGTAATTGAGCAGCCCCCCTCTCCACTGGAATCTGCCCCTCTTTCTCCCGTCTCACCTGTCATTTTTTCCTCTGTTTCCTCTGTTACTCTCCCTTCATCTATTTTCCGTGGCTCCGGAGTCTGGCAGAAAAATTTCTTTATGTCATGTTTGTTGCCAGATATTTTTTCTTTTTTTTTGACGGCGCCATAATTGGCTAGCTACAAACTCTATACATCCCATAATGTAATAATATGCCCGCGCTCTCAGCAGCGGTACTCGCATCGTTACTAAGCAACGAAGCAGGTTGACTGACGTTGCAGAACAGCGCTGCACAGAGGCGCTCCTAAATGTAAATGATCATTGATTTATGAATGAATGGATACGTCGCTTATTTTTGGCATATTCAATTCTTTTTTAGGCTTGGCGGGGGGTCTCGTTGGCCTGGCGGCCCCGGTAGGCCCTGGTAGGGGAAACACTGAAGGTTGTCTTTGGTGCTTGTTTGATTTCCAAATATATTAGTGTTAATGTGTGAATGGATCGATGACAGACATTAGCTGAAAACACTTTATGAAGTTCGGTTCATTTCCATGTAAATTTGCCACATCCAATATGGCGGACGAGATGACGTATCACAACAACGAGCCAGCCTGCTTAATGAGGCCTCTACGTTTATATGTCCATGGCCACGGTTACATGATGTTTCTTAATTCGAAATTAATTATGAGGAGTTCGCATTGGTTTTGTTGATGTATGTTTTTTACCCTTCCTATTGTTATAACGTACACTGTACGTAAACTGTACCCTAAACTGAGCAGACTATACCCATTCTTAAAAATCACTGATCATAATTAGTAAGATGCCAGGGATGATCCTTCACCATGCCCACCCAAATTTCTCCTGGTAGTGCAGTGATGCAAGTGGTGAAGGTGAAACAGCGATGAGATAAAAGAAAAAAGGTGAATCATGATTTTATCCAACAAAAAAAGTAAAACAAAAAAAACCTTTTGCTGGCATCTGTACACAGTATGCCACTTCCACTGCAAGGACACGTCACTGCCATTGATCAGTTCCTATTACATAACTTCAGTCATCTGCAAGTTCTTTTTCTTAAATTTAATTCTACCCAACTTCACACAGGCTCGTTCTAATACTACTTTTCACATTTTTCTGCAACATATTTGGCCCAGACAAACTGCTGCCCAAACATAAATTAGATTCTATAGATTAGATGCCAACAGGACGTGTGCCAAAAGCAGAAATAAAAATTAAAGCAGGAATGCTGGAATTCAAACAGCAAAAACATGTCCCTCATGTAAGTCTGTCTCTCTCACTTTTCTTTTTTTGGTTAAAATACGACGTCTAACTCATGAGCCACTCGTCATTGTTATGTACTGTGCCAAAGGTTTCAGAGATCATCTGTCAGCTGATGAAGTTTGTGCTGAATCTGCATGAGGTATCATGGAGAACATATTCCCAAATGTTCAGACTGTGCTTTTTAAAATATGAACCCATTCGAAAGCCGTTCCCATCGTATGAAAATCTTTTGCAAAAAGCAGCAAAAAATGCACCACTACCAATATGCCATTTTAACTGTCACGCTGGCTGACTGCAATAATTCCAACTAATCCAATTGATCGTTTAGGCGATGACGCAAGAACACCCTGAACAAATACATAGTTTCATTATTGCAGTTCTGAGCAAACTTAAACAAGGTTCTGGATAATTTTCTCTGACTGAGTCCTTTTATAATTATTTTGCAGTAGTTACATTGGTCTGAAAGATAAATAATAGTCACATCAGAAAAATTTAAACATGGCAATGTCATCAACAGAGATGAATAAACAGAATGACAGCATCCACTCTAAACCAATATGACGACACATTTTATATGGCGTGACAACAAGCCACCGATGATGCCATCTACTGCTGGTAAAAATCAAGATTATCTAAATGATAAAGTTTACACTATTTTTGTTTTAGTAGGACATGAGTTACTGCAGTTTATATGAACACAATTTGGTTCTTTCTTGTTTCTTTGTTATATGGACCTGTGAGGGATCAATCATTTGCATGACAGTAGGGATGAGCGGTATGGACTAAAAAATGTATCACAATAATTTCTGGCATTTATCCCGATAACGATAAAAATGACGATGGAAAAAATACCAATTCAACTCCACCTTTTTAACTATAAATCTATCACCACATTCAGTCTTTGGAGCCCCCAAATCACTGCTCTAAAAGAATACTAAATGCTACTAAACTACACCAATTAAATTGAATTAATAAAAACCAATTAAATAAGTACACCTGTACTGCAAAACTGGAATGACTCAAATGAAACAAGTTTGAAATGTAAGAACAGATTCAACATTTATTCAAACTGTATGGCTTAAACAGTGGGATAACAGTGCAAACAGCAAAAGTACCATTGTCCTTCAAGTTTTCCTAGCCTATAAAATCACAAAGTAGAAAAAAATACAACCTAATAAATAAAGAAACAGGACAAATAAATAAAAGCCATCGTTTGCACTGCCTGCTTTTTTGCAGACTCTGCATATAATAGATGATGTTTGCTCCTCGTCACTCTTTTTAAATCCAAACCAGTTCCAGATAACGGAGCTGGAGCCTCGTTTAATAACGAGCTCCTCGCTCTCAGATCCGCCTTCCGCCATGTTTGTTAAGGCTGATTTATGGTTCTGTGTTAAATCGATTTAACGCAGAATCATAATTAAGGCTTCACACAAAAACGTCATCAACGGGAATTTATCGTTTTTACCACAAGATGACAAATTCTTACCGTGGGGAATTCCTTTGGTATATCGTGAACGGTAAAATATGGCCCATTCCTACATGACAGTGTACCTAACTTTAAACAATCCTGTACTCAGGCAGTTAAAACATAGCTCTTCTCAGCGTTTAGATAGTTTTAGGCCGCTTGTAGTTAAATCAAGCCATTTGTTCAGACCCAGCCCACAGGAGAACCAAGACAGTACCAAGGGTTACATAACACTAATTTCCAGTAAGAACCAAAGACACTATCTGCTTTAAGTACATGCACCATTTGATCACTAATCTATAACTTCAGTTCAAAAATTCTGTCAATGTTTGACAAATGTTTCTGCGCTTCATTATCTTGTTAATGGGCATTTTACTTGAAAACATCCTGTTTTAGGTACTATTGGTATAAAAAATTATTGCTGATCAAGATAACACAGTGTAACAATCAAAAACCTCTCTAGTAAATGTCATTTCAGGCAGATAAGACATAAGATAAACAACACATCAAGAGAAATTCATTTTGTTCACAGATGTAGAGGTAAAGAGAACTGAAACAACAAAAGCCTGGAGGAAAAGGCTGCATAAGTCCTATTGTTCTAAATGTGGCTGGTGCATACCAACCACAATAACATTTGCTTTGAATAATTTCCTTTTGCACGATAGATGACAAAGTAAAGAAAACAGAGGGTGAGCTAGTCTATCAAAAACACAGACCACATAACAGTTAACAGGTATCAAAGCATTTCAAAGCAGGAAATAGAAAAAATGGTTCCATACATACAATTTACCTGCTGCCTCAAAGCAACTCAAAAGGAGCATCTTTACTTAATCTACAGATTGTAATTGTAGTCTTTTAGTGCTGTTCAAAACCATGTTCTGTGCACCATCAGATCACCTCCAATCAGTGTATCATGACTGTGCCAATCATGGTAATTTGAGGAACACTGATTGCAGAGCAGTAAAAGGGGGTTACAAAAATGTCTGTGTCCGGTGAAATAATATTAACTATAACTGCTTTGTTACGATGAGAAACTACATCAAGAGGTATTCTGATGTGGTGTTTACTTGTAGGCTTCAGCTTTGACATAAACGTCTGCAGCTTTGGGATTTTCACAATCTCATCTTCAGTGATTTCGTCAAGTTGATCTTAGATATCTTCATAGCAGCTAGCTAATTTAGCTACGGTAATTTTATTTAATACTTGCTTTGGAAACTGAAAATGTGGAACCAGAATGGTTTCTTTAACAACAACAAAAAACAACAACAAAAAATAAAACCAAAGGTTAAGCCTTCACAAGCAGCACACAGAGCAACAAAGCAGAAAAGAACACTACATTTTACAAACAGTTTTAAAATGCTTAATCCAACTCCACCCCATGATTACAGCTTACCTAAGTACTACAAAATAAACACAACCCCCCCCCCCCAAAAAATGAGTACAATAAAAACTCAAACAAGTAAGAGTGGATTAAGATCAAAAAGGAAATCCACACCTATCAGTTTGTAGAAACAGCTCGGAAACGAGAGGCTATTGAGAGAAAACGCCTCACACAGCTCCAGCTACAACTGGTTGCAGAAGCCCCAAAATGAACCCCTTATCACAGACAAGTGGAGCTACAGCTTGACTAGACTGTTTTAATGAACCGCTGTCCTTGTCCTAGTATACAAGCATGGGAAGGGAATTGATTAATCGATGAAAATATCAGTTTTTTACCTCGTTAGTATTCAGCTTTTCTGATTGACTAAAGACACCACATACCAGAGCAACTAATGTACAATTTAGGTGGCAATTAGTTAGGGCTGGGTGATATTACCTTAAATCAATATCAAGGTATACCCCCCCGTACGATGGTACATCTTTTGTGGCTACTTTCATGAGGCGTTTAAACCCCTGTGCGCTGAATGTCTCTCCCAGTGTCCTATTGACCCAGCGTCTTCAGAAAGACTTCGCTCCAACCAAGCCTACTTCTGCTCCGGGCACTGGATTGTAATGGAAAAGAAACTAGGCCAAATTGAGTCCAGCCGAGATGAGTCGAGCAGAGTAGGTACTAGTGGAAAAGCACCATTAGGTTACCTCCGCTACTCATTCATGGAACGTTTGCAGCTGAAACTCAGACCTTAGCCGGCAAGAAAAGATTCTATTTTCAGATTGGCTGGTCGGTAACTCAAGACAGCTGCTCTGAGCTGAGAGCGCTCGGTAGCGTACCGTGACTTGTTTGTAAGCTGGGCCATTGGAGTTACTATGCAGTGAAGTTAATTTCTCAGCATAAAAAATTCTATGTGTGGCATGAAAGCGTGTGAACTTGTTGAAATGCGTGAGTCTCACACTATACAGTCCTGTTATGTCAGCCGCTTCTTCATTTAAACCACCAACCATTTTCATGGGTTTCCCTTCTCGTTCAGACTGGATTTGGAGGTATTAGTTGTTTCTGGTTCAGATTGCATTATCATGCCATGTCAATTTGACTTTAATATAAAACCCTCACCTGATGATAAGAAAGTGTATCTCATGACAAAGTAATCAAATGGGCAACTTCTTCAGGCTTTTCCCTAGGGCTGGGGATAAACGAGTGTTCGTAAAACGATTAATTGGGCAATTATTTTATTGATTAGTCGAATAATCGAATGAGTAATTGGACGATTAGTCTAACGATTATTTTTCTGTTGTTCGATTAATGAAAACCATAATGTATCAAATAAATATTTTTAAAAATCCTTAATATCCTTAACATTAAACAACAGATTTGCACAGCAAAAATAAAAGATTGAATAAAATTATACAAAATAAAAAAGGCCAGCCTGTTTACTGTTAACAGTCCAACAAAAATCTCCAACAGATACGTCACTTAACGATTTAACAAGCAAATTCATGGTTGTAGATAAAATTCCACAGATAGGAGACAAGACCTAAAGACTTTGGGTTGAGTTTTTTGAGCTGCCATAATCTCAGTCTTTAAGTGTAAAGTGTAACTAGAAGTAAATCATGGATAGCCTTTTCTGAATCTAGCTGTTAGGGCAAATTCAAGCATGTTTAATAACATCTAAAATTGTCCATCTCGCCGTAATGAAATTGTAATGTTCCATGACACAGTTTGTGTGTGCAAACAACAACAATTTAGATTTTTTCTCAGAGGACTGAGACTGTCTATGGAAGCCTTTTAAGCCCATACATGTGGAGCCCACTTGTAGTTGGGTCAAATCAGAATCCTGGAGCTTTCACACCACAAATGCATTGCAACAGAGTTTGCTCACGGCCGTACCAAGACCACCTCATCTAAGCGGTCTCTCTCTTTAGTGCGCACCAGAGTCTGGTGCGCACTAAAGCACCAGACTCTTTAGACTCTAAGCACCAGACTCTTTAGACTCTAAAGTCAGAGTCTAAAGTTTTAGCCCAGAGTCCCCGTTGAGGTGAGGAAGTGAAGCTGTTTTTACAACATTGTTGCCCTTAACCGTGCTCTGCATGTGCCTGTGTTTACAAACAGGAATAGAAAAAACACAACCAGAGGGACAACACCACAATCTGGCTTTGACATGGCTTGACTTTGCTAGCTTGAGTGCACCTTGAGTGGTTTATTTTTTTTTGTCTGCACATATATTAAAGCCTGGATTATGGTTTTGCGCTACACCAACGCAGAGCACACGCCGTTACCGTGACGCCGTCGCGAACCCTTCGGACTTCTCCGTCACTCCATTTCGCCGCGGCGCAGTACCCCCCGCGACCGCTAGGGGGTCGCGATCTTTTCCTGAATGGTTTATCCGACTTTTCCGGTCACAGTGAATCAAAGAGGTAAGGACAAGTATTGTGCAAAGGACCAAAAAAAAAAATAATAAAATAAATTAACATATACACCAAGAAAAGAGCGCTGAAAGTTCACGACTGCTTCAAACCAGAAATGCGTTGCGTTGCGCACGCACACGCACACTTTTTCTTTTGGGGGGGATGACATCCGCTGCTAGTCCAAGAAAAAAAAACACATGGAAACGCACAACGAGCACTGGAAATCTGCAAGAGAAAAAACCAACAGATACAACAGGCAGAATGTCTCCGGGACCCAATCACAGCTAGGCTACCGCGACTATCTGTCACTCAAAACTGCGGAGCGAGCATGCAGGTGAATGAGCAGATGTGTATGTCTGTCTGTTTTCTATAATAGTAAAATATAATAATAAATCATCATCATCATAATAATAAATTATAAATTTTTTTGTCCTGCTGATGGAGGCCCAAAATTTTGTGCGTCTTCCATGCAGGACCCTTACATACCCACACTCACCGACAAAGACATGGACACTCATTCACTCACCATTTCACACTTCCCGGGGGGTGCAGCACCGCCAGGTAGCCCCCCGGGGCACGCGGGACAGTGTCCCCCACGCCCCGGACCTCCCAACCCCTCGAACCCATGTGTGTGTGAGTCGTGTAGGGGGGGCAGGAGGGGGAGCGGAGGCCTAAGCCAATAGGCAGGGCCAGTGGTACTTAGGGCTGCAACCAACGACTATTTTAATAGTCGACTAGTCACCGACTATTGAAACGATTAGTCGACTAATCGGATAATTAGTAAACATTTTTTTATTTTTTTATTATTTTTATTTTGTATGAGGTTGCTTTAAAGGGGACCTATTATGAAAAACACGTTTTTTCTTGCTTTAACATACCGTATTTTCACGACCATAAGGCGCACATAAAATGCTTTTTTCTTTTTAAAAATGTGCTGCGCGCCCAATGAAACAGTGCGCCGTATCTATTACCTGTATTACGGTAATGTAAGGCGGACGGCCACCATGAGAACGGTAAAGGGGGCGTGTGAAGTACCCGTGAGTTGCGGACGTGATAGAGACCATCCACAGACTGAAAGCAGTAGCGCTGGCGGAAGAAATGAAAATTGAACATTTTCATGGAGGTCCGTCTTGGTGCTTTCGCTTCATGAAACGGTGCCAGCGCAGCAGCAGCGCCCGGAAGATTACATGGAAAAGATGAAGAGCTTCCACTCATTCTGCAGCCGACACATCACCGACAAACGCATCCAGCCCAGCCACATCACCAACATGGACAGGGTGCCGCTCACGTGGTCCACCCAGCGCGTTGGATAGACGGAACCACCGCGGTGGACAGACGGGATCCGCGCCGGGGATAGACGGGACCCGCGCCGGGGATAGACGGGACCCGCGCAGTGAAGATCCACACAACGGGGTATGAAAAGTCGTCATTTATTGTTGTGCTTGCCTGCCACGCTGATGGAGAGAAACTGTGATTATGGTGGATTATGGTGGTGGTATTATGATTATACTATGGTGATTTTTAAAAGAAAAACTTTGCCTAAAGACATTTCCAGCCAGAGTCATTATAAAGGCGAATGAAAAGGGCTGGCTGGATGAAGGGATGATGATCAAGTGGCTGAGGCAGGTCTATGTGCGGCGACCCGGTGGTTCTTTTCACACATCATGCGTGGGCTAACGTGTCTGCTGGGACTGTTGTCCGGGCTTTTGCAAAAGCCGGCATTTCCGAGGCGCCGCGCGGCACAGAAAGTGACTCTGACAGCGAGGAAATTCGGACTGGCACAGCTGAATTAGCGGAGCTCTTTAATGCAGAAACAGAGGATGAGGACTTAGAAGGGTTTGATTAATGTAAAAACTGAAATAAAATACAATCAAACTAAGTTTTGCTCCCGCTCTATTTTTAAATAAGCACACTTGTGTGCTTGTGTGTGTGTTCTGCAGCGGGTGTGTGTGTGTTTTGCAGCGTGTGTGTGTGTGTTTTGCGGCGCGCGTGTGTGCAGCTCCGTGTCTGTAGACTGCGCCTTTTGGGTCGGTGCGCCGTATGTGTGTTTTAAATCCAAAAATTACACACAAAAATGAGGGTGCGCCTTTTCACGCGGTGCGCCGAATGGTCGTGAAAATACGGTATATAAAGTGGTCTCCCCTCAGCCTGCCAACTCAGACAAGGAGGAAAGCAACCAAATTCTGCAGTGTCTGTACAGCCGCCCGGATGAGCCATCCAGTGTGATGTGGCTTCTACGAGCCGTTCAGCTTCTGCTCCCTTTCGTTACGTAACCAAAATGCAATTTGCCCTCGGTTGGCCTCCGATGCTTGAAACCACGCCCACAACTAACTCTGGCCGGAACAACAACAACAAAAACAACAACAACAACAACAACTCGGCCGGCCGGAGCTTCCGCCATTTTTTCGTAGCGGTGTATCGCGTCATTCAGGCAGCCAATCAGCACAGTGCCTCATTATCATAGCCTTAGCACTGTTGCCTCACAGCAAGAAGGTCCCCGGTTCGACTCCCAGGCCCGGCAGGGGCCTTTCTGTATGGAGTTTGCATGTTCTCCCCGTGCTTGCGTGGGTTCTCGCCGGGTACTCCGACTTCCTCCCACAGTCCAAAAACATGCACGCTAGGTTAATTGGTGATTCTAAATTGCCTGTAGGTGTGAGCGTGAGTGTGGTTGTGAGCATGGTTTGTGTGTTTATATGTGGCCCTGTGATGGACTGGTGACCTGTCCAGGGTGAACCCCTGCCTCTCACCTGAAATGAGCTGGGATAGGCTCCCGTGACCCCGCAAGGGATAAAGCGGGTATAGATGATGGATGGATGACACAAATACTAAGATAATGGTGACTACAAATGACTGTGGTGATGTTTGTGTAAGTCTGTGTGGGTGCTTAAAGATTAACATATTAACATATTACCCGTACAAAACAATGCCCCCTCCCCCCAAACGACATTAAAGGGGCAAAAAGAACTGCCTAACATCTATTTTTGCTGCTTAGTTACAACTATAAAATATAAGTACTAGCTGTAATTCCAAGATAAACGTACAAAAATTGCCAAATGTGGAGGATGGTGTCAAGAAGTGCATCCAACCGAAACTTAGCTAGATCAATATGTAAAACAAGACGACCCACTTTGGTGACCCCTCCCCCCCAAAAAAAGGGGAAAAGTAGGCATGTAGCATCAATGTCATATTTTGTTGTTGACGCATCGCCACGCACACGTGGGTCACCCAAAACAAACAGTTTGCACTTTGCAGAATGGAGACAAAAACCTCCTCACAGTGTGCCCAACAAAGTCCTGCAAAAAGTCCCCCAAAACAGCCCTAAGTCATCAAAAGTATGGGAAAACTTTAAATTTTGCAGAGGCACCCTCTTGTTTCTGGTGGACAATGATAATTGCAAAATATAATAAGCAATCACATGATCAAATTATGCTCCTACATCTGATGTCTTCTGGTCATAACTCTGTTTACCAGCATAACAACATTGTTTTTTTGTGTTTTTGTTTTAAATCGGTTAGCGGAAGCTAAAGTGCCACTGGAAAAGGATTCCTACTGAAAACAGTTTTTTTTTGTTATATGCGACATAGAAAGGTTCCTTACATGATTAGACTTTTTTTTATGTAATAAAATGTGTAATTTAGTGCAAAACGGTGCCCTGTTTTGACCAAATATGTTATTTTTTAAACACATTTGGAAAATGGTTTTGCATTGCACTATGTTTTTTTACAGGAGAGATTTTGTTGGACTGTGAAGAGTAAACAGGCTGGGCTTTTTTATTTTGTATAATTTTATTCTCTTTTGTTTTTGCTGTGCAAAACTGTTGTTTAATAAACTATATTATTAAGGATTTTTTTATATTTATTTGATACAAACATGGGGCGGCAGTAGCTCATGTGGTAGAGCGGGTCGTCCAATGATCGGAAGGTTGGCGGTTTGAATCCCGCTCCATCCCAGTTGCTGTAGTAGTGTCCTTGGGCAAGACACCTTACCCACCTTGCCCCGTGTGAATGTGTTTGAATGTTGGTGGTGGTCGGAGGGGCCGTTAGGCGCGATATGGCAGCCACGCTTCCGTCAGTCTGCAGGGCAGCTGTTGCTACAAAACGTAGATTACCACCACCGGTGAGGATGTGTATGAATGAATAATGATCTCTGGGTGCCTTGAAGGGCGCTATATAAAACTAAGCCGCTATATAAAACTAAACCATTATTATTATTACATCATGGTTTTCATTAATCAAACAACAGAAAAATAATCGTTAGACTAATCGTCCAATTACTCATTCGATTAGTCGACTAATCGATAAAATAATCGCCTGATTAATGGGTTTAAAAATACTTGTTTATCCCCAGCCCTAGGGAAAAGCCTGAAGAAGTTGCCCATTTGATTACTTTGCCATGAGATACACTTTCTTATCATCAGGTTAGGGCTTTATATTAAAGTAAAACTGGCATGGCATGATGTAATCATCTGAACCAGAAACAACAAGTTTGAATACATATACTGCTGCTACTGGACAAACGTACATAATCCTCCCACTATTCCATCAAAAACTGATAAGACTCCAGCTTGTGTCCAGTCAACTTGACACATATGGAAGCAGAGGACAACAGGGATGCAAGGCAGCATTCCTGTAACAAGCGTTTCAGTCAGGGCAGTGAGCATGTGTTTACAATCCATTAGTGACCTGTGCCAGCAATGTTATGAATACTCTCCGTAACATGACATCTCAGCTAATCAATGCTAAACTGCTATTTTCTTTATTTAAACCGTCAACCAAATTGTGTCTCTTTGGCTTAATTATGCAAGTAGCTGCCACGTCATATATATATATATATATATATATATATATATATAGTACTCGAGTTGAGGGGGGATGGCATCCCCCCTGAAATAGAAACGGTCAAAATCATCCCCCCTGTAAAACTGCCATCCCTCCTTTCCATCCCTTATGTCATTTCATCAATGAATGTGGTTTTACTGCTATTTCAACATTTAGAGTCTTCACCAGAAAAATAACTTATTTGACAATTTTCACTTGAAATAAGTAGGAAAATCTGCCAGTGGAAGACTTATCTTCTTATTACAAGCAAAAAAATCTTGTTCCACTGGCAGATTTTTCTACTTATTTCAAGTGAAAATCTACTTGAAACAGGTAGAAATTGTTGTTTTTTTCCAGTGATGACTCTTGTTTTAAGTGAAATGAGATTTTTTTACTAAAATGAGACATTTTAACTAGAAATAAGACCAATATTCTTGTTAAGATTTTGAGTTTTTGCAGTGATCCATTTTACTTATCATGTGAAGGACAGAGTCATATTGATTGTTTTTTATTGTTGTGTTTTGATGTATTTGATGTAAGCCCAGTGGATATTTAAAGCTTACAGAAGGCTGCATTTAACTGCTGCTATGTCATTCCTGCAGTATTTCTGCAGGTGTTTTGGTCAGTGCTATTATTTGTAATATATTATAATATTTGTAATCAGCACAAATTATCTGTCCCCATATGATAAAATCCACCATCCCCCCTGATTTTGTTTTACAACTCGAGTACTGTGTATAATATATATATATATATATATATATATATATATATATATATATATATATATATCCATCCCCTTGTCGGG
Source organism: Cololabis saira (assembly GCF_033807715.1). Lineage (NCBI taxonomy): Eukaryota > Metazoa > Chordata > Actinopteri > Beloniformes > Belonidae > Cololabis > Cololabis saira. The sequence continues at coordinate 30,192,000 of NC_084597.1, read as the reverse complement.
CAATGTTCAAACTTAGCCAATAAAGCTGATTCTGATAAGAAAAAAATGTAAACATGAACCACTTGGCAGCACGTGACGATCCAGCCTGGCGGCTTTTCTGCTTTACACGTCAAATTCCTGCCGTCAGGCTTTGAGCACAAAGATGTGGGGGAGATAGACGGATGGGAGGAAGGAATGAGGAAGGACCAGCACGGTACACTAGACAACAATGACAGGAATCCAGACCCAAAACTACACACTTAGATTACCCTTAAATCACAACACGTGGATTCAGCGGGGTCAACAGATTTAGTGTCGGGAGACTGAGCCAGGGTAGGGTTAAGTAGGATTCCTGTCTGAGCTGAATCCTGGGTGTGTGGTGATAGCGGGGAGTCAAACAGCTGGCCTGCACACGTAACCAGTGAGTCCGTGTCATCTCCCCCGCTAGCCTAGCGAGCTAGCTGGCTGCCCGGCGGCACAGAGCCGCCGACACGGAAAACGAACACTATCGGCGTGTTACTCACCCATGTTAACAGACTTTCACATAGCTCCATTCGATCCAGGGACTGTGAGGTACTCATCGTTACCTAGCGTGTTGACTTTGCGTGGCAAAGAGAGCCTGAACTTGCGGTGCGCTTTCATACGCTGCCCAGACCTCTGGCTCGAGAATCCGGCGTCGCTGCTTCGACTCGCTGCTTCGATACGCCTGCGTCGCGGCGCTGATTCTATACGCCGGCGTCTGCCGGAGGAGGGCGGGCGGGCGGTGTCTTCCGGAGGGGGGCGGGTGGGCGGTGTCTCCGGTGTCGTGAAGGAAAAATCCCACGACTGATGCCACGAAGGAGATCCGAACAAAATAATTTTATTTTATTATTATTATTTCTTTTAATCAATATGTGGAAAACACATTCACAGAAACACATTCATAGTGACTGAAACCATGGCAATGTTTCTGGGTAGTTGCAATACACTTTTCTTGGTATGCAAAATGTATAATAGTCTCATCTGCCAGAGCCAAGATTTTCAGTGAAGTGAACTGTTGACTCACTTCTGCTGAAAAACAAGTTTGGACTGATTTGTTTCTAGAGGATCAGGAGAGAAGAGACATCAACATCGCTCAAAAAATAAAGCAAAGAGAGCAAACATAACTCTTGATTTAAAGACAAGGGACAGAACCATAGACATATATACATGTATACATATATATATGTATATATATATATATATGTATATATATATATATGTATATATATATATATATATATATATATATATATATATATACATATACATATTTATACATACATGTGTATATATATATATATATATATATATATATATATATATATATATATATATATATACATACATGAATACATATACATACATATACACATACATGTGTGTGTGTATATATATATATATATATATATATATATATATATATATATATATATACATATACATACATACATGTGTATATATATATATATATATATATATATATATATATACATGAATACATATACATACATATACATACATGTGTGTGTGTGTGTATATATATATATATATATATATATATATATATATATATATACATGTATATATCCTACCATCTTTTTTCTTTTCCATCTATGACATTTGTGACATTTGTGCATTTTATGATAGCATCAGTTGAGAAATCTCATCTTAATGTATTACTATTTTCTGAGCTTTGACTTACCAGGTATATTTTCCTCACAACGCAACGTTTCTGCCTTAACCGGTTTTGAGATTTACAACAGCAAGAGCAGACACACCTTTAGAAATACCCCAGAGACGACCTGACAGCCAGACTGTTGTAGCAGCTTATAGTTTAATTTTGCATTTAAGAACAACATAAACAAGTAAAGCACCTCAAAGTATACAATGTGTTGCATAAATAAAATAAATCAGAAAATCAATTATATATTTTTTTAAGTTATCTTTTCTGAGAAGAAATATTAACATCAATATGTTTATTATAGCACATACACCATTTGAAATTGTATACTTTGAACAATACTTATACATATTGTTCTAGTTTTTACATTTATTCGGCTCATTTTTGGTACCAGTCAGTTAAGTAGTTATTTGTCTTTTTGAACTGATACCCCTGTGGTAAGACTGGTCAACACTTGCCATGGCATTTGGTTCATTTAAAGATTCACAAGTTTAAAAACAACAAATAGGAATTGCGTACTTGCTCTATCAGCCAAATCTTCACAGTCTCACATATTTCTCAATCTTTTTTTTCACATCCTGAAAAAATGTATCACCTTCCAGATATACTATCTAAAAATAATAATAATTTATCACACATTACATAATGATTATTTGAAGAAAACTAAAGCTTGGTTTGTTTTTAAAACCGAGATTATCATGGAACACCAATGTATGAATAAAACTTCAAACTACCTTTGCAATATTAATGTCAACTTTAAAAAGGCTCCACAACATTCTTTATGAGAAGAATAATTTACATTCAAAATGATCCCTGATTACAGTTTAGTTTGGCTTCTCGTTAAAGCACTGAAATAAATTCTGTTTTTGTCAAATAGGAATCCACCTTGCAGAGAGACCTATTACAGGATGTCTTGTGCATCATCTGAATCCGTTTATGTGGACAACCACGGGACCTCAGGTTAAATGCTATATGATTGTTTAACATTTGCAGGGAACTTAATTCAGTAATTTCCCCTCTCAGGTCCATCAAGCTGGGTTTTTCAGGTAATCATGCATGTGCATAGTTAGAGATTATTTAGGTGCATTCAACACTAAGTAAACAGCCGCAGTTAAATAATTCATATAAAAAAAACAAAAAACATTTGTCCTGCAGTTTCACTCCAGATGCAGTCATCTTTAAATTTATTTAATCAAGTCATTGCCATCAACACAGAACTTTAAAAACATTATTACATTAAGGAAATGTCTCTATAATGTTGATGCACATATGGCTGGTAGCAGGCTTCCTTATGGATGTTTAAGTAAACAGACCAGAAAGGTTTTCTGGCTCACAGCAATATTGGGTTTATATTACAGATGTTCCCTTGTGCTCCATTGTTGTTGATCTCCACTCACACTCAACTTGTGAACTTCAGAATAACTTTAAAATTTCCAATGTCAACATTCAGAAATATTTTCCTAACCCTTCTCCAGTGATGACCTTGCTTCAAAGTCAAAGCCATCAGAGGGGGAAAAAAAGAGATAATTTATTTTATCAATTTTTTACATATCCACAAATGATAACTTGACTCTTCTCAAGGCCTTTTTTATTAGTGATTGCCTAGCCGTTGAGTCTCTGCGTCACCACCTCTCTGTACATGATTGAGATGTACACGAAGAGGAGGAGGATGACGAAGAAATCGTCCATGAAACCCAAAAGGCCGAAAAGCGCTTCAGGGAGGATGTCGAGCGGCGAGACCAGGTATGTGATGGCACCGACCAGGCAAAGAAGAATTCGAATACGAAACATCCAGAAGAGGCCGCCCACAGTAAACATCTCCCTGAAGGCGTGACGCAGTAGGGTGGGCACATCGCGCAGCCTGTCCATGAACTGAGGAGAGGTTAAAAAAGGACAGGAAAACATAAGAGAGACGACATTAAAACAGTAACATAAAATCTGCACGTCAGTAACTCATCTGCACACTTATCCTTTATCAACTAATGGTGATGCAAATTGTAGTTTTATTCTGAGGGAAAAATGTTTAAATACGCAAGAGCACATTAAAACATGGAAACATATCAGACACATATAAAACATAAAGTATTTTGTAAAAAGCTAGTAAACAGTCATTTACACCCTGTTAATGAGCATCCAAATGAGCATCAGAAGCAGATGTACTCACCGATCTTGGCTGGCCAGAAAACCTCCGGTTGTAATCAGAGATGTCTCTTAATATAAGCTGAGGTTCTGCCTCACCCTCCTGAACCCTCTGAGGATTGGCATGCTCATGAAATAGCGGGAAGAGCAGTGTTACCTGAGTATAATACAATTGAAAAGTTGCATTACAAGCAGGCGTTTACAGGAGGTGGGAGGTGAGGACCTCTACTACCATTCTCGGTTGGAAATATCTGGGGCCTCATTTATAAAGCTTGCTCAAACTTCTAAAACCAAATGCATCCCAATCCAAAAGTTGTTGGGCAAAGACACCACAATGTCCTCCTGTCTAGCCGTTGTTTGCACAGCAACAGATGATATTTGTATTTCTCAAGTCTTTGTTGCAGTGAACTGGGTAACATTTATGTCAGAGTAGCTCAAGGAGGACATGCACACCTGAGAAGGCCAGGTCTTGTTTACAATAAACAGCAGATGTTTGATCCAGTCGGACATAAGGGAGAGTATAAGAAAACGTAGCCTGGTGTGAAAAACAAATGGTGCACATGATAGCGAAGGATGCCAGCACAGTCTGGAGGACAAGACTCACCATTTGCCTGCAGATTGGGCAGTTAATTGCTCCCAGCCAGGTACCATACCTCCAGTAAGCGATAATGCAGGAGCCTATGGAGGAGTATGGAAGAAGGTATCAGAGCAAGAACTGAGTAATTTGAGATTAACCTAAATTGTAATTTTAATGACAGCAGCGAAAAAAAAAAAGTGTGTAAACCTCTTGAAATTAATTGGTTTCTACATTCATTTGTCATAAAATGTCACAAGTCACAATAGCACATGGATCAAAGGAATGTGCTTAAGCTGATAACATTCAAACAATTAAAATTAGTAACAAATAACAACATTAACAAAATTTCCCCATAGGGATGAATAAAGTCATCTATCTAATAGCAGATTTCCTGTATCCTCCTGTGGTTTAAGTAGTACTGTACTGTATTAAACCAGACCCAGTATTGACCAATATACTTGGCCCGTAGCGTTTGTCTCTTGTGACTTAGATGAGGATCAGATCACATTTTATGGCGAATGAATGCAGAAAATGACTGAATTCCACTGGGCTCACATGCATTTCTTGTGTCTGAAACTAAACTCTGTATCTGACGCTTATTCTTCATGTCATTCAAAGATAAACCAGTGTACACTTAAGTCAACAAAGCAAAAAAAACACACTATTTCACTCATATGAACATATGAGCACAAAAACTGCTGCATCACTGCACACTTTCGTGTACTCTTAGAATCTCTTAACCAGTATTACCGCAGAAAAGGTGACCACAGTTTGTTTCTACAGGAAGAACAGCCTGTTGTAAACACACGGGGCAAGACATGTCTGTGTAGTACTGCTGCCTGGCTTCTGCCTGTGGGTTTTCATCCTGACAAACAGAGATCACATATATATGACAATGTGAAACACATCTAAATAAGCCTTCAAACTAACGTGATTCTCAAACTGTCACTACACAAAAATCTATCATTGTCATAACTTTGTTAGTAATAAAAACAGAAAAGTATTATTATATTACTATAAATAAATTATTAAAATATATGCTGAATATATTTGGCGTCATTTGTTTATGTACCTGTTCAGTTTGGAGCTGCTGTCGGACAGCTCGAACGTGCTCCTGATTCTCAGGGTGAATATTCTGCTCCTCCTGTCTGCGAAGGACAAAAGGCAGACTTTTAATAACAAATGGCTGGTTGTTTTTCTTATTTGTCTCTGGACGGGTGACCCGTCAAGGGTGTTCGCTGCCTGTCCTCTGAGCACAGCTGGGTCAGACTCCAGCCTCATTGAAGTGGGTATAGAAAAATTATTTGGTCTTAGTAAACCGGTTTGAATGTGTTGGCTTGTTTAGTATTGCTTTCATTAACAGGCAAAACATTAAAAAAAAAAAAACACCTATTAGATGAATACACAAGGCAGTTAGCAGAGAAGTGACTCTGCAGAGAAGTGACTCTGCAGAGAAGTGACTCTGCACAAAACAGATGTGAAACTAAACTTGTGGTGGAATTTTTAAAAAAGAGTACAAAGTTAGTAACGATTTCTGGATCTGAATTAGCAGCTTACCTGCAGAGAAGAGTGAGGAGGCCGGCCAGGAAGGTGAAACTGAGGACAACAACAAATAAGACCTGGTTGCTGACTCCCTCAATGATGGTGTCCTCATCCTGGATCAGGTAGTCCAAGTCCCCACACTGACTATCCTCCATTACCCACAATCATAGCCTATAACCCTGGGGAGGGGGGCACACAGGTTAGCATGTTACTGGACAATGGTGTCTTTATGATCCTTCTGACAGTTATGAAAAACAACATACATACAGAATCATTAGCCAACTTAGTAGTGATAACATCTTTACTCTGAATATCATCCATGTATATAAGACTGATTAAATTAAATGATGACATGTGCCCTTTAAGGTTTCCGCACCTGGAGTTACAACTTAAAATTACACATTTAACAATTATGCCAACAAAAAGGGATTTGTTTCTCTGAACTAACAGCTGCACACAAGCTCAAGTTGACTAGTAATCCAAAACGATGTAAAACACCGGCCCTCATTGTATAATATACTGTGATGACTCCCTGACTGATCTCAGCGTCACTGGATAATTGTGAAACTAAATTTACACCAATTTCACATAGGAGCAACACGTAAGCACTTTGACTGAAAACAACCATGCATGTGTTCTTGTTGAGTTTCAGAGAGGAAAATTATGCCCTCCACATATATATCCAGGGTGACAGAACTGAGGACTGCAAAATATTGGAAACCCTCCAGAACACCGCACCCTCTTCCTCCCATGACTGTGGGAGAAACTACCATGACTGCGGAAAGCGCAGTGGTTTGTCCGATCCGAGTGGATGATGTGACACGGTGCTGAAACCTAATGGAATGCGAGAAATATGAGGAATATGGCAAGTATTAGGATATAAATGTCTCATTTTAAGGTAAAAAAAACAAAACAGTTTAATTCTACACTCATCCCTCTAACAAAAATGAAAAAAAAAACTCATTATATTATGCTCATTACAACAGATCAGCAGAAATGTTGCACAGCAAAAAGAAAAAAAATACGGAAGTATTTTAATTTTCCACAAAGCTTTAAACTGTAATGTAACCATGATAATTCCCTGTAGTTTAACGGTGCCCTTCTCTCTGGTACCTCATATTTTCCAACAGTTTGTCAGCCAATAACTATTTAACGTGTGTTACTATCTTATACGTTTTCCTAAGTATTTTACACTGCAACATGATAATATCTAGTCTGGAGTTTTTCTTTGAACTGTTAACTAATGTATTACTGAGCTTTTTGTTTTCTATCCCTTTCTTAAACCTGACATTATGGAACAATGTAAATGAGTAAGATTTAATTGATGACATTGTCAATTCTGCTTATCAACTTGGTACTTTATTGATTACTTTATCAACTGCTGAGTGAGTTTCAATGAGGACACAAGCACTACATGTTTGCAATTTTCATGCTAAAACTCCTAAAAATAATCCTGCTGTAAATCAGTTGGAAATGTAATCTCTATTTCCACTTCAACTACAAATAATTACAATGCAGCCACACAGAAGTGTGGGACTGTGACATAATTATGCCTCATGTCTTGTTGTTTGGTTTTGTACATTTTCAGCTCCCACTGGCATTACTACAACAGAACTGATAAGTTTAGAGTCATGTGGTTTAGGTTCTCCATGAAATTTGGAATCGGTTCTAATATAGGATGGTTTTGAATTCTCACCTTTAGTACTGACATGAATCTTATGCAAGATGATTATTTCTAGACAGGTGTACGCACTGATCACTTTTGATCAAATGCAACGTCCCTGCTCCAAATTCCCAAAGACCCATTCTTATACTCATAGTGCATGACATGAAATACAATTACTAGTCTGTTTTGTTTGACTAATGGTTTCTAGTCTATGGTTACTTAGTCTCCAAGTCTAGTCTGAGTAATCACAGACATATTGATTCCCGAGTTTGTTCACACCTATCAAGTACCGCGGTTGAATTGGTTTGATATTGGATATTGGATATTGGACATTCAAAGACATCCATTTAACTTGTGATACATACCACTGATTTTGGTCATATTGCTTGTGATGCGTTCATGGTCATCTAGACTATATATCACAAGAGAGTAATTATTATAAAATCATATTATGGGCTGATTTAATGTGGTTTTATGAATTCAACACCCATAAAACTTGTGATACATACCACTGATTTTGGTCAAACCACTTGTGATGTGTTCATGGTCTTCTAGACTATATATCACAAAACAGTAATTATTAAAAAAATCATATTATGGGCTGATTTAAAAATCATATATATGGGCTGATTTAATAAGGTTTAATGAATTCAACACCCATAAAACTTACCACTGATTTTGGTCATGTATCACAAGTTTTATGGGTGTTGAATTCCAATATCCAATATCAAACCAATTCAACCGCGGTCTATCAAGTTTCAATCTGATCACCCCAAAATGGTTGGTTCACAGAATATTTAAAATATGTATTTAACTTGTAGGATATTACAAAACTAAGTTGGATTGTGCTGGTAACTGGGAACTTTGAGTCTATGTTCTCCTGCTCAAAAATATACAAATCGTTACAAAATGCTGACTTCTTAGTTGGCAACTCAATAAAAAGCTCTTAAACTCAAGGTCTACATTTAGTAGTAGCTTATGTATTTATACTGTATGTACTATATGTGGCGTTAGATTAACCTTTTCAATAGGAACTCTGCCAACTGAGTTAAACACTGATATTAGAAATACAGCACACCACAACTAACACCACAGGACTACGTGATATTAAACACAAGGCAATCGAAATGTAATCCTCTCCCAAAATTAATGACTTCCTGATTCTTCTGTTTTGACTAGCAGAAGATAAATTCGTACTTACACATATCTAATGTTGGCACAGGGTAACAACGCTGTAACCAGCACAAGACACCCTGCATTATTTGAGTTTCAGAAGCCCCTCCTTGCTGAACGGCAACAAATGTCAGTTATTTGACACCGAGGAGGGAAAAGCAAAGAAAACCAAAACAGGAGGATTATCGCCTGCAAATAATAAACCTAGCTAAAAGGCCAGCCAGGCGTGTCGGTATTTGTAGCTGCAGGAAACCTGCAGAGATCACAACTCAAGTGCTAAATAATATCAATGTTCTTAAAGGCAAAAAGAAGGAAACAAATGTAATGAATACAGGAGTGAGTAATGGTCTCACCTACTGTAGAGAAGTCCACTATCAGCCGGTAATGTCCCTCTGCAAACTCCACCTGCCAGCTCCATCCACTCTATCGACACATTTTAATGACACTAAGGGGGATTTTAGAGACTTTAGCAGACCACGTCAGCAGATATCTGGTCTAGAGTTGCTGCTTTTATTTGAACGTTACATGCTGATTCAGTTTGATGCTCGTTTTTTTTTTCTTTGCGGTTCATATTGTTGATTTAAAGACTTTTAAGTGCTCTACCGCCCCCTATTGGCCAGCTGGTGATTTTCACCAAAGAGCTGCTGTACTCGTGTATGTATTGCACTTCTGTAATCAGTACTCGAGTTGAGGGGGGATGAGGGGGGATGACATCCCCCCTGAAATACAAACGGTCAAAATCACCCCCCCCTTTCCATCCCTTATGTCATTTCATCAATGAATGTGCTATTTTAACATTTAGAGTCATTACCAGAAAAATAACTTATTTGACAATTTTCACCTGTTTCAAGTAAATTTTCACTTGAAATAAGTAGAAAAATCTGCCAATGGGACAAGATTTATCCTTTCATTACAAGCAATAAAATCTTGTTCCACATGCAGATTTTTCTACTTATTTTAAGTGAAAATCTACTTGAAACATAGGAAAATTGTTGTTTTTTCCAGTGATGAGTCTTGTTTTAAGTGTAATGAGATTTTTTTACTAAAATGAGACATTTTAACTAGAAATAAGACAAATATTCTTGTTAAGATTTTGAGTTTTTGCAGTGATCCATTTTACTTTTCCTGTGAAGGACAGAGTCATATTAATAAGTTCAGAAAACTGTTTTTTATTCTTGTGTTTTGATGTACTTGATGTAAGCCCAGTGGATATTTAAAGCTTACAGAAGGCTGCATTTAACTGCTGCTATGTCATTCCTGCAGTATTTCTGCAGGTGTTAAGGTCAGTGCTATTATTTGTAATATATTATAATATTTGTAATCAGCACAAATTATCTGTCCCCATATGATAAAATCCACCATCCCCCTTGATCTTTTTTTACAACACGAGTACTGTCTGTAATGGACAACTAGGTACCAACACAAGCTCTTAAAGACCATCTTAAGGTGAACAAAGAACAAAATCAAAAAACTATTAGCATGTATTTTGTGCCAGGAATCAGATCCCTGGAATTGGGATTGGCTTGGTTCCTGGTCATTTATGTTTATTTCTTCAGAGAACTAAAAGCCATTATGCTTTAAGATCGAATGACATTTTGCACCTGGCTGTTCCTCGTGTTCGGACTAACTTGGGGAAAAAAGCTTTTAGTTTCTCTGCACCCTCTGCTTGGAATATCCTCCAATATGAACTGAAAATGCTTGAACGTATTTCACTTGAAGCCTTTCGCTCTTTTCTAAAAGACCAACAACGAGAATCCTTTCGGCAGTGCCTGTGTTTTTAAACTACATGTGCCCGTGTTTTTAAATTATTACTGAAGTTGTTGTTTTTTCTACTTGTTACTGAAGTCACCATTACTGCACTTTATTTGCTAAAACAGTTTTCACTCTCATTTTAATGTTTATTTTGTGATTTCTGTTATTTGTGTGTTATTTGTGGACGTGTGCTGCTGCCTTCCTTGGCCAGGTCACCCTTGCGAAAGAGGTCTTGATCTCAATGGGTCTTTTATCTGGTAAAATAGAAAAAATAAATACATAAAAAAATCCCAGTTTACCTGCCCACTGGAGGTGATAAAATTCAAGAAAGCTCCACACAATGCATAGAGGGCTTCACTTCAAGTCCAGCACACTTAGGCCCAATCTCAATACTCCCCCTACTTTTCTTCACTCGCCCTTCTTTTCTTCCCTAACCCCTAAAAAAGAAGTGGGAGATTTTAGGGCACTTGAGATCTAGGGCACTTGGCCCAGGTGCCTGTCCCATTTCTCCTACTCCCCCTCGTTTTCATCCCTAACCTGAACAGGAAGCTGAGAGCCAAAAGCTGTTTTAATTTCAGCTGTAGGGCTGTTAATATGGCACTTTATTAAGTTTTAATATTTTTTCAGGCATAAAGGTAACCTTAAGATCCCCAACCGGGGCTCAGTTTATCCAAATAACGCCTGTTAAGAAATTTGACCCGATGTTTTCGGAGATGAGAAGAGCCGCCGCCCCCAGGGAGCAACCTCAGCTCACAGCCCGAGAAGAGACGTGTCCGCCGGGTCAAGCTGCTGCGTCGTCCCGGGAGAGAAACTCTCCCGGGACGCAGCTCTGTTGAGAATTATGCTGGCTGAAATAAATCATTTAGGAAGATGTTGGTTTGATAGATGAAATCTAACAGTTGTAGCTACGCCTGTTAAGAAGTTTGCTCCGAAATTTAGAGATTTCTGTCTGCCGGCTCCGGAGTTTGGGTCCGCGTTAAATCGACGCAGGGCCTACGGCGTAGGGTACGGCGCGCGTCGCCGCGTACATCGACGCAGACCTTACGGCGTAGGTTACGTAACCTACACCGTAGGCTCTGCGTTGGTGTAACGCGGAACCATAAATCCCTTTATTCTGGCGTGATCTTCCGCAACTTTATCTGAAAGTGTGTAAATTACCCAGATAACAGCTGGATTACTTTGTGGTTTCTGAAGACTATTATATCAGAAACATCCAAAACCAATCTGACGAGTCACAGGATTATTTCTCTCTATTTCTCTGAGACGAGTCTGCCTGTTTGCCTTCGGTCGGCGAGTCAAATCGACGCAGAGCCGACGGCAAAAGCATTCTGGGAAATTTTCATACCCCCTCGCTCGCCAAGTCAGCATCTGAAATCCCTCGATGTGAAGGGGCTATTCTCAGCCCCTAGCCCTCGTTATGCCCCCTCCCCCTTGGTGAAAAGAGGAATTGGGACACCACTACCTTCACGGGAACGCGCAAAAGTTAGGGGTAGTGAAGAAAACGAGGGCGAGGGGGAGTATTGGGACGCAGCCTTAGACTGTATATACACCCATGGAGGTAGACTGAGGGTGACTAAATGCCAAAGCAATTATCTAGGATGAAACAACAACGATTGATAAAAAAATCCAGATAATGGCTTAGATTATGTAATTATCCCAGGTAGCAAGAATAAGAGACATGGAAAACCCGAGGTGGCAGGGAAAGCTCCTGCATGGTATGTACCACTGGTGGATTGAAAGAGTGGCTGATAGGGCAAAATCTTACCATTGATAGAAAAGGCTAGTGAAAAAAGACTAGTGCAGACTGCGTATAGATCCATTACATAATAGCATGGTGTAAGATGCAGTCAGGTACTGCAGACATGGAACGTCAGAACAGATTTGCTGGAATAGTGTTTAGGAACATCTGAGCCAAGTATGCATTCAAAGCCCCTAAGTCAAGATAGGAAATACCTCCAATGGTAGATGCTAGAGAGTAGCTGAGCAAAATTCCTACAGGATTTCCAAAACCAGACTGATAAACTGGTGATGACCAACCAGCAGGACACTGTTGAGGTCAACACACAGAAGAAAACTAAAAGGAAGCAGATGTAGCAAATCCCAAACAGCAGTAATATTAAGTTGAAGGAACACAAGACTCTGGAAAATTGCCAAGGGTTTGAATATGTGTAAATCCGTTACTAGAATAAATAACGCTGTCATTTTTGTAATCTGTAAAATCCATTATATTACAAAAGCTTTAATTCTAATTAAACAGCAGTTCATATTTAAAAATTGGTCATAGAGACAAAATACTCAAACGTCTGGTAAAGGAAAGAGGAACTAAAGGTTACAATTAAACTTTCACATCTTTATATTATATTTCATTAGACTGTTAAAATTGCACATTAAACTCCCCTTAAAAAATACATTTTAACATAAACATCTACAAAAGTGGCCCACTGTAAAATATAGTATAACCTAATTTGAAAACGTATCAAATGTTTCCACCCCAGGGGTGGAAATTAACAAATTACATTTACTCACGTTACTGTAATTGAGTACTTTTTATGAGTAATTTGTAATTTTCTAAGTAGTTTTTGAAATATGTAATTTTTACTTTTACTCGAGTACATTTTGACCCAAGTATTTTACTTCGCTACATTTGAACCCCCTCACGTTACTGAGTACAAAATTTATGGTGAAAATCTTGTGGGCATTTTATTTTGGTTTATTGTGAATAGCAGGATCCTGCAGGCATTGGGCACTTTATTTTGTGTTTGAATACTTGAATACTACTAAAAGGATCATGTTACTGAGCTCAGTGTGGATGTGTACTTTAATATGCCTCAAAGTTAATTAAAACAACTTGTGCTGGATTTGATTCGTGACTCATCCTTTTTTTGCATTAAATAACTGAAAGTAACTTTTACTCAAATTACATTTTAAATGAAGTACTGTTGTACTTTTACTCGAGTAAAATTTTAGATGAGTACTTTTACTTTTACTTTGCGTAGAATTTAAGCAAAGTAAAGATACTTTTACTCAATTACAATTTTTCAGTACTTTTTCCACCTCTGCACCCCATAGCATACTTTTCCTTAATGTCCAGCCATGTATTAACAGTTCTGTGGTTGTCTCATTCTGTCAGCAGGTGGCAGTACAATGAGCCTCCTGCAACATAGCCCTCGCTTGGAAGAAGAGTCGCCACGGCGCAGTATACAACCATAACAAGAGATTTCAAGCTAACTTTCCTAAGAAAGGGTTTTTAACTATTTAAGATAACTTGTAACTGAGGCAAAATGCCCAGTTATGCGCAGCTGGTCATGGGCCCGGCGGGCAGCGGTAAGGTGAGTTGGCAGTGACTTCTCGGTACGTGGTGAAACATGGGCTAAATAACGTGGTGTGCTGTAGCATGAGGTTTGTCATCGTGGATCAAGTCACTCCCAGTTGCGTCCGTCGTTTGTTTACAGTGTTTGTTGCTGTAATTTCAGAGTACGTACTGCTCGACCATGGTCCAGCATTTGCAGGCGTCGAACCGCTCAGTCCATGTGGTTAATCTGGACCCAGCTGCGGAGCACTTTGACTACCCGGTCATGGCAGGTTCGTTCCTTCGTTTTTGTTTATTTCGAACATGTATAAAAAACAAGAAAAAAGATAAGAAAACTAATACAGGTGGGCATTCCACCACATAAAGAAAAAAAATCAACTTAAAACACATATTTCAGTTACCTGTTGGAAAAGGAGTGGGGGGAAGTATTTAATCCCACCCCCTTTCCACAACTAAACATAAATTATATGTCTGTATTTATTTTTATACTATACACTAATTTGTATAAATATATATGATTTTTTTTTTAGATGAGTTTTTTTTTGTGTGGAAAGTATTGAACGCTGGAATAGGTAAAGACACGACTGTCAGAAGAAAGATAACTTTGTCATTTCATCAAGTCATATCATTTTTACAAAAATACCCTGTTTAATACATGATGTAAGCTCTATCATAAATATAAATATAATATAACTATGATATAATATAACTATGATATAAATATAATATAACTCTGATATAAATATAAAACGTATATCTAAGTATATAAACATACAAAGACAACATGACAAAATAGCAGAACACACAGCTGCTGATCTTTAAACACAGTCTTCACTTTTATACCTCAAATAAACTATTTCTTTATATTTCTTCTTAAATTGTTTTATGTTTGTACATTCTTTTAACTCCAAATTCAAACCATTCCACAGTTTAATTTCACAAACTGATACACAAAAACATATTTTTGTTGTACGCACAAATAAAGATTTGAAGTTTAGGTTCACCCCTTACCCCTTAAATTATAACCCCCTTCCCTCCCAATGAATAATTTCTGAATGTTATCCGGTAGCGAATGATTTTTTGCTTTAAACATTACTTGTGCAGATTGAAATGCCACTAAATCCATAAGTTTTAGTACTTTAGACTGTAAGAATAGTGAGTTAGTGTGATCTCCATATCCAGCCTTATGAATGTATCGTATTGCTCTCTTTTGAAGAGACAGACAGGTTGGTACAGTCTGAATGCATTCACAACTGGAAGGCCCATAATATATAATTAAGTGTAATTACACAGTTATATTAGAGTTAGACACTATTTGGGGTCCATTTTAGAGCAAAAGGCGTGTTTACTTAAATTAGTTTAGTGTAGAGTTGCCAACTCCCTGAAAAATAAATAAGGGACACCTCATCGGCAGGGCCGGCCGACCCGATTGCCTTCACCCTTCCTGGCGTGGTGAATTTTTTTTAGCCCCTTTTTTTGTGAGTGAAACGATTTTTTTAACTATTTGACTCGAACCTGAATTGAATTAGATGCATATTTTTGAATGCCATGAACACATGGAAAACAAATTACTGTCCAGCAATTCACTTTAATACAAAATAACAAAATGAACTGAATAAAATAAGTATTTATCTTAAACAGAAACCTGTCCTGCTTAACTTAAAATTGTATAAATTAATATAAAACAATAGAAAGCAAGCAGAACATCCATTCTGTAATAGTGCAATAACAAAGGTGCAAACAGAAAGTCTGTAGAAAACTTGTAAACATATTTGTGCCTCAAAGGCCATGACTGTAGGCTACAGTTGTAATAAAACAGAAAAAAATAACTTATGAACTCAACAGCTCAATGCCATTTTCCATTGGCATTTTATGACTATTTTTTTGAAAGTAATACGGGACAAAGTGCGTCCCTTTTCAGCTCAATACAGGACGCATACTTTAGTTTATGAATACGGGACGATTCCATTTTTTCAAGGGACGGTTGGTGACCATAGTTTAGTTTAGGCATAAATCATGTAATCCCTTATGCAGAGGTGGAAAAAGTACAAAAATATTGTACTTAAGTAAAAGTACAAATTTTCTGCTTGAAAATTACTTAAGTAAAAGTAAAAAGTACCCATTAAGAAAATTACTTAAGTAAAAGTATAAAAGTACCTCAAATTAAATATAATAAAATACCAAGAGTACATCGTGTAAAATGTACTTGAGTACAAAAGTAAAAAGTACAAAGTACAAAATTCAAAGTACAAAATTATTTGCAAAAGGATTGCAAAGAAATGAAGAATCCAAGAATTTGCTTACAACTCTAAATAATGGTGATATTATTCTGACCCCTTTAGCGTTTGTTTCCATTAACCCATTTTAATTTCGTCGGTTTGAGCGTCGGCTGCCGCTCAAGGCTGATTTATGGTTCTGCGTTACACCAACGCAGAGCCTACGGTACGCGGCGACACGCACCGTACGGTGCGCTTCGCCGCGTACCCTACGCCGTACCTTACGGCTTAGGCTCTGCGTCGATTTAACGCGGACCGATAATTCAGGCTTCAGTCCTCATCGGTCCTCGACGCGACGGCGGTTCCTCCGGCCTTTCCGGCCCGCCTCTGCGGCGCAACTCTCCCGGGGGCTGCGGCTCCTTCTCGGGGAGGCCGAGTCTCCCCGTCTGCCCCAGGTGTCTCGCATGGATCTATAATATTAACGGTATTAAAGGTGTCTCGTCACGGAGCCGCCGCCGGGCAATCACGGGCAATTCACTCGCCCCCCTTCCTTCCCGTCCGCCTTATGGTTCTGCGTTAAATCGACGCACACCTACGCCGTAGGCTACGGCCGTAGGCTAAGGTGTAGGGTGTGCGTCGCCGCGTACCCTACGCCGTAGCTCTGCGCCGGTGTAACGCGGAACCATAAATCAGCCCCCGCTGGCTTTAATTTGTAGCGAGTAACGACGTGTCCAATTTTAAATGTAGCGGATTAAAAGTACGATTTTTTTTTTTCCTTGAAAATGTAACGAAGTAAAAGTAAAAGTACAGAAAAATGAAAGTATCAATAAAAGTACAAATTCTCAAAAATCTTACTTAAGTACAATAACGAAGTACTTGTACTTCGTTACTTTACACCACTGCCCTTATGTGCTTCTTCTCCTAAGGTAGGTCTGGTTTATTCAATATCCAGTCCGAGTCCAGTCTCATTGTGTTTTTGTGTTGACAGACATCCGTGAGCTCATCTCGGTGGATGATGTCATGGAGGATGACTCGCTCAGATTTGGCCCTAATGGAGGTCTGGTGTTCTGTATGGAGTACTTGGCCAACAATTTTGACTGGCTGGAGGAGAGCCTGGGTCACTCTGAAGATGATTACATATTGTTTGACTGTCCAGGTAAATGTCCTGCTTGGTATTCAAACTAGTTTTCATTAACAGTGCAAATGTCTACATGTTTTTAGTTTTAACAGTTGGATCTTTTCGATCCGTAATTTATGATTCGTGGCTGTTTTACAGGTCAGATTGAACTTTACACACACCTTCCTGTGATGAGGCAGTTGGTGGAGCAGCTTCAGCAGTGGGAGTTTCGGGTTTGCGGGGTCTTTTTGGTCGACACGCAGTTCATGGTGGAGTCTTTCAAGGTAACGGTCTCTCCAGTGTGGAGTTCTTTAAAGACATTTTTAGATTGCAGTGCTCATATTTCTAATCTCCTCTCTAACTGTAGTTTATTTCAGGAGTCATAGCTGCTCTCAGTGCCATGGTGTCGTTGGAAATTCCTCAAGTAAACATCATGACAAAAATGGACCTGCTTAGTCCCAAAGCCAAGAAAGAAATTGAAAAGTGAGTTGTTGTTGGTTTAAAAAAAATACATCACTGAAGTACAATATGTGTTCCCATGCAGGGCTTTAGACTGCAACAATTAAGTCACATTTTGCAACCACCGTATGTATTTACTAGATTAGATTAGATTAGATAGTCCTTCAGGTTGAGCAGCAGCTGTACACACAACACACATATGCAGAGAAAAGGATATAAAAAGGATATAAAAGTAAAAATATATAATAGAAAAATATAAACAGTATATACAGAAGAAGAAAATAGTGCATTATGAGATAAAATACAGTGCGAAAACAGGTAGAATATGTATGAAAAATAGAAAGAATTTGCACATCTTGTTATTATTATCCGTTGTCCGGTTACAACTGTGAGCAGGCCTGATTGTAGAGTCTGATAGCAGCGGGGAACAAGGACCTGCAATGGCTCTCTGACGCATCGCAGGTGACGAAGCCGGTCGCTGATGGAGCTCTCCAGGGCTCTGACAGTCTCATGAAGGGGGTGGGAGACATTGTCCATGATGGATGACAGCTTAGCCACCATCCTCCTCTCCCCCACCACCTCTACCCGGTCCAGACTGCAGCCCAGGACAGAGCCGGCTTTCCTCACCACCTTGTCCAGTCTCTTCCTCTCTGCTGCTGTGATGCTGCTGCTCCAGCAGACCACACCATAAAAGATGGCCGACGCCACCACAGAGTCATAGAAGGTCCTCAGGAGGCTGTCCCTCACTCCAAAGGACCTCAGTCTGCGCAGCAGGTGGAGTCTGCTTTGGCCTTTCTTGTAAAGTGCCTGAGTGTTTATGGTCCAGTCCAGTTTTTTGTTCAGGTGAACACCCCTAATTGTAAGAGTCCACTATCTCTATGTCCGTTCCCTGGATGTTCACTGGAGAGGGGGGGACTTTGCGCCGGTGGAAGTCTGCTACCAGCTCCTTCATTTTCCCAGCATTAATCTGGAGGCGGTTCCGCTGGCACCAGTCAACAAATCTGTGGTTCAGTTCTCAGTACTCCCTCTCGTCTCCGTTGTTGATGAGACTTGACGATGTCGGAGTCACCCGAGAACTTCTGTAGATGGCAGTTTGTGGTGTGGTGGCTGACGTCGGCCGTGTATACGGTGAAGAGGAGGGGGGCCAGGACGGTCCCCTGTGGAGCTCCTGTGCTGCAGACCACCGTGTCAGACACACGGCCTCCTGTCCTCACAAACTGTGGTCTGTTTGTGAGGAAGTCCAGGACCCATGATGTCAGGGCCTGGCAGACTCCAGCATGGTCCAGTTTTTCCCTCAGAAGTTGTGGCTGGATGGTGTTGAAGGCCCTGGAGAAATCATAGAACATGATCCTCACAGTGCTCCCAGACCGCTCCAGGTGGGACAGGGACCTCTGCATGAGGAAGATGGCGGCGTCCTCAACCCCGATGCTCGGCTAGTAGGCGAACTGCAGCGGGTTGGCGGAGGAGCTCACCATGGGGCGCAGGTGGTGGAGGACCAGCCTCTCCAGGGTCTTTGCCAGGTGTGATGTCAGGGCCACTGGTCAGTAGCCGTTGAAGTCGCTGGGTGGAGAGGACTTCAGGTACCACACAGGACGTCTTCCACAGCTGTGGTACCTTTTGCAACCTCAGGCTCAGGTTGAAGATGTTCTCCACAATCCTGCACAGTTGCCTGGAGCAGGATTTGAGCAGCCTGGAGGTGATGCCAGCTTACTTAACACAACAAGAGGCTGAGAATTTCTAGTTTGAGAGGGAGAGCCAATGCCTGTTGCCATCATAGCAACATCAGGAGGCAACATCGATGAGTGGGCTGCCCTCTGTTTCAGACCGGTGTTATGTTGATCCCACTTTGCTTGGCTATTTTAACTGTCAGTTTATTTTTTCAAACATGGAATTAGCTGTGGATCACAGTTTTAAAAAAAATCTTTCTTCGGATATGAAACGTTCACACATGATTGTCTTATCTAACTGTACAATGACTGAAGGTGTTAAAGGTCGAAACCTGAGTTACGGTGTTCCTCAAAAACTTATTTAAAGAGGCAAGACAGATTTTTTTCCATTTGCAAGAAAGTATTTTTTTGTTGTTTTTTTTTTTAATGTTTGGCTCTATTTTTACTAGGTACTTGGACCCAGACTTGTACTCGATGATGGAAGATAACTCTGATAGCATCAGAAGCACAAAATTCAAGAAGCTGACCAAAGCTATCTGTGAGCTTGTAAGTCAACTCTTTGGTTGTGCTTGATTTAATCCTGGATACAATTGTTGAAATTTCTAATATAACTTTCTCTCTCTTTGTCTTTCTAGATAGATGACTACAGTATGGTAAGATTCCTGCCTTTTGACCGTACAGACGAGGAAGGTATTAACATAGTACTGCAGCACATCGACTTCTCCATACAGTATGGAGAAGACCTGGAGTTCAAGGAACCTAAGGTGAAGAAACCCACAGAGACAAAAATGCATCTTTTTAGTTTAAAAAAAAAAAAAAATGAATATAGATATTTTCTATGATTCCCTTTTCTACAGGATGTTGACGAAGAGCCAGCTAACCTTAATTATGATGAAATATTCCAAGATCCAGTCAGCAGCTGAAATTAATGTGAACCTGGGGAGGCTGAGAGAAGTTCAAGCTCATGCCAGAAGCCATGCAGAAGTCCATGCAGAGTTGCACCTGACTGCATTTCCTGAAAAACAAATATAGATGTGTATTTTCATATTTAAAACTTATTGCATAATTTACGCAAAATAAAATCCTTTTTTTTTTTTCCTTTTCCATCATTTTAGAACAATGTAGAAAGTTTAAATACCTATTACTAAATGTTTTTATTAATGTTACAGGGGGTACTGTGGCGCAGCTGGTAGTGCGAAAATTGAAGAGAATTGAACCCAGAAGGTCCTGTGTTCAATTCTCGCCGGGGACACTGTGGGTGCTGAGGGCGTGTTAAGTTCCCCCATGACTTCAGCACCACACCCTGGGTGGGGTTGGGGAAAGGGCCTTTCTGTGTGGAGTTTGCATGTTCTCCCCGTGTTCTCTTGGTAGCTAATGTGAGCTACCCTCTAGGGCTGGGCGATTTTGGACGAAAATAAAATCCCGATTTTTTTTTTTTTTTCTCTGAAAACCCGATTTTCGATTTCGATTTTTTTGGTAAAACTACAAAAGACAATGGACAATGGAATAGATTGTTTAAAATATTTTATCTTTATTTTTAAAGAAAAATAGCAAACAAATTTCCCTATTGGGAATGAAGTGCAATTGAAAGATACTGTAAATCCTCCTTGAGTTTAGTAAAGTGACAACATTTACAATTTTCTTGACCAAACAAAGATGACTAGACGAGCTATGTCTGTAATGCAGCCAGCTGCAAAAAAGGAAAATCGATTTTCCGATTTTCCTTTTTTAACATCGATTTTGAATAATAAATACGATTTAGATTTAAAATCGATTAATCGCACAGCCCTACTGCCCTCACACAAACATGCAACAGTCCTGGGCTATACATGCCCCCTCTAGCCAACCGGGGCGCCCGTTGGGGTGGGATCTGGCCGGAATAACGTGATCCTTCCACACCAGAGAAGCCCCACCATGTCAAGTGAAAAGAAGCGGCCTGCTCACTCCTCAAGTTAGTTGACTTGAGCTCAGTGCATGGCCCTCCTGGTGTTGTTAGAGGGAGAGCCATGCCCAGGACTGAATTAGATAGGAGAACTGGGTGATAAAATGGGGGTGAAAAAATCGGAATAAGAAAATGTTTTATTTTTTTAATAAAGTAATACACAAAAAGCAGAACTTGTCTGTTTGTGTGATGAGAAATGAAAAAAAGAACCGGCGCCCTCTAGTGGCGGATGTGTCACATGACACGTGGCCACTTCCTGTTCAGCTGAAGGGTGGTGCAGGAAACTACATTTCTACTGCTGGACTGATCGCTCTCATTCAACATGCCGGTGAGTTGATAGCAATTTTAACAAGCATGAACAATTATTGTGTAGGTTTGAGCAAAGTACATTCACAAGAAGCTTCAATAGATGAGAAAAGGGCCGTCAAGTGTACGTGAGCTGTGATGGCGTTTCACTAGCATGACTGGCTAGCCATATTAGCATCCGCCCAAAAATACAACATGTTTGTAGCTGATATGAATTTCCCGTGACTTGAACCCATATACGTTCTAATACAGTATCACACACATTTTAAAACGTGGCCGTGTTGCCGGGGCCGTCTGTAGTACGGATGCCAACGCTGCTACTTGACAGAAATATAGTTGATAAACACTGACAGAAACCTGCATGTGTTGTTTTCAGGCGTATCACTCAAACCTGATGATCCCTGAGACCAGGCTGGTGGGGAACATGGCCCTGCTGCCCCTCAAAACACAGTTCAAGGGCCCTGCCAGGGGAGACGGTGAGGCTTTATGTTTATGCTTCCTTATATGGACATTTGTTGAAGTTTTGATGAACCGAAAATGTGATTTAGTGCGTTGCAGAGTTGAAAGGATACATAAAAAACTATTGCCTGCTTTTCAATACAGCTTTGGGATGTTTGAACTGTTTCCCTGCATGTCTGATTTCACATTTTTAGAAGTAGGACTTAGCAGTACCAAAAAAAGTGCATGTAAAAGAGGAAAACAGGAAATGACGATCTGTACTGACAAACATGACGATGAACTGACTTTGTTCCTTTATTTTATACAGGCATTGATTCCGATATAATTGACGAGGCTATTTACTACTTCAAGGCCAATGTCTTCTTTAAGAACTATGAAATCAAGGTAAGTTATTCAATACATTTATAGAGGAAGTTCAACATTTGTGTTCACAAACATTTCAGTATCTGCTTGACTGGCAAGTGCAATTTTGAGGCTAAAAAACAATGGAAGACTTTCTTAAAGGAAAAACAATCTGGAAATGATTGTATCCTAAATATCAAGACAAGTCCAGGAAATATAAGATATACGGAAAAGTAGGGAAAAAGGTGTATATACCTTACTACTTTGCTTGTTCCTGTGCCTTTCCTCTTTCTCTCCATCTTTTTTTTTCTCACATTGTTCCTCCACATGCCCTGGCTTGCATCTTCCCTTCTTGTCAGGAATGCAGACCTCTCATAGTTGTGCTGGCTTTAAACTGTGCCACATTTTCTTTTCAAACCTGGTGCTCTAGTAGATTGTCACATCAGTGCAGGCAAAACCTTTTTTGTCCTGCATTTTCCAGGTGTTTTTAACCATAGACTATTTGTCTTATTTTCTTCCAGAATGAGGCAGACAGGACACTGATCTACGTCACACTCTACATTTCTGAATGTCTGAAGAGGTTGCAGAAGGTACATTTAACTTAAACCACAGATTTTCTTTTTCATGTGCAATCAGAAGGAAATTGTTTCTTTTTAATACCTTTTCATTTATTTATTTGAAATGTGGTGGTTAATAAATAGATTTAACATGTTGTATGGGCTTATGTGTTGCTCTCTGCAGTGCAGCTCCAGGAGCCAGGGAGAGAAGGAGATGTACACTCTGGGCATCACAAATTTTCCTATCCCTGGAGAACCTGGCTTCCCTCTTAATGCTATGTATCTTAAGCCTACAAACAAGCAGGAGGAAGGTGAGATCACTAACACTTTATCTTTCTACTTCAAGAGGTTTAAAAGAAATCAAGAATGTAAATTGAAACCAATAAAACAAGGCTGCTTTTTGACATCTCATCACACTCCCACTGAACGCAGTCAAACATAGAGGCTCCTCAGACTCGGTATTGTCGTGTTCTGGATTTTCCTTCTCAGTTAGCTGCTTTTACAAGAATGAGCTTATATCACACTTTTTAGCTGAGCAACAATGAGAGCACCAGCATGTCTGCTGCTGTTTCTCTATACATTCAGTGATCTGAACTATATTACATAGACATTAACATGTATTTTTACAAGCATTTCTGTAAGACCATGCAATATAAACCTTAAGAGAACTACAATGAAATTAATTAATGATGTCTTACAACACACTAGTTGTAGTTTTTCCAGTTCTCTGAAGTTTTCATTTTGTACCACTCTGGAGAAAAGCCTTGGAAACAACATGTGCACGTTAAACGCCAGCTTTACTGTCTGTATTGATCAATGGGTTTTGTGTCCTTTGTAAGTCGTGGAGTATGTTTCCTACTTTCTCTGGGGCTTCACTGCTATTTCCGCTAAATTACATGACAACAGTTCTGTGGAGCAGAGATCTGCACAGCTTGCTAAACATTTGGGAAAAGCCTTTTAAAAGGCAACTCACAGAAGCAGCAGAACAGATCAGACTTCTGGTGCTGCACCCACAGTTACTTCAGAAATTACACACACACACACACACACAAATGAGGACTGTGTGAATCATACATTTTGGGACTTTTGACGGTGCTTTTGTTTAAAACATTTTTTAATGGCTCACACATGTCTCAGATCACCTTGGATGTTTGTCCACACTTTTATTTAGTGGTCCACTTCTGACCAGATCATCCTCAGATGTCACTACCAGGTCTGACCATCTTCCCAGAAATCAATTTAATTTGCTTCTTCTCCGAACTGGAACCAACTACTTTAATATGGAAGGATTCCCAGAAGTTATAATAAGTCTAGTATTGTGTACGTTTGGGCTCTAGGTTTCCAGGGCTGTAGAATGTTCGTCTGTCTAATATTTTGTTGCCTGTGTGGTGTCTTTTAACCCACTGTAACTTCAGTGGTGTTGTTTATTAAAGTGCTAAAACTGAGCCTGGATGTCAAATCCTGCTTTTATACTAAATAATTCTACTTGAATATAGTTTAAGCAATGCAAAAGCAACCGTAAATGAATAGTCTTCTGTTATGTCATAGTAGCAGCATTTTCTGATGTGTGTTGCCTATGTGATACATGAACTGTTTTTAGAGACCATGAGGGCGTACCTGCAGCAGATCCGCCAGGAGACAGGCTTGAGGCTCTGTGAACGTGTGTTTGACCCCCAAACAGATAAACCCAGCAAGGTGAGTCAGATTGTCCAAAAATAACAGTATTTAAAGGCACTGATTCATTTTACCAAGCACCTGCATATTATATGGAGATGTTAGTTTCTTTCAACCTTTCTATCACATTTTCTTTAATCACATCAGCTGCCAATCAAAAATATTGCCAGAAGTAGTCCCACAATTCGGGAGGCTTGTCTTAACAGAGGTTTGTCTCTTTTTCAGTGGTGGGTGTGCTTTGTCAAGAAGCAGTTCATGAACAAAAGTTTGTCTGCTCCTGGACAGTGAACCAAAGGGACCCCCGGTGTCAGTTCTGTACTTGCAAGGAGGGTGGATGGAGTTGGGGATGGGAAAGACGGGTCTGCTTTTCTGTTAAGATTTTATACTCTTCAAGAATATTTCTTCATTTGTCTGGATGTTGATTAATTGAGCTGGTGCTTAATTCAATAAAAAATTGTTAAGATTGGAAAGTAATGCAATGTTATTATCGAACATATTTGAATAAAGTTACATCATACATTTAAAAAAAAAATGTGTCAAAACTTTATGCTTTTTTTTTATAACAGCATTTACTGGAAAAGTCGACACAGCTGCATAGATTTTATTCAAAGTGCTGATCTCTTACATCACACTTACATTCCCAGTTTCTAAATATACCGTATGCGATTATAACAATACAAACATTTCTTTGGTTTGTACTCAGATGTATTCCTGTTTAAATCAGTTTGTTTTTCTCTCCCCGGCACATTAAGGCTGAATTACAAGTAAGGAATGAACATTTACAGGGAAGGTGTTAATAGATTTACATTTTTTTTTACTGACAACAAATACTCAAATTGTATAGTAGGTGATAAGTGTAGATGTGGCTCAGTGTGACAGGCTAAAAAGGAAAAAAAAAAGATCTGAACAGCCTGTGTCTAAATAAATGAAGTACATAAGAAAATATAACATTAAAGGAAATAGTTTTATCGAAACAAACAACATGAACACAATATAAATGTATTTGACTGGATAATTCCTTGTTCTTTGACTTAACCCTAATTACTCGGATCAGTGCTTGGGAGTAATCGCGTCAAGGAACTGTGTAGTTCTGGCTGCATGAATGTTGCTTCCATTGAACGATATAACTGTTAGAACTACAAGACAAAAAAAAGTAAGACAGTTTTTGCTAACGTTGGTGATGACTGCACTGAGATAACTCCAAATCCATTTCTAGACTGTTCCGCACAGCATTTCACTTTCAACTTAAAGATTCCTGTGGGATCTTCCATCCATTCTTTCTGCAAGGAACAGCAAACAAAAACAGATGCCACCTGACTCTAAGAAGTCACTCGCGTGTCATGCTGAAGTATTCTAGCCAAAAAATGTACTATTAGTGTGTGATTTGTTTAAGTGAGTTTCATTTATGCACTAGGACTTGAATGAATAACTGCTGGTGCTGCAGGTCTTTATGCAGCAACAAGAAAAAAAAAAGGCAGTCCCCAAACTTTCAGGCACCTGCACAGTGATCAGGGAGGATTTTCTAACCATTTGGATGCCAGATTGGTGTGATGAACCTCATCTTGGGAGGCCTCAATGGATAGTCACGGGGAAAGATTAAATGAGCTTTGAAAAGACCTCCTTCACTGTAAGAAGTTATTGTTAGAAACACCCAAATGCAGAACTCCACAACTGAGAAATGTACATAGATGGATTATAAAATAAAACTGTCACTCACAATAATGTGTCTTCGGGTGCAATTATGACCACCTCCCAATGATGTTCTTATCTATAAGACCAGCAGATAATTCCCATACTGGGTTGTCATTTATTTAAATCCATAAAAAAAATGTTCCAACTATTGATAACATGGGTTTGAGGGAGGGCAACTTCACAAATACCATGATGTATAGTAACAGAAGAAAAAAAAGAGCAGCATTACATGTAAACTTTTGTGACGGTATTCTTTAGAGCAGCGAGCTGTACCATCGTGCCTCATGCCATCCACATGTGTATTTAAACTTCACTGTCAAGTATGTTCAGTTGAAAAAACGTGGTAAGCGTATAGGCCTATTACGACAGCTGAGCAACAACTTCTCTGCTCATCTGTGACTGACGGTGAGATAACTAGTAAACACAGGAGTGTTTAAGTTTGGTGTCAATAGTCCGAGAACTTACCATTTTGTTTACGCAACAGCAATGAACACTTTGTGTAGACTGTTTGTGTGTAGACTGATTCAAACAGGTATGTTGGCCGCGTTTTATCCAGCGCGACTCTGTCCTCTTTGAAGCCCTCAGTTTTTTCTTTTCAGGTAAAACCAGTCACGTTGCACCTGAAATTTCAGGACACAAGATTTCCTCTGCCTTTGCGCTGAATGTATTTATTTTTCTCTCCAAAAAAGCTTTATTCAAACTTTGTCACAAACATAAAATCAAATATGCAAAACAGACATCAGAACCAACATAAATAATGTTTTACAACCAAGAAATGACACGTAAAAATCATTCAGGATCAATCAGAAATACATTTTGAAGATGTAGATCAAACAGAAATACATTTTGAAGATGTAGCAATGCTAGTTTGGCTTTCTTATTTGCAGTGACTTTCTAGTATTTACATATTAATGGAAGTCCATTAAGAAAACGCAGTTTGGGAGAGATATGGAGGTCCTTGCATTATGCATCTGACATTTCTCTTAAAGGAGCATTATATTTATTATGAAGGTCAAAACTTTATCATTACATTCAAACTTGACTATGACATCCTTAGGCCGAATTTTGATAGTGCGTTTAGATTTATCCATGATAAATTTCTCCATATCCGTCCAAAACCCAGATGAGAGAGGACAGTTGCAAAATAGGTGTATTATAGTCTCCGACTCAACTTGGCAAAAGGTACAATTTTACCCGGATCTTAAAACATTGATAGTTTTTTCTTACAAGGATAAATATAGTGCACAATTTTATTTGAAATCTAGTATTGAAAGTCCATGCTTTCCTTCAATTTGTACCAACCAATTGTGTATTCCAGAAAAACCTTCCTTCCTTCCTGAGTAACACACCATATTCAAACTACATTAAACCTTCCTTGTAGGTTATGTTGATTTGAGCATTTCTTGTCCATCAAGTCAAGTCCCCCAACTTTTAGAAAAGGTATTTGTACATTAAATACTTGATGAATACAATGTGCTTTCATTTACTCGACTAACCCTGAAGGAATGACTCTCACGACAGAGACGAACACTTTATATTTCACTGGAAAACACGTAGTTTTCAGGAAGCTCTCATAGCTACAAAAGTTACCAACATCATCAAATAATTCGGCAACAAAGATAATACCTCAATCAATCCAATTTGTTTTATATAAGCTTTTGTTGTTGGTAGTGATATTACCATTATTCCATAATATTTCTTTATGTGGGGAAAAATTGTGTGTATGACATAGTTTCCATGAAAGCAAAGCCTGCTGGTAAAACTTTGAAAGTTTTACTGGTAACTTAGAAACAATAAAGTTGCAAATTAGCAAACATTGTAAGCCACCTACCATTTTAAATATGTTGTGGAATAAAATTACATAAATATTTTGGCATTTCCAAACATTTTCTAATTCATTTTACTTTAAAGGTGTTGTTTAGGTAGAAGAAATGTAAAAGTTCTTTGCCTTTTCAAAATAAAGTATGCCTTTTTTTAGGGGATGATATTTGTTCTTCCAAACAAAGTTTACAAATAAACTGTTCATTTTTTTAACATATTACATCATCAATATAAAGGGAGAGAGCGGGATAAACAAACCTCGATATACCCTCAGCTTTTGACAACAACACCCTACCAAAAATAGAAAGATCCCTTTGCGCTGAATATACTGTATGTTAGAGCCAATTTATATTGTTGTTCTTCCCATTGAATAAGAGGGGTATGTGAATTGTAGTCCCATTTTTGCACTGTAGATGGTGTATGGAGCCCAGGAATAGGTTTATAAAGGTGAGGCTGATCACGGGCAGGTGTGCTGGTTGCCGGTGAGCACACAGTTTTTTGACCGTTTCACTTTGGCTTCGCATGGTTGCAGTTATTTGTTGGTCTGGTTTTACTGATCTCAAGCAAGTTATACAATATAAGTGCATGTAGTTCGTTGGTGACAAAGAAGCTTGTGTGTATACCAATAAATACCCCTTTTTTGAGCATCATAAAGGATGTTTATGGACATTCATTCAAACATCTGCTGCCCAAGGAGACGCGTCATCTGTCATCAGTTTGGGCAAATCAATTCAAGTCACAACACTATCACTAGGACTCCTTTAGGTGTAATGATTGACTCCTTTCCTAGTGGAAACCAAAGCCTGATCCCAGTGAGGCAGAGTACCATATCTGGGGTTCTGGTCAGATTTGACATGTGAAAAGATGTTGCATACACTTGTAATAGTTAAGGTTGTCTGTGTGCGTGCGTCCTTGCACGAGATGTAGTCATTGTAGCTAATTAAGTTAATGAAGCCTAATTTAATTATAATCAGACTTTGACTTTTATAGGTGTTCCTCCTTATGCACCTTTATTAATCTTAGGTGCAGATGCATGAAGGTGCATCATTTCATTTCGTATATATTCTTGTGGTAATGACAAAAACAAAGAGTTTATGATGGGAAGTATATTTCATCTGCTGCTGAAAAGTAGTTTTCTCTCCTCCCTCTCTATTTTCATTTTTTATACCCTTCTGATTCCTTAAAATAATTTCAAATCTAAATCCAAATGTCAATGATCTTGTGACTCAGTATTGTTCCACTGAAATCACTACCGACTTGTACTACACATTATCCTTCGGAAAATGCTCCCAGTGTGGGTTTTAAGCAGGTACAAGTCACTGTCTGAGTGTGGTAAGTATCAACCATTCTCATACTGAAACTCCATCTGGTAAAATCTGCAGGTGCACACTGTCCACAGCAAATCTTATGGACTTGAACTAATTTACTTCTTGACTGACATCGTGGCTCGTGTGTATTGATCTTCTGTGATCTTAAATGCATTTATATCATATATATGTGCAAGCTGCCCGACTACATTTTGAAACTTCCCACTGTGTCCACTAACGTACAAATTGCCGCAGGTTTTTTACTGACTTATTTGTTTGTGCCCAGAGGCACTTGTCATAAATGCATCATAAATGTGCATTGGGGGGTGTTTTATTGCACACTCACAGGTCCTGCTGGTATCCCTACTTAAAGAAAAATAAAAGTTTTCAATCTTCTATATCAACAAACATCCCTGCACGCTACAGAAGCACAACAAAATATTTAAAATAGAATGTGTGTTTGAATCCAAACACATGATGTTGGTTCAAGTGGAACAAGATGTCACAGTAACTCAATCTGCAGCTGCTTGTTTCATCTGACAAACTGCATCCAATCATGTTCATTGTTGCTTGAACATAAGAATCAAACAATTCCAGTGATGGACAAAATTACTTCTATTATGGGTGCAGTCGGTTTGATTCTCTTAATCTGATTTGTTCATCATCCACTTTCACTGGCTTCTCCACATAAAAACATGGTGTATTTGAATCATGACCAAGCTCTCTTCATCAGTCAAATCTGAGAGGTAGCCTGTCTGAATCTTTAGTCACCAATTCTAAAAGGTATCAGTGTAATCTTTTCATTCCACAAGCTAAAGGTCCGTTGTCATGCTGTGTGATAGCTTAGTCTATATCTAAGCTACATGTGTCATACTATTCTAATGTTTCAAATTCCAATGTTTTTTTTTCAGTTTTTCCATCACTTTGGGCTCTTTGGCCTTCATCTATTTATTTGCTTCAAACTGTGAGATGTGCAGAGCACCAAAGTGTTTACAAATTGCAACATTAAATGGTGCTGTAAGCAAAATGCAGATTAAAAAGTGCTGTCAAAACATTTATCTTTTTCCAATAAAACAATAAAAGAAGACAAACACACAACCATAGGCTCCAGGGGAAGGAGGGTCACAGGATCTAATTTATAACCAAATACAATGGGGCTTTGGGGAAATGTGGACCTTAACTTTGAGCAATAACAATATGTCTGGCATGAAACAGGAGCTGTACAAAGTGTATATGCATGAAGGTCTCATTTCTGTGAAGTAATGATGCTATTAAACGTTGTATCATTAGTCTATGATGTAAGACGTTAATGTAAAAAATGCTGCCTGCAGTTTTCTATCTGTGTTTGTGATCAAAGGCTGCAGCAAAGCCAGCAGGAGAGAGATGGAGAATCCTGGCTAGTGGTTAATAGAAGGCAATATGTTGCATTGATTAGAGGTGTCTTATTGCTTTTCTGAGGTGAAAACCGCAATGATGAATGCTACTGATACTTTTGAAACTGAAAACAATTTAGCTGTTTATTCTTAATTACTTGGGAAGTACTTTGAAGGAGATGATTAGACTCTTGTAACATTGGTTTACAAGTAGCCTACCCACAACCTGTGGTTCAAGTACACTTACAGTGCCTTGCGAAAGTATTTGGCCCCCTTGAACTTTGTGACCTTTTGCCACATTTTTGGCTTCAAACATAAAGATATAAAACTGCAATTTCTTGTGAAAAATCAACAACAAGTGGGACACAATCATGAAGTGGAACAAAATGTATTGGATATTTCTAACTTTTTTAACAAATAAAAAACTGAAAAAGTGGGGATGCAAAATTATTCAGCCCCTTTACTTTCAGTGCAGCAAACTCTGTCCAGAAGTTCAGTGAGGATCTCTGAATGATCCCGTGTTGACCTAAATGACTAATGATGATAAATGGAATCCACCAGTGTGTAATCACGTCTCCGTATAAATGCACCTGCACTGTGATCGTCTCAGAGGTCCGTTTAAAGTGCAGAGAGCATCATGAAGAACAAGGAACACACCAGGCAGGTCCCAGATACTGTTGTGGAGAAGTTTAAAGCTGGATTTGGATACAAAAAGATTTCCCAAGCTTTTAAACATCCCAAGGAGCACTGTGCAAGCGATAATATTGAAATGGAAGGAGTATCAGACCACTGCAAATCTACCAAGACCTGGTCGTCCCTCTACACTTTCAGCTCATACAAGGAGAAGACTGATCAGAGATGCAGCCAAGAGGCCCATGATCACTCTGGATGAACTGCAGGGGTCAGAGGTCACCTACAGCTGAGGTGGGAGACTCTATCCATACGACAACAATCAGTCGTATACTGCACAATTCTGGCCTTTATGGAAGACTGGCAAGAAGAAAGCCATTTCTTAAAGATATCCATACAAATTGTCGTTTAAAGTTTGCCACAAGCCGCCTGGGAGACACAAACATGTGGAAGAAGGTGCTCTGGTCAGATCAGACCAAAATCAAACTTTTTGGCAACAATGCAAGACGTTATGTTTGGCGTAAAAGCAACACAGCTCATCACCTTCAACACACCATCCCCACTGTCAAACATGGTGGTGGCAGCATCATGGTTTGGGCCTGCTTTTCTTCAGCAGGGACAGGGAAGATGGTTAAAATTGATGGGAAGATGGATGGAGCCAAATACAGGACCATTCTGGAAGAAAACCTGATGGAGTCTGCAAAAGACCTGAGACTGGGACGGAGATTTGTCTTCCAACAAGACAATGATCCAATTTTTCAGTTTTTTATTTGTTAAAAAAGTTTGAAATATCCAATATCCAAAATCCATCATTCCAATTCATGATTGTGTCCCACTTGTTGTTGATTCTTCACAAAAAATGACAGTTTTATATCTTTATGTTTGAAGCCTGAAATGTGGCAAAAGGTCACAAAGTTCAAGGGGGCCAAATACTTTTGCAAGGCACTGTATACAACTTTAAAACTCTAAACTCTAAAACTTTAAAAGTGTATTTTTACCAACAATTTCAAAGACAGGATAAGAAAAAAGACAAAAGAAGGGTAAGCTAGTAGAGCTCATATATTATTAATTTAATCCGTGTTTATTTTAGTCCCATTTGAGGATTGATTGACAGGTTGAATGAGGATTGTGGTTTCAATCTGCTGGGGATCTTAAATATGGTTTCGGTATGAGACATCCTACACAGACAACTTCTATCTGTTTATGGTCCCACAGTTTCTTTTTTCTGTACTCTTTTCACTTTGCTAGTTAAAAAGAGTTTGCCTGACACGCGAACACCCAGCTCTCTGAACTCTGTGGGCATCACTGTGTCTTCAAATGTTGAAAGGGATATAAGCCAACTACAAGTTGAGCCTTTAGGCATCTCTGCTTAAGAAAATACTCCAGATGGACTAGCACATGCTGATTCAAGCACTTCCAAAGCACTTGGATCAGCATGTGCTGGTGCACCTGAAATTCCTGAAAATATCCTCAAAGCTAGAGTATACACAGCCATCACAGAGAGGTGAAGCCCTCATCATCTTTACCACTGGAAGGCTCAGCCTCTCAGGGATATTGCTCTTAAATCCAGCCATGTTAGGGACCTTTTGCCAACAAACTATATATGAACAAAATGGTTCCTGGTTTTATTCGGATCAGGGGTTCAGAGTTGACATTTTTGCTTTGTGCCTGTGTGAGGTCCCTTTGCCTTTTCCTCTTAAAGTTAGGCAAATTGATAATTATAGTTTGAATGCACGGTTGTCTGTTTGCACTGTGATTAATTCAATTCAATATACATTATTATCCCACTTTCCAGAAATTTCCATCCATCCATCCATTATCTATACCCGCTTTATCCTTTGCAGGGTCACGGGGGTCTGCTGGAGCCTATCCCAGCTAATTTTCAGGCGAGAGGCAGGGGTTACACCCTGGACAGGTCACCAGTCCATCACAGGGCCACATACATACACACAACCAGACATACTCACAATCACACCTACGGGCAATTTAGAATGATGAATTAACCTACTACGCATGTGTCGAGGTGACGCAGGATGCAATGCAGTCCGATGTTGACTGCGTCATCCACCGACCTGTTCGGTGGCTCAGCACCAGCCGTTCAAAGGATTTCATGACCACAGATGTCAGGGCGACAGACCTGTAGTCATTTGCGCTTTATGACATGGTGCACGTTCCTGCTGGAAGTAGCCATCAGAAGATACACTGTGGTCATAAAGGCATGGACATTGTCAGCAACAATACTCAGGTAGACTGTGTTGTTGACACGATGCTCAATTGGTACTAGGTATGTTCGATTAATCGATTTTAAATCGTAATCGCGATTATGTAATTAGAACGATGTTAAAACGTGAAACTCGTAAAATCGATTTTTCCCTTTATTTTTTTTTTTATTATTTTTTTTTTTTTTTTTACCTTGTCTGCACACATATTAATGATTAATACCATATTAATGATTGATGGAAATACCTCTCAATACCTGCGACAAGTGCCCCATGGGAGAGGCTCTTTAGTGTAGGAGGGGGCGTTGTAACATGCCACCGGGCATCCCTCAAGCCAGATGCGGTAGACCGGCTCGTGTTCCTTGCAAAAAACTTGCAAATGTGAACAGCAAATGTAATGACTGACATTACACACCTCTACCTCCTTCATGGGTTGCATTATTATTTAGCATGCAAAGACCCAGTTTAGTTTAATTAGAAAATGTCTTGTTTTATTTAATTGGAAATATAACTTACTGTATGTTTGCAAGTGCTGATTTGCTGATTATCTTTTTTCAGAGATAAAACTTTTTATTTTATTATATTTTTTAAAACTTTTTTTCAACTTATTTTACAGAGTTTTGCACTTTATTCATTCATTTTTGGTTTAATAAAAGCAAAGTTTGCACTTAAAGCCCAATGGGGCAAATGTTCAATAAAAAAACAGCATATTTGAAATCATTTCTTTGCCTTTTGTCAATTCATAAAATAATCGTAATCGTAATCGAAAATTGGATTTTGAGAGAAAAAAATCGAGATTTTATTTTTGGGCAAAATCGAACAGCCCTAATTGGTACTAATGGGCGCAAAGTGTGCCTGGAAAATATCTCCCACAGCATTACACCACCACCACCAGCCTGAACCCTGGATACAGGGCAGGATGGATCCATACTTTCATGTTTTTGATGCCAAATATGCTGCTGTATCCCATCCACCTCAAGGTTCGACGTGTTGTGCGTTCAGAGATGCTTTTCTGCATACCTCGGTTGTAACAACTGGTTATTTGAGTTATTGTTGCCTTTCTATCAAAGCGAACCAGTCTGACCTCTAGCATCAACAACGTATTTGCACCCACAGAACTGCTGCTCACTGGATATTTTAGCTTTTTTGGACCGTTCTCTGTAAACCCTGGAGAAGGTTGTGGGTGAAAATCCCCAGTCGATCAGCAGTTTCTGAAATACTCAGACCAGCCCGTCTGGCACCGACAACCATGCCAGGTTCAAAGTCACTTAAATCACCTTTCTTCCCGATTCTGATGCTCGGTTTGCACTGCAGATCATTTTGACCATGTCTACATGCCTAAATCCATTGAGTGGTTGCCATGTGATTGGCTGATTAGAAATTTGCATTAACGAGCAGTTGGACAGGTGTACCTAATAAAGTGGCTCATGAGTGTAATTGTGTCCTTTTTTGTTGAATGCCTGTGGCCAAATTTTATTTCTGAAAGTGGATATTTAATATTTAACCGATGAAAATAATAGGAGCTGTTGACTAAACTTTGTGCTGAAAATCTACTAACTGCACCCTACCTCCACCTTTAAGTGCCACAGGTGGAGGCACTACACACAATAGAGTTAAATATAAATTGTAATGATGTAATTGTAACTTCTTCAGCTTTGAAAATACATCTTTTTTTTTTTTTACTTTATATTACCTTTGAATTAGAACTTTGGGACAAAACAAACTGCACAGAACAGTAGTAATATGATTCAGTGTAGTGTAAAATGATTTTGAAATCACTGCGCTCTCCCTTTTTTCATTTAAATATTTCCCTTATTTAACTCCCATCATGTGTTGCTTGGCTTTTCCCCATGTACCCCATGTCCATAAACATGTTATCAATGTCAGGTTAATTGATGACTCTTAATGGCCCATAGGAGTGGGTGTGTATCATTGGTTGTCCATATGTGGCCCTCAATGGACCTACGATCTCTCCCAGGTGTACCCCTGCCTTTTGCCAAAAGAGATCGGCTGGGATAGGCTCCAGTACATCCCTGAATAGGAAATAAATCGTATAGGGGAAGGATGGATGGACCTGCTGTGTTACTGTATCGGTTTGGTGTTTGGAACCCCAGAATGCAGAGACAGAAACAAAGCCAGTTTTAACGTGTTTATTGGTAAACACTGCGTTCCCAAAAACGGAGAACGAGGCAGGTGAAGGTGGCGGAGGACAGGGCTGAGCACGGGTAGACGCTGAAGCACACGCAGAGTGATCAGGCACGGCAGAGAGGCACCCCGGTATCTGCACAAAATCCCAGGAATGATTAAGAGTGAAGACTGTAGACAAAAGTCACTAGTAACTGAAGCCACTACCATACCAGTTGCAACGGAATAATCTGGCACAGGTGTGGTGTCTTGGCCAGGCTTTATAGATTGTCTGGGATGAGGACCAGGTGTGCCTTGTTGAGCATGCCAGCCTGACCACGCCCTCCGCTGCACATGCTGCCAGGGAGAGAGAAAGGGGTGGAGGGAAAAAGGAAAACAGAGCCTTCCAAAAATAAACCAAACACCAACAAAATGTAGCCATGACATGCTGGCTGCACATCCCAAAAGAACAAAAAAACTAAATAAATGGATAAGTCAGGTTTTACCAGTTTGTAATGTTAACATCCCATCTCACAATGATTCTGTCATCAATTATACTGAACAATGAAGTATTTTATCATTTTGTCAAATTTTTCCTGCAAAAATAACGCGTAACTGTACAGGATCATCAGTGTTGCAATTTTTCTTGCAAAATCCGTCACACCTTCTTTGTTGGAGACATGTCAGGAGTACCAGCCACTCCAAGACCAGAGGCAAGCAGAGAGCCTCTGGACAAGGATGACATGCAGTGGTATATGTGGATGTTGTACCGTTTGAAGTATTTCCCAGGTATAATCCCTTGGAATTAATGAATGATGATCTGCGATCTAAATCGGAGATCACAGGTGTCTGGCTTAGGCTTTGGCTTTGCTCTGTATGGATTGAAACTCCAGAGTCCTCCTTCAAATAGAAAATACATAATAAACTATGTAAAAAAGAATAAGTAAAATTATGCAAATTATTTCTTTGAATATTTATTTTTAATCAAGATAGATAGATAGATAGATAGATAGATAGATAGATAGATAGATAGATAGATAGATAGATAGATAGATAGATAGATAGATAGATAGATAGATAGATAGATAGATAGATAGATAGATAGATAGATAGATAGATAGATAGATAGATAGATAGATAGATATGGGGTTGTGCAATTGAATATTTTTCAAACATAGTTTGGAAACGGTAGAGAAAACTAAGAAAAAAGAGACATAATTACAGCTCCATCTGCTACTTCAGCACTATGGACAGCTCCATTGATTTTTCAATACACAGCACAGTTGGGGGGAATACACTTTGATCATTTTGCTTGCAAAGGAGATGACATGCCCCCATTCCCTGCTTAAAGACCTTGTGGCTTTCGCTACGCTAAAAAAGTTGTATTAGAAAAATGTTCTGCAGGTACATCGTAGACAAATGATGTGCAGCTACATACGGTTTAGTTGCAAGGGTAATCACTAATACATGCACTGATTGTTATTACGATTCCTAAACATTTTGCAATCACTTTTGTTTAAGACTGTTTATTGTGTAATTGTATGGTGTAGCCTAATAAGAAAAGATACATTTCCATTACGTACAGCTTTTCCTTTTCCAGAATGGTTGAGATTTTGTCACCGTCTCCCAAGTAACCAATAAAATGGAAAAAGCACATAGGTTTTCTGAAGAGCAGTTTTGAAGCTTGTTTTTCCTTGTTCTGGACAGCACTAAGTTACCCAAAAAACTGACTGGAACATGCAAAACATTTGTCAATCAAAGTTAGCTGTGGCTACCAGCTACTTCAGCTGATCTACACCATAGGAGCTGCACAGCCTCAGCTGAATGTTTATCCCATTTCCATTTTTTTTGGTGGCAAAATCAGATATGACCACTGTGTTTAGCCAACACTGGATTAGTACAAACTGCTGATTACTTCGCTTTTGTCAAGGTTTGACCCTTACTGTTTTATTTTGAAGCCCATCGGTGCGTCCAAAATGCCATACTAAACAGTATATACTCAAAAAGTATACTTAAATTCGGGACACTTTTGAGTAAATACTGTCTCAGTAGTGTGCATTAATTCGGACGTACTACTCAGAGCGCACACAGCACTTCTTTCTTCTTTTTCAAAGGCTTTTTCATGCAAATAGACGATTTAACAGCAGGAAGTCAGAATGTGCTTCCACATAGATCTATGTGTACGATGCTTCAGCGGAAGAAAATAACCTGTCAAATCACGCTTCCACATAGATATTGGCAGGTAGGATGATTTGACAGATGAAAATACCCTGTCAGATCACGCTTCCACATAGACATCAACATTTATCTATGTGGAAGCACTTAGTTTAAAATAAAACTAAGATGTCACGGAAAGGTTGGTTGGTACGAACTGATGTGATTCAGCAATGAATGAATGAAGTTGAATGAATGAAGTTTTTATTGAATGTTTTGGCAACTTTCAGAGTCTGATATTAGTCGGCTGCAGGTGCTGCAGGATCCAGAAAGTGTTTCTCCGGTGATGAACCGGGACCCAGGCCGGTCTCTCCTCCTGCGGATGCAACACTCCGAGTTACAGCGACTTTGCTCTTTGTTTGTCACGTTTGCACCTCGATAATCCCGTTGGCACAAGTTGTCTTTCTGCAGCGGTTCTTAAAATACAAACAAGAAAAGCAGAGTGTAATGATGCACTAACGCTGCCCATAAACATTCACAAATCCTTACGATCATAATAAAACCACAACTCTTCACGGAACGCAACACAAAGCAAAGAACAACAATACCCATAATGCAATACATCTTAAATCAGGAAAAATGCCCCCATATAAATTATTTTTTCCAGGCCTCAACTTTTGACAGGACTGTTTTTTTTATTTGTTTTACTTGTTTTTTGCAAGTTCCTTGTTAAAATGAGCGGTTTTTAGTGGATAATTATCTTCATTATCATATTCAAATGTATGTATTTGAGGGAGGAGACAGGGCGGAGTGTTGTGCTCCCGCATGTGCGCTCAAATCCACGTTGATTGTGATGTTCAAAGAAACCTGCGTGGATTTGGGCGTACGCACAGTTTTGAACATCTGAATTTTTTTTTGCGTACACAAAAATTCCACGCACGGATTCACGTTGAAATCCACGCACGTTTTGTTCATGAGGCCCCAGTTCTGGCATAACCTCAGAAGGATCTGCAGGGGAAAGTGACTCAAATGGAGTGACTAGCAATGGCCACCTTCATCCCCAGCTGAAGGGGAAGCGACTGGCCTTCAGAGATCAGAGTTCCGGAGCAGCTCACTGTTCTGGCAGTGGATGGACCCCAGCTTCCAGATTAAACCCTTCCAGGCCACCGCAGATGGGACAAGGATGGCTGCTGTATGGCTGCGACTGCTGCTGACCGATCTGGCTAAGCGATCTTTCAATTTTACCTGAACTCTTCCTGGCTGAGTAGCAGGATTGCAGCTAGCCAGTCAACTGTAGCTTGAGTACAGGTCCAGCAGTCCTTGTTTTAGATGTCACCATGGAAACTACACCTGAAACAAGGATGGATGGACAAATTCAACCGAAACAAATGTATGGTGACAGGAGTTAGCGACATATGTTAATATGAGCTTAGCTAAAGTAGCTTGCTTGTTGTAATGGAGGTAACGGGTCAGCTCCTGCCAAGACAGCATCGACCAGTTTCATAACATGAGTTGTAAAAATTAGTTATAAAAAAACAGTCTTCAGAAAACCAATGGATGAAATCTCAGAGGGTTTGCCAAGTTCTTTTTATGCTGTCCACACTTCCAAAATTTTCTTTGAGTTGTGGTCTCTCTTCATTCTAAATAAATATATAGATCATTTTTTAACATGCCCAATTAAAAAGAAATCAATTAAAAATAAACAAACAAAAAAGAAAACATGCCCAATTAGTTTTTTATTTTTGGGAAAGGATCTTGATGGTGGGTTATGCCTTCACCAGTTTAAGAAGGTGAAATAGGTTGTTTTTTGGGCCATTAGCTACAGCTGTGTCACAGCTAAAGTTGCCAAAGACACATCTTTTCAACAATCTGAAATATTTCAAGTTGAGTAAAGCATTACATAGTTCAGTGTTGAATGCTCGTTTAACAGTTCACAGTTTTGGTGGGTAAGCAAAAAATGTACAGCTGCAGCTGGGGACTGCAATGCAATTAGCAAAAAGGTTATTACTACTATTGCACTGAGAGCTATTGGGATTATCACTCTCTGTTAGGACTATGATTGTTCTTAAAGAGCCATAACGATTCACTGCATAACAAACTGATGATGTTTTTTTCTTCCCTTTTGCCTTTAGGGATATTGAACTTCGTACACCTTATTATTTATGAGAATAAGTAAATTAATTAAACAATTTAAACCTCAGATGCTTGAAGATTATATGTTTTCCTCCATCTGTTTGTTTTTCAGTCTGCCACACAGATACAACTAATGCCATAAACACTGCACTGCCCATTCAAGCACCAACAGTAGGGAAATAATTATTTAGTAATGCTACAGCCTTGTGGCATTAGGTATCTACAAATAATGCTGTTTCAAGCTTTAGAGCTCAGAACCATGACTTTGATTTCTGGTTCAAATTTTTCTCAGTAGCCAATTAAGGAAAAAAAAACAACAACATAACAACAACAACAAAAACACCAATGATTAGGCTAGGGGAAAAAAGAAAGAGCTGTAAACCAATTCCTTTCAAATTATCCTGTAAATTTAGTAAAATCAATTAAGTCATTGTGTGGCCAGTATTTTTCAATTAGCCTAGAGTGTAAATTATTTTAATTTAAACTGCACCAAGTTTAAGAATACAAATGAGTGAAGTTCTGGAACAAATCTTTCCATGTCAAACGTTTGTGGCAGATAATATGATGACATCAGTCTCCACAGGTAACAGAAGTGAAAACTTCTGATTTTCTGTCTCTTTAAGCCTGAGCCAAATCAGAGTTGAACATAATCTTATGCAGTCATTATTACACATTTTGGATGTATTTTTGGCACATAAATGTCACCTGAAACGAGAGTTTTTATGCCAAATTTAAGACAAATTGTTACATGGTGTTAATTTTAGAAAAGCACATTATGAATCAGTTTATTTGTCTGACTGACTGCAGTGTATTTCCATATAAACTGTACCTTTATCTTTTTTTTTTTTTTTTTTTTTTTTACCTTGTCTGCACACATATTATTGATTGATACCATGACGGTAGAAACCAAAAGTGTATATATGTGCATTATTACTATATGTAATATATACATATATATACGCACACATATGCGTACACATACATAAACATACACATACAAACCCAGTGTTTTTTTTTTTTTTTTTTTTTTGGGGGGGGGGGAGGGGGTGTGGGGGGGGTGACGACATCCACTGCCAATCCAGGAAGCAGGAACACACGGAGACACACGTCAAGCACTGGAAATCTGCAACAAAAAACCACAAACAAAGCACGAAACCGGCACGGAGCCATCCAAAACACGAACAGCAATCGACCTAAATCTTGAGATCTGATCGCATTCTGAGCTAAGCTATCGCTACCGCTACCTAAACCCAAAAACTAGAGAGCCAGCATGCAGGTGAACAAGCCAGTGTGTATGTCTGTGTGTGTGTGTGTATGTATATGAT
Organism: Cololabis saira; assembly: GCF_033807715.1. NCBI lineage: Eukaryota > Metazoa > Chordata > Actinopteri > Beloniformes > Belonidae > Cololabis > Cololabis saira. The sequence goes on along the minus strand of NC_084597.1, from coordinate 30,150,643 downwards.
CATGCGTGTGTGTGTTCTGTCTCTTTAAGCCTGAGCCAAATCAGAGTTGAACATAATCTTATGCAGTCATTATTACACATTTTGGATGTATTTTTGGCACATAAATGTCACCTGAAACGAGAGTTTTTATGCCAAATTTAAGACAAATTGTTACATGGTGTTAATTTTAGAAAAGCACATTATGAATCAGTTTATTTGTCTGACTGACTGCAGTGTATTTCCATATAAACTGTACCTTTATCACATCACACATACAGTTCATCCGTGCCTTTGTGTACTGCCTCAGTAAAATGCCATCATCTTTATGGAATACTCACATCTCCCCATGTCTGCCTTTATTGGTTTCTGAAGAGGTTTATTTGAGAATTTGCTTTTCTTTAAATGACAAACCTAGATGCAGTTCATTATTGTAATAACTATTTATGGTTGTATTAACTGTGACTCACCACAGCCATGAGCCATCAGTAAAAATATAAACACCCTTTGGAGAAGGCTGCCGTGCACAACAGTCTAATTTTGTTATAATGAATTAATAAAGTGCCACATAACTGATATAAAAAGAAAATTCATGCTAATATTATTAATATGTAGTCATTTCCTATAACACAGTACATCAGTCTTTAAATGAAATATTCTTAGTGAAGAATATAAAAGGTAAGAATAAATAGAAAGACACATCCTCTTAAAAAAAGAAAATTAAAAGAAACCAGAATTCTGCCATGTGCTACATTTTAAGACCTTCCAATAGGTGGCACTGAAGTCTGCATTTGAAGTGGCAAGCTTCTGCATTCTCACAGGCAAGCATTTAATATCAAAGATTGAAATGTATATGATTTGAATGGCTTGACAGTTTTTTTCGCTTAGTCTACCCATTTTCTTGTATCCACAAGAGGTTTGCTGAGTTGCAACTTTCTAAACAATCTTGCTAGACAAACACAACAGAAAGCAGCCAACTAAAGCCATCAGTGAATCCTTTAAAAAGTAAAAGCGTGAGATACGAGCATCACTTTCCCTGCCCAGCATTCTCCCTGCTCACCTGGGGAGCTACACTGTCAATCTAGCTGCAATTAGCTTTTCCTACTTCCTGAGACACACATTCAGCCTTAATCCTGAAAGCTTTTGGTTTTTATAAACATTACATATTTACAACCTGAATTCTCAAAAAGGTGAGACACTGGGTGAAATGTAAATGAAGAATACAGGAATGCACATAAGAGGGGGCAGTCAGAAATGTGAAGGGGGCATGTTCTATTTTTTTTTTTTAACACAGTTAGTGTTTTCTTCACGACAGTTGTTAGCTGTGTGTCCAGATCTCAACCTGGAGAAGTGGATTGCACTCTGTCAGGCCTTTACCCTAAGACCTGTCCAGCTTGGGTGTCCCACCTGAAGACTAAAGCTTCTGCTGGTATAGCTGCTTAGGGTCACTGAAGCACGCAAACCCCCTGACCACAATAAGGTGGCAATCCCTCAGGGGGGGAACTGAAAAATAAATTAGATAAATAAATGAAAAGTAAAATAAAATATCCTTCATCCAGATTTTAACAACCAAGCAACAACCAATTTCAACAACATAACATTAATCTTAACTGGATGGCCTAATTCTCAATACATTTCAAGCTAAAGGAAAGACTTGTCACTATCATCAATATTTACAAAAATGAAAGGAAGTCTTCTGAAAAAATACACCAAACATCAAGTTCTCAAACTAATTTATAAAAACAGAAATATTTATAATTTTTTCTTTATTAGCTAATAACTCAAAATAGTTAGGGAACTAATTTGTACAACACAACAGTTACAGAGCAGAACATATAACATAACTTTTTTTCTTCTTTTTTTAATGTATATTTTTATTAGCAACTTAATAACTAAAATCTCCTCCTTTCTCACAATTTTTTCTCCCCACTCCACTTTACAACACCAGTCTCCTGTTTCCTTGTGCAAAAACTCTCACAAATTCATCCATATCCAGGTTACTTGTTATGGACTTCTCATGGGCTAAGATGACCAAATGTATCTTTCGCTTGTGTAACATGGTGCCACGATAAGCGGTTAGGACCTGGGACAATGTGGAGAAGGTACGCTCACACGATGCTGAAGACACACCAATTACCAGGGCTGTTACATACAATTCATGCAACTCAGGAAAAGCTTACTTGTACTCCTGTAGGTGTTTACAGACAGTGCATAGGTCTATTTCATTTGGACATCTCTCGAGCAACATCTGTTTTGCCACAAGAATTTCATTTTTTAGATCATCTGCCACAGTGCCAGCCAGCGCAGACAGAGGATGGAACACGGTTGAATCTAGAAATGTGCTGGATTGGTGTGCGAGACTAGATATGGCTCTCATCAGCTCAATCTATTCTCCATTTCTGACCATTTCTGACCTCTGCAAGCACCATGTCTGCCAGTGTTTGGATCATTTCACTTTGGATATCCTTAGATGTGTATTTTGCATTATTTGGGATACCCTTAGCAATGCTTGCTAGCTTCTCATCCTTCTCTAATGTATACTCCATGAGTTTCAGAAAGGGGTGACATCCGCTGCTAATCCAGGACGCGAGAACACACATGGAGGCGTACGTCGAGCACTGGAAATCTGCAAAAAGAAAAAAAAACAGAACAGACACGAAACAGGCACGGAACCGGCCAAAACACGAGCAGCAACTGCCCCAAGTCTCCAGATCCAATCACAACTAAGCTTAGCTACCGCGATTAACTAACCCCCAAAAACTACAGAGCCAGCATGCAGGTGAATGAGCCGATATATATGTCTATATATATGTGTGTGTGTGTGTGTGTGTGTGTGTGTGTGTGTGTGTGTGTGTGTGTGTGTGTGTGTGTGTGTGTGTGTACATGTCTGTGTGGCTATGTGTGTGTGTGTGTGTGTGTGTGTGTGTATGTGTGTATGTGTATGTGTAGGTGTAGGTGTCTGTGTGTGTGTGTGTGTGTGTGTGTGTGTGTGTGTGTGTGTGTGTGGCTATGTGTGTGTGTATTTATCTGTGTGTGTGTGTGTGTGTGTGTGTGTGTGTGTGTGTGTGTGTGTGTGTGTGTGTGTGTGTGTGTGTGTGTGTGTGTGTGGCTATGTGTGTGTGTATTTATCTGTGTGTGTGTGTGTGTGTGTGTGTGTGTGTGTGTGTGTGTGTGTGGCTATGTGTGTGTGTATTTATCTGTGTGTGTGTGTGTGTGTGTGTGTGTGGCTATGTGTGTGTGTATTTATCTGTGTATCCACTCTACACTTCCCGGGTAGGATACCGCACCTACCGGGACATTCCAATACTGCGGTCGAAAAACAATTAAGAAAAAAGTTCCCCTGAAATTGGCTACATGGAATATCAGAACCCTTCTGGACAACAACCCTGACAGGCCACAGAGAAGGACTGCGCTTGTTGCCTCTGAGCTCAGACGCTATGGCATTGACATCGCTGCCTTGAGTGAGACCAGACTTCTGGACGGGGGATCCCTGATCGAGAGGGCCAGGGATATACCTTTTTCTGGAAGGGATACCCTACAGGAGGTCTGCATCACCATGGTGTCGGTCTTGCCATAAAAAACAGCCTGCTACCCAGTCTCACTGAAACACCTACCGGCATAAGTGAAAGACTTATCTCTGTCCGTATTCCCCTGGCAAAAAAACGCTTTGCGACTCTTCTCAGCGTATATGCGCCAACTCTACCATCTGAGAATGAGGCAAAGGACAGCTTCTACCAGGAACTAGATGAGGCCCTACAGCGCATCCCCAGCAGTGACAAAATCCTTCTGCTTGGTGATTTTAATGCCAGGGTAGGGAAAAACCACCTCATATGGAAAGGAGTGATTGGGAGGCATGGCATCGGGAAGGTCAACGGCAATGGCATGAGATTACTCAGTCTCTGTGCAGAGCATGACCTGACAGTCACCAACACAATCTTCCAATAAAAAAATAAATACAAGGCTTCCTGGATGCACCCACGCTCCAAGCAATGGCATCTGCTGGATTACATCATCGTGAGGCGTAAGGACATCAAGGACGTGCATATCACCCGTGCAATGCGAGGTGCTGACTGCTGGACTGATCACCGCATGATCATCTCCAAGCTGCGAGTGACAGTACGACCCCCTGTTCGTCTCCGTAAAGCTGGCAAGAAGAGGTTGGACTGTGCCCGACTTGAAGAAGCCGAGGCCCGGAACAGCCTGCGATCTTCCATTGCAGGTCAGCTGCAGGAAATCGACTCCTTCCTGACCCCTGAAGGCAGTATGGATGACAGCTGGACCCGTCTGAGCTCGAAGCTTTACGAGGCCGCAGCTGAGTCTATTGGATACCGCCGGAGGAGGCATCAGGACTGGTTCGATGAAAACTCAGAATCAATCAAAAGCATACTGGACACCATGCACAAGGCACATAATGCAGTCTTGAACAACCCTACATCTGGCCGGCTAAAGCAGCAGTGGAGAACATCTAGGAAAGAGTTGCATTCCGTTCTATGGAAACTGAAGAATGACTGGTGGACTGACAAGGCTCAAGAAATCGAACATTTTGCAGTGAAGAACGACATGCACAACTTTTATAATGCTGTAAAAACCATCCATGGCCCCAGGAACTCCTCTCTCTCTCCCGTGAAGTCTGCTGATGGCTCAACGCTCATAAAGGACCAGAAGCAAGTTGTGGATAGATGGGCTGAACACTTCCAGACACTCTTAAACCAACCTGCCACTCCAGATCTGGCAGTGCTGGATGAGCTGCCCAGCTACCCAACCATTGAAGAACTGGACCAAACACCAACCTTCTCTGAAGTCCGGGCTGCAGTTAGGTCACTGAAGAACAACAAGACCCCTGGCCCTGATGGCATCCCTGCAGAGATCCTCAAACAGGGAGGCTATTTCTGCACCAGAGCAATCTCCCACTACATCGCTGGCGTATGGAAGCATGGAGCGGTCCCCCAACAATGGCGGGACGCAAATGTTGTGACCATATACAAAGGGAAAGGTGAGAAGTCTGTCTGCGGCAATAGTAGGGGAATATCCCTCCTGTCTGTCGCTGGCAAGGTCCTTGCCAAAGTGATGCTGTCAAGACTCATAAGGAGCATAACGGAACACCTATTGCCCGAGTATCAATGTGGCTTCAGGAAAAACCGCAGCACTGTGGACATGATTTTTACAACTCGCCAACTACAAGAGAAGTGTAGAGAGCAACACCAAGACCTACACATGGCTTTTGTGGATCTATCGAAGGCTTTTGATACGGTCAACAGAGACCTGCTCTGGGCGATCCTTCTCAGGGTTGGTTGCCCGAAGAAGTTTGTAAACATCCTGCAAAGTTTTCACAAGGGGATGATGGCTCAGGTGACAACAGGAGGACAGGAGTCAAGGCCTTTCAAGGTATGCACTGGTGTTAGGCAAGGATGTGTACTTGCACCAGTACTATTCAACATCTTCCTCATGTGCGTCACCTGGCTGCTGCACAAGGAGGTTGAAGGAAGCAGTGGTGTGTTGGTGGACTACAGGTTGGACGGGAACCTATTTAACATCAGAAGGCTGCAGGCTGCTACCAAGGTCAAAACTGTCAACATAGTGGAGCTACAGTATGCAGACGATTGTGCCTTCGTGGCACATACATCGGAGGCTCTGCAGGCAACACTAACAGCTGCTGTAAAGGCCTATAGCAGACTAGGTCTAACTGTGAACACTGTGAAGACGGAGGTACTCTGCCAGTGGAACTCCCCTCCCCCAACTCGACCACCATCACCTGTCTTTAACATCGATGACAAGCCTCTTGCAGTAGTCCCAGACTTTAAATACCTTGGGAGCATCCTATCCGAAAACTGCAGCATGGACAATGATGTTCAAAACCGAATAAGATCTGCCTCAGCCTCCTTTGGTAGACTCCGTAAGAGGGTGTATATGAACAAAGACCTCAACATTCACACCAAAGTAGCAGTCTACCAAGCCATTTGTGTCTCCACACTCCTGTACGGCTGTGAAGCCTGGACCCTGTATCGCCGACATGTACAACAGCTGGAGAACTTCCACATCAAGTGTCTCCAACGCATCCTTGGGCTCACATGGCGTGATCGCGTACCACACACAGAAGTGCTGAGCAGAACTGGTACCAAGAGCATGGAGGCCACATTTCTCCAATACCAACTACGATGGGCTGGCCACACCATCAGATTGCCAGATGACAGACTCCCACGCCAATTGCTGTACGGTCAACTACATCATGGCCAACGATCTGCAGGAGGGCAAAAGCGGAGATACAAGGACCAGCTCAAGACAACACTCAAGAAGTGTGGAATACAGCACACACAGCTGGAAAGGTCTGCCTTGGATCGTCCTCTCTGGAGGCAACTCTGCCTTTCTGGGCTTCAACGTTTTGAAGAGGAGAGGAGTGCAGCGAGAGAAAGGAAACGCCAGAAGAGGAAGATAGTCCCTGCAGCCAAGACCGGCACAACAAACACTAACCTCACATGCCCCCACTGCAATAGAACATGTGGCTCTCGCATTGGACTTTTCAGTCACCTCAGAACCCACCAACAGAAGAAGTAGAGGTCATCGGACACGATGGACTACCATAAGCAAGTAAGTAAGCAAGTAAGTGTGTGTGGCTATGTGTGTGTGTATTTATCTGTGTGTGTGTGTGTGTGTGTGTGTGTGTGTGTGTGTGTGTGTGTGTGTGTGTGTGTGTGTGTGTGGCTATGTGTGTGTGTATTTATCTGTGTGTGTTTGTGTGTGTGTGTGTGTGTGTGTGTGTGTGTGTGTGTGTGTGTGTGTGTGTGTGTGTGTGTGTGTGTGGCTATGTGTGTGTGTATTTATCTGTGTGTGTGTGTGTGTGTGTGTGTGTGTGTGTGTGTGGTCCTATCAATGCTCCACCTGAAGTGTATCTATAGTGGAGGAGGGGGGGGGGGCAACCCCACCACCCGCGAGACCAGAGGCCGACAAGGAAGAACCCGGAACCCAGGCCACCAGCAACCCCACAGAGGGCGAGAAGAGGGCGGGAGGCAACCCACCCCCAGCCCAGTGTTTGAGGGGGCGTTGCCCCCTCTTGCCCCTGCGTAGAGCTGGCCGCGGTTCCCGCTTTCATTGAGGCGGGTGCCGGCCCACCGGCATTGGCGGTCAAGGTGGCTCCGTCTCTCCGGGCGGACTGGCCTCTTGCCGGGTGGGGGTTATGGGCCTGGAGGGTGTGGACCTCCTGGCTGCATGATCGGCCTATGCCGGGTGGCTGGTGCTCGGCTGGGTCCTGGTCCATCACCGTAGGTTTCCTGGCTGCCTCCTCCCGTGGTCATGGGGGATCCGCCCGGGGCTTCCCTCTGTCGCCTGCTGGGAGGGGGCAGGGCTTGCTGGCGCTGGGTTTCCTCCCGCCCTCTTCTGGTCCTCTGTGGGTGGCCTGGTTTTGGGTTTCTCCCTTGTCGGCTTCTGGTCTCTCGGGTGGCGTGGTTGTGCCCTCTCTCCTCCACTGTAGTTGCAGTTTAGGTAAAACCTTGTTTTAACTTTGCACACACACACAGTTACACAGACATACACACCTGGGGTCCGTTTCACAAAGCAGGTTCAACAAACTCTGAGTCTAATCCTGAACTCTTAGTTGATCTACTCTGAGATCGGAAACTCTGAGTTTTCGGTTCCAGAACAGCGGATTTGAGGTAATTTACTCAACTCTAAGTAGTTTCACCTGGAGTTACGCTCGTGCGCCACAACTATCAAAAGCCAGTATCTATAGAGCCCTGATACAACGATTCACCATGGCAACCGGCGACAACAACAGCAAAAGATCCACAAACTTCACACCGTGTCCTTTTTCACCCGAATGGAATTAGAGATTTCAATGCGCGCATACGGCGAATTTGAACAAGTTTTTCGAAAAAAGAGTAACACCGCAGCACAGAATATAATATAAAATTAATTTAACAGATCTCTACATCATTCACCTGCAATCCTGTGGAACTCCTTGATGGCTTGGACAGGTTTATGATAGGCTTGCCACCCGTCCCTTGAAATACGGAATTGTTCCATAATTGGGAATTAAAAGTTGCGTTCCGTATTGAACCAATACAGACACATATTATGCCAGGGTTCTCCAACCCTGGTCCTGGAGAGCACCTATCCAGCATGTTTTAGATCTTTCCCTGCTTCAGCACACCATGATACAAGGAGCTGTGTCAGCAACAGAACTGTCCGGACCTTGATGACAAGTTAATGACGACCATTGATTAGAATCAGGTGTGTTCATGCAGGGAGACACCTAAAACATGCTGGATAGGTCTCCCCAGGACCGGAGTAGGAGACCCCTGTATTATGCTCTTATTTATTCATGTCATAATATACAGGTGGAGGTCGGAAAATTTGAATATATTGCAAAACTTCATTTGTAGTAAATTCAACTTAAGGTGAAACAAATATTATTTCCCACTACATGCAAAGGGAGATATTTCAAGCCTTTATTTGTTATAATTTTGATGATTATGACTCACAGTTTATGAAAACCCCAAATAAAAAATCTCAAAAAATTAGAATATTGTAGCGACCCTCTCTGCCTGTCACGGGATGTCATGAATGGTGCGTGCCAGTGGTGGGCAGAGGGGGTGGGGGGGTTCAGAACCCCGGGTTTTCTTCTTCTGTTGTTCTTTTTAAGGTGGTGTTTTAAGTTCTACCGGAGACGTTAGACGTTAGAGAGTCAGTCTGCCGTTGGGTTTGTCAGAGAACCTAGTTGGTTTTTCCTGCTCGGTAATAAACTGGCAAAAAACTACGAGCCGTCTCCGCCAAGTCTGTCACTCATTACAATATATTATGAAATCATTAAACAATTCAATCATCAAAATTATAACAAATAAAGGATTAACATATATTGCTTTGCCTGTAATGAGACTATGTAGGCTACTGTAATATACATGTAATAATATCTGATAACCATCTCCCGACGAATATTTAATTCTCTGCGCATTAATTCTGCACCTTCATCGATTGTGTCTTCATCAAAAAGACATGCCATGTTCGTGACAATGGACTTCTAATATTTATACTGACTCTGTTTTTAATGACAGACGGCAGAACTTTGCCAAAACTCGCCTGCTGACTGAATGAATGAGGAAACCAAATGTGTCTCTGAAAGAGGGCGGAACCGCAGAGAAACTCCAGGTTTCACGATATAAACCTGGTCCCGACCAGGTTAGATTCAGAGCGTCTGTTACTACGGTAACTGACCGAGAGCTTAAGTTACCTCTCTTTGTGAAACAGGCTAGAATTACTCCTCTTTCTCTGGTTTGAGTTACCCCCCTTTGTGAAACGGAAAACTCAGAGTTTCCCTCATTTCAGGGTTAACAGACTCAGAGTTTTCACTAAACCTGCTTTGTGAAACGGACCCCTGCTCATTACCTACATACTCACTCCACAGTTTTGAGGGACAGATAATCGCAGTAGCCTAGTCTTGATTCAGTTTTAGAGACCTGAAATGGTTGCTGTTTGTGTCTCGGCCTGTTCTCGTTTCTGTTTGTTTGTTTTCTCTCTTGCAGATTCCAAAGGTTTGTGTGCCCGTTGTGTGTTTTCCTGTGTTTCTCTCATTTCAGATTTGCAGCAGATGTCACCCCTCAACACCCCCCCTCCACCCCACCCCACCAACCTATCCCTCTTACATACATGTTTAAAAAAAAAAAGATTAAAGAGATTAAGAAGATTAAAATGCATATATGCTTTGGGATTTACCAGACTTGGTATTAACCATTAGTATGTATGCAGACAAGTTAAAAAAAAAAAAAAAAACAAGCATCTCCAAAACGGTTGGGACATGATGATGTTTTCTACTATGCAGCATCCCCTTTTCTTCAACAACAGTCTTGTATACAATACATCTTGTGACGGAGGGAACCAGTTGCTGCAGTTTTGGGAGATTAATGTTGTCCCATTCTAGACTGATATAGCATTTAACCAACAGGCCTGAGTCTTTTATGTTGTAAATCTTGTTTCAAGATTTGGACATTTTTTTTCAGTTGGTGAAAGGTGTGGACAGCAAGCAGGAGTTTAGCACCCAGACGTTCTGACTACAAAGGCATGCAATATACAGTTTAGCATTGTCTTGCTGAATGATGCCAGGCCTTCCCTGAAAATGATGTTGTCTGGATGGGAGCATATGTTATTCTAAAACCTGTTTATACATTTCACCATTGTCATTTATTTTCCAAATGTGCAGGCTGCTTATTTCACTGGCACTAATGCACCCTCATACCATCAGTGATACAGGTGTTTGAACTGAGCACTGATAACAAGTTGGATGGTCCTGCTCTTCTTTAGTCTGGTCACCTGACTACAGGAGAGTTTTCTACTTTGCATTAGTCCATTTTTATTTAACTTTGAGATGACAGAGATGAGAGCTGTGTTTTTGAATCATGTCCACATGTGGCTTTTTCTTTGCAAGACAGAGCTTTAACTTATATTTCCAGGTGGCACAGTGACCTGTGTTCTTATAAAATGATTTTATGAAGTGTTCCTAAGGCTATGCAGAGATTTCCACTGAGGATTTTTAGCCAGATACCTGACATATAGAGATTTCTCCAGATTCTCAAAATCCCTAACAAATATTATATACCACAGTTGACAAAATATTCAATTTTTTGCAATTTTATTCTGAAGAACATTTTTCTAAAGCAGTTTTGCAATTTATAGTTTTTGTAGTTTTTGCAGATTGGTTAATCTCTTTCCATCATTATTTCTGACAGAATGTTCTATTCTTCCTATATGCAGATGGTGTTATACCTAATCAGTTCACTGACTTATCAATTAGCTTAATTAGCTTTGCTTAGTGTGTACTTTTGTTGGGGTTTCTTTTTATTATCACTTGATTTTTTCAACTTTTTTATGATATGTTACTGCCATCAAATTAAAAATGAGATATTTTCCAAGAAATGGTCAAATGTGACACTTTCAACATTTATGTTTCCTGTGTAATATTCTGAATATAATACGAGTTATGAGATTTGCAGGTCACTGTTTTACGTTTTTATTTCACATTTTATACAGTGTCAGGACATTGGGCTTGTACTGTCTGAGAGGGAGTCATCTGCTGTTTCCCATGGTAACAGTGAACATTACATGTTTCTAATTCCAATTCAGTTGTTACCACCCAATGCGCAAGCTTTCAGAATTAGTACTTAAATTTGCAAGTTAAAGTGTTTTTTTTTTATATAAAGAACAATCAGTGTCATTTTTCAACTTCTTTCATTGTTTCATTTTACTTTCAGACAAGTTTACAGAATAATACGAGTTCTAAAAGAAGAGAAATAAAAAGATTTAAAAGCCAAAGGGAAAAGGGGGAAAAAAAAAGGAAAATGATTTGATGAATTTTAGCCTGTTTGATGTTGGACAGCTCAGTGTGACCTTTGCCAGTGTGCATTTTACTTTCACATTGATACGACCTACTTTGAATAATGGAGTATTAAATCCCCCTGGCACATCTCAAAACCCTGCATGGCTGATTACATTCTGCTTTGATTTAAATTTACTCATCCTTCACAAACAACCTTGAAGTCCAGTCGAAATTAGTGGGCTGGCCAGACTGATTAATAAATGGCTTGTGAATACATCAAATTTGGCAACTGTAAGTTACACGTCACACACAGTATTCCGTATTAGGCTTGCCATACAAATGTTTGTTTATTGATTTTCTTATACTAACTAAAATGTCCACATGATTCTACTGGTCAACTATCCACTATAAAGACATCATAAATTAAATTAATAATAATTAAATAGCGGATTTCCGCTAAAATTTCTATGCCTTTTCTTTTGGCAGTGTTCATAAATTTGCAACTTAAGGGTCTTAAAAAAGTTTGACCTTTCAGTATAACATGAATTATAGATATATATATAACACAGCACCCGTAGAAGAACAGATGAATATACCTTTATGCCAAAGAGACCTCTGATGTGGTTTTTATTGCCTGTTGACATTCAGTGCAGGACCTTTAAAACACGCTCTGTGAATACATACTGTTGAAAACCAGGGCAGTGCTTACTGCTTTGCTTATAAAAACCAATTGCCCTATCACTGAACATTGTCTAGGGAAGTAATAGGCAGACGACCCCCCAGGCTTATTACCAAGGATAGCTGCTGTCCTGATTTTCCTCTCAGTTGGTGGCCGTCACTGTTTTCAATGATCATCAGTGTTCCCGTTTACGCTCTTACATGGAAACACAACACGCTTTGACACATAGAAAATGCTAAATTGATTAATAAGATTAAAGCATGAAAACATGAAAACAAGATTGACCTGAATAATGGAGCATTGAAAAGAAATCGTTCACGCAGGCAAGCGTGTCCAAAGAGGAGCAGCGATTTTAATCTAGATTTAAACATTAATCTGATTCTGGGGAAAGTGTAACTTTGCTGTATCATGTCCACTTTCCAGGGGAAAATCCCTTGATCCAGGATACGCAGGTAATATTTATTTTAAATAGAATATTTTTTTGTGTTTAAGTGTTTTAATCACAAAAATATATCCATGCTACTGACCTCAGTGACTGTTTCCAGGTCATTTCAATGTATCATTTTTCAATCTTTACTGTATAATTCTTTACATGTCCTAAAAAGTAAGGTCCAATAACCAACACTTTGAATTTTATATGCTGTTGGTGTTCTTCATGCATAAACTCAATGCAATGCAATGAGATTCAGGAGACAGAAACAAGATTAGTGATAATCTCTGTCTCCGAAGCTGCATTTTGATGTATTACACCACAACATGACTGTAATGAAAGCAGGTGGTGCGATTGGAACAATAGTTGGTGTAATCCTGTTTTCCATATTGCATGAAAATGTCTGTATTTAAAGTTTTCTGTAGCTGTGAAATCTTGAAAAGATCACATATTCCTACATGACAAATTAATGTAAGAATATTTATATTGATTTCATTCTACTTCTTCACCTCTCACAAATACAATCCATCTCTGTGGTATTTTGTTTGGCAGTTTATTGTAAAATACTGTAATGTAAAATAATAAACAACAAATGTCTCCCATGTTGCCATGTAGCACTGATTCAGATGAAGGATTCGTAACACACTGCACGATTGATAGATAAAAAAAACTACAATGAATCAGTTTAAACCTGACATGACTAAAAGTGTTAATCACAACTACTTACTGAGCATAATTAAAATAGATCATCATCAGACTGCAGATTGCTGGATCAAGAGGTATCCGAAATTATGACACAAATGCTCTAAATAGATAGATGTGAACGATTGACAGACAGCTGAACTACTCTGATCAGACACAACAGTTGAACTACAGAAAGCTGAGGCGTAGAAAAATTGATTATCTCATCAAAATGGCATCTGTCAAGATTTAGGATCTATTAGTGAGGAAATGAAATGTCAAGTCTAGCTGATGTATTGAAGTAGTGAAAATGGGCTAAGGGCTGTGCTCTTTTGAAAAAAAAAAGAAGAAAAGTATTAGAATAAGATCCAAGTTTTGTTTGAGGTACAGTTATTGCGTTGATACTCTAATGCCTGCAGCTGAAAGTGAGAAATTACTTTTTGCAAACCTGAGACAATGTCATCTTTTCTTTATTTGAATAAGTAATGCATTTACAATATCTGATTCTGATATAACTGATATACAACAAATCTTGCTTAAAGGAGCATGAGGCCGGATTGTGGCAAGATTTATGAAAAAAATCCGTATACATTTTAAGTTTTCTAGTAATAATGTCAGATGAAGCGTTCCAAACCCAAAAGAATGAGCCCTCTAGTGCAGGGGTTCTTAACCTTTCTGACCTTGGGGCCCAATTTTTTCAGTACAGAGCGGCCCGGGGCCCATTAAGTATTAACACTTTATAGCAGGGGTATTCAACTAAAACTTTAAGAGGTCCATTTAGAGAAAATTTACTCAAGCGAAGGTCCAGAACATCATAATATACAGTATATATATATATATATATATATATATATATATATATATATATATATATATATATATATATATATATATATATATATATATTTATGTATATATTACTATATTACTATTATGTATAACTATGAGGCAAGTAGCCTCATAGTTGTATCAACATCTGCATCTGACTGTTATATTAAAAAAAGTACATATTTGCCACTTAACATGTGTAACTTGAATTACCGGTACACATTTTTTTTCTCTTAAAAGTAAAATACATTTTATTTTATTTTTCAAATGCTATCTTGTTTTATTTCTCTACCAGCAGTTTGAATTTCCCCTTTTCTTTGTTAATTGTCTCAACACATTTTTATAATAAATGAATATAAACATTGGTGAGCCTGGAACGATATTTAGTTTTAATTATGTTCATTGTGGAGAAAGCTGCCTCACAGCTGTATGTGGACCCCCGTCAACACACACACACACAAGCATACAAGTGTGCATATTTAAAAATAGAGCGGGAACAAGACTTAGTTTGATTGTACTTTATTTAAGATATTACATTAATCAGTTGTCAGAGGACTCAGCGCGTCAGGTTTCATCCGAGCCTGATCAGCTGAGGCGGGCAGGACCCCGCAGCTCTCTGGCTGCGGAGCAGCAGAGTCTTTCCGATGCTTTTGAGAAAGCCTGAATAGTCCAGCCCAGCAGACACGTCAGCCCACGCATTTACATCTACAATCCTTCAGCAGTAACGACGGAGCCGCCGCCCGAGCGGCACCGACCTCCCCGGCCGCGGGGACGCGTGGGGATAAATGAGCACGCCGCGCTCGCTCGCTCTGGGCGCAGACCCAAGTAATCGATCCCTGATCCTGGCGGATCTAAACCTACTCTGTGTAAAATGAAGGATTTACTCTGTAAATACACACAATTTCTCTTACTATTACACGTACAGCTAGCTGAGTGTCTTCTCCTCATTTGGTCGGGAGTTGCTATGCAGTCCCGCGGCCCCCGCGGCCCACATGTACAAAACCGAATTATTTTTGCGGCCCACTAGGTGGCGCTCGCGGCCCAAGTGTGGGCCGCGGCCCTATGGTTAAGAATCACTGCTCTAGTGTATCTCTCCTTTGCCTTGAACAGGCTGTGTGCTGCAAAATGTGCTGCAATTCAGTCCCGAATTTCCCGCGCTGTCCTGCGGATGTGACGTCACATGACGCTGCATGCGCGTTCTCTCCGTTCTCCCGTGCCGGCTTCACTGTTGGCTGCAGTACCCCCAACGGCCGTCGTGGTGAAGGGTGGCGCTAGAGAGTCTCATTTCTTAAAAGGAGCCTCAAGCTCCTTTAAAATTTTTCCATATGAGGATTTTTATGAATAGTAAGGTTAAAAGATAATTAATCTTACTTATTAAGTGTTAAGTTCTGATTACTAGCTTGGTAACTGGATAATCACAGGAGCCCTTTGAACCACATCTATTGTGTAGTTTTTAGATTGGATGGCATTTATTGGACTGTATTGAATTTTGCAAACAGTTTGCTTTATATGTAAAATACCTTGAGATGACATTGTTGTGAAAGGAGCTTTACAAGTAAGTTGAACTGAATTGAACTGAAGTAGTTTTTGCTCATATGACCACATTTTGTGACCCAAGGTCTGTGCAGGAGCAAGTTGATTCCATTCCATCACAGTTTTAATGTGTTCCAAGTGGGTTGGGACGAATGAGAAAAATCATTTTTAAGCTGCAAGTCTGTGTTTTTCTGATACCATTAGAATGTGTTTGCTGACCAGAAAGCTATTGATTTCTGGTGCATTTGACACATTTCTCTATACAACAGGGGAACAACATGAGCTTAAGTTTAGCGTGATGATCAAGTGGCTGAAATGTATACGTATATATTTACTTACTTTACAATACTGCCGTTTAAGTGGGCCTACCACCTTAGATAGTTGATAATGATAATCCATTTGTGCTGTTGGGCGATCAAGTATCTTCCCAAAACAACTCCTATTTTCCACTCCATCTACAATGTGATACATTCACATTGCTTTTTAAAGAAACAGGGTGAGATTGTGATTAAAGACAAATTTATTTTTAATGTTTCCATTTTGCATTCAGTGATTCTATGCCTACACCATTTCTTCAATTTGCAACGCGGTGATGCCAAAATAAAGGGAATTGCTGCAATTTTATCCCTTTTGGCTCAATGGCAAGCTGGCTCTTTATCAAACAGGGGCCTCATCTATCACTCCAAAGACAGGTATTGAAATTGCTCCACTGGCTACAAATCAGGCCAATGGATCAGTCTTTATCTCATCACTCTGCAGTAGCTGGAAGGGGAGGAACCAGGCCTTTTACCTTGCCGTGTTACCTTGCTGATGGATGTGGCCTTCTTGACCTCTCAGTGACCACAAGCAGCTGGACAAGGGCCAAACCTGCACTTGAATCAACATTTCACTACATGCATCTCAGAAACATTGACCTTATATTTGCATTTTTTTCTGATTCTGACAGACTGTTTTTCACATTTCATAGCACTTCTTTATCTTACCCTGTCCTTTTGTCTTTACACACACACACACACACACACACACACACACACACACACACACACACACACACACACACACACACACACACACACACACACACACACACACACACACACACACACACACACACACATATATCAGACAGACAGTTTTTCTCTATCTCTTTCCACTCACTCATTTTTTGTAACCAATCAATGTAAATAGAGAGTGACTGTAATGAAAGACAAAGCAAATGGATGCTGTACTGTTGGCTGTGCCTCTCCCTTTTTAAATATCCCCCCCGCTATGATTGATGGAAAGCTATATTCAGGTAATACTTTATTCGTGCCATATTCCACACAAACAGCTATCCATAATGGTAAAATATCTTGACTGGCTGGCTGGCATAACTCAACTTCATATGTCTTTAATTGTGTGTAACAAAAGATTTTGCTGTGAATAAAAACATGAATAATGAGATATACAAAAAAGTTTCAAATGAACAGATTTTGAGGGGTCACGGGAATAAACTGATGTAACAGAGTGGTCAGTCTGGCTATTGATGTGTTGTGCACTTGCACTATTCCTTTGCGCAGCTTTTTTGATCAATCATGACTTCTGGGCTTACCTACAAGAACACATATAATCTAATCCTCTTTCAATTTTATTTGAACTGCTTTGCTTTTACTTTATTTGATTCAATCATATAGCATGTAATCCAGTGTCATCTTATTCAGACTCAATTCAACACCGGTATGTTATCCTCAGGTACAGATTATTTGACATAAACCTAATTGTGTGGACTGTGAAGTTAATCAACGTTTTTGAATTAAGTTGTCATTATGATGTAACAGAATTAGGTCAGCTCAGAGAAGCTGACTGCTAGGTGTCACATTCTTATCACATGTTAACAGATGAGGGCAGCCCTTCCTGTGTGCCGTTAAGGGTTTGGGCTGTCCAACAACTGTCCCATTGTATTTTTAAGGGTTAAGGAGTTTTTGTCAGGGGGGTCGACTGACAGCCATATCATTGTCTCTAAGGGTTAGTTGACCATCTCATGACAACAAAACCCCCTTGACCATTTTCTTAAAAGGATGTCTGTTGCTCTGCACACCACAGATAAGTTACTTACTAACTGAAAAGTCATAAGGTGTGACTTTTCAACCATCATCTGATCTGTGTGACCATCTGTTTCCTGATTCTGTCCATTGTCCATTCAACTATTTACTATTGGGTGTCTTTTACCCCCAACGTCTGTTATCTATACATTCACTGTTCCAAATATGGTCATTCCTGTCATCCTTGCTGAATAAAAGCGCCAGCTCTGCAGAGAGCCAGTTAGGAGAGGTTTGACGAGCTCTAAGAGAAGGGTCGTGTTGCCCTAAAAGCTCCTCAAGACTTCTCTCCAACCTTCTGCAGAAGGCCTTGAAAATCATTCCACAGGTCTCTGGTGT
The DNA here is from genome assembly GCF_033807715.1 of Cololabis saira. Classification (NCBI taxonomy): domain Eukaryota; kingdom Metazoa; phylum Chordata; class Actinopteri; order Beloniformes; family Belonidae; genus Cololabis; species Cololabis saira. The sequence continues at coordinate 30,132,800 of NC_084597.1, read as the reverse complement.
CTTTTTCTAAGTTATTTATGTTGTGATGATTTAGGAACCTAACAGGACGAAGTATATAGGTAACACATTTAAAAGTGATTCTTGTCTTATTTAAACACCAACTTATACAATTATGATTAAACTGCCCTCAGAAAAGACGTAAGCATTCTGGTGTCACTTCAGGAAAAGAGCCAAACATGAGATGCATTGCAATGCCTTCATCAGCTTCCCACTAACTTTCTTCAAATTGATCTCTGACATGCGGGGGAGGTCTTTTTTCTGGCATTGCTCGTAAATTCCTGGAAACATTGTATTCCTCAAAGTGATCCCTCAGATCTCATCAGACACAAGTACATTTTGATCAGGTAACACGCACAAGCAGCCAAGTTGTAAACAAAACTGCCATTGGAGAAGAATTCAGTTGTATTTATTTGAGGGTGTGACTCAAGAGTTTACAAAGTATTAGTATTGAAGTGGATTGATATTTATAAGTAATTTTACTATTTCTCGTCTTGTTCAAATACTTTTGACTCTAGTGTATAATTGTGTGACCTTTGCTTCGAACAATGCTCAGCCATTCACAAAAATATCAGGGATTCATTTAGTAAGGTAAGTTACTTAAGTATAGCAACTTACAAAATATCCCCCCCCCCCCCCCCCCCCCCCGGATATAACTTTGGTAGTGCAATTACTTCTACCTGTGTCCTGTCTAAATATCACATATGTATTCCATATGTGCACAATTATTGTAAAAAGCACTGGTGTATATTAAGACACTCACGAAGGGGCACCAAAAGCTAAAAAGAAAACGCAGGCTCCCAAAATGCTCTCCAAACAAATCAGGACAGTTATGTAGAAATGCAGATATGGGTGCAGTTATGATTAAAATATCGTGAAGTCCTGGGCTACACACTGCCCCCTCTGGCCAGCCAGGGCGCCAGATGGGGTGGGGAGGATCTGGCTGGAATAACGTGATCCTTCTTCGTGCTACGTCCAAGACTTGAGACTTGAGCTCAGTGCATGGCCCTCCCGGGGTTGGTAGAGGGAGCAATGCCCAGGACTGACTTAGGTAGGAGCATTGGGTGATAAAATGGGAAAAAAATCAAGATAAAAATATTAAAAAAAAAAAAAAAAATCATGACGTCTAATTATACCACAGAGTATGTTTAAATTCATTATTTGAAAAAGGAAAGAAATTGGTACCACCGACAACCTGCCAATAAAGGGCAGACCACCAAATCTCCTGAGCAAGGGAATAAGGGCATTAATTAGAGAGATAACAGAGGCCAAAGGTAACCCTGAAGGAGCTGTAAACTAGAGTGGCTGGTAATTTACTCAAGTATATGGAAGGATACGCCACTCAGATGAGACTACAAATTATCCTTTTTTACCATAAGGGAAAATGCTACATTTGCCAAATATCTTATCACCTCAAGAACATTGTCCTTTAAGTGAAGCATGGTGGTAGCACCATCATCCTGGAGAAAACTGTCCTCTGAAGACATGATCCTTAAATGTGTGCATTTTGTAGGGATTGCAAGAGGCAGAGGACTTAAATGGGGGGCACTGGAAGTGTGTATAACATACTCACTGAAGAGCTGATGAGATGTGACAACGATCCATCTAACAAGAAAAACAAAGGAAATCAAGCTAAGACCAACATTCTAACTTCCAAAGCTGAAAAGAGAAAAATGATTACCGGAGCTAGATGAAAAAGCAAGACAATCTCAATTCAACAACCAGGTTAAAATATCCAACTTTGGAACAGAAAAAAACATAGTTACAGTCTGTTTGTACAGCATCAGGTAAAATATAAAGCAACAACATTTTGTATAATTAGAGGCATGATGTTTTTGCTCTTTAGCACTTTAGCATTGAGCATCTGACTTTTGAATGACTTTTGACTGTAAATAAAGACCTCCATATAATAAAGGGAATACATTTTAGTGGGTTGTTAATCATACTAATAAACTGTAGTGGCTGGTTGTGGGTTGGTTTGGAAGGGTCCAAGGATGAAGCTTAGGTAAGCAGTAGGCACTCGTGCTAACTGTGCATCAGGTAAACATAGATGCCAAGATGACATTTATAATGTCGGCACCAAAATGACAATTGGAAGTGGAGGACCTGTTGCAAATGTTCACCTGCAGCGCCACAGCTACTCTGGCGGGTCTCAGGTGAACGGCTTAGGATCCACATCAGGGGCCTCATCTATAAAGCTTGCTTGCGCAGAAAAAGCACCTGAAAGTTGCGGAAGCCGCCATCTACGCAAAGCCTCGGATCTAAAAAGAAAAAACTAACCGAAAAATCTGCGTATCTTTACGGCAACCCTCACCCTCCCGTAAGAATTTACTTAAAACACGGGAACTGGCGACGCAGGCTGTGAGGTGGTGAAATGAAGCCAGATTCATGTCATACTCTTAATAATGTCATCACATATCACAACATCAGACTTATAATAAAATAGTGCTGATAACGGAGCAGGCGGCGAGGGGGGGGGTTTGAATGCCGCTCCGAGCCCACTACTCCACGCCGAAGAGGGAAAAAAAAAGTGTTGTAGGAGTGCGGTTGATGTAGGCAGAGAAACAACGGATATTAATTCCTCTTTGGAGAGCACTCCATTTAATTCAATTAACACAGTGAGTAACCAAAAACCACAAATCAGAAAACTGTCGCGCAGGTAAAGACGTCAGCACCTCTGAGGTGTGTCTCTACTCTTAAAGTAGCATGTATAATTAAAGGAAAGAATATTCCTAGTAAAAGGAACCAACAAGGCATTGTAATATGGGCGAGGTCGCCGTGAATTATAACTCTGAGAATTAACAATTGTCCTGTGTGTGTATATCCACCACAGTGTTCTGATTAAACACCGTAGGGTCCGGCGTAGGTTGCGCGTCGCCGCGTACTCTACGCCGTAGGCTCTGCGTTGGTGTAACGCGGAACCATAAATCAGCCTAGAGCAGCTCTGAGGGGAGACGGGAGGGAGGAGGGGGAGCGGGGGCTGCCGGGCCGCCGTCCCGCTGTCCCGAGTGTCTTGATGATTTGCTGAGCCTACCGTTAGTTTTAAAACTGTAAAAAGTGGGGTGGAGGGGGCAAATACATGATTTTGAAAAGTGGGGGGGACATGTCCCCCCTGTCCCCAGTGGAAATTGCGTCATGGCACTCACGGGCAGCAACGGCGTGCTGCCACTCACTCGCTTTATTTAATACTATTTATATACTTTTTCTACTTTTACTGTGACCACCAAATAATCTCGTTTCACTGTCCTCTCCACATCATCCACAACATCTAGATCTCAGATCTCAGTGAAATTCAGTGGCACCGTGGCTCAACACGTTCATTCATTCTGACGCCAAACAGGCTGCAGGAAGCCACTGCGCATGCTCAGCAGGTTCATTCATATGCAAAAAAATACCATTTTTGGTATGAAGTGGGCGTGTAGAGGGCGGGACATGAGGCAGATTCACCTGCGCAACCTTCCAGCTGGACTGTGATTTATGAAGGGAACATTGCGTGGAAGTCTGCGTGCACGCGGTTTTATAGATCCGGATTTTTTTTTGCGCCCGCCATTTTCGGCTTTTGGGTGTACGTTCACTTTTAGTATGAATTCTATGCACTATTTTCTAAACCATATTAAATTCACAAAAGTGAACATAACTTGGAATTATGGAACTACCCCCTCCCCCGCCTCCACAAAGCATTGACTGTTGAGGGTGAACACTTATGCACTCAAAAAATCCCGGCCTGCGCACCTTTGCTGCATGTCATGGCATGGCATGCCTATTCTCTCTCTCTACCCCCTTCCTCTCTGCAACTTGAATAAAGGGCAACTAGAGCCCAACAAAGGTTTACTTGGCTGCATTAGTTTCCCCAACACCAACTGTGTTATGTAAATTTAGAAGGGTAGCATCCCTGGAACACAGCATACATCCTCTCATTCAAGTCACATGAGATCCCATGACTCCCGCTATACTTCTTTCATTCATTTCAAGCTAGTCATCCCATCATGATGACTTGCTAGCACCTCAATGTTAAATATGATTCTGTCCAAAGAGAAATAAGTTTCCATTCGTACATGTGCTGAAACAAGTATCCAGTATTGATTAGGGATGGAACGGTTTATAAAAAGATCCAAACAGTTGAGTCCTATGAGCGCATATGAGCCATGCGGTTCGTGACCCTAAGCTGGCTACAGCAGCACATTTATAATATAATCCATTGAAGCTGCTCTTCTTCCATGCTCTTTTTTTGTCCTCCACATGCAGCTACGCTGTCTTCCTAAGGGTAAAAACCACATAGAACTGTTTAAAAATTAGCAACAATCTGTTTACACTCAAGTTTTCTGCATTTTTTTCTGTCTTATTTGTTGCTTGTAAATTAAAAGTGTTTTACATCTTCAAAGTGTTAGGCATACTGTGCTGATGGAATGAAACAAACCTCCCAAAATCCATTTTAATTATAAGTTATAAGGTGACAAATTAGGAAAAATGCCAAAGGGGTCAATGTTTTCCCAAGGCATGGTATATTTCATCTAATTTATTTGCTTACACTTTTTCAGAATCAGTAGCAATGTAAGCGATTAACTAAATATTTTTCAGTCAGCTTATGCCAGAATGGATAAAAAAAATCCATCCGGCACAGCAGTGGCGCCTCCAGACATTTTTCATAGGGGGGGCCAGATGGGGCCACTTTAAATCTTGGGGTGGCATACCTAAACTATAAAACACAATTTCAGAATTTTATTATACTGTTGTAGTAAACCAGCTTGTAGAAAACTATCAGAAAAACTAAAGGAAACGCCTACTGGTTTATTTTGTTGTATTTAATGATTACGAATGATCTAATGTGCATAGACTAATAACAGTGCATTTTGAGTTGCGCAACAATTCGGTTTCATTATGCAGTTATATTTGGCAAAAGGTGTTTATTTATTGCAAAAAAAACTATTATATGGGAAATGCTGATAGCTTACTGGCAGATACAAATAAAAGCAAGAATAGAAACAATCATATATTTGCTTATGTAACAAGACTTCCCAACAGGGATCAATTGTCTAATTCTGATTACCAGGCTATACGGTAGTATATTTGCTTAATGTAAAACAAAAATAATTATTACTGTTAAAAAATAACACCTGCTTTTGTTGAGTCCCGCCACGCTTCAGTGACCAATAGGGGTGGGCAAAAATATTGATACGGCAATATATCGCGATACATAGTCTCCCGATACGATATCGATATTCAATGTATGTATCGCGATATATATTACCGTATCAATATTTTTGCCCACCCCTAGCTGTACTGTATTTTTGTGATTTCAATTTCAGTGTGGGTGAGACACTGCATTTTATTTTGAGTATTTTGTATCTAAGAATAATGCACACACTGCACTTTTTTATTGTGTTTCAGTGTGTTTTTTCATGCAAATATGTTGCATATTAAAATGGAAAGTTTGAATTACATTGTTTTGACTCAGTCTGTCCAATGAATTATCACTATCATCTGACATATACAACTTGGATTTTAAGATGTGTAATGCATTTTTAAATTTTTCGGTGAACTATGTAGAATATCGGGATATATTGGGATATATCGCATAATCGGGATATCGCATATTGTATCGTATCGTGGCTCAGGTATCGTGATGCGTATCGTATCGTGAGGTCCTTCCCAATACCCACCCCTAGTGACCAATGGTGCTGACTGTCCCTGGTATGCTGCTGTCTCATGTTTTTCTTCGTCATTGTGTCCGGTCACTTTTGCTGGCTGTGAATCCTCGTCTATTTCTCTCCTCCATCCTCCTCCTTCTCCTCCTCCTCTTCACTAAGCCTATACTGCTCCCCTACCACCTCTTTCTCTCCTCCTGCTGTAGCTATTGTCTTCTTAATATAAGAAGAGATGTCTGTGGACTATCTCTTCATTGTCTGAAAATTGACATAAACAAGCACCAGCTAACGACGTTAGCTAGGAAACTGTCAAAACACGTCAAAAACACATAAAAAAGCTGCGGTAACAGTAACGTGTAACCATTTGGCACTTAAAAAGTACATGTCATGACACATATTTCCCCTTTTTCTTTTACTAAAGAATATTTTGACCTATTTACTTACTGGTATTCTTCTTAGTCTTCTTTCTCAGCAGATCAGCTCATCACACCTCTATGCTTGTCTTTTGTCTTGGATTGTACCTTGATAAGAACGTATTAAAATATTTGATCATAGTGTGATTCTAACTCTCCAATATGATGGCTACTATTAATAAATGTGAGGAAACTCATGTAGGCTGTTTGTAACAGGTCTATCATAATCTAGACCAGGGGTCGGCAACCCAAAATGTTGAAAGAGCCGTATTGGACCAAAAACACAATAGACAAATATGTCTGGAGCCGCAAAATATGTAAAGTCTTGTATCAGCCTTAGAATGAAGACAACACATGCTGCATGTTTCTATATTAGTTAGAACTGGGGGAAGATTTTTTTTTCATTATGCAATTCCAGAAAAAAGTCGAAATGTCAAGATTAATGTTGAAGTAAAATGTTGAGAAAAAAGTCAAAATTTTGTGAAAAAAGTCGAAATGTTGAGAAAAAAGTCAAAATGTCGAGAAAAAAGTGAAAATTTCGAGAAAAAAGTTGAAATGTCGAGATTAAAAAGGAAAGGAAAAAGGAAGAAAAAAAGAGAAGGAAAAAAAGATGGAAAAAAGAGAAAAAAAGGGAAAAAAAGGAAAAAAAAGAAACAAAAAAAAGAAAAAAAGAGAAAAAAGGGGGAAAAAGAAGAGAAAAAAGAAAAAAGGGAAAAAAGAAGAAAAATAGGAAAAAAAGAAGAGAAAAAGAAAAGAAAAAAAGAAAGAAAAAAAAAGGTCAAACATTTTTGAAAAAGCTCCAGGAGCCACTAGGGCGGCGCTAAAGAGCCGCATGCGGGTCTAGAGCCGCGGGTTGCCGACCCCTGATCTAGACCTTTTGACTGTCAGTATCATTCCACATCTCTTATATCACTGTCTTACTGTAGAGCAGGGAATCAGCAGCAAGGTAATGCTTCTGACAATGAAGGATTCAAACCTTACAAAGCAGACCCTGAAGGATGAAACCTCTCTCAGCCTTGAAAGAAAAACGAGGGTCTTTCCTCTGGCCAGAATTTGGAAGAGGTCTTGCAGGTGAGCGGCTTGTAGCTAAGGCTTCACCAGTGGGGCTTGGTCTGGCTCAGTCAGAGGAAGTAACAATAGATGATAGCAATTTAAGTCCATTGGAGGGCTGCCCACCGGCTATAGAAAATGGCTGGTGAGTGTGTTTTTACTGCCAACATGAACAATGGCCAAAAACTCATAGAAATTCTACATTTCTTTCTGCACAAGCAGCCTTGCACTCATTCTATGCTACATTGTTGCTCACACAAGCTGCGTTTTACCACTATCAGTTTAAAATAATAAGTACTTTTACCAGCACGATTTGAATATGTGTCTCACATGTATGAAGTAGACTATATAATCCCACTGACTGCCCTCAGTGCCAAGCGAGAAAATGGAGCACTGTGAAATGCTAATCAAATTTAGGGAAAACCAATTCTGAATTCTGAGAGCCTTATCCGTTCCTATCCCCTTGACTCACTGCGTGTGAGGTGTTATCAGTCCCTTGGGGGAAGTAGGGGAGCCGTGGGCCTGTGCTGTGTTTAGGAAGGGAAGGAACTGAAGTTTCCAAGGGAGGAACACCTACACACAAAATGGACACCTGCAGAAAGTAAAACAGGTCAGGACTCGAGTGGGTTGATAAGGCAGTGGACTCATGAATTAAATAGCGGTGAGGGGAATATGACATTCTTTTCCATTCTGTCTATCAGGACTGCACTGCGCTTGCCACTGAAATTACTTGGAGAGAAGCTGGTCCGATAATGGACTGCCAGAGACGAGATTCACTCTAGTAATTTCTCTCTCCTTGTAAGGACATATTGGCACTGGAAATTCAAAACACTTTGACTACCTTTTGGGGCATTAGAGAGACAGGGGAGTTACATCATTGTAATAGATTGTTTGAGTCTGCTTCAATACCTATTTTTCTTTGTGCAGCATTAACCATTCTTCTGCAAATCATTTCATATTGGACGAATATTGGATTTACAAGGCTCATTGCGCTTAATTAAAAGAGCCAGTGGGAGTCCATGTTTATCATTCTCAAATGTTATGCATGCTCACTTAAATTAAAGTTTCCGATATTATATAATTTTGCATTTTGATGCTTTATTACTTCACAGTGGCTTATATCAACTTGCAGATAAAAGGTCAAATGATTCTTATCCTGTTGTTCAGGGGATAAATACAGTAAGAGGCTCTTTTCTTTTTTCCCCACTGCTGCAGAGAAGCAGATGATTAATACGGAAGTGGTAATGGCAGAGAGGGGCAGAGATGCAATGGGTCTTCTTTCACTAATGATTGGTTTAAGTGACTGCTGTAATGGGCTGGGGTGCCCGTGCCAGTTATCTGATTTCTTCCTGTTGCTTTTCACTAAGGTAGCCTGAGGATGCAAACCAAAGATTTTAGCTTCTTATTTGCAAAACTTTCTGAAATATACAGATTCACACATGATGAATTTGTCCACACATTACTCTTCTTCCCGCAAAGCCGTGTTGTTCTACATTCTTAATGCGATGTGGAGTGTATGCGCTTGGAGCTAACCTTTAACTGAAAGTGTGGGTGATGCCACAGAGGTGTGTCCTTGCAAAATGATGAATGGAGCTTGCTGAGAAAAAGCTGGATGCAATTTCTTACCACAAATCCCAAAGTTAAAACTTCACAGTGATCTTCACTTTAGCGGTGCCTTGAACAGGAACTCCAGAGTTGAGTTTTCTCTGATACCTCTGCGGTGATAAACATGGAGCAGTTATTTCTCACTTTGAAAAAAAAAAAAGGTTAATTTCTCCTCCATGGGGTCCTGTGGTGGGCAAACAAAGTGAAGGGGAGCCTGAGGGGAGGAAAGGTGGGTAAATATGTTTTCTAATGGAGTCCTAATCTGTGGAGCCTATCTGCAGAGAGCTGCCCCTGGCTGTGCCAGTTGGGATGATGGGAGTTGAGGCGACAGCCTGGCAGTTATTATTAGTGGTATCATTGATCAGGAAACCACACCATCAGAGCCAGAGAGGGATGATTGATTCTGTGGCTTTGTCCCAGCAAAAACAGGAAGAGCACCCGGGGCCGGTCAGGGTGGGGCTCAATGTGCCCGCCTGGACCAAAGTAATAAGTGTGAAGACGTGGCAGTGTTGTTGACTGCTTTCATGTAAATGAGCTGAGGTCTCGGCCACAGTTCAAATGGGGGTTGGATCTTTCGACAGGACTCATCCATTGCAGGCAGTGACATAGTCCGGGTGAAAGAGTTTGTGTTGTTGAGTTGCAGCACATTTTTCTCAGCTTCTACCATGAGAGTTTGTAAAGGAAAACTGATTGATATCTTTCCTCAGCTCTCTCTGAGGAGTTTTTCTAGTTTAATTCAAACAGTTTTTTTTTCTTCTCCTGACCTGTCTTTGCTCTCGGTTAATTTTGGCCGTGAAGGGAACAGAATTTACTTGGTTTGTCTGTTTCTGGCATCCTCAACTCACCCTTAAAACCATTAGATTAAAGTATGAGATCCAGAGGTGAAAGACAAAGAGAGAAAACAAGCCTCAGGCTACAATGATAGTTTATAATTGGATGTCTTCAATGTCAATAATCATCAGCCATGCAATGCTGGGGACTTCCAAAGTGGTAAGAAAGAGAGCAAATAGAGAAAGGTTTGTGTTAGGATGAAGGCGATGGGAATGGGAACATACTACTAATTAAGAGAAAGTACTGAGCTGCTGAAAGTAGAAAAGGTATACTCGGCCACGATCAGTAGAGCTCATTTCTGTAAGAACAGGAATCTAGGTTTATTAAATGCCATAGCAACTCATCCATATGTTTTTTGTCCCCAAACAAAAAAAGGAAAGACCAACCAGTAGAGATGCAGAGAGTCATGCATGTCACAAGACTAATGGCAAAACATTTATCAAAGAGGCAATGAAGATTATGGGAACAAGAGGTAGAAAACAATATAGCTTTCACAAATGCCACACAATAAAGCCTACATTATCTTCACAGAGGTCTTGTTCCTCTGAAGCAGCAGTCAGTCAAATCAGAAAAGCAGCCACTCATGTTCAGAAATTCCTCTTTAACATGTTTGACAGCTTAAGTCAAAATGTTTTATCAGTAATCCTTAAAGTTTTTTAATGTCCTCCAGTACGACCAACAATGTCTGTGTACAGAAGTCAGAGATTGGGACTCGAGTCTGGGACTCGGACTTGTGGCGCACTTAAGTCGCATTTCGAGGGACTTTAGACTCGACTTGGACTCGCACTCAAAAGACTCGAATACGACTGACGAAATAAACAGAAAAAAAATAGTTTTTCTTGTTCATGCTTGTACCAAGGACTGTTAAATACCTAAACTATCATCATTGATACAGCTGTTACAGATGCAATGGTTGCTGTATCCTCTCTCACATGGAGTGAAGTGGTCCCTTGGTTCCAGGGACAACGGCTGACTGAGGACGACTGTCCAGAATGGCCAGATTCGGCCCATGTAGGACTCTATGATGATGTTGGCTTCACACCCAACTGCCTTCATACACAGACCAAGGAGTCTAAAGCCCACTAGAGTTAGAGGGCTGATCAGATATTTCTTTTTTTTTTTTTTTTTTTTTCTTACCTTGTCTGCACACATATTAATGGTTAATACCATGCTGGTAAAAACCTAAGGCATATCTATGTGCATTGTTACTATATTCAATATATATATATATATATATATACATATATATACACATACATACGCATACACATACATATATATACACATACAAACAAACCCAGTGTTTTTTTTTTTTTTTTTTTGGGGGGGGGGGGGGGTGACATCCGCTGCCAAACCAGGAAGCAAGAACACATGGAGGCACACGTCGAGCAAATCTGCAACAAAAACCACAAACGAAACACGAAACCGACACGGAACCGACCAAAACACAAGCAGCAATCGTCCCAAATCTCGAGATCCAATCACAGTCTGAGCTAAACTACCACGACTAACTAACCCCAAAAACTACAGAGCATGCAGGTGAACAAGCCAACGTGTATGTCTATGTGTGTGTGTGCGTGTATGTATATGGTGTATATTTATGTGTGTGTGTGTGTGTATGTATATGTCTGTGTGCTTATGTGTGTGTGTATGTGTGTGTATATGTATATGTCTGTGTGGCTGTGTGTGTGTGTGTGTGTGTGTATGTGTATGTGAGGCTATGTGTTTGTATGTTCCGTGTGTATATGTATATGTCTGAGTGGCTGTATGTGTGTGTGTGTGTGCGTGCGTGCGTGCGTGCGTGCGTGCGTGTGTGTGGCTATGTGTGTGTGTGTATATATCTGTGTGGCTATGTGTGTGTATGTATGTGTGTGGATATGTGTATGTATGTATGTGTGGGTGTATGTGTGTGTGTGTGTGTGTGTGTGTGTGTGTGTGTGTAATAATCCTGTCAAAGCTCCACCTGAAGTGTATCTATAGTGGGGGAGGGGGGGGAGCAACCCCGCCACCCGCGAGACCAGAGGCTGACAAGGAAGAACCCGGAACCCAGGCCACCAGCAACCCCACAGAGGGCAAGAAAAGGGCGGGAGGAAACCCACCGCCAGCGAGGTCCGCCCCCCCCCCCCCCCCCCCAGCGGCCCCCCCCAGCGGCAGCCGAGGAGACCCGTGGGCGGGGCCCCCACGACTACGGGAATAGGCAGCCAGGGATCCCGCGGCGGCGGACCGCTACCCAGGCGATCCCCGGCCACCCGGTCCGGGCCAGACATGCGGCCAGGAGGCCCTCTCCCCCCAGGCCAACGACCCCCACCCGGCGAGAAGCCAGCCTGCCCGGAGAGACAGAGCTGCCCCGGCCGCCGACGCGGGCAGGCGCACCCGCCCCCACAAAAGCGGCCCACCAGGACCAGAGGAGCGCCCTGCTGCAGAGGCAGTGGGGGGGACCGGAGATGGGCCCGGAGAGAGGGAACCCCCCAACAAGGCACGCACCATTTGCCCCTCCCCGGGGGGTGCAGCACCGCCAGAAGGCACCCCAGGCTGCACGGCGAGCCCCGCCAGGCCCGGACATCGCGACCCGCCTATCCCAGGCTGGCGAAGGAACGCGGGTGGTGTGGGCCCCTCTCCCGCCCCTGGTGTTGAGTGCATGAAATTAATGTCATAAAAACAGGGAGGGGGAGGTCAGGGTATCATGCTGACAATGATCCCCCCCTCCAGAACTAAGTATCCTTGTTAAGTGTTTTTATTAAATGTTGAATGTGCAGTGTTTACAGTGTTATTAAAACCGTGAGGCGGGGAGTACCGGGCCACGCGGGACAATGTCCCCTACGCCCCGGACCCCCCGCCGCCTGTGTGCGTATGAATCGTGTAGGGGGGGCAGGAGGGGGAGCGGAGGCCGAAGCCAGGAGGCAGGGCCAGTAGAGCCGGCCCTGGAAAGGCGCCCACGCTCCACCGCCGGCCATCCAAGTCGACGGGGGCCGGCCATCCAAGCTGGGCCAGGGCCCCACCTTACCTCCATGGGTGCCCCCGGTGCCGTTGGAGCCCCCAGGCGGAGGGAGAAATGAACATCCCTCCATTCATACTGACGACATAAAACATAGACACCTGATAATGACTCCACCCCACCGCTGCCCCCGCCTGCGCCCGCCTGCACCCCCCCCCCCCCTCCCGGCCAGGGGAGGCCCGACCCCCGGACCCGGCCCCACTCCCCCCGGGGCATCCCTGGCGGACACCCCAAAGGTCACGGAGTCCCCACAGACGCAGGGGCATGCGGCCCCCGCCCAGCGATGGAGGACCAAGGCAGCAATGCCCCCCCAGCGCAGACAGCAACCCCCCACCCAGGCAGAGCCGGGCCCTCTGAGCGGGACCCCCACGTCCACAGCCCAGCCCCCCCCGGAAAAAAACGGAGACGCCATAGCCACAGCCCCCCACCCGAACCCCCCTAGCCACCCTCCCACCGCCATGAGGTGACCCCTCCCATAAACCCCCAAGGCCCCCCCCCCGGCCAGGGGGGGATCAGATATTTCTACTGAAAGCGAGGGCCAGATTCAGTGAATATCACGGATTTAAGAACAATTGGGCCTCATAGGTTCCCATGAGCTAAGCTAAACTAAAATAATGAGCATGTGCCAGCTAAAGGTGGGCAGGTTCCAATCTACTGCCAAATGTATTTATTCCATCCATTTGTCCGTTTTTGGATTAACTGGTGGACTGAGAAGTCAACTACTGCCAAGACAACAACTGGAGCTCCCACAATTAGATTTGATGGCACTCTTCAGAAAACCAGAGGACATAAGAGAATGTGTATCCATCTGCTTTTGTTCAGTCTGTGGCTAATACACATACATTCATCTTATATTTGTTTTTGGAATATAATATACAGTTTGTCACTTGCCATAACATTCACTGAAAGAACTGAAAACATAATTTAATTGCTGAATCTCAAATGTGCTGAATCGTAGGATTACAGAGCTTTTTTTTCATTTACATATTAGGGTGTGGTTTGGAAAATTCATGAAATATTGCACAAAGGATGTGACTGATGGAAATATTTGAAATGCAAAATTGATTAAAATTTCCAACCTTAGAGACATATATCAAACAAAATAAACTGGATATCTAAGGTGCTAAATCAAAATAGTCCATAAAATTATTCCTTTTATAGTTCATCCTTGTAAATTGCCAAAATTGAATAGCACATCTGAAATCCAACGTTACATGGATGCGTAAATGTAACATCATACAGTGATACAATGTGATAAACTATAAAAATCCAACTTGTTTCTATTGAATGTTATTCCATTAGTCTCAAATTTAAAGTTTTATTGGACTTCATTTTTATTTTATTACAGCAATATTCAGAGCAATAAATGTCACTTCCAAAGGGAAATGCTCATGCCTGTCTGGCTCCAAGATAAAGCAGAGCTGCTTTTGAGCTGACGCTGAGTCTCTGCCGCTGAGCTGTGGCATCAGAGTCCATCCTTTCTGCTGGCTGGAGACCAAACACGTCTGCATCTATCTGAGGGCGATCACGTTAAAATGTAATCTGGTGGTATGTGGGGTAGAAGTAAAGAGTAATCAGCATCATGATCGGAGTACATCATGGTTTATTCCCTCTATGCTGACCCCAAAACTATTCTAATGTTTACATGTCAGTCAAGACTACCAGGCTTCCCTGTTACTGCTTTGTGGTTTCTTTAACAATACACACGATTCCAACTTCTAACTTTTATCTCCCTGCATATTTACCTATTCAAACCTTTAGATATAAAATAAGTTTTGTTGTCAAACCATGTGTGCTTCCTCTACTAATCTGGTCTTTGTTGAACCTTGTTGAAGTAAAGCGAAGAGGCATGACTGCTGAGAATAACCGTAAAAATAAAATAAATGGTTTCGACTCCTTTTAGCCTTTTGTACCTCATTGTCCTTCCCGATCCACTGAAACCGCACTTCAGCATATCACCTCTATGCAGACTTTTTAAAACGTGTGTGCAAGTATGTGTGTGAGGTGGGGGGGGGGGGGGGGGTGGCTTTTTGTTGCCTTTTTTTTGGGGTGCAAGCGGGTATAGATAATGGATGGATGGATGGAATATATATTATTTTTATATATTAGGGTTCTCTGGCTGAATGACTTGTACCTCAGATAATTTCAAGAATGAGAAACGACTGCTGCCAGAGCTAATATGTGAGGTGGAAGAGGTCCACTGGGAACCTGCAGTCACTTGGACCTTGACTCAGGAAGCTTGTCTGACCCGCAGGAGGCCACGACCGGTCTAACCCTGTGAGGAGCAGGCCAAGTGACAGGCCAAGTGGGCCCCAGCAGAGCTCTGTAATGACATTTGATATGGGGATGCTTGGACAGATTTAATCGAAATGAATGTGAAGTATTATCACTTAGTATCATAGGTTATACTTGTTATGAGCTAAGCCAGCAAATCTAAAAGCGCAAACTTGCAGTGACTGCACTAAGATGGATGTATTTCAGCCAGCTTACGGGCCTGTAGGTTATGTTCCTCACCTGGATCCTCAGTGCCCAGCCATATACCTGTCTGTGTGTGCGCGCGGGGGGGGGGGGGGGCATTATTACGTTTTATGTTTTATGTAAAGCGCTATTTACCTACGGGTGACATCACATACGTTTTGTCCAGTTCTTCTTATACATTCTCTGGTTTGGATATGGGAGAGACAGGAAACAGGAGCAGCCGGCAAGCTAAGTGTAAGGAAGAGGTTAAAGGTTTGAAGTGTAACTGAGCACAAATTAGTCTCAATGCTGGGTACCTTGAAGTCATTTAATGGTTTAATGATTGCACTATTTGGCACAGTGTACCAATGTTTTGGTACTTTCTATCATAAGATTAAGGTACTGTGGCGCTGGGAGGAGTGGCTGGACTGGGAGTGTAGACAGAAAGAGAACTCAAGATAAGAAGTTAAGCACAACCAAACCACTTACAGTTTTAAAACTAAAACATGGATTTCATTGGCCTTTCAAACTCAGAGTTAAAATGTTGTGTGCAGCAAGAAAATGACTTCTAGGACAAAGCCTGCTCACCTGCTGAGCATGTAACAGTGAGCAACCCGGAAACAAACTACTTTTTTTTTTTTTTGCAAATATGCAATATATTTGAAGTTGCATGAAAACATAGAAATGATATTTAGATCACATTTGAACACGTTTAAATTCCAAAGATGCAAATATGGTGAATTATTTCAATTCAAATCAGAATGAATAACATATTACCAGAGGAAAAGATTACACCAACAAAGATTAACTAAATATATTATTTATTATACTACTCTACACAAACATTTTATTGTATTATCGATATTCGGAATGTCTAAATCTGTACCCGGGCTGATAAGTCCAAACCACACATGTAAATATTTGAATGTTGCCAGTGAAAGGTGAAGCATCACCAGTGAAGATAACGACATGCTAAAAAAATCTGATTAAATCTCACTCATGTTTTTGTCAGTTCTATGGAGGAAATGAGTCTCATCTTCTTCCACCAAAAGCTTCGGTTTAATATTCGGGGAGACATTCCTTGTAATGAATGTGATTCTTAATTGCCTTGAGCCCTCCTGAACAAAATGAATAATAAAAAGTACTTCCTTACAGGATTGTGACATCACTGTGCTGACTAAACAAAAGGCTAGGATTACTTGCTTTTGTTTCAGTAACATAACGAGTGGTTGCACCCTAACTTGCTCACAAATGAGCCACCAGGATTTCTTGATTGGGTCCCTCAGTTTGCTGTATCTGGGTCTGATATTGATGTTTTTTTCCTGGTTGAAGACAAAACCGGACCATTAAACCGAATGCCATTAATTTGAAACTGGATTAATTTGTTAAAAAGAAGCAGGAAAATCCACTTTAACTCCAATTTTCTTTATATTGCATTCAAATCAACTTTTTATTAGTCACACTTTTTTTTTTTTTTTTTTTTTTATATATATATATATATATATATATATATATTATTTAACTGTGATAAAAGTATCCTCCACAAGCAATGGTTCATATCGTAAGGAATTTAAGTATAAATGTGTCGAAATAATGAACATTTACATCTGTGGCTTAATTTGAAGCTGGGTTGTATGAAGTATTTAGGAGTGGGTGTTGTCTTACCTGCAATTGATAACACTCCCAACGCTCCCAGTTTGGACATTCTGATGGGGAGCAAAACCTTCTGAGCTACTTTATTTGAGCAGCTTTTGGGCTGGGAGCAGCACAATGTTCACTATCTATAACAACCCAACCCTCATAAATGTCATAGCAAACACTATACTGTAGACTTGAACACTTTTGACTGAGTTTGCATGACATGGTCCGCTTTGCGACATGGATCATGTAATATAGGGTGCAGACAATGTTGCAACCTGGACCTACATGTTTCTCAAAGTGTATCACTGCCTTGTTCAGAGGTGATGCCATGTCAAAATATCTGAAATATAGTTTTATTGAACTGCTATGACATATATGAGGTTTGAGCTATTTCAGGTAATAAAAATGTGTTCCTCTATGGCCCTCATGACAAGTATCATCTTGCATCAGAAGCATCACTGCAACTAAAACAACTGTTGTGCTCGCCCATATGCCCATGTGAACTCTGAACTTATAAATGTATATGAACATTTTGTGAATGTGTACATCCAACTTTGAAACTGCTCAGCTGAAAATCGGCTGTAATGTGCCTCCAAAAATGGCCGCCTGGCCATGAACTACAACCCCCAGCATGCCTTGCGTGGGGGGGTGGCGCCTACAAGCGGCGCGCATCCAATCGCAATGAGGCACCGATGACGTCACTGCAGCGCGCGTAGGATCAAAACGCTGCGCTGCTCCTCCATCTTCCTCTCTTCTCCACTTCATCTCATCCGAGCTGGATCTTTTGGCTCCGGGCCAAGATCCCATCTCCTTTTCTCCCCCCGGCTGGGGGGAGGGGTAAGGCCCGCATCGGATCGGGCCCGCTCCGTTGGACCCGCGCCGCAGACAGCGGCGCAGACAGCGGTGCTGAATCCCTCTCTCTCCTTTTCCTCTCTCTCTTCCGATCAACCTCTCATCCTGAGCAGCAGGACGTTTGGCTCCGGGCCAAGGTCCCATCTTCCTTTCTCCCCCCGGCTGGGGGGAGGTGTAAGGCCCCCATCGGGCCGCTCCGTTGGACCTGCAGCCCGTTGAAGCCGCGGTGCGCGGAGCCGCTCCCATCAGCTCTCAGTCTCAACTTTTCATCCGGAGCCCCGACTCCTGCTTCACGTGTCCCCGGTCCCTGGGAGCTGGAAAGGGGGGGGGAAGCCGCTTCGAGGCTCGGCCCCGGCCCAGGGTGAGACCCGTTCCTCTTTCCTAACTTCTCTCTCTCTGCTCTTGAGTTCACCTGAAAGGACCTGTGGACAGCCTGCCCCGCGCAGAACCGAGACGCATCCCGCCGCCCCGTCCCGCGGCCACGCGCTCAGCCCGACGAGCACCGGCACTGTGAAGAAGTGGACCGGCCCCGCGCGCACCCGAGACGACGTGATAGCCTCCGGACCGGGGGGGGAGCGCCGGCTGCTTCAGCTGTACCCCCGTCCTCTCGTGATTCCAGAGTCAGGAGGAGGAGCGGGAGAGGCGGGAGGACTCTTGTTATAGCTCGCTCCTCTTCACCTTCACATCCACCCCTCCCCCCTCACTGATTGCTCCATGGCTCAGCCCAGCACACCTGATGTCCCTCACCAATCTTCACACCAGCCTGCCAATCTACAATCAACCACTGCCAGTATAAAGACCCAGTCTGCACTTCATTCCTCGCCAGAGCTTCACCTGTCTACACGTATGGTAAAGTACTACAGGCCAGCCTACAGTTTAGCTCTCTAAAGTTGTAGCAGAACTATTTAGCCTCACAGCTATTGCTAAGCTGTTAGCTTCATGCAGTTGCAGCCTTTGTTTTTCTCCTGCTGTGGTTTTTTCACCACTGACCCCGTTCTTCTCTTCTCCTCAGTTCTCTGGATTTCTACGCTGAGCTGCGGTCACCGGCGGAGCCCACACCCCACTCCAACTTCCTCATCACTGCTTTTGGTCTCTTAAATAAATAAGCCCACGGGCTTCACCAAGCTTACGTCTCCTCGTTGCTGTGCGTTTGGGTCACACTCACTAGCCATAACAACTCTCTTGGATCGGACTCCGACCAAAGACCCGGCAGGAACCCCTGATCGGCACCCGGAGACCCAAGGAGGCGTGAGGTTTTGAGACCTGGGTGTATGAGTTTAACTGGGAGTGTTACAGAGCTAAATCTGTGGTCAGAGCTGAGATTACATCAGCATCATTATCATGACTGTTGTCATTAATTTGTAGTCACTACTTCCTGCTAGTCATTCATGTTTTAAAGCGCTGTTTTCTGCCGTAGTCAGGTTTAAAACGCCGGGAGTAACATCCGGTCTAGATCTGCACGGGGCGTGGTTACAGTCCCGCCATCTTTAAAAAACGCAGCCATCTTTATGCAGCCACAATATTTTAAACCGTACATGTTCGTGATATCATTTTTATTATTGCTTTGATTTCTTTTTCCCATTCCATGCATTTAACTTTCATTTCATTTTTATTGATTGTTGTTTTTCTAGTTAGTTAATGGTTTTATAATACTTAAGTTCTGCCATCAGGTTTATTTGGGGTGTTGCGTTTATCATCTTTTGACACCTGTATGTAAATAAATCCTGATTGATTTTTAATGAGTGGTTGTTGTTATTTCATGCAAGATTTGGTCACAAATTGATTTGTTTAAGCAGAGCCTAGTGTTCGGATATCACGCCTTCGACTGTTATCCTGTAAGTGTTAGTAGGATTTGCTGTTATGCAGGATAATTCAAATCATATGAGACTGATTTTCTGCTGTTTAGTTATCATTTTTTCCCCCGGAGTAGGCACTGGGGGTGGTGCCCTGACGAGAATTATTATCATTTTGATAATTCAATTTGATAAATAGTCCACTTTATTAATTATTAATAATTCTTTAATAGAATTATGATTAGCCTTCGATAACTGGACAGCCCAGCTACCTGAGTTGCACAACATAATGGAGCCCCAGCGTGAGGTTCTCAATAGAAACAATATTTGTGACCAGGTTTGTATGAAATAACAGAACATTAATTTTGATCGGGAAAGAAAATATTTTTATCTTTCTTCCGCTCTCATTATCTGATTCCTACGTTTATTTTAAAACCTCCCTGTTCTAATGGCAACCTCGCTTCATTAATGGTGATTGCTTTGTTAAGTTCTTTAATTTTATTAATTTGAACTTTTATTTTTCATCACACGATTATTAATCTTGTGATTGATTTCCTCTGCAACTTTACTTCACTGAAGCTAATACTACTACTTCACTGAAGGTAATGGTTGGGTTTGCTTTAAGTTCTGTTAATTTTATTAACCTGAACTTCTTCTACCACTCAATTTTTGTTAATCTGTTTGAGTAATTTCCTTTTGCAACCAGGTTCCATGGAAACTAATGGTTGGCTCGCTGTAAGTTCCTGATTTTATTAATCTGAACTTTTATTGGTGGATCACTATTTTATTAATCTCTGATTAATTCCCTTTTGCAACCATACTTAACTGAAGGTAATGGTTGATTTCAAGTTCTTTAATCCCATTAATTGAACTGTTGTTGATTACCCCATGTGAGTTATTAATCTTCTCAGATTAATCTCTACCGTGTTTTATTAAGTTGAATCTTTAATTTAAAGTTGTTATTTAAAGATTCCTCCCTTTTAATTCACTTTATCAATTCCTTTCAGTTGGTTCTTGCTTCTAAGGTTATAACCAATACCCCAGTCTCTCAGGGTTTGTTATCGGTTTAATTTCTTCTAATCTGGGTGATAACGTGAGCTGACTTCGTTAATAAGTGTAATTTCTCGCCAGAATCCCAAGCGAAGCGCTGGTGTCTGGATCGTGAACTGTGGTGTGGTTATTAATGGCAGAGAGCTCATCGCAGTGGACGGAGAACCAGCAGAGGTGGACAGGCTGATGGAGATGGACCGACAGGCAAGTCTGTTCTTAGGCTGGACCCAAAAAGTGGCGAGCCCGGTCATCTCATCCCCCTGAGCCCCCTGGTCAGACGCCACCGTGAGTAAGCCGATAAATTAATTACCCGAAAGGAGCTGCGGCCCTTCCCAGTTTCACTGTTACTGACGCTGAAGAAGTAGCTCAGCGTTTTCTTAAAGTAAACCAGAGAAGAACAGCCAAGGCGCAGACGCCGTACCTCAGAGCACAGGGGGGTCCCACGTTTTACCTTTTTAGCCAAAGAACACTGAACAGCTGCATTACCTTTTATGCAGCGGCCCCCTCGCATTTTTTCTGACCCAGAAGTGGAAGTCCGCTCCACACCTGGAAAGGGGGGTAGGATACCTTGGGGCGTTAAAGAAAATTCACGCCTACACACAATTTCCAGGCCTCCACAGCCAACATAAGTTAATTTGTGTGTTTGTCGCCTAGCAATTAATCGAAGAGTGGTTAAATTGTTAGCTTTTGTTTTTAGGTACAGTGTACATACTGAAACCTAACTAACCCCTCCTTTTATCTTTCATCTACCGCACTTTAAGAGTGACATCACTGTGTTAGGTAAATGAATGATGTTATTGCTTTGAATATGTTTTTCTTTTCATATTTTTGTGCATGGCACGCCTAGTGGAGGTAACCAGGCGAGCTCGTGCCCCCAACCAGAGTTTCATGACCACATGGACTGGTGCACCGTTGTTAGATTCGACAACCAGACCCTGCATTCCGGCCGTCGATTCTAAGGGGGGATGTTGTGCTCGCCCATATGCCCATGTGAACTCTGAACTTATAAATGTATATGAACATTTTGTGAATGTGTACATCCAACTTTGAAACTGTCCCATCTTCCTTTCTCCCCCCGGCTGGGGGGAGGTGTAAGGCCCCCATCGGGCCGCTCCGTTGGACCTGCAGCCCGTTGAAGCCGCGGTGCGCGGAGCCGCTCCCATCAGCTCTCGGTCTCAACTTTTCATCCGGAGCCCCGACTCCTGCTTCACGTGTCCCCGGTCCCTGGGAGCTGGAAAGGGGGGGGGGAAGCCGCTTCGGGGCTCGGCCCTGGCCCAGGGTGAGACCCGTTCCTCTTTCCTAACTTCTCTCTCTCTGCTCTTGAGTTCACCTGAAAGGACCTGTGGACAGCCTGCCCCGCGCAGAACCGAGACGCATCCCGCCGCCCCGTCCCGCGGCCACGCGCTCAGCCCGATGGGCACCGGCACTGTGAAGAAGTGGACCGGCCCCGCGCGCACCCGAGACGACGTGATAGCCTCCGGACCGGGGGGGGAGCGCCGGCTGCTTCAGCTGTACCCCCGTCCTCTCGTGATTCCAGAGTCAGGAGGAGGAGCGGGAGAGGCGGGAGGACTCTCTTGGATCGGACTCCGACCAAAGACCCGGCAGGAACCCCTGATCGGCACCCGGAGACCCGAGGAGGCGTGAGGTTTTGAGACCTGGGTGTATGAGTTTAACTGGGAGTGTTACAGAGCTAAATCTGTGGTCAGAGCTGAGATTACATCAGCATCATTATCATGACTGTTGTCATTAATTTGTAGTCACTACTTTCTGCTAGTCATTCATGTTTTAAAGCACTGTTTTCTGCCGTAGTCACATTTAAAACACCGGGAGTAACATCCGGTCTAGATCTGCACGGGGCGTGGTTATGCAGCCACAATATTTTAAACCGTACATGTTCGTGATATCATTTTTATTATTGCTTTGATTTCTTTTTCCCATTCCATGCATTTAACTTTCATTTCATTTTTACTGATTGTTGTTTTCCTAGTTAATTAATTGTTTTATAATACTTAAGTTCTGCCATCAGGTTTATTTGGGGTGTTGCGTTTATCATCTTTTGACACCTGTATGTAAATAAATCCTGATTGATTTTTAATGAGTGGTTGTTGTTATTTCATGCAAGATTTGGTCACAAATTGATTTGTTTAAGCAGAGCCTAGTGTTCGGATATCACGCCTTCAACTGTTATCCTGTAAGTGTTAGTAGGATTTGCTGTTATGCAGGATAATTCAAATCATATGAGACTGATTTTCTGCTGTTTAGTTATCATTTTTCCCCCGGAGTAGGCACCGGGGGTGGTGCCCCGACGAGAATTATTATCATTTTGATAATTCAATTTGATAAATAGTCCACTTTATTAATTATTAATAATTCTTTAATAGAATTATGATTACCCTTCGATAACTGGACAGCCCAGCTACCTGAGTTGCACAACACAACTACCCATGAGTGCTTAAAATACGCTTCAAATACGCCACTCAGTTCGGGACATTCGCCATCTTTCTGCATCTCTCAGACCCCCAGCACTTTTATGATGTTTAAATCTCCAGCTGCAAGGGGCACATTCAGGTTGCTGGTACTGTTTTATATTAGGATCAATATGGTAGACATTGCTGAAGTCCTATGCTGTTGTGGGATGTGGACCTGTCTCCTCAGCCCAGCTGCACACCTGCATCCCATCTAATCAACACCTCTTTTTTAAGCCTTGACGGACCACAAGCCAGCGCCAGATTGTTGTTTCAACCCTGGTAACACTCTCAGACTCCAGGTTCTTGATAGTGCTTAGATCCTCCTTGCAAATTCTTAACTGATCATGTTTGTCTGTCCTGTCAGAATTCCTGTTGCATCCAGTTTTGGGTTCCCATCTCCTTGGATTACCTAGTTCCAGATCCTTCAGATCGGACTACATGGCAATTACATTCGCAGAGACCTCTGCTTCTATATATGGTACAATATCTCAGTGTCCGCAGTTAGATCACACATCCACACCCTCCACAACATATGCATTGTTGGTTTATCAAATTTAAATGACCATCCATGTCAAGATTCAAACAGAACAGACAGTGATTTAAGACAAGTAGAATGGTTGATCAGTTGGCCAATTATTTGGCCATCATACACAGCTAGCTATATAAATGTGTGTGATGAATGAGCGCATATACCTTTAAAGCCACTTTCTATGACTTTAAATCCATGCTCATCTTCTTTCTCTTTGGGGCATAAAACAAAGAGCGATATATGCTGTGCTGTTCATGAAGGTAAACCTAAATGATTGTACATGGTCATTGGCTGGCGGATAGTGCACTCCTGGTGGTTGTGATTAGCTGGGGGGTTTATTACACTCTGTAAAACATTACAGACTTTAATGTGCCATACAGGTCTTCTTTTCTTTATGCTGCTCCAGTGCACCCTGTTTCTTTTCTCATTACAAATATGCTGGTCCTGCATTTGAGGACCTTTTCAACCCTCTCTTTAGTGGCTGCCGTTGCCTCCTTGGAGTTAACAGGGTTTAAGTGCCTTCATATGTCACTTCGACATATGGAGAGAGTAGAGGGTAAATACTCCTGGCAGCTTATTGTTTCCATAGTTAGACATTTTATCTGATATGGATTGATATCATGATCAGTTTAGTGGACAGCAAGCATTCTATCAACATATTGTAACAGTCTGACACACACACGGTAACACTCTTTCTACAATAACATCTCCTTTTTAGAGAATAGCCTATAGGATGTGCTTTTTAGCACAAAGGCAGAGGCTGCTATCCTGTTCCTCGAACTGCATCATTGAACACTGATACATTTTCAGACACGGCAGCCCTCATGTTCACAAAGAATTGTTACTGAACTAGAACTCATTTTTAAGACCATTACGGTACATCAGCGATGACTAGATAGCAATCAACTTCTCACTGCATTATTAAAAAAGACTGATGATACCCAAGACACAGATTGTTATCCTGTTACATTAATTATAAGGTTGTTAATAAGACTCTGTGGTGACATTTTAAGTAAATGTATGTACAAACATGCAGTCATGCCACATGCAGAGGCAATTATGTCACCAGTCTACTAAACTGAACAATAGGCTGATCTTGGCTTGAATTTATGTCAGCATCATGGTGAGCTGTTCCAGACTTGTTCTACAGAATAATGAGCAGCCAGTGCTTCTCAGCTGTGTCAGATCGATCCTATCATAAACAACACTATCCAAAATTGTCAGAAACTTTTGATACTTACTTTTTTATTGATCATTTAACGCTACTGCTGCAAAAGTGTTAAACCAAAAGATTTGAAATCCAAAATTGTAACAGTGAAATTTGTATTTCAGTCTCTCTTAATCAGAACATGCAGAACCAATCACAAACATCCAATATTATATATAATATAATAATATTGATATAAATAATATTTAACTATATCTAAAATAGTCCATGCATATTGCTGATGTTTTTTTCTCAGTTATCAGAATAGCCAATGTAATGGCAAGAATCTTATCTGGAGCAAAGAAGTAATTGATTAAACCTTTGAAAGCACATTTGTAATTTGCACTGGACGTTAAAGGCAAATTGTGTGAAGTTAGCCCTCTAAATGACTCTGAGTCGATCATTTAGGCCTTTATTACTGGAGGTAAATAGGCTGCAGAGCAATCTGTTGCCGTCTGTCCCACTTAGTCAGAGACTGCAATGGGGAGCTGGTGGTTGGCAGTGCTGTAAACAGCAGGATTATAGAGGCTGAAATGAGGAACACAATGCTATTCACTATGTCACATAGCTGAAGAAGGAAATCTCCTAGCTCATGGAAAAGTACTTCTCCAGCACCAACACTATATATTTTTTTTATTCATGCATGTTTTGTGAATACAAAGAAATGGTGATGCTTTTCACGCAGGGGCAAGTGCTTCCAAATATAGTGTTAGGTTGTTTGGACAGCTTTGGACAGGCATACAACCAGTTAAAGAAATCAATCAAGTGACAAAGGCATAGCTATAACCAAGGCAAGGCAAGGCAAGTTTATTTGTATAGCACATTTCAGCAACACAACAATTCAAGGTGCTTCACCTAATAAAAACGAAAGAGGGAGATACAACTCTGCAACTAGTTACAGTGCAAAAGCATAATAAAGAAAAGGGGTCATCAGATGCTAAATTCACTTTTGTTGTTGTTTTTTTAACATAATGGATAACATAAATTTGGACGTGCGTGTACACATCTATAATGATAAAATTCACCAAGTGTTTTCTTTTAAAGTGCTATTTGAAAATCTGCACTTTCGAGACAAGTTGAAATGGTGACTCAGCGAGGCTGCATCTCCCTGCTACATCATTGTACATCAGTCATGTGATTTGGATGCACCGGTTAACCGTGGACTCCAGGCGGTTCATATTTTGCTCAGTATGCTACCCTGCCAGTACATAAAATGATAGATTGAAGTGAAATTAAGTTAACCACCCATTCAGAAATGGCCAGTGCAAGCCTTAACTGCCGAACTTCTTCATTGGCCTCATCTTGTTTTGGGTACCGACTCTGGTTCACATTGATGTGGTTGCACAGATGTGTCCTCAGAGCCTTCCGCTGCCATACTTTCCATGAACTAAATCCTCAACTGTCGTCAAGGGCAACACTCCACGTGTGTTGTGTTGAAAAGCACATGTTAATGAGCAGAAAGCTCTGCTCACTAACATTTAAAGGGAAATGCACCAAAATGGGTTGATTTATAGGAAAATGATTTTGATAAGGTAAAAAAAGGTTTTCTTTTAACACTATCAATGAAAGTTTTTAAACAAAGTATATTGGTGACTTCTCATGAAGACCCTAAAGAATCATATGGACTTATGGTAAATGGGCGTCCGATGAGCCCTTTAAACTAGAGGTACAGTGTAGTACTTAAATTAACATTGTTTGAATTTAAATTAAAAATGGTTTGAATAATTCAGTCAAAGGCAGCTGTAAACAAATGAGTTTTTAATCAGAATTTAAAGCAATTGAGGGTTTCAGCATCCCTGCAGTTCTTTGGAAGTCTGTTCCAGATCTGTGGAGCATACAAGCTGAATGCTGTTTCTCCATGTTTGGTTCAGATTCTGGGGACACAGAGCAGACCTGAACCTAAAGACCTGAGAGGTCTGGATGGTTAATTTGTCACCAACAAGTCCCATATATATTTTGGTCCTCAACCATTTAGTGATTTCTAAACTAACAGAAGTGTTTTAAAGTCTATTCTCTGAGGTACAGGGAGCCAGTGTAAGGCAAGGCAAGTTCATTTTTACAGCACATTTTATGTACGAGACAATTCAAAGTGCTTTACATTAAAAAGATTTTAAAATGTCATAGTTTAAAAGTGGCAATTAAAGACAGACAGGCATAAATCAAAAATAATTAAACCAATGAAATGCATGAAATAAAGGACTTCAGAATCGGAGTGATGTGTTCCACTTTCTTAGTTCATGGAGAACTTGGGCAACAGCATTCTGGATCAGCTGTAGCTGTCTGATTGACTTTTTAGGCAGACCTATGAACACACTGTTGCAGTAATCAAGTCAACTAAAGCTAAATGCATGGATGAGCTTTTCAAGATCCTCCTAAGACATTAGTCCTTCGATCGTAGACATGTTCTTCAAGTAATAGAAGGCTGACTTTGTAATTATCTTAATGTGTCTCTGAAGATTGAGATCTGAGTCCATGACTACAATCAGATTTCGGGCCTAATCAATGCTTTGTACCTGTAATAACTGAAGCTGTGTGGTGACTCTTAAACACTCTTCTTTTGGTCCAAAGACAACTACCTCAGTTTTGTTTTTTATTCAATTGAAAAAAATGATGCCACATACAGTCATTAATTTGTTCTATGCATCTACTTAACACTTGTATGGGCTCATTGTCACCTGGTGACATTGAAATGTAAACGTAGGTGTCATCTGTATAGTTGCAGTAACTTATCTTGTTTATTATTATCTGAGGCAGTGGAAGCATGTAGATATTAAATAGGAGGGGTCATAGGATAGAACCTTGGGGAACTCCACATGTAATTTGCGTTGATTCCGATGTAAAGTTACCTATTGACACAAAGTTGTCCCAGTCAAGTATTGTGCCAGAAAATCCAACCCAGTTCTCCAGTCGCTCTAGTAATATACCGTGGTCAACTGTGTCAAACACTGTGCTGAGGTCCAATAGTACCAGTATTGTGGTTCTTCTACAGTCTGTATTTTTATGGAAGTCACTGAACACTGGACACAGCACTGTTTCTGTACTTAATATTGATGCACTGATCAGTGCACCAATAATACTAGTGTTATACCACTGGTGCATCAAACCAGACTACTGTTAATACAAGACATCCAAAATGGAATAGGAACACCAGTGAATGACTGATGTCAGTTTTGCAGTAAACACTTGTTGATCCAAGGGTATTATTAGCAATTATCCAATCATCCTGGTGGTATTGAATTTTGGCCTTTGAACTTCCTGTATGAGTCAACACATAAAGCCCACCTTTGTCCAGTTGCTTTTGGATTGGTACCTTCTGTACCAGTGAAAATGGCTGTAAATGAGAAGGGTACCAGATGGACTCCACAAAACAGAATTTTCATGAAGACAGTGGTCAGTGTTTATATTTTTTGTATATGAATTAAACAAAGAAAGTTATCTCTCAGGCTGAAGTTACAAAATATTTAGTTTTTTGTAGCTCTTTGTATCAAAGTGTTAGTGGCAGCCTCAAACTGTATGGGACTGATCTGACATCTTTTATTTATCCTTAACATGGAGGTGATTAATATAGTGGCTCAAAAATATAATGACTCAAAAATGTAACCTTGTTAGTTGGGTTTATAAGTCAGTTTTCATAAAGTTAGATCATTATTTTCAACTTAGAAATCTGGTTTATTTTATTTATTGTATCTGTAGGAATTTTTTTTCCTCGTTTTTTAATGTGTTTATTTTTCCGACGAAATGAGGGCCTTTTTGCCCCCCTAAACGTGCCCCAAAGGCACCAAATTTTGCACGCAAGCCAGGCCTGGCGAAAAATGTGATATTTAATGGTTTGCATTAATGGGCATGGCAAAATGGCTCAACAGCGCCCCCTAGAAAACTTCTCAAGCTCCACAATATGGTTTGACGTACATGAACGAAAATCGGTGCACACCTGTATCATGTCGCAACTTAAAGAAAAGTCTCCTGGCGCCATGGCCGAAACCGAACAGGAAGTCGGCCATTTTGAATTAATCGTGTAATTTTGCCGCAATTTATGCTATTTCTTCGGCCGCTTCTTCGCCCGAACCATAACGTGCACCCAGGTGTGTCAAAATGTGCGTCTTGATCCTGCGACGACACGCATTAC
This sequence comes from Cololabis saira, assembly GCF_033807715.1. Lineage (NCBI taxonomy): Eukaryota > Metazoa > Chordata > Actinopteri > Beloniformes > Belonidae > Cololabis > Cololabis saira. The sequence continues at coordinate 30,104,141 of NC_084597.1, read as the reverse complement.
TTTTCTCATTCAAAAGCGTTACCGTTGCGACGATAGACGCCAAAAAGCGTGCCCCCCCTTCATCTGATTGGTCCATATTTGGTAGTTCCCCAAAAGTCACCAAATTTTGCACGCAAGCCATGCCTGGCAAAAATGTTGATATTTCATGGTTTGCATTAATGGGCGTGGCCTAATGGCTCAACAGTGGCCCCTAGAAAACTTTGTGCCTCAAGCCCCACAATACGGTTCAACGTACATGCACAAAAATCGGTACACACCTGTATCATGTCGCAACTTAAAGAAAAGTCTCTTGGTGCCATGGCCGAAACTGAACAGGAAATCGGCCATTTTGAATTAATCATGTCATTTTGGCGCAATTTATGCCATTTCTTCAGCCGCTTCTTCGCCCGAACCGTGCACCCAGGTGTGTTATACATCAAAATGTGCGACTCGATCCTGCGGCGATGCGCATTACATTTCTCAGTCAAAAGCGTTACCGTGGCGATGATAGACGCCAAAAAGCGCGCCAACTCTTCATCTGATTGATCCATATTTGATAGTTCCTACTTTCTGCCATAACTTTTGAATGGTTTAACATAGAGAGTCGTGGGTGGTGTCATCTGACCCGGTTTTGAGTACTTGACCTTCATTGGCATGAATTAGCCCCGCCACTTCATCTGATTGATCGATATCTGATAGTTCCTACTTTCTGCCATAACTTTTGAATGGTTTGATATAGAGAGTCGTGGGTGGTGTCATCCGCTAAATGTCTAGGCCTAAAGACATCTACATGCAAGTCATACAAGCGCTTCCACTGCAGCACGCCCGAACTTGCACAAGGGTGCGAGGGCCCGTTCATCGCTGCTTGCAGCTTTAATTATATTTGTAATTATTTGGCTGTGAATTCCTCATGAACTTGGTAGTCTCATAGGGAAACAGAGCAAACCAGTGGCAATAATTATCATATTTCTCTTTTGATCTCTTTCATTTCTGTCCCTAAAAATAATGAAGAAGCAATGAATGCTTCCAAGTCTATACTGCTGGAGTTCAAACATTAAATATGTTTTTCTGTGAGGGGGAATTAACATATTACATAAAGGATCTATTCGTGTATCACCTGCTGCTCACCCATGTCCTTTTCCTGTTGTTTAAGTAAGTGTATTTTTTGACTGTTTGTTGCTCATTAATAAAAAAAACAATACACAAATTCTCTCCTATTTAAAGACATGCATGTTAACTTGGAAATTAAGTAAAGCATTAATTTCTTTTATATGTCATTGTCACGTAGTGCTGTTAATAGGACCCAAATGCAGGAGAGCAGGAGGCAGGAGTTCCAAAAGTGGCGATTTATTAATCAAACAAAACCAAAAGTGCCACTGAGCAGGAACGACAAAAAGACAAGAGCTTACCACTAGAGACCATCAAAAAACCTGACAGGACATAAGGAGGGTAGAAACAGTACGGACCAGCAGGGAACAAGGGAAAGACAAGACCAGATATACACAGAAGGGTTGACGAGACACAGGTGCGGACAATCAGGGCAGATTTGAACCAGGGAAGTCAAAACCAAACTGAAACACAAGGACACAGGTTTCAAAATAAAACTGGAACCAAAACAAAACGTGACCGTCATATTACTATTGATAGACGTCAAAGATTATTTTTCATACAGATGTGATTGGCTTTGAGCTGATGATGTGTAACATTCTTTTATTTCAGGATTACCAAGCTTATTTGTGGGAAACTTCACACAGGGGATATGGGACATGGTAACTCAGCAGGAATGGCATGCAGAGGACTGTGAGACAAAGCATTGCAGGAGGACACACAAGCTTCAAATCTGTAATTTCTGGTATGAAAGCTTAAAGGAAACAATGGACAAAAGGCTGGAAGACCCCTGACGTCATCAAAGCAGCAGAACCACTGAGAAATTAGATATATGTTGCCATTTAGTACCACTCATGTTGTTAAACTATGCATTACATGCGTTTCATAGTAAATTATTTTGATGGACTTAAAGTAACTTTTTTTTATAAATATTTTTTTATCCCCGATTTTTTCCCATTTTATCACCCAGTGCTCCTACCTAAGGGACAGTCCTGGGGCCTCATTTAAAATGGAGTGCGTAGAATTCATACTAAAAGTGCACGTACTCTCAAAAGCCGAAAATGCCGTGCGCAAAAAAAAATCCGGATCAATAAAACCATGTGCACGCAGACTTCCACGCAGTCCAGCTGGAAGGTTGCGTAGCTGAATCCGCCTCCTATCACGCCCAGAAATGCATATGGATGAGCCTGCTGAGCATGCGCAGTGGCTTTCTGCAGCCTGTTTGGCGCAGATCCATGGTTTGGCGTCAGAATGAATGAGAAGTAGCAGCCACCGTGACACTGACTTTCACGGAGACCTAGATATGATGTGGAGGACAGGAAAACCACATTATTTGGTGGTCACAGTAAAAGTTAGAATAAGTATATAAATAGTAGGCTATACAATAAAATAAAGCGAGTGAGTGGCAGCACGCCGTTGCTGCGCTGAGTTCCCCGTGAGTTCCCCGGCGCAACAGGGGGGACATGTCCCCCCGTCTTTTCAAAATCATGTATTTGTCCCCCCCACTTTTTACAGTTTAAAAACTAACGGTAGGCTCAGCAAATCATCAAGACACATCGGGACGGCGGCCCGGCGGCCCGGCGGCCCCCGCTCCCCCTCCTCCCTCCCGTCTCCCCTCAGAGCTGCTCTAGGCTGATTTATGGTTCCGCGTTACACCAACGCAGAGCCTACGGCGTAGGGTACGCGGCGACGCGCACCCTACGCCGGACCCTACGGCGTAGGCTCTGCGTTGGTGTGACGCAGAACCATAATTCCGGCTGTAACAACATGTGCGCACGTACCCGTGCATGACAGGCAGACACACACGGGGAGAAGGGACTATTTCTTTAATTTTTTTTTTTTTTTAAACTTTATCCTTATGAACGCAATTGTTATATAGTCCAACTTTCCTTATTTTAATCAGAACACTTTCTTTTTTCCTCTTCGGCGTGGAGTAGTGGGCTCGGAGCGGCAGTCATCCCCCACCCCCCCCCCCCCCGCTGCCTGCTCCGTTATCAGCACTATTTTATTATAAGTCTGATATAGGCTATGTTGTGATATGTGATGACATTATTAACAGTATGACATGAATCTGGCTTCATTTCACCACCTCACAGCCTGCGTCGCCAGTTCCCCGTGTCTTAAGTAAATTCTTACGGGAGGGTCCGGGTTGCCGTAAAGATAAGCAGATTTTTCGGTTAGTTTTTTCTTTTTAGATCCGAGACTTTGCGTAGAAGGTGGCTTCCGCAACTTTCAGGCGCTTTTTCTGCGCAAGCAAGCTTTATAGATGAGGCCCCTGGGCATTGCCATCCTCTACCAACCCCGGGAGGGCCCTGCACTGAGCTCATGTCTTCTCCTTAACCTGAGGAGTGAGCAGGCCGCATCTTTTCACCTGGCTTAAAGTAACTTTAAGAATGATAAAAAAGTAGCAAGCAACTGCTGTTGGTCTGACAATTGTTGTGATCAAATTCAATCACCCCGGGTTCTTTAATTGAGCTGGAAAAGGTAAATAAAAAGACACAAGACTGGGATAGAATTAAAGTAGGCCTCATGAGTGAGATCGGCAGAGCAGGCTCCTGCAGCCTGCTTGGTCAATCGTCCCGCCAGATCTGCCGGTCTCTGTCTTGAGAACATGTTTTATTACACTTGAGAAAGTAGGGGTGGCTTGGGGCCCCCCTTAGTTTATTGCTGGGGGCCTCTCTTATCTCGTGCCTGTTACAGCATGGTACTTTCAGTGAAAAGACAGAAGAATGCACCTTAGTTTCAATACAGACACATTTAGTTAATCAGCACATGCAGTTTACATATTCAGTTTGATTTTAAACTATTCTTTATATAATCAATCATAACAATCCCCCTTTTGATCTCTAATCAGAGATCACCCTATGTAACTTCTTTCTTCTTTATTGTTCCTCTTCAGGAGTCAGAGGTAGACTACTCTGATCACCCGGTGGACCCTGCTCAGGGGATTATTCTGCCCCTTTCTTGAGAGCTAAGGTCTTTTATAAACGCTGCTGATCCAGCCGGATCTGGGGTCCTAATCTTCGTGGGGGGGGGTCCGGTGTTGCCCACTGCGATCGTTGACACCACGTGTCACCTTTCCTGTGGAGTCTGATGACGTGGGAGGTCCGTTCTGGGTCCTGTCCACCTCGGCTCCGACCACTGTCTCTTGATGACTCACAGGGGAACCCATTCTGTCTGTGAGGTCCGTGTCCGTCCGTCCGTCTCCGACCTGTTTGGAGTAAGCAGATACCAAACTTTGCAGTTCGGAGAAGTAAGCTTTCTGACCAAATTGTTATTCGTCAGTCTCCTTCAAGTAGGGCGCATTCTGCGGCCCTAGAAAAAATTGTCCAGTCTGTGGTTCGTACGGGTCAGTCCGTGGCCCGCGTCCACCCATGTCATTTTGGTCTGTGCACAGATTTTTGCCAATTTAGTCTTCATATTCGCATGTCCCATCCAGCGTTTCCCAAACGCCTTCCTGATGTCACCCACTACACAATACTCAACTCCAGATGATTCAATACATTATCCTACAATTTCCTACAGATAGGTGTGGAGCAATAATTGCTTATTTATGAACATTACTGATTTCTTTCCCTTTGGGCACTGTATGTACACCCACGTCAACAATCCAGACATGCAAATTACTCTGTTAAATCCTTTACGCGTTGAGGGGATACTCAGGATTGTCCACACGATTAACATTTCCTTTATAGAAAAGTGACATTTCTACGTAACAAAAAGTAAAAACCATTCACTCACATGAAACTACGGCATATTTGCCCCAAAATACTGGTTGATGATCAAATGAATTATTACAATAACTGAAAAACATATTCCTTCTTGTTAAACTCCTCCGTAGTTCACTCTTGAATGTTACATAAAGACATATCTTCGTACAGAATAAAGTTGAAAATGATCTGCCTCAGGGGCTAAACACTGACATGTTTTCCTGGAATGCTCAATGAAACAACCTTTCTTGTATCACATAACAACATCCATGTGATTCAAAATCTCCTTAACAATGTGCTTTCTAAGGTGGATATTTGGATCAAAAATGAACAAAACCTCTCTTAATATTGATAAACAAATTATATATCATTCAGTTTCAATAAAGAACAAAAGAATATGGAAAATCTGGCCTTTCAGATCAAAATAAAAGATAAAGAAATAAAGAAAGTAAACTCTACAAAGTTCCTTGGAGTCCTCATTGATGACTGTCTAAACTCTAATTGTCATATAAATCATTTTTGCAAAACTAAATATCTAAGAATCTAAAAATGTCAGTCTGCTTTTCAAAGCGAGACACCTGCTTCCACGCTCTGCTCTTCTGCTATTCTTTATCAACCTTTGTTTGGACAACATCTAAATTCCTGTACTATTATTTACTGTAATACTTATCCCAGCTATCTAAAAAATTTTGACCTTTTACAAAAAAGAAAAATTACTCGTGCCATTCCTGGACTGAATTTAATTCATCTAATCGCCATCTGTTTGCCCATTCTGGTATTCTTTACCTTAAAGAATATAACTACTCCCATAATGCTTGTACAATATATCAGGTTGTCTCAGGTTTCATTCTACTCATTCCAATCTCCGTTTCCCATCTCAAGGCCACTATTATTTATATTTCTTATTAAGAGCTGTCTTTACCATGTCTACCTCTATACTGTTACACCTTTCACTTTTTTAATCGTATATATTTTAATACGTGCCACACTTTTATCTACCGTACATTTGTTATTTACTGTTGCTACTTTTAAATCTGAGTGGAAAGCGAAATAACTGGAGTCAAATTCCTTGGGCAATGTTCAAACTTGACTAATAAATCTGATTCTGATTCAGATTCTAATTCCTTCAATCCTTCTAGCATCTACTGTTACCCATATTTCGTCTTCCTCGTTTACTATCGCATATGCTAATTGTAACCCTTCGTTCCAGTATCTAAAACCGTATCCGTCTACAAACAAATTAATCGCTTTGTCAAATGGTGTTTTCACTAAGTCTTCCCTGACTTTATCGTCACAAACGATTCTTTGCATGCACTTGTGTGGTTTTCCCCTATGATATCCTTCGTGTGTATACGAAATATTTGATGCTTCATTTTCTTAATTTCTTTTTGATTAATTTCTTTTTGATTAATTTCGCCATAGCTGCTACATGCTGTATACATGTAGGGTCGTGTTTACACGTCACATAATTACCAACCTTACTCCCCCTTTTGAAACAGGATCACTTGTTGATGATCCTGTTACAGAAAAACTCTAAATCCTAACACCTAGTTGTTTCACCATGTCGTACAACTATTGGGTGGTGATAATAATTTTGCTTTGGAGGCTTAAAATCTTTAGCCTGATGGCCTAGACGCAAAGCCAATGATACATGAGGGCAGGCCTTTTGATAATTTCATACCACCTTAGTCGTGTCATAATGTGAGTGCAAGGCATCATGTTACCATTAGGTGTATCGTAAAATAATGTGATATGTAAAGGATTGGGGGAACCAGCGTAAGGACACCAGGTGTCGACTCAGGGGCGCCACTGTTGATAGACCGTATATCGAGCCAGGAGTAACCAATGTTTCTGGTTCAAACAAAGTCCACATACTGTATTTCTGCAGCCAGACCTGGCTGAGGAGAGAACATGCAATGTCCACTCAGATGGTTGATTGACTCCGTGTCCCCCGTCCAGAAAGGTTAGTGTCAAACCATCGGGACCACACTGAATCATCACCCCCAACATGATCAGTTGGTCTGTCCCCATCAGATCACAGGGAGCTTGCGGAATGTCTCAGGGTTTGCGTCTCACCCTCATCCTGAGGGGGCATGTGAATGGTTGAGCCTGTTTTTCTTCCTCCGAAGCAGCCAGTCCCCTGTTGTCTCTTTGTGGGCCGTGTCTTTTCCTGGGTCTCTATGGCAACCCCCTCGCCAAATCCCCCGGGCCCCTCCTTGTCCACCCATCCCTCTATGGTATGTGGTAGTGGAGGTTGGGTGCTCAAGGTGGTTCATAAAATTTGTGTGTGTTTAATGCTGATTTACTAACAGTATCTCTTGGGCTGACCCCAGCCCACTGACCCCGCGCCTGGCGCTGAAAGTTTCCCCTCTTTTTTTTTCTGTTTCTGTTTCACCCAACATGTTTACGACATGGTCTGGTCTGTCCGTACCCCTACATTCCTTCGTTATCTTTTTCGACCCCCTCCCTGTGTTCCAGGTGGCGTTTCAGTTTTCACTCCTTCTAAATTCCCAATCTCCTCTTTTCTTGTTCAAATTAATCCGAATTTATTTTAAAAATCCTTGGTTCGCTAATTGAGAACTAACCAATGTTTGTAAAAAGAAAATAATCTTTATATATTTTTCCTCTCTCAGCAACAGTTACAGTAAACACAAAGTGACAAACCCTGTTCAAAAATGTAAAAGTAAATTATCCACTGACTGTCCTAATATTAATAACCATAGAAAAGTCCTAAATAACATTGTAAAACCTCTAACGCATATCTGCAATTTATCATTTCAATCTGGTCCTTTTCCTAAATAAAATAAAAATTGCAAAAGCACTTCTACTTCCCAAAAATGACAGTAACCTCAACTATACAAATTACAGACAGAAATTACAATGTCCCTACTATCACAGATTCCAAAATCTGTATTCATCAACAGCCGCCCCTAACCAATTCACCATATTTCGCTGAGGGGGGGCGCTCCAGTACACAGACAAACGTTCTTGACCTAAACAAACAAACTCCCAAAAAGTCCTCTCTCGAAGTTCATATATGCTTTATCAAATAAAAAAGTCTTCTTTATTAGACACAGAATGCATCATTTAAAGAAGCTCATTGTTAATGTTATCTTAAAAAATGTCAACAGAGAAGCTGAAGCTCATGTATTTTTAACAGATAAAAAGTCTCCTTTATAGACACAGAATGTATCATTTAAAGAAGCTCATTGTTCATATTATTTTAACCAAGTCAACAGAGAGAGGCTCATATGAATTTAAACCTTTACTTCTTAACATATTATCTTATAATATCCAAATATATTCTAAAATTTGTCACCTATTCAACCCCTAAATAAGATTATTATCAGCATAATCTCTAGCTTTTTTAAAGCATTACTTGGTTATCTGTGCTGCCGAAAGACCCAAACAGCCCCTCCTCCTTCCATCGGAGCAACAGTCTGCATCTCTGCTTCTCTGCATCTCCAAGCACCATAAAATCTGATCAGATCTGAACGATCAGAGCAGGTCATGATCTGACAGAGGACTTTTACGACCATGGCATCTGAACCTGCAACTTTTCTGTCTAACCAATCTCCGATTTTAAAACCAACTACGAAGTCAATTAAATCATACTTTTCTTTCTCTTAAAATGACAGAATATATCTACAAAATTCCATGAACATAACATAGGCTACAATACACAAAGGCACACACACACATTATCTCTCACATCTCTCCCTCTCTCTCACACACACACACATCCCAGGAGTCTCTGTCTCTCACTCTCTCTCTCTCCCTCTGTCTCTCACACACACATCTACACATACACACCCCAGCACACACACATAATCACAGCCCCTCCTCTCTCATAGCAAGGCGAGCAGCCACTGCTTAATTTTTTTACATATATTACACAATATTACCATCTCTATATCTGTTTTTCAGGCTCATGTCAACTTAGGTCTTATAATATCTTCACAAAGCCAAATTCCCTCAACATTTAAAGTTTCTTGGGCATTTTAAAACATCTCTACAGTTTCCAAAATCTTATTCCATCCTCAATGCATACCATCAACTTTTTTTTAAGTTTCTTTGGCAGCTCTTAGAATTCGGGGGGCCTCAAATCCCGGGACTCTAACCCAGCAAAATCCGTGCACTCGTCAGTGTCACGGTGGGAGCGCCAAAACTCCGAGACTTTGCGAATGCTTACGGTATTCAACCTTAAAAGGGCCGAAACCCCAGCAAACACGGGCCTCTAACCCTTAATAAATATTCCTCTTAATTTCTATATATTTCCTCTTTATTTCTATTCCAGCTTTGTCCTTTCTTCATTAAATTTAGCAGTTGTCATTCCTTAAATTTAGCAATTCTTAATTCAGCAGTTATCATTCCTTAAATTTAGCAGTTATTACATTCAGCAGCTGGGTGTTTACTTAAGACTTTGGACACGGTCTTGATTTGAGTATATCCAATGCAGATAAACGGTCTGCTTACCCTGAATTTGCCGCGCGGGCCGTGTCCTCGCCTTTTTTCGCACCGAGCTGTTTTTCATAATTACCTCTCTCCTGATCTCAATCCCGGACGACGCCCCCAAATTGTTGTGATCAAATTCAATCACCCCGGGTTCTTTAATTGAGCTGGAAAAGGTAAATAAAAAGACACAAGACTGGGATAGAATTAAAGTAGGCCTCATGAGTGAGATCGGCAGAGCAGGCTCCTGCAGCCTGCTTGGTCAATCGTCCCGCCAGATCTGCCGGTCTCTGTCTTGAGAACATGTTTTATTACACTTGAGAAAGTAGGGGTGGCTTGGGGCCCCCCTTAGTTTATTGCTGGGGGCCTCTCTTATCTCGTGCCTGTTACAGCATGGTACTTTCAGTGAAAAGACAGAAGAATGCACCTTAGTTTCAATACAGACACATTTAGTTAATCAGCACATGCAGTTTACATATTCAGTTTGATTTTAAACTATTCTTTATATAATCAATCATAACACCATGCACAACTCAAATACTCCATATTATTCCAAAATTAAAAAAACAATACAGTATTATTTCATTCATAATTAGCATGTTATATGCAATACAATGTGCAGTATTCAAGTCAAGGCTTTTTATAAAAGCTGACAACAGTGCAAGTATAAAGTTTTCAATTCTTCATGCACAAATGGTAATCATGAACCAACTTATATCATCATTATTATAATTAACTTTTGACGATACCATTCCTTACATCACTACACATTAGATCTACTGGCTGTTTCACATGCTGTGAACTTTTCGAGCAGACCAACCCGCATCAAACTGGCCAGTCAGCCTGTATTAACTGCTCTACAGGATGTAATGGCAGCTGATGACAGTTGAGCCCTGAGCTGAGCACTCTTCCTGGGTGCCTGTTGTTGGGTAATGGCTGAGGGAGCAGTGCAGTGGGCAACTAAAAACCATGGCAGGTTAGACATACATCTCCCTTCATGGCAGAAAGGTCTCTCCCGAAGACTGATAAATGTTAATCACCCAATCCTGACATCAGGGAGAGGCAGGAAATTGAGAGTCTTGTGAAGATGGAATATTATCTAGAAGCATTTGCTTAGTTTTTTTTGTACATGAGGTCTGTCTTGAATCTGGCTGGTTTGAGCTGTGTACTTCTTTCTGAATAAACTCCTGTGTCTTTCAAAATGCAGAAGCTGTTTTTATTGACTAATTGTTTTGCTGTTTAAGGTAGCACATGTCAGTAAATATGCCAAATAATAGTACCAGAGCACATATTTGACAGAACTACATTTTAAAGAAAAGGAACTGTACAAATGAAGGGGGAAAAGAAAGCAGGGCCATCAATATCATCACCCAAACAACATACATTATCTAAAAGCTTCACCCTACAGAGCACAGTACGCGGCAGCTGCTCACAGTCATTCTCATTCTGTGTCCATTCTATTTGCCAGAATGAAACTCAGACCTGAATGAGAGATTGATGTGTTCATAAAAGCTCTGAACAAAGATGGAGCTATATCAGACAGCTGTAGGCTAAATCAGAGAGAAAAAAAACAAAAAACATACAAGACATTGAAAGTTATCCTTTGATAGGCCTCGGGGACTGATAATATAACTGATGCAGCTGGAGCACATGTGATTTCTGCTGCAATCCCCAGAAACCCATTTTACTGAAAAGCTTACAAATTGATGAAGCAAATGTGAAAAGAGGAGCAGAATGAGCATTTATTTGGTGCAGCAGCATATTCGCCATACATTTGTCCTCATTAATCAATATAGATCAGCTAACAGCCTCGCTCTGAGTCTGCCCACTGGAAGTGGCAAGGATGTAATGCTTCTAATCAATACTTAAGTGATTTTGCCTTGAAGAGAACACAAGCTGTGTGTTAGTTGATGTTTCCTTAAGACATACTTATCAGATAGAAGGAGAATAAGAGAAATCTTCTCTTTTTACAGAGCAGATTTTTTTTCTTTTCTGTGAACGTGTGGTTGTGTTCACAAAGAGCAAAAATTGGAGAAGAAACATTGGATGGACAAGTTGACTTTGACTGGAGGCATACTGTATGTGACTTTTTATGTTTCAAATGAGATGATAACTTCCAGGCTAAATGATCAACAATGACATTTAGGCCATCTCCTGAAAAATATGTTCATGGTCTGAGTCAGTTTCTCATAGCTAATCTCTGTATGACTAAGGTGTGTTAGCACATTTTATAACTGTTATGAATATATTTAAAAAAATTGTAAAATTGTTATATTAACATATTAACTCTGAAGTCACTCAAATTATTGTTTACAATAAACTCCCATCACGAAAGTCTCTGTCAACCCTACAGTCCACTGTTGCTCTGTCTCAATTATCTATCTACCCGTCAGACTGCATTTGACTTTTTTCCTCTAAAACCGTGCCTAAGACAGTTGGTCGTGATATTTTATTTTATTATTTTATCATTCAACTGCTACTATATTCCCCTCCAATTTCAAACAAGCCCCTTTTCGACATGTTTAAAGAAGCTCTCTTTAGATACCTCCCGTTTAATTAATTTTAGGGCCGTCTCCAAGCTGCCCATTTTATCGCAGTTTGTAAGGAAAAATAGCCTCCATTCAACTCATTTCTTTTATGAATATCAATGAGGTCTTTAAGATTTTCAGTCTGGTTTCTTCTCCTTTCACAGAGTGTCTTAGTCAAGGTCACGAATGACCTACTGTCTGTGGCCAACTCTGCCTGTATTCCGTGTTAATTAAACATTACCGCAGATGATGACACAGTCAACCATGATATATTCATGAATGGATGGACTGATGAATGTCAAATAGGTCTGTAAAAGAGGTCCCTCTCTGTGAAAGTTGCACCTCTTGTGCTCTTTGACTCTGCAGGGTCCCCAGTCTCATTCCGTTCTCCTCTTATTTACACTATTCAGTAGATTCTCCTTGAGCAAATTATTATTATCTATTGAAATGGATGACACATGGTTAAATATCCTACTGAAGTCTAGTATCATGAATGTATCCCACATGCATACAGCTCTGCAGAATTCTTCACCTGCAGCCAAATGTTTCTAAATCAAATGCAACTATAGCTCCATTACACACAACCAGTTTGCTCCATCACTGTGCCACCTTTTTATAAACTTCTGTACTATGTGAAATCCACAGGAGGTGGTAGGAAAAGAGCAATAATTAGGACAAAATGAGGCATTTTAGAAAAGGCGAAAATGTGGCGAGAGGATGGATGCTAACTTTGTGCAGAAAATCAGTCACAGGAATGGTAAGACACTGCTTCTGACAGCACTGAGGCAAAACAGATAAAAAAAAAAACAACCCCAAAACATAGAAAAAAACAAAACAAAGCACTGTGATGTACAACTCAAAGGTTGGAGAGGGAGACACCAACTGTTACTCGACTTGGGGCACTAGCCTCAGGAAAGCCTGCTGTTGCGTAGCAACCTGGAGAAGCATCCACCAGCTGAAGCTGGCCAGTGGAGCACTCCTCCCCTGAAGCTCCTTCCTCCAGTTGTGGTTACACTGCAAACACCATCAGCAATGGGGAAATGAGGTCAGCATAGTTGTGTGCATACCACAGAAAAAACCAGTTAGAAACTGTGTGTTTTTCAACTCTGTGTTTTATTCAAGCTTGCAGAATAAAGCAGTCAGTGACTAGATACTTGTTGCTGATGGTGGATCTCAATGCAGAAAGAGGGGACCATCTTTAGATTTTAGAAAGATTGAATGCTTTGTAAAAAACCAACTGGGGAGACAGTGTTGCATTCCTGGGATCACTGTTGTTGTGCCACAAAGGGAGTGCTGGTTCAGTTATTAGAGAGTTTTTTTAAAATTGTTTTACGATAGTTATTAATACTTAATAAAGAAGATGACTTATCAAAATGAATGATCAAAATGAATTATTCAAAACGGGGCAACACCTGACTTTATCAGGAAATAATAACTAAATAGCAAAATCAGTCTCAAGGTAAGTGTTATTCCCTACGTGCCAGCCTTTTGTCAGGGGTGTCAGGGAAATGATGAGGAATCGAAGTAAAGAACTGTGGTGTAGGCTACCTGTTTAGAGTTCAATTAAAGCTTCCTGTGTGAATTAGTGTAGTCTTCAGGTAACTAAAGGCTGATTTATGGTTCCGCGTTACACCAATGCAGAGCCTACGGTGTAGGCTCTGCGTCGACTTAACGCAGAACTGTAATTCAGGCTTTAAGATCCAAGGGAGCCGTTTACACCGTGTAACTGCATGCGAGCGTCTGACTATCGCGTCGAGCTGCGTGACATCGGACGCTCTCTGTCCACACTGAAACTGTTAAACTCGCAGCCAGTTAGGACAGTCCAATAGAAAATAAAGCAATGGAATTGATTTTGTCGCTGACGCTCGCTCTAATCGCATGGGATACACTTTAATAGTGCACGCAGCCGGCTGCTCTTCTGCCCAGAGCGAGGCTTTGTGCCCTCCCCTGCTACACCGCATTCAGGCAGCCAATCAGCGCAGAGCCTCATTATCATAGCCTCCCCTTCAGACGATAAATGATAAAAATAAAGACATGGCCCAGAGGCTGAATTTCTAATTTATGTAGAAAAAACAATCAGGTCGGCTTGGGGGGTCTGGGGTCGGCTTGGGGGGTCTGGGGCGCGGGCCTCTGGTGGCCCCTGGGGGGCGGTGGGGGGGGCCGCGGGGCCCTGTCCCTAGCCGGTGGGGGCCTTGGGGGCCTGTGGGGGGGGTTACCTCATGGCGGTGGGGGGGGGTGGCTGGGGAGGGCTCGGGCGGGGGGCTGTGGCTGGGGCGTCTCCGGGCCTCCCGGGGGGGGCGGGGCCGTGGACGTGGGGGTCCCACCCGGAGGGCCCGGCCCTGCCTGGGTGGGGGGTGGCTGTCTGCGCTGGGGGGGCATTGCTGCCTTGGTCCTCCGTCGCTGGGCGGGGGCCAAGTGCCCCTGCGGATGTGGGGACTCCGGGACCCTTGGGGTGTCCGCCGGGGTGGCCTCGGGGGGGGGTGGGGCCGGGTCCGGGGAGCGGGCCTCCCCTGACCGGGGGGTGCACGGGCGGGCGCGACGGCGGGGTGGCACCATTCCCAGGTATCTATGTCTTATGTTGTCAGTATGAATGGGAGGATGTTGGACCGTTTCCCCCTCCGTCTGGGGGCTCCGGCGGCGCCGGGGGCGCCCTTGGAGGTACGGTGGGGCCCTTGCCCGGCTCGGGGGGCCGGCCCCCGTCTACTGGACGGCCGGTGGGGGGACGCGGGTGTCTTATCAGGGCCGGCTTTGCTGGTCCTGCTCCCTGGCTTCGGCCTCCGCTCCCCCTCTTGCCCCCCCTACACGATTCATACGCACATAGGCGAAAGGCGGGGGGTCCGGGTCGTGGGGGGCACTGTCCCGCGGGGCCTGGCATTCCCCGCCTCACGGTTTTAACAGCAAAATAGACACTGCACATTCAACACTTAATAAATACATTTGACAAGGACACGTAGTTCGGGAGGGGGGGGGGTCTGTGTCAATCGATACTTGGCCCTCCCTCCTCCCTGTTTTTATGGCATTAATCACATGCACTCAACACAAGGGGCGGGAGGGGGTCCCACATCACCCGCGTTCCCTCACCGGCCTGGGCCTGGGACGGGTGGGTCGGGTTACCCGGGCCTGGCGGGGCCCGCCGTGCAGCCTGGGGTGCCTTCTGGCGGTGCTGGATCCCCCCGGGGAGGGGGAAACGGTGCGTGATTGTATGTCTGTGTCGGTGAGAATGCGGTATGGAAGGGTCCTGCCATGGAGGATTTGAGCCTCCATTGGCAGGACATCAAAAACTTAATAATTTATCAATATTATATTATACAAAGATGGTTATTATTATTATTATTATTAGTATTATTATTAGTATTATTATTATTATTATGTATAGTATATTATATTATTATTAGTATAGGTATCGGATAGGTGAATGGATGAATGAATGGGATGCCTGGGTCTGGGGCCCTCCGTTGTCGGGCCTGCGCGGGTGTCGCCTTGTTGGGGGGTTCCCTCTCTCCGGGCCCGTCTCCGGTTCCCCCCCGCTGCCTCTACGGCGGGGCGCCCCTCTGGTCTTGGAGGGCCACTTTCGTGGGGGACGGGTGCGCCTGCCCGCGTCGGCGGCCGGGGCGGCTCTGTCTCTCCGGGCAGGCTGGCCCCCTGCCGGGTGGGGGTCGTTGGCCTGAAGGGTGAGGGCCTCCTGGCCGCGTGTCCGGCCCGGACCGGGTGGCCGGGGATTGCCTGGGTCGCGGTCCGCCGCCGCGGGATCCCTGGCTGCTTCTTTCCGCGCCGTGGGGGCCCCGCCCGCGGGCCCCCTCGGCCGCCGCCGGGTGGGGGGGGGGGGCCTCGCAGGCGGTGGGTTGCCTCCCTCCTACTTCTCCCCTCTGTGGGGTTGCCGGTGGCCTGGGTTCCGGGCTCTTCCTTGTCGGCCTCTGGTCTCACGGGTGGCGGGGTTGCTCCCCCCCCTCCCCCACTATAGATACACTTCAGGTGGAGCTTTGTTTGGTTTATTACACACACACACACACACACACACACACACACACACACACACACACACACACACACACACACACACACACACACACACACACACATATAGTAATTTAGTCACATGCATACACACACACACACACACACACACACACACACACACACACACACACACACACACACACACACACACATGCATGATCATATACATACACACACACACACATAGACATACACACTGGCTTGTTCACCTGCATGCTGGCTCTCTAGTTTTTGGGTTTAGGTAGCGGTAGCGATAGCTTAGCTCAGACTGCGATCAGATCTCAAGATTTAGGTCGATTGCTGTTCGTGTTTTGGATGGCTCCGTGCCGGTTTCGTGCTTTGTTTGTGGTTTTTTTGTTGCAGATTTCCAGTGCTTGACGTGTGTCTCCGTGTGTTCCTGCTTCCTGGATTGGCAGTGGATGTCGTCACCACCCCCCCCACCCCCTCCCCCCCCCAAAAAAAAAAAAAAAAAAAAAACACTGGGTTTGTATGTGTATATTTATGTATGTGTACGCATATGTGTGCGTATATATATGTATATATTACATATAGTAATAATGCACATATATACACTTTTGGTTTCTACCGTCATGGTATCAATCAATAATATGTGTGCAGACAAGGTAAAAAAAAAAAAAAAAAAAAAAAAAAAAAAAAAAAAAAACAATCAAAAGCTTGTTTTTAAGACATTTAAGGCCTGTATAAAATAGACATTAAATGCCATAATAGGTCCCCTTTAAACAGTAACTTCATATCACGTGTGTGTTTGTGCCAGTGCTTATGTGTGTTTGTGCGTCAGGACAACGGCACGTAATGTGGACCAAAAAGAAAATGACGGACAACGTCACGTCACGTAAGATCTCAAAGAGAGATAGCAGATGCACACTTTTCAAAACTGCATGGGGAGGTATCCTCCACCAAGTGGTAATTGAAAGAACTCAGAGGCCAGAGAGGTTAGGAGAGAATGAGAGGAATAGAGAAAAAAAGTAAAACCCAAGACACTAGGATGACTTTTCACCACCAGAAAAAACCAAGCTCTTATGATGTTTCCCACACAGAGATGCACCAATGTGAAACTAACTTCACATGTGCGCTCTGGTCATTCAGCTGGGAAATGAGGATGGGCTTTGTTTTCTGTTGTGGAAGAACAAGATCCAGCAACATTGATGCAGCGTAAGACAAACGATAAAATAAACAAACACACTTGAGCTAACAAACCCAGTTGTGACGGGATCAGCGGTCCAGCTCACAACGTAAAACTAAACTAGTTTAATGTGTTAAAGTTATAGTCTGTAATGTTGGAGAGCTAGCAAGATTTGAAAGTGGCACCTCCTCTTAGTCCCCCCCTCCTCCCCCTCCTGTCAGCGCTCCGTCCAAAGCCACGCCCCCACAAACTTTGGGGAACGCGCTTTTGCAGGAGTCGAGTTTTCCAGGACATTTTGGACAGCACATTTTCAACAAAACTACCCCATGTCTCATTCACCTGTAAGCGAGGCCGGTTTTAGGGGGGGGCAGGGGTGGGCTGTGCCCACCCAAACGTGCGTCCTGCCCACCCAATCAAAGTTATGGGGATCCTTTATTTTTTAATAATTTTATTTTTTTATAAATATAAAAAAATATCACAGAATATCTGTACCGTTTCTGATTGGGTGGGCACTGCGCATCATTTTTAGACACAACAATGAACGCATACCGCAAAAGTGGTCTGAAGTCCCAGGAAAATGAGCACAACAGAGAAGTTCAGAACAGCAGACAGAGCTCACACTGAAGGCTGATTTATGGTTCCGTGTTACACCAACGCAGAGCCTACGGCATAGTGTACGCCGTAAGGCTGATTTATGGTTCCGCGTTACACCAACGCAGAATGGTGCGCGTCGCCGCGTACCCTATGGCGTAGGCTACGGCGTAGAGACTCTGCACCGGCGCTCCGCACCAGCGCACCGGCGCACAGGTGCACCGGCGCTCCGCTACTGGGGGTCTGCCACGGACCCCCGTGGCAGACCCCCAGTAGCGGACAACCTGCGCGTAGAATCGCACTTTGGCTTTCTTTTTTTAGCCTTTTTAGCAGGGCGAGCCGTTACATCCGACGTGACCGCCCGATCGCGAGCCGGCGGTGAAGCCGGGAGCGGCGGCGGCCCTCCGATGTCAGGCCGCGGGGGGGGTTACACTGGGACACTCTGAGCCGAGGAAGACCCGTGGGAAGCGGACACGGGGGCTGGAGGCAGCTGGAAGCAGAGGCAGGCTGGAGGCAGAGACGAGACGAAAGGGCGCATGAGACGGAGGGGGGCGTGGGCGGGACTTAAAATGAAGGCATCTGATTGGTTCTTTCCCCCCTGCCAAGCCTCTGGTCCTGGACCAATCCGTTTCATTCGGACCGCAGAAAACAGATTGGTTAGAGTTTTTACAGGATTAAAACTGTCAGAGAGGTCGGATGTTTTTCTTTCCTTTTTCTGAACACATTATTCACTGGCTACTCTCAGGATGGAAGGACCATTTCACCCAGTATAACAATAAATGTTTTTGAATACGATCACAGACTATACCTTTAACTAAGTTTCTCTGCCCAGACCCAAAACAGCCTGTTACATGGATTATTGTAATTGAAGAAAAAGGTGGTTTGGTCTGGCCGGTCAGCGTTCCTTGGTGAACAGCTGGATGCTTACGCTCTGCAGGTGATCCTGATAAAGAGTGGCTCTCTCTCTCCTGCTCTCCTCATCTCAGTATGGATGAGGTTTCAGGCTTCAGTTCCAGGTCGGTCCAAAGCCGTTCACATCAAGGCATGCAAGGGTCCTTCGTTCAGCTCATCTGGGGCTCAGAACGTTTTCGGGTCACTCGTTGCAGCGCTACAGATTATGGTTGCCATTTCAAGGCAGTCAGACGCTTCTTCTGGCGCAAAAATGGAGAAGGCCGCCCCATAGCTAGTAGCTCTTTTTTTTTTTTTTTTTTTTTTTTTTTTTTTTACCTTGTCTGCACACATATTATTGATTGATACCATGACGGTAGAAACCAAAAGTGTATATATGTGCATTATTACTATATGTAATATATACATATATATACGCACACATATGCGTAGACATACATAAATATACACATACAAACCCAGTGTTTTTTTTTTTTTTTTTTTTTTTTTTTTTTGGGGGGGGGGGTGGGGGGGGGGGGGGGGGGGGTGACGACATCCACTGCCAATCCAGGAAGCAGGAACACACGGAGACACACGTCAAGCACTGGAAATCTGCAACAAAAAAACCACAAACAAAGCACGAAACCGGCACGGAGCCATCCAAAACACGAACAGCAATCGACCTAAATCTTGAGATCTGATCGCAGTCTGAGCTAAGCTATCGCTACCGCTACCTAAACCCAAAAACTAGAGAGCCAGCATGCAGGTGAACAAGCCAGTGTGTATGTCTATGTGTGTGTGTGTGTATGTATATGATCATGCATGTGTGTGTGTGTGTGTGTGTGTGTGTGTGTGTGTGTGTGTGTGTGTGTGTGTGTGTGTGTGTGTGTATGCATGTGACTAAATGACTATATGTGTGTGTGTGTGTATGTGTGTGTGTGTGTGTGTGTGTGTGTGTGTGTGTGTGTGTGTGTGTGTGTGTGTGTGTGTGTGTGTGTGTAATAAACCAAACAAAGCTCCACCTGAAGTGTATCTATAGTGGGGGAGGGGGGGGAGCAACCCCGCCACCCGCGAGACCAGAGGCCGACAAGGAAGAGCCCGGAACCCAGGCCACCGGCAACCCCACAGAGGGGAGAAGTAGGAGGGAGGCAACCCACCGCCTGCGAGGCCCCCCCCCCACCCGGCGGCGGCCGAGGGGGCCCGCGGGCGGGGCCCCCACGGCGCAGAAAGAAGCAGCCAGGGATCCCGCGGCGGCGGACCGCAACCCAGGCAATCCCCGGCCACCCGGTCCGGGCCGGACACGCGGCCAGGAGGCCCTCACCCTTCAGGCCAACGACCCCCACCCGGCAGGGGGCCAGCCTGCCCGGAGAGACAGAGCCGCCCCGGCCGCCGACGCGGGCAGGCGCACCCGTCCCCCACAAAAGTGGCCCTCCAAGACCAGAGGGGGCGCCCCGCCGTAGAGGCAGCGGGGGGGACCGGAGACGGGCCCGGAGAGAGGGAACCCCCCAACAAGGCGACACCCGCGCAGGCCCGACAACGGAGGGCCCCAGACCCAGGCATCCCATTCATTCATCCATTCACCTATTCGATACCTATACTAATAATAATATAATATACTATACATAATAATAATAATAATACTAATAATAATACTAATAATAATAATAATAATAACCATCTTTGTATAAAATAATATTGATAAATTATTAAGTTTTTGATGTCCTGCCAATGGAGGCTCAAATCCTCCATGGCAGGACCCTTCCATACCGCATTCCCACCGACACAGACATACAATCACGCACCGTTTCCCCCTCCCCGGGGGGATCCAGCACCGCCAGAAGGCACCCCAGGCTGCACGGCGGGCCCCGCCAGGCCCGGGTAACCCGACCCACCCGCCCCAGGCCCAGGCCGGTGAGGGAACGCGGGTGATGTGGGACCCCCTCCCGCCCCTTGTGTTGAGTGCATGTGATTAATGCCATAAAAACAGGGAGGAGGGAGGGCCAAGTATCGATTGACACAGACCCCCCCCCCTCCCGAACTACGTGTCCTTGTCAAATGTATTTATTAAGTGTTGAATGTGCAGTGTCTATTTTGCTGTTAAAACCGTGAGGCGGGGAGTGCCAGGCCCCGCGGGACAGTGCCCCCCACGACCCGGACCCCCCGCCTTTCGCCTATGTGCGTATGAATCGTGTAGGGGGGGCAAGAGGGGGAGCGGAGGCCGAAGCCAGGAAGCAGGACCAGCAAAGCCGGCCCTGATAAGACACCCGCGTCCCCCCACCGGCCGTCCAGTAGACGGGGGCCGGCCCCCCGAGCCGGGCAAGGGCCCCACCGTACCTCCAAGGGCGCCCCCGGCGCCGCCGGAGCCCCCAGACGGAGGGGGAAGCGGTCCAACATCCTCCCATTCATACTGACAACATAAGACATAGATACCTGGGAATGGTGCCACCCCGCCGTCGCGCCCGCCCGTGCACCCCCCGGTCAGGGGAGGCCCGCTCCCCGGACCCGGCCCCACCCCCCCCGAGGCCACCCCGGCGGACACCCCAAGGGTCCCGGAGTCCCCACATCCGCAGGGGCACTTGGCCCCCGCCCAGCGACGGAGGACCAAGGCAGCAATGCCCCCCCAGCGCAGACAGCCACCCCCCACCCAGGCAGGGCCGGGCCCTCCGGGTGGGACCCCCACGCCCACGGCCCCGCCCCCCCCGGGAGGCCCGGAGACGCCCCAGCCACAGCCCCCCGCCCGAGCCCTCCCCAGCCACCCCCCCCCCACCGCCATGAGGTAACCCCCCCCACAGGCCCCCAAGGCCCCCACCGGCTAGGGACAGGGCCCCGCGGCCCCCCCCCACCGCCCCCCAGGGGCCACCCGAGGCCCGCGCCCCAGACCCCCCAAGCCGACCCCCAACCCCAAGGGCTACGAGATCACCACCCCCCCCGCCCCCACTAGGTAACGAAGCCAATAAACGGGGACCACAGAGAGTGCAATTCAGCCGAATGTTGTTCAGTGGAGGCAGACATTATCTCACTACTAATATGATCTGATAAAAGATTCCTAAAATGGTTGATACATAAACTGGATTTTTGTTTCCAATTTACTAGAATGGTTTTCTTTGCGATACATAAGGCAGTGAGAACCCGGTGTGTCCAATTAGGATCTATTTGAGTGTCTCCCAGGTGACCTAATATACATACCGTGGGGCACACTGGGATTCTGTGGTTGATCCATGTGGATAAATCCTCACAAATCTCCTTCCAGAACCTCTGTACCGGTGTACAGAACCATAAAGCATGCATATAATTATCTGGGGTGTTCTCTGTGCACTGTGAACAGATATTAGAGGTGACAAAGCCCATCTGGAACATCCTTTGTCCAGTATAATGTATTCTATGAAGAACTTTGTACTGTATAAGTTGTAGGTTTGGGTTTTTAGTCATAGTAAACGTATTTAAGCATATTTGTGACCAAGAAAACTGGTCGGTATTAAGAGAGAGATCCGCCTCCCACTTAGAGATCGGGAGAGAGACTGAATCGTCCAGTTTAGACACTAACCTGTAGAGTTTTGATAACAACTTTAAAGTGCTTAGATTCAATAAATCTATTATCTTAGCGGGAAGTTTTAAATCTAATTGGCTAATTTTGTATGTTTTATTTATTATTGCCTTAAGTTGTTGATACTCTAAAAATGTATTCCTGCTAACTCCGTATTGAACAATAAGTGTATTGAAAGGTACAAACTGTCCTCCTACAATTACGTGCTGTAAGTACCGTATTCCTTGATCTCTCCATTGAACGAAGTTAACCATCTTTTTATCCTTTTTCACGATGTCTGGGTTGTTCCATATGGGTGTACGGTCACATGGAAAAAGTGAAATTTTAGCTATTTTAAGAAATTCCCACCAAGCTGATAAAGTTGTGCTAATATTAATGCTTTTGAAACATTGATGACGTTTGATACTTTGACTAATAAATGGTAACTCTGAGATTTCTAGTTCATTACAAAACACTTGCTCTGAGTCCAGCCATTGACTATCTAAAGGATGATCTTTTGACCATTTTACAATATACTGTAACTTACTGGCTATGAAGTAATACTGAAAATTAGGTAATTCTAAACCTCCATATTCTTTGGATTTTTGCAATGTCTTTAAACTAATACGTGGAGTTTTATTTTTCCACAGAAATTTTGATACATATGAGTCCAACGATTTAAACCAGGAAAGAGGGGGTTTGCATGGTATCATTGAGAAAAAATAATTTACTTTTGGTAAAACCATCATTTTAATGGTGGCTATTCTACCCATGAGCGAAATGGGGAGAGAGCTCCATCTGGAAAGATCATCTTCTATTTTCTTTATAAGCTGAACATGATTTAATTTTATTAACTCTGACAACCTAGGGGAGATGTTTATGCCTAAATATCTAATGTTCCCTGATTGTAATTGAGTATTGGTTATATTCCTAAAATTGCAGTTAACACACAAAACAGTGGATTTAGACCAATTAATAGAATAATCAGACAGAGATGAAAATCCCTCTATAAGTGCAATTGTCTGTGATAGTGAAGATCGTGAGTTCTGGAGGAAGAGGAGTACGTCATCCGCATAAAGACTTATTTTGTGCTCTAATATTTTACATTGTATACCTTTAATATTTTGATTTTGTCTAATAGCTGCTGCTAAAGGTTCAATAAATATTGCAAATAATGAGGGAGAGAGAGGGCAACCCTGTCTAGTGCCTCTTTGCAAGGTAAAACTTGTAGAGATTTGATCATTTGTCCTTACACGTGCCTTGGGAGAGCTGTATAATATTTTTATCCAGTCAATGAAAGATTCGCCAAATCCAAATTTATGCAAAGTTGCCAATAGAAACTTTCAATTTACCTTATCAAATGCTTTTTCCGCGTCTAAGGATATAATAGTAGTCTCCTGTTTATTGATACTCGAATAGTCTATAATATTTAATAATCTGCGAATATTAGTAGACGAATGTCTACCTTTAATGAAGCCTGTTTGATCTGGATGTATAATAGAAGGGGTGACTCTTTTCAGACGTTCAGTAATGGCCTTGCTAATTATTTTAAGGTCTACATTTATCAATGAAATTGGGCGGTAGCTCGATGGGAGCAAGGGATCCTTGTCCGGTTTTAATAAAAGACTAATATTAGCAGAGTTCATATTTAAGGGTAAGCTTTTATTCTCCCTAGCATTTAGAATCATTTTATAAAATGTTGGTGCTAATATACTCCAGAATTCCTTGTAAAATTCAGCTGGGAAACCATCTGGGCCCGGAGCTTTATTATTGGGCATATGTTGAAGAGCTTCATGGAGTTCTCCTATTGAGAGCGGTGAGTCTAAATTCGTAACCTGTTCCTGATGTAACTTCGGCAGATTAATGTCTCCAAGAAACTCATTAATGGATTGATCAGATGGTTCAATTTGTGACGAGTATAATTTATAGTAAAAGTCTCTAAAGACTGAATTTATTAAACAGGGATCATGTGTAACTCCCCCTGACTGGTCCTTAATGGATGTTATGGTTGTTTTTTCTTTGTTTATTTTTAATTGATTGGCTAAGTATTTTCCCGATCTGTTAGCATGTGCAAAGTTTTCCAGGCGAAGCCTTTGTACTAGAAACTGTGTTTTTGCGTCAATTATTTTATTTAATTCTATTTTAGTTTTCCTTATTCTGTTAAGGATACGTTCGTCTGCAGAGGTCTGGAAGGCCTCCTCTAGCGTCTTTATTTCACACTCTAATTCTTTTGTTTTTAAGTTGTCTTTTTTTTTCTTATTTGAAGAAAAGGAAATTATTTTGCCTCGCATTACTGCTTTTCCTGCTTCCCATAGAACGCTCGCTGAAATTTCCGGCTGGTCGTTATTTTGTAAAAATATATCCCATTCTTTCTTAAAGAAATTAATAAAGTCGGGGTCTTTTAGCAATGATGTATTAAATCTCCAAACTTTGGAGGATGATACGCTCCCCCTCTTCCCCAGAGTGAAAGAAACAGGTGCGTGATCGCTAATAATGATTGGGTGAATTTGTGATTCTGAGATATCTCTCATCAGAGAGCTACTGACTAAAAAATAATCTAACCTAGAATATGAGTGATGAACGGCTGAGAAAAAAGTGTAGTTCCTAAGGGTTGGGTGTAGAGAGCGCCATGTATCGCAAAGACCCAGATCATTCATGTATTGCTTAACAATACTTGCTGACTGCCAACTCCTGTGTCCGCCTGCATTACTGAGCCTGTCCACTCCAGGGTCCAGAACCATGTTGAAGTCTCCTCCGATGATGACTGTGTTGTCTAGGTGAGCAGAAAGTGAGGTGAAAAAAGAGTGAAAAAACGAGGAATCATCAACATTTGGGCCATATACATTAGAAATACATAAATTCAAGCTTTGAATTTGCAAGACTAAAATTAAATATCTACCCTCTGAGTCAATGTGAGTGTCCTTTACGGTGAAATTTACTCTTTTATTAATGAGAATTGCTACCCCTCTTTGTCTGGAGTTGTAACAGGCGCAGAAAACATGCGGAAATTGTGCCGTGGCCAATGCATCTACCGAAGCTTTAACTAAATGAGTTTCTTGCAGTAGGACAATGTCCGCCTGCAGAGTTTGTATGTGGTTAAGAAGTTTTAATCTCTTTGCCGTGTTCCCGGCTCCGTTTACGTTCCAGGTGACAAACTTTAATTTATCCATAATCCAATCATTGAAAGTAACATTATATGTAAGTGGTAATGTTGCATGAAAAGTTGTGGTATGTGTGTGTGCCATGTTATTCTAGATGTGTGAAATGTGTGTTTGTACCAATTTACCAAACCGAGAAAGAAAGTGCAGCAGAGTGGGACATAGAGGGAAAAAAGAAAAAAAAAGGGGAAAGGGAGTGAGGTGGGGGGGAGGGAGATAATTCTAAACATGATAGAAAAAGAAATAGAGAAAATAAGAAAAAGAGAGAGAAAGGCAGTCACCAGTGTGAGCCTATAACTTACCGAGACTAGCAGAGCAAGAATTATTAATACATTAATATATACCGAGAATATTTTATGAAACTATATCTAATCTAATCACCAAGTGTTTATGTAACTATATCTGACCTAATCACC
The DNA here is from genome assembly GCF_033807715.1 of Cololabis saira. Taxonomy (NCBI): domain Eukaryota; kingdom Metazoa; phylum Chordata; class Actinopteri; order Beloniformes; family Belonidae; genus Cololabis; species Cololabis saira. The sequence continues at coordinate 30,078,628 of NC_084597.1, read as the reverse complement.
AGTTAGTAAGAAAGAAAGAGAGGAAAAGAAAGTAAATTTTGTACTCATCCTTTTTAGAAGAGCCAGGGCGTGATGTTGGAGTCGCGGTACAGTTGTCCGTTCACGTACAGCTTGTCCACGGTGATGACAGCACGAGATCCCTCCGTCATGAACCTCCTCCGGACCGGGAAGAGGACTCGGCGACGGTCCAGGATCTCCCGGGGGAACTGGTCGTTCACGGAGAACGGCAATCCGCGTAGCTGTGGCCCCCGTCTTCTCACAAGCTCTTTGTCTTTATAGTGTTCGAATTTAGCAACAATGGGCCTGGGTCTCTGGGCTTCGGGTCTTCTTCCTCCTAGGCGATGGACGCGGTGAAACGTGATGGAGTTCGCCAGGTCTTCTGGAAGCTTCAGGTGGTTCCGGATGAAATCCTGGACGGATTGTTCAGGATCTTCATCAGGTTTCTCCGGGATCCCCGAGAACACCAAGTTGTCCCTCATGGAACGAGCTTGAAGGTCTAAAACGGCCTCCTTTAAAGATTTATTTTCATTTTGGAGTCGGCTAAAACCCTCTGACATGGATTTCATCGACTTCTTCAGATTGGTGTTTTCAGCCATCAATTTTTCCACCTGCTGGTTACCGTATTCCACAGCTTCTCTTAATGACTGGAATTCCTTGTGCAGGACTTCCACCAGGGATAAACGGGAGTCATGGGAGGCCAAGCGGGTGTCAATGGACCTCAGAATGTCCTCGGTGGTATTTCCTGGAGGAGAGGTTGCTCCAGGGGAATCCTCAGGACGGCAACGCTTCGGCGTGGAGGAAGCGCCAGAGGACGCGCCCCCAGACTTCTTCACCATGACAAATCTCTCAAAATACTCGTCTATAGATGCGTCTAAAGATTCGCTTTGCTCCAGGTTGGGTTCGGAATTATATAATCTAACTATAAACTACCCTTTCGTTATTTTAAACTGAGAATATAATCGTTTTTAAAGCATTTATTGAAAACGAAAGTATTACCTCGCCATATTGGATTCTGCTGCCTCGTTCTCGCGATACTACCACATCTCGTGGTGCGTTCGCTAGTAGCTCTTAATGCTAAAATAGGAGCTGTGGCCTTCTTCATAGCTCACAGATAACTCCATGGGACAGTGGACAGGGCTGAGGGAGAAGAGAGAGAAAGAGAAAGAGAGAAGGGGGAGCCTGCTCTTTATAGCCTGGCCTGGGCTGCCATAAATCGGTGAGGGCCTCTCCTGCGTTTTGATGTCCATGCCCAATGAGGAGGCTATTCATTATCACTGAAGGGCCGTAAATGCAAAGCCTGCCAGGGCTTTGAGTCAAAATGGAGTTTTCCTTTGTTTCAAACCATGTGGTCAGCTGTAAGAAATTGAGGCTAACCTCAGAGTTGGGCCTCAAGTCTTTCCATGTTCAACACAGGACTGTGGCCCAACATTGTTAATTTTAATGGTGGAGATTGGTGGTGGAGTGAAAAGACTATAACCAGTACCTCTTTATTTCACCAGAAGAGGCTTGTTATAACTCACTGCTGCCCCATAACTACGAACATTAACTCTTCCCTTCTCTTGTCTGCTTGCTTTATCTTATAATGAGTGAAAATAGTACCACAACAGTGGCATTATTCTGCTCAGACAGGTCTAAAACGATGTAATCCTACTTCTCCTGACACAGCCTACAAAGATCAGAATTTATTTCTGCTGCAGACTTAGAAAAGGTCATCCGTTGGTTATTATTTTAACTGTTCCAGCTACTACGTTATAGCAGTGGAAGCAGGCAAAACACATGAACCCTTGAATCACTATTATAGATGGACAAAGGCACAGGAAGGTTTGGTTTCTTAGACAAAAAGTCAAATGTACAAAATGTGCACAAACTGTATAACCCCTGCTGTGAGGTTCAATAAGTCTCCCAAACAGCTTAGGGTTGTTAATTTAAAGTGTCCCACTGTACTATAAAAGTAAAATAAAAGTGTTAGATGCCAGTACTACCACATCTAATTTCATGTTTTAAAAGTACGGTACTGTAAATTGGAGTACAGTGAATGACAGTAGTGGTACTAGGTTACACATTACAAACACATGGCCGTGTAATTATAAAGGGTTATAAAATCTGCTATCCTGCATAAATTCACATTAATCTCGGAAAGGCCAGTGATCAAGTCAAGTTACCAAACTCCAGTCCGGTCTTGAGTCCCCAGGGCTTGAGTCTGTCAAGTCCAAGTCATAAAAAGGAAGCCTAAATTGAGTCCAATTTAAGTATCTCTTGGCATTCATGTTCTTGTTACATTTCAAAAACACAACTCTCATGAAAATGTTTACTCTTCCTTGCACAGCACTTCTTCTTTGATTGCCTGATAGCTACATGGATTGCATGTTTATAGCCTAGTTCTTGGCTGTTTTTAATTTTGTCCAAAGCCACCTTCCAGATGATATCTGAAGCTCAAAGCTGTCCCCATCATCTCCTTACTGGCTCTTTTACAGATGGAAAACTCAGCAGGGCACAATAAATCAGTAAAAGCAAAACAGTCAAGCAAAACCTGGCATTTACTGTAAGTGACATTACTTTTTTCCAAAACATGTATAACAAAAAGTGGAACAAACTCATATTGAACCTAATATCAGGTCCGAGTCAAGACATGAGTCTCTAAAATTACGACAAATTATGAGTCAAATTTGAGTTTTTCAAGTTTGAAAAAAGAATGCTTTACTTCATCTTGTAGCAACATCCATTCATTTTCTTTACCCGTTTTATCCTTTGCAGGGTCACGTGCGTCTGCTGGAGCCTATCCCAGCTCATTACAGGTGAGAGGCAGGGGTTCACCCTGGACAGGTCGCCAGTCTATCGCAGGGCCACATATAGAAATAGACAACCATGCACACTTATGGCGCTTTTCCACTAGTACGGTAGCCCGACTCGGCTCGTCACGCATCGTCCCGGCTCCGCCCGCTTTGTCCTCGTTTGTTTTTCCAAAGCCAAGTGAGAAGTGGGCAGGTTGGGGTGAAGCTGCTGTGACGTACTCGATTGCGCAACCCCTTTGTTCGTGTCGGCGCTGATCAGAAATCAGCTGGAGCCGCGAGCGGCTGAGAGTAAAACACAGCTCCTGGTGGATCTGATCGTTCCTTATCACCCGTCTACATCCCTTTTTTAATTCTCTCGTCAGCCACCAGGTTTATGAACATCTGCACCTCAGAGTTGGATCACCAAACAGACGTTTGCGCTTCATAATAAAATCGCCGCGAGCCGCCAGTCGCTCTCGCGCTGACTCCCGCTTGATTCAAACGTCTGACGGCCCCGCCCCCCGACCAATCAGTGGCGTGGAGGGTGGTGATGTCAGATATAGTGCCGGCTCAGCACGCTTTGAACCTCAGCAGAAAAGATACAGAAAAAGTATCTGCTTGGCACGGCTCCACCCGCCTTGGCCCGTAGTGGAAAAGCGCAAGACGGGGGCGTGGCGGGTATAAGCGCGCTGAGTAGATACTAGTGGAAAAGGGTCATTACACTCACACCTACGGGGAATTTAGAATCATCAATTAACCTTGTATGGATGTCTTTGGACTGTGGGGGGAAGCCGGAGTACCCGGAGAGAACCCACACAAGCACGGGGAGAACATACAAACTCCTCACAGAAAGCCTCCGTCGGGCTCGGGTGTCAAACCAGGAACCTTCTTGATGTGAGGCAACAGTGCTAATCACTAAGCCACCGATGCAGCAACATGTGCTTAGAAAATAGAATAAAAATCATACTGAACTACACTAATAGAGCTACTACAATCAGAGCACAGTTGTTATTGCTGTCATCATATCATTCACCAACAAGAATGTTTAAAGCATTTACATTTGGCCATCTGGTCTTTCATGGGGGGTCGTCATCAATCCAGCAACCCGCTGCACTCGTGGTGCCAGAGCTTCACTAATCTGATATGAGGGAAAATGCTTGTCAGATGTTTGTATAATGACATTAGTGCACCAACTCTTTGATAATGGAATTTACATAAGAAGATTAATATTTAGTTGTAATCTACAGTTATCATGATATATAGCAGAGCATTGTTACAAATCTCCAGCAAATGTACAATAATCCACTAAACAATCAGGTTTTGGCCACAGTGAGCTCTACTTTTCCTCCTATAAAACATGTGCATAGTTCTTGTAGAGATCCAAGTGACATTGATCTTATCTAAAGGGGACCTATTATGAAAAACACGTTTTTTCTTGCTTTAACATATATAAAGTGGTCTCCCCTCAGCCTGCCAACTCAGAGAAGGATGAAAGCAACCCAATTCTGCAGTGTCTGTACACCCGCCCGGATGAACCATCCAGTCTGATGTGGCTTCTATGAGTCATTCAGATTCTGCGCATTTTCGTTACGTAACGAAAATGCAAACCACGCCCACAACTATAAAACCGTGTAACTGCATGCGAGTGGCCGACTATCGCGTAGCACTGCGTGACATCGGACGCTCTCTGTCCATCTCCCTCCAGCCAGCTGCCACTTTATCGAGGTTTTTGTAGTGAAATGAGGAGGTATCATAGAGATAACTTCTCATTTCAACTAACTGGATCAGCCGTTCCTCATCCGTGACTGTTTCCTACAGCGCTTTCAAGCGGCTTTCAACGCGAGCGACAGGAAGAAAATAGAAGCCTGCATTCGACAAATATTCAGCTCAAAACGGCGCTCCGCATCGTGCTGCGCAGCGCTGCGTCACTGCGGACAGTTAGGACAGTCCAATAGAAAATAAAGCAATGGAATTGATTTTGTCGCTGACGCTCGCATCGCATGCAGTTATGACACGGTAACTCCGCTTCCGCCATTTTTTCGTAGCGGTGTATTGCGTCATTCAGGCAGCCAATCAGCACAGTGCCTCATTATCATAGCCCCGCCCACTCAGAATCCTGCATAGATAATGAGGTTAGAGAATGGGATGCTAAAGACATGGCTCAGAGGCTGAATTTCTAATTTATTTAAGACATTCAAGGCCTGTTTAAAATAGGTATTAGATGCCATAATAGGTCCCCTTTAACTAAACGTTCCCCTGTTAACATTTAGTATATTTATGTGCAGGGCTCGAGTAGCCTCCCACTATATTTTTGAGTCAAAGGCTAGGGTGGGAACTGTGGAGTAGAGTAGAGTGATAATAGATAAACCACACAACACAATACATTTAAACATGACTTCGTTTTTATCAAAAACTTTGCACCATCACACATACAAATGTCAAATAAACAACATGAAAAACAGCTGTTATTAATGTTGCAAACTAAAAATAAGAACCTATAACCTAATTAACAAATGGCAACAACAGCTGTGAGTGGTTCGAAATGTAACACTAATAAATAAATAATAAATAAATAGGAGTCAGGAATGTTGCAATCCTGAACATCATGTGGAGGGGTAATGCCGATGTGACACTGGTGCCCATCAGTTCTTCCAGACGCGAAGCACAGACATTGGCGACTTCAGAGAGCAAGGGCTCGAGGGATGCTGCTTGGCAGTGTTCAGTGAGTCTCACAGACCACGGCAGTGTAAGTGATGCACTGGGAGTGGAGTTGTTGGACTCTAGGTCATTAGTAGCATCCTCCTTAAATAATTTAAGGAATGCAACTACGCTTTTCAGCGTGTTCGCATTAATTTGCGCAATCCGGTCATACTGGTTATTGCCCAGCAGTAACGTGGAGATCTCTTCATGCTGTTGCAGTATGGAATCCAGCATATCGTAATTTGAATTCCATCGGGTCTCGATGGATTGCTTGAGGGATTTTTTCAAGCTGCTTTGCAGACCTGAATGATTGAAATACTTCACCAACTTTTTTGAATTGGTCAACAGTTCAGACAGCTCAGCACTTTCAGCCAAAACACCTGGTGCGAATGCACTTGACAGAGTGACGTTCCGGATGTGCGCGTTAGTTCAGCCTGGTGTATCCACGCAGAGTGGCGACTATGTTGGCTCCCCGGTCAGTGACAAATACAACACGGCCAGATAGAAGCGTCTATTCCAAATTCACTTGAGTTTCTGGAATAGCAGGCTCCTGATATTCTCCCCCGTCTTTGACACACCACTCTCAAAGGAAGCCGCAAACAGCACCCTGGAAACGAGGTTGAGTTGTTGTTCGTATAATGGATGGTGCCGGAAGTTTTATGGTAATCCTCCGTCCATACATCAGTTGTGATGGCGCATCCATATGTTTCTATGATGGGCTTTATCTCCGCTACCACTGACGCCTGCAGTGCTTGTGCTCGCCCCTCGATGTGTCTGGATACAGTGGTTGGATGAGGAAAAACATCTTTCCATCAAATTGGCCATATTTAGCGGCGACGTTAACAAAGTGCTGGGATATGTCAGTAAAGCCTTTCCCGGCGACAAAGTCATATGGCCTTAGGTCGAGACAACACACTTCCACACATTTCTCAGTTGTTTCTTGTTTAATGTGTGTAGGGAGAACTTTTTTATCGCTGAAAAGCAGCTTACTTTGACCGGGGAGAATAGAGCAGGCGTGTCGCCTCAAACCCGAGGTGCCGGATTTGTGTCCATTGTAAACTAGAATCTTCGCACATTTGTCACAACTAACAAAGACCAGTTTTTTTCCATCTTTGTCACACACAATTGAGAACTTTTTCCAAATGTCCGACTTTCCTTGCTTTGTCTTTGCTTGGAAAATACCTTGTTTGAGGTTCTTTATCACGTAATTTATGTCCATCTTCCCGCTAGGCTAGGCCGGCCCCGATCCCGCAGTTTTTTTTTTTTAGCCGCCCGCTCCCGCCCGCAGGAAACTTCATCCCGCCTGCTCCCGGGAGATTTGCGTTGGGTCCCGCGGGACCCACCGGGACCCAATCCCAATGCAGCCCTCTACTGTGGAGCATGAACAGAGTGTATAGGCCACTTCAAGTCCAGTTTAAATTTTTACATGCAGGAATTGGCTCAAATTCATCTGCTTTGAAGCCAACGATGAGAAATCAGGTTAAATTTAATTTCAGTTGGACTAAGATGTTTACGTGCATTTTAAAAATGCAGTTTCAGTGGGACTGATGCAATAATGTGATAATCTTCTAACATAATGTAAACGCACTGCTTGTTTTTATATCTCAGTTAACAGTAGCTGCTTTTAAGGGGTAGAGTCTGATTCACAACTGCATTCCATTTATGCAATTATCTTTTGAATTTAGTTTCGTTAATTTAGTTAGGATGGAATACTCTAAATACATCATATATACATATATGTATATATGTATATATATATATATATATATATATATATATATATATATATATCTTATAAGGCCTTGTTAGCCTCAAATAAAGAGTTTTTGGTTTGGTAGCCAGTTCAGACACCCAAGTATATGCTCTAAAGCAGAAATAATTATTTCGTCACACGGTATGTCCCCTTTAAACCTGTCTTAAACATAAATCCATGCGCTGTACGAGCAGTTGAAAACCTGATATAAATCAGCAAGCTTGACAGCATGATTGCTATGAAGAAGGTTCCTGCTTCTTGTTGAATTACAGTGGGTCTATATCTGACTCTTTTGGTCCTTTATTTGGATTGAAAAATATCTAAAAGGTGCAGAAAACCATGAGGAAAGATGTAGTCCACAGCAGGATGTAATCATTTATTCATATCACGCTTCTGTCATTGGGCAGATGCCTTATGACAGGGGTCACCAATCCTGGTCCTCGAGGGCCGGTGTCCCTGCAGGTTTTAGATGTTTCCCTGCTTCATTGCACCATGATACAAGTGACTGTGTCATCAACAGAACTATTGAGACTTTGATGACAAGCTGATGACGATGATTAATTAGAATCAGGTGTGTTAAGGCAGGGAAACATCTAAAACATGCAGGACACCGGCCCTCGAGGACCAGGGTTGGTGACCCCTGCCTTATGATATTCATTCATTATCAAATTATGATGTTGTTTATGCTGTGGGAAAGGCACAAAACTATTTCTTTATAAATCCCTAATTAGGTCAGCCTGTGGTAATGACCCATAATTTTTTATCTATTTATTCTTTATTATATTATTAATATAATAATATATTCATTTTTATTTTTTATTTGTATGAGAAGAAATGTTGAATGTAAAATTAAATGATTTATAAAAAAAAACTAAAAAAAAAAGACATTGTTGATGATGGATATGTTGACTTACTGCTTCTCTTTTCCCCTTTCTCTTTATTTTAGACAGCTTGGTGTAGTATGATTAAAAACATGAACAGCTAAATGCTTTGTTGTAAAACTTTAATAATGCAGCTGTCCCCCAATCTAACCTGCTCAATTTAACATTTAAAGAGCAAGAGCAATGCTATTAATCCTCTGTTCAGCCTCTAGACACAGATTCCTTCTACATCACTTAGTTACATTGCTGTCTGATGATGTATGGGTCACTGGTAGTGGAGATGTTTCGGTTCATCCCACTGCTGCAAAAGCAGCCATGCAGACTTATGCAGTGAATATCCCAACACGAGGACAAACCACAGCTCCAACATTGTTTGAGGATGTCCATACAAAAAGGAGGATCTTGTAAAGAGTGAATGTGTACAGAATCACCATAAAACTTGTCAAATGTGCAAGCTTGTTAATGTAAACCAGAATCAAGCATCAAGACAATTAAAACTGTAACTACAATGTGTTGTGAATAATGAATATGGCTTTGTAATTTTGCTAGAATGAACTCCTTACTAACGCAAGGTTTTGGTCACAATCCCACCAGGATATACTATTCTATTTGAATATCCTACCAGTTAATGAGGGAGCAAGTGTAACACTGTACAACCCATATTAGAATAAGTTGTGGTGGTATGGAATATGCAAATTATTATTGTTAAAATGTACAGTACACAGTAAGCCTTGAAGCACTTTTATAAAACCTTAAAATTGAATAGTTTAGGGCTAAAGGGTAAAAAGGAACAGCATGTCAAACAGCTGATTGTAATTATGCCTTGGTACAAGAGCAGTATCCTCAAAAGGCTTTTGTTTTTGAGGAGCACGGATGAGCAGAGGATCTCTAGTTTGCCAGGAAATGGATGAGAAAATGACTGAAGTGTTTAAAAACAATTTTCTTTAAAGACAGATTGAAAGGGCTTTGCATATTTCTCCATATCCACTGCATAATACTATTAAATGATGCAAGAAATGTGAAGGAATTTCAGTGCATAAAGTGCAAGAGTGCAAATCTCAGTTACTCACCTGTAACCTCTAATCCCTTTAGGTGGCGCTGCATTAAGAACCATCTTTCAACCATCATATAAGCACATGGGTAAGGGATTACTTCTACTTTAACCTTTCTTCTTCACTACAATACAGCTGTAAATGCACAATTAACACTTAAAACCTAACTGTGCATAAAAGGAGCCATATGGGAACTGTGTCTATAAAATCTATATTAAAATCAATACAATGATGTCACTGTTTGTTACTTCCTGTTTTATTTTGAAGCCTGTGTCTTTGTGTTTGAGTTCTGGTTTTCACATTCCTGTTTCCCATCTGCCCTGATCTTCTGCACCTGTGTCTCGTTAACCCTTGTGTATATCTGGTCTTGTCTTTCCCTTGCTCCCTGCTGGTCTGTATTGTTTGTGCCTCTGTGTTTTCTGCCCAGGTTTTTTGTAGTTTTGGATTCTTGTTTTAAGCTTTGGTTTTTGTATCCTGTTCGGCAATGCTTTGGTTTGGTTTTGACTATTAAATCTCTACTTTTTGAAACTCCTGCCTCCTGGCCTCTCCTGCATCTGGGTCCTACCCCAACCGCACCGTGACAGAACGGACCAGCCACTATGGACCCAGCGGGAGAGTATATTACTCCAAGAGGCAGAGGAGAATATGCGCCGTGTTGAGGAGGAGAAGTCCCCCTTCTGGGGAACACGCATGGCTCGAGACGGGCCCAGGTGTTCCTGAGTTGGTCCCGGACGCACTTCAGCCGACATCCAGGCCCCTGCCAAGAACCCGGTGTCCCCTTCAGCCGACGCCGAGGATTTTGTGTCCCCCGAAGTCGACCCCTAGGACCCTGCCCAGGACTCTGCTCACGCCACAGCCCAAGCCAAGGTCCCGAGAACGCCCGTCTGCCCAGTTCTGAGAGTTTCCCTCTTACCCGTATCGCCGGTCTTCCCGTCCCCGAGGACAGCCCCCTGAACTGTCTCACCGGTCTGCACGGCCCAGTGCCCAGCCCCCCTGAACTCTGACTGTGTTGGCCTGGGATTGTGCTAACCTTTCCTTCATGTTGACACTAGCTTCCAATTTCATCATCTTAATACCAGTAGTTACGATCAGTTCTTTCAAAGTTCTTTCTGTTGCTTAGTAGATTTAAAGCCATAGCATTGGAGACTGATTTTCCTCATATGCCTTTTAACAGATAAAAAGAACTCTTTTGGACATGTTAACAAGGTTAAAAGCTTGATTCCCCCCTCCCCTCCAAGGAAAACCCCATTTAGAGAACATTAAAAAAGACTAATTATATATATTTTTCAACTTGAACAAAAGCATAACAAGCCAAGCGCATGCAGTGAGCGCATTATTGTGTGTTGATATATAAAACCGCAATAAACATTATTAGCATTACGTTTTCATGTCAACTATAACATAAATCTCCTGTGTCATCTGAAGCTTTCAACAAGTGCTGCTGTTTTTCAGAGGAATATCAATAATATGCTTCTCTTTTCATATCTTACTTTAGTGAAATGATGCTGAAGGAGCAAGAGGATGGAAGAGGGAGCATTTCTCCTTTAAGCCTGCAGGGTCCCTCCATTGTGCCTGCTGATGGCTTGTAATCGCTGTTCTGCACTGTTGTGGCGAGGCTGCAGCTGCGGGGTGGCTCCTCTGGCTGCCTTTCAACATGTCACTGGCTTGTGTGTCTCATAATGGCTTGTTCACTTTGCTCTTAAAAGGAATGGTGAACTTGTATGCTGGCCGCTTTTGCCAGTGGGCCTTTCAATCAGCAGGGGAGCAGGGGACAGAAAACCACTAATGTAACACACTGTTTGATAGTGGCTGGTTGAAAAGTTAACTCTAAAACAATATAAAAAATCTAATCCTAATATGATGTTGTACAGTTCAATAGACTTAGCTTGCCGTGATGCTGCCTCAGACATGGTCATCATGATCAGCATACTCTGAGGAGGTCCTACATTTATGCAGAAGTCTCCAAGACTGACATTATTAAAGGCATCTGCTTGCAGTCAAAGGTGTCCCATAGGGGGCACTGTTGGTTCTCATGAAGGACACGCAGCACAACAGGTTGCACCACTCTCTCTGTTCTTCACTGACCATGAACCTGAGATCTACCCACACCGCAGGAGTTATAAAATTAACCATCATGTGTACGCTCTTGTCAGTTGTATCTTATCTTGTAGCCTATGTATTAATTAAAAACTTTCAAGTCAAAACATCTCTCTTTGGGTTTAATGAAATATCTGTTGCTATCATACATCCTAGACTTTAAGCAGACACAACAGAGAGCTTCACGTGGATAAATTGCCAGTCATAATATTGTGGAAATAATCATGTTCACTTTTTAATATATCCGTGTGCAGAGTACCATCGGTCATGTATGTTCATTTTCTACATTTTACCAAAAATAATCCCATAGTGATATGTGGAAGTCTCTTCTAATTTGACTTTCTTTTTTTCTTCTAAGGGTTCGGGACAAAAGGAACAATTCTTGTTTATGAACTGAGATTTGGAAGGCTCTGGATTTACTGATGTGACGCCCGCAGAATCCCGATAATATGCTTCATCCCCGCACCAACGACCCCTACACACACACACACACACACACACACACACACACACACACACACACACACACACACACACACACACACACACACTCTTCCAGTCCTCATCCACAGGGTGCAGAGCGACATCAGCGGAGCAGACACACTAGATGCAGCTTCTTATTTGCACCACGCGTATTTACAGGCTGTAAAGTTGCGGGACTGTGTATCAGATGTTGCAATTTTTTATTTTATTTTTATGTGATATCGCACCAAATGTTGATCTGAAACTAAATCTACAAGCACAGGCTACACGCGTAAAAGACCAGGGAGTGAATGTCTCGCGAACTCTTTGGAAAGGAAACAAAGCAAAAGCTGAATGGGACTGTTTCTTTTTGTGCGGATGAAACGACTGCAGACGGATTTATTTTGAAGTAACCTGCGTGCACATCTACAGGACAAAAATACCTCTTTTTCTGTGCGAGAGGAGAAATGGTAAGAGGCGTAGAAACAACGCAACACTGCATCACTTTGTCACACTTCTTGTCATTTCTCTTATGCTGCCGTTTCTCGTGCTGTACGCTATCTCAGTATTCTTGACAAGTACTTGTCCACAATCTTGTGGCGGTATTATTTTAAACATCCTGGGTTTACCCATAAGGAGGCTCTGCAATTTTACTCGAAACCAACAGAGAAAAATCAACTCAGTGATAACTAGAAGTTAATTCATAACAACTGCTTTATACATTTGCTCTGCTTTGGAGTGAAAACGGTAAATTGTGGTTCCACTTTCCGCTATTTGGTTTCTCTTGGGATAAAAAAAAAAAATAATAATAATCTATGGATTATTAACTGTTGTAGGCTATTACTGATGTGCACAATTAATGTCTGTGTTTGCAGGTTGCGCCGCACGGAATACACCACGTTGGGTTTAAATGGAGATCTGCTCAGTGAGGACAAATTGCGTGCAAAGTTGCGCATCTCTCCGCTGAGGGAGTTACCCACTTGGTTTTCACCTATAAACAAGACGGACATGGGGCCGAGCCAGTGCGTGGGGCTCTCCGCGCTCCTGCTGTGCACAGGTAACACCCTCCCACCCAGGGAGATTACAGATAATGTCCGTGAGTTCTTGTTCAATGAGGTGAACAAGATTGATGGAAAACAAAGCAAATGGCAAATGATGTAAAACACACTGTAAATTCATAAACCTTTACTGCGTGATTTCACTCAGCTTCAGCATGAAACATTTAATGGCATGCAAATTGTATCCTGTCAGCCAACAGCACATATATAATTTATGAAACATATAATTAGCTGTAAGCTGTTGTGGCAGAATACAACACGACTTGTAATATTAACGAGAATGAACTGTGACAGTTGCCCTTAGTGTGTGGGTTTGGGTGCTGTGGTGCCAGGCTCAAGCACTGTCTGAGCCCGGCACTGCAGAGCACCAGGAACAAGAGCAGACTGCAGACCCAACCCAGAAACAGAGGACAGGTGCATCCTCTCATTAAGTTTCTGCAGATCTGGATTTGTGGATGAAGGTGCATTTGGGAGCTCATGTATTTGTATGTGGTTATAGCTGAGCTTTCCCACAGAAACCTGGTTAAAATGAGTTCTCAAGTTTATGTTGTTTGAACTTGCATGTAATCCAGTGCTTTAAAATTCATGCATAGGAAAATAAGATGAAAATTCTATGATCCTATGTTCGCTATTTTAATGCCAATGAAAGGCTTTTCCACACAAGTACAGATGCTAAAAATACAGTTGTGATGTTTAACATCAAATTTATATTTTGCTGCTGCAGAAAAGTCCATGTATTAATATAGTTAATTTGAACGTTTTGATCACAGATTCCCTTTTCTAAGTATTGTAGATGTTTTAGCTGTTAAGACATTTTTTATTAATATTGTAAATGCGGTTGTCTGGGAATGCAGCAGCTTTGCTGAACATGACTTAACACTGCTCATTAGCAACAAGATCAGCCAGATTCGTTTGTCAGATAAAAAACAACCATGTTTTCTTTTGTGGACTCCTTTCTTTAAAAAGAAAAGGTAGGAAATTTGAGGTTTTGGGGGGGGGGGGGGGGGGGGATTATGAATTTAAAAAAAGTAAAAAGTAAAATCTTGGCAGAATAGCTGTAACTAAGAATGAAGCAGCCAGAGAAGAAGGTTTGTTATCATCAGTTCCGGTAAGAGAACAACAACTTTTTTTAAATTGGGACCACACTCATTTGCACACTAAACTTGTAAGAACACAAAAATATGCCATTTGGTTCAAAGCAAAATCATATTTAACACCTTGCTATCCTGAGCCATAGCCACGGGAACCAAACAACAATGTTCAAAAGTCAATCAATCAGAAAAGTCTCACTGCTACTGAAACTTTAATTGGTTCATTGATGTTGTAAAAGTACTTTACACTTTAGCTTGTTAAAGAGCTGATGAAAAGAGACAAAGCTCAGAGGAAACGCTGGTGATCTTTCAGCAAAAAAAGAAAAAAAATCAATTCATGAATCCACAAATCCCATAATGGAGTCTACTGGGATAAAAGTAATAACAACAATAATCATAATGGCGTTGAGCTGAATTTATTTGTCCTTTTCAGAACATCCAAGGTCTCTAAGATACTAATAACATCAGTAATGAAGCATACAATATGCTGCTGAGCAAGCTGAAGTCATCCTGCTGCGCTAACCAGGTCATGGCTGGAACGGAGAGAAAGTGTAAAGGAGAAAAAGGAAAAGAAAGCTTCCATGCTGTCAGTCAACCCCCCCAATGTACGGAGTCTCAGAGGACAAGTCTTCAGCCACCTGATTATATCCAGAGAAGTTTCTTGGTTGTCTCTGGGAGGCAAACGCACTGACAGACACACAGAGTACATGCAAAGTGTGCATACAGTACTGTCAGACTGGCTGCCAGAAATACCTCATAGAGTCTGGTATATAACAAGATGTGATACATGCACTTGTTGGGAGAATGTCAGAAAGTAAGGTTTCGTCTTAATGAAAGAGAAAAAGTACTAAGTAGAGATGTATTTTCTTTCTTTCAATGAACATTGAATGAACAACTTCTCATGATATGTACAGTTTGAGTTTGGCTTCTTGATAACAAATTCATCAATGTACAACAATGCATTAGTTGTATTAGGGAAACTTGGCAGAGATAGGGAGGCTAAACGTCTCAGAAAAAGAGTTTAGTTTTGGACTTTATAAACCAGTAATAAAAAAAAGAAAAGAAGAAGTGTCTTGTTTCCCGACATTTTCAGAATCTGTTTTATTAACAAGTACCATACATTATGAGGACTTTGACTTACCTTGTGTCGGTGCATAAACATTAAAATGTATAAGCTAAAAATACAGTGACATAAGGAATAAATAACCTCTGGAATAAAGGCAATGATTTAGAAAACAATTTAGATGTAGAAAACTACTTGAACTATCTATTTTTTCTATAATATTTTATCTCCCTACACTTTCTCACTTTTAGCTGTGGTGTGTGTCATCAAGCAACATTTAGAAGTAAAATAATTTATACTCAAGAATGATGACACTTGCCTCCAAAAACATGTTGCATGTATTCAGTTTTGTATGATGTTTAAAACAAGGGTTCAAGAGGTGGTAACTGGTGGTGACCATAACCAAGTTCAACCCCTGATTCCACTTGGCTTTTTTTTAAGGACTTTCACTTTGTAACTTTAACAAATCACCACATACATACAAACAGGTTTAAAGACATATAGAGTATTTTAAAGGTAAAAGTAAAATAATTACTATTTTATTTTATTTTCTACTCCATTCAAGAATATTTTCCTAACTCAGCTTTACAAGACTCAAACATACTAAACAAAGATTTCTATGACAACAACCATCCTTTTAATAAGATGACATTAACAGGGTAACACTCCAGCGTAATTGAGAAGTTATGATTATACCTGATCACTTTGTGTTTTTATGCTTCCACAGTAAATGTCCTTGGTCCACACGCTCCCGCATAACCTCTTGTGGTTTATTGTAACTATTTTAATCTGTTGCACTGTCAATCAACTGCCTACTGGAGGCTGACTTAATAATTGTTGTGCCACCGTGGTGGGCCGGTTTCAGATGGAATAATTGGCATGCTCAGTTGGAAGCGTTCTCACACAGCACAGGTATTCACCATGATGTCTACCATTCAGCAGTCAAGGTAGACTGCTGGTGAGTGGGATGTCAAGCTCCCAAGCAGAGATGGTCTATTTTATGCCCTTGTTTTTATCAAGTATGATACAATTATGTATTGAACGAAGGAAAAAATCTGCAAAACGACAACTTTGAGGAAACGCCATTAAACGTAGCATAGCTCATAAGGCAGGCTTTTTTCATCTTGCAGATACATTTTGGGCATTGTATTTGAATGGTTGTGCAGTTCCTCTGCCTCCATTCTGCCAATCAAATCAATGCAAATTGAAGCCCACTGAGCACTGGGACAGCAAGATTCTGCCATACCTGCCATCGCCCAATCATGCCAGAGAAGGGGATCATATTTGAAAAGAACACATTTCAGTTCTGAAAATTCCGCAGTAATTTTGTATTCTATTATCATTATTTTTATTTGAAAACAGAAAAAGACTCTTATGTCACTGTGCAGTGTAAAGCTTGTTAACAGAAGATAATTTATATCAACGGTGGAAAGCAAAACGTCAACCTTGAGAAAACATACATTTTTGACGCCTGCTTCGTATTGCTCAGGGCTGCGGGGGTCGGGTGGGGGTTGTGGTCGTGATGGGGAAGGGGGTTGTTGAGCCAATCCAAGCCGTCATGGGTTGAGAGGCAGGGAGACGGAGATCACCGGTCCACCACAGGATCAACACAGAGACCAACAAATAATCCATCCATTCATCCATTTTCCGCCGCTTATCTGGAACCGGGTCGCGGGGGCAGCAGTCTTAGCAGAGATGCCCAGACTTCCTTCACCCCAGACACTTTCTCCAGCTCTTCCGAGGGGAGTCCGAGGCGTTCCCAGGCCAGCCGAGAGACATAGTCTCTCCAGCGTGTCCTGGGTCTTCCCCGGGGTCTCCTCACGGAGGGACATGTCTGGAACACCTCCCTAGGGAGGCGTCCTGGAGGATCCGGTACAGATGCCCAAGCCACCTCAGCTGACTCCTCTCAATGTGAAGGAGCAGGGGCTCGACTCCGAGCTCCTCCCGGGTGACTGAACTCCTCACCCTATCTCCAAGGGAGCGTCCAGCCACCCTGCGGAGGAAACTCATCTCGGCCGCTTGTATCCGCGATCTTGTCCTTTCGGTCACTACCCAAAGTTCATGACCATAGGTGAGGGTGGGTGCGTAGATTCACCGGTAAATCGAGAGCTTCGCGTTTCGACTCAGCTCCTTCTTCACCACGACGGACCGGTACATCGACCGCATAACTGCGGACGCTGCACCGATCCGTCTGTCAATCTCCCGCTCCATCGTTCCCTCACTCGGGAACAAGATCCCGAGATACTTGAACTCCTCCACCTGAGGCAGGACTTCTCCACCCACCTGGACAAGGCACGCCACCCTTTCCCGGTGGAGAACCATGGCCTCGGTTTTGGAGGTGCTGATTCTCATCCCTGCCGCGTCGCACTCGGCCGCAAACCACCCCAGCACATGCTAGAGGTCCCGGTCTGATGAAGCCAACAGGACAACATCATCTGCAAAAAGCAGAGACGAAATCCTGTGGTTCCCAAAGCCCCTCCGGCCCCAGGCTACGTCTAGAAATCCTGTCCATAAAAATTATGAACAGGACCGGTGACAAAGGGCAGCCCTGCCGGAGTCCAACATGCACCGGGGACAAGTCTGATCTACTGCCGGCAATGCAAACCAGACTCCTGCTCCGATCATATAGAGACCGGACAGCCCTTAATAGAGGGCCCCGGACCCCATACTCACTGATCGCCCCACAGAATGGCACGAGGGACACGGTCAAATGCCTTCTCCAGATCCACAAAGCACATGTGGACTTGTTGGGAAAATTCCCATGAACCCTCAAGCACCATGCGGAGGGTATAGAACAAATAACACAAACAACCAAACATGAAAATGTATAGGAAGCCAGGTGACTTGGAGAAAACTAAAAACAGCAGAAATATGAGTCTGGGATCTTTTTGCTGTGAAGCAGTGATGCTGACCATCACTCGATTGGGCTGCCCCACACCTACCACAAACGCAGTCAAACATTTCTTTCACAAATTAAAGAAAAATGATTCTATTCATTGATTTTTACTTTTATAACAGTCTAATATGTTGTAGAGGGAGATGAGGCAGTTTTGTTATTTATAAACCATTAATAAATGAACAACAAAGTATTAATTTAACTTTATTTAGTGATTTGTGCAATGCCATAAATCCAAGTATTTACTTGTTATATGAAATTGAAACCTTAAGGAAGAAAAAGACTTCAGATGTTGCACCTAGAATCTGCCTCTTCGAGTTTGAGGTTAGCCACCCTTAATGCTCCTAAACCAAATGGGAACTGTGTGTAAGTAGCTTATGATTTTTCACAACTGACCTCTTTATGGTTTTCATCAGCCGTGACTTGTCTGCTTTGTTGGTTCACAGATGCTTCTCGGTCACAGTCCTGTACACTACCCCCATTTTTTGGTATGCTGACTCGACATACTGTGCAAGATAGCACTGTATCTTACCTTATGCTCTTGCACAGCACTGGTTAGATTTTTTTGATATCAGGTACCTTTGGTACCCATCAAAGATACATTACAAAGAAGGAATGGGTCTTTTAAAATAAATTCTCTTTGTCCTCTTCTTCTTCACCCACTTAGCAGTTCATCCCATGGGACATCTTCTTCATGTATTCAGGGATGCTCCATTGGTTCACACACTCGCTAATCCTTCCCTCCCTTCCCTTCTTTTTTCTTCTTCATAAAGCTTTAGAGTATAGAGTTTTTGTGCACTAACAGAAGACAAGCTTTATTTTCTAACTGTGGATTTGGTGACTGGTAAAGTCAATGTGTTGATGTCTTGGATCTTATTTCTGTCATTGAACTGGCGTCCGGCCATCAGTTTGATTATCTTGAGGTATTTAGAAACAACTCCTGCTAATGGAGACCAGGGTACTTATTGACATCCTGTACATCTGTTGTTCTATCGTCT
The DNA here is from genome assembly GCF_033807715.1 of Cololabis saira. Lineage (NCBI taxonomy): Eukaryota > Metazoa > Chordata > Actinopteri > Beloniformes > Belonidae > Cololabis > Cololabis saira. The sequence continues at coordinate 30,059,806 of NC_084597.1, read as the reverse complement.
GGTAACTTGCCCCCTTTCATGATGATTATGTTCCTCTTTGCTCTTTGCTCCCGCGCAGCTTGTATCCGGTTCAACTGAGTTTGCAGTTTCCTCACTCTATACACAAGTGACGGGACTCAAGTCGCTCAGTGGAACAAATCTTGATGACAAAAATATAGCTAGTAATAAGCTAGTTGATGGTCCATTTTTGTGTACATTTGCATCAAGACTTCTATTCTCTGGGATAGTTTTTCCTAGATGTCGAAGACCGCTGCATGGCAGGAATGAGGACAGGAGATGGACCTTTATCTGTAACACAGCTGCACTAAAGGTTATCAGATTTGTGTTGAGTGTTGTGCTTCAGATGATCCACAGTTACCATGTTTATTGCACAGAATCTCTTCCCTTTGTCATTATTTTATCAAACCAGTGTTTAGTCCCATTTAAACAATCAGTTCACCCATTTCTTTTTATCAAAAACCCTTCTCCATGTTTTACATTCATTTATCCATGATGTGTGTATGCCCAGCTAAGGATTTTGCTCTTTATTTGGTCCTCCGATACCTGACACACTTAATCATGATAATGCCTGAGCATATACGGCTTTAGTCATAAGTGTTTCGCATGGATACCTTTGCAATATATTATTTTCACCACTTGTGTTAAAAAAAAAAGTACTAAATGCCTGGTGTGAAGGCCAGTGCTCTTAACGTGGGAGGATTCCCGCGTAAAATGTGCCTGTTATTTCTAATGTGTGTGGGCCGGACCAGAGTGGAGTAAAATTGAAACTTGAAAAGTTACAAAAGCAAGACACATTTAGTTTTGATTTAATAATAGCTCGCTTAATTTTTTCTCTCTTTTCCTCTCACATGCGGACACTCACATAAATGCACAAAAAAATCCTAACTGAACTCTAAATTGCCAAAGCTATTCAGACATTTAGGATTTTGTGTCAGCGAAAGCATTTGATTGAATTTCTCACTTAGTCAGAATGTTAATCTAAACATGAGTTACTCAGGTCAGTTACTGAAGCAAAACTTGAAAAGTGTTCATTCAGACTGTTTTCAATTTCAATGAGCTCTTTCCTTCTACAATATCTTTCTTTGTTTACTCTCATATGCTTGAACTAAAAATTACAGTGAAACACAAAATTCTATAGGTGTGGTAGGGGCCAGAACACCAAAGTATATATGGTAAAGGCTAAGAAAAGTTGTTATTTGTTTTTCCCTGATTTTTCCCCATTTTTATCACCCAGTGCTCCTACCTAAGTCTGTCCTAGGCACTGCCCACCCTCTACCAACCTCGGGAGGGCTATACTGAGCCCAAGTCTCCTCCTTAACTTGAGGAGTAAACAGGGTGGGGTTTCTCTGGCCGGATGTAGCGCGTGGAAGGATCACGTTATTCCAGCTAGTCTTACCCACCCGGCGCCCCGGTTGGCCATAGGGGGCATGTATAGCCCAGGACTGTTGCATGTTTTTGTGAGGGTAGCTCACATTAGCTACCAAAGGGAACACGGGGAGAACATGCAAACTCCACACAGAAAGGCCCTTTTGCAAACCCCACCCAGGGTCATGGGGGAACTTAACACGCACCCCAGCACCCACAGCGTCCCTGGCAAGAATTGACCCAGGACCTTCTAGCTGTGAGACGGCTGCACTACCGTGCCCCTGAAAATTTAATCGTGATTAAAAAATTAAAAGAATAACTTTAAAAAAAAGATTCTTTGAACAACCTGAAACACTTGAAGAAATACAGCAGTATTAGGCTCTACAGTTTATCAGATATTATGGCAGATTAACTCTGCTACCAGAATTGAATCCCGCCCCCCCCCCCCGCTCTTTATTTGAACTAAATGTTGGCAAATCATGAGGTATAATATGAACTTTGTTCTTTGGATTCTGGATTTAAATATTTAATGTTTGTTTGATATGCAAGAAAGCAGGCGAACAAAGTGGAGCTACATTATAGCCTCCCATTGCAGAGACAGATCTCGGTCATAAGATACAAGGGAAATCACAATGAGTACAATGTTTTCACAACACACACATCAAATGATTTTATTCTCTACTTGTCAACATGAATGCAACATTCTGGTGTTATTAACAGCTCGAGGTTTATGGTTGAGGCGTACATGTCAGTTACAAATGTACACATGAGGCTAAAAGAGGCCAAAATGAATCACATAATAGCAGTCAGTAAGCTGTGATGCTGTCACTGTATCAGTCATATTAAATTAGCAGGCGTTGTGCCTATAATTTTATTTACTTCTTTTTATTTTGACAATATGACAAGTGTCAAGCTGTTTCTTATCAGGGTTGTTCTGAGGAAAGTTAATTTAATTCTCCAGTTAACCTCCTCTTGCTCTTTGTCTTTTACCATGACCATTTGTTTCCTTTTACTTCAAAGATAATGTCTTTACAGTGATTGGATCACCTTCCTTGCTTTCTGTGTAAGTTCATCATTTTGTAACTAACAAACAGAACCCAGAGCGCTGCAAAGTGACTCTGGCAGGAAACTGATCGATTACCGGAGCTTCTCCAATCAGAATCTATGCTCTTTTAATATTGCATGAGTACATTACCATAATCTATGGAGCTATTTATCCCTGCAGCCAATTTTAGAAACAGTCTAGAAAAAATAAAAGACAACAAATAAATAAATAAATAAAGAAAATTAAAACTGGTCATTAAGGAACATTTGGTGAGTTCGTGCACACATTAAGTTTGCTAAATTACAGCTATTATTACACCTACCTTCAGGAGGGTTAGGTCTAATGGGATATTGGTTTTTGAGTCTAAGCATTTCCTGGTCTAATTCTGGGTTGGGTTTGGCACGGCTGTGTGTTTCCAGGCAGCTGACCATTTGTCACCAAAGGGCTTGACTTTGAAAGGTCTTGTAGCCTGGGTCTTTCCTGCTGCAGGAAAGGGGATTTTTTTTAAAGTTTGAAAATCAATGCTTATAACTCGGAATAGAAAACAGCATCGTAATTTCTTTTTTTTAACAAGAGGACAAACACAAATGTTTGTAAAAATGTTCTAAACCCAGAGGACATATATGTTATCAGCACATGAAATGTATTCTTAATGGCTTGATGAAGCTTCGTTGACGTTGTGGCTCAGTGCTTTTACTGGGTCCCAGAGACCAGCAGAAAGTAAACCCCAAAAGACTTCTTTGTAGTCTAGAACAATGAAAAATTACATTATAGTACTAAATAACATCCCAGATGACAGCAAAACGAGGTGCTGAAGCTTTACACACACAGAGAAAAAAAAGAACGCAATATTGTGAAAAAAATGGTGGAAAAAATAGTTTGACTTCAAAGTTCATATTGTGTTTATTAAAACAAAAATACCACTAAAAATGACTCTTTATTCACACATCTTAAAAGTTTGGTCAGTGGAAACGATCCCTATCACCATGTAGGTCAGTCAAGCTCTTCCTCACCAAACCCATCAATAGTCATCTCTTTTGCATGAGGTACAGTCATTTGGGAATAGAAGAGGGGCTTCCCTAAAGTGCTGCCACAACGCTGGAAGTATAACATTGTCCAAAATGCTTTTCTATGCTGAAGTATCAAATCTGCCCTTCCATGGCAATAAAAGGCCTAGGCCAAACCCTGAAAAACAGTGTCATACAATTATTATTTTTCCCCCGAACTTCACACTAGACGCAGTGAAGTCAGTTTGGTTACATTCTCCTGGCATTTGCTAAACCCAGACTTGTGTGTTTGACTGCCAAACAGAGATGCATGATTTGTCACTCTACAGAATGCATTTTCACTACTCTATAATCCAGTGTCTGTTTGCCTTATGGTTTTCCATCCAATGCTTGGCATTGGACTTGGTGATGTGAGACTTGCATGTACTGTAGCTGCTCAATCATGGAAGCCAATTCCTCGAATCTCCTCATCAGCTCTGTGCTCACACTAATACCAGTCGCAGTTCAGAATTCTTCAGCATTGTTGATAACTTTGAATTTTTCAAAATTCTCTTCATCAGTTTAATGAATTAGGTACAGAACTGAAAATGGCTTTAAAACTGTACTGTAAAAACTTGACATTACATGACCTGACATTACATTACTGCATAATAACTCTAGTGAGTACAAGTCAAATCGCTCATTATCAACTATCTCTTTCTGTCCCTAATTAATGTTGAAAAAACAGTTGAAGTGTTTATTTTCCTCTTGTTTAAATTTAATATCACTTAATGCCTTTTTCATTTGCTTGTTTCTCCATTTGAAGAGCACAATGGACCAAAAAAAGCTAGAAGAGGCTTGAAAGATTTAACTTTTTTGGTTGATCATTTGCAGAAGGTTTTTTAAGAAGAACAATGTCTCATGCAGCAAAGAGACATCTGATATGGCTATATAAGTAATTAGAGCAGAACACATTAAGAGCGGTTTTAAAACTGGGACTGAAGTGCAAGAAAGCTTGAGTTATCTTTAACCAGCAACTCGAAAACCAGAAACTGAACCATTTTAGAGAATGGTATGTTTGCGTTATGAAATCTGCTGAAATATTCTTCACAATAAAAAGGAAATTTGATTTGGTAAATGATTTTTTCGTTGTAACAATGCTTCTTGGCAATACATGTTACACTGTTGGAAAACCTTTTTATTTCCCTTTTAAATAATAACACATGTGTAAGGAACATGCATTTTTGGGATGAGAGGCAAACAGCTTATTTTGCTATTGCTATTGACTCTTGTTATGACCTTTTGGTACCCCCATCTGTGAGCTGGTCCCTGCTACAGTGGTAAGTAGGTGTCTGCTCCAAGAATCGGCTGCCACGTCTGACTGATCTGGGTAGGGTCCGTGCCATAGGGCAACTTAAAGCTGGTGTTCTTCAAAACCAAGTTGGAGCATTAAGTTAAGTTTTAAATTTTTATTCACACACACTTTGTTTGGAGTGAGCCTTAGTACCAGCTCCAAACTGAAGCCAAGTTCCATATAATGGGGGATGTCAGAGACAGGCAATGACGAGGGCATGCCAAGAAGATGACACCTCAAGCAGACTGTTTCCTCACCACTTAGGTATCATAGACTGCTTTCTACAGATTTGCAGTCAAGGTCTTCAGGACGATATGGCCGATAGCTCTGTGCCCAGACAATCCAGAACAGACTGCACGCATCTAATCTCCGGTCTCATAGTGCTGCTCGGAGGCATGCCATGACAGCCCTTTACAGCATAATGTTTATGCTGGTGTCATCAATATGTGCACTAGCACCTGAACTTGTGGAGAAATAATATGTTCAGCAATGAGTCCAGATTCTGCTATGGCACTTGGATTGTAGGGTCAAAGTGTGAAGAAGACACAGAGAACACTGCTGATTGCTGCACTGATAGAGTAGCATCTTTTGGTGGAGGCAGTGTGATGGTGTGGGGCGCCATCTCCCTCACTGGAAAAACTAGGTTGTTCATCATTAGAGGTAAACTCAGTACAGACAGATATCGAGAACAGATTCTGCAACTAGTGGCAATTCCATATCTCCACAGTCTGGGACTCAGCTCTATCCTCCAAGATGACAAGGCTCACCCTCATAGAGCAGGGTTTATCAGAGACTACTTGCAGAATTTGGGAGTGGAGAGGATGGAGACCTGCCAGTGTGGGCGCAATCCATATAATCAGCTCTGCTGCTCATCCAACAAATGCATGTTCCCTACAAATGTGGCATTAAAAGTGAAATAAAAATGCTTTCCAACAGTATAAGATTTATGACATCATTTTTAACAAAGACATAATCTACCAAACACAAATTTCCTTACTTTTTGTGCTACATTTATACAATGTCCAGCGTTGCACAACAGCCACATCCTAATATGCATTCTATGAATGCAACAGGAGGTTGCAGATGGGGGATAGATGATGGAAGCTCAGCAGCTGCCCGTCCCCCTTTTTTATGAGTTAGTAAACGTATTCCACCCCAGAGTGGTAGTCCTGTATCAGCTTTGTCTGTTCACATGCACTTTTTTTCAAATAAAACTCAACTTATCATCATAAGCATATCAGAAATGACACCATCCACGACTCTCTATGTCAAACCATTCAAAAGTTATTGCAGAAAATAGGAACTATCACATATCGACCAATCAGAAGAAGGGGCGGGGCTAATTCATGCCAATGAAGGTCAAGGACTCAATACCATGTCCGATGACACCACCCCCGAGTCTTTATGTCAAACCATTCAAAAGTTTTAGCAGAAAATAGGGACTATCAAATATTGACCAATCAGAAGAAGGGGCAGGGCTAATTAAGGCCAATGAAGGTCAAGTAAACAATACCGATTCCGATGACACCACCCACGAGTCTTTATGTCAAACCATTGAAAAGTTATGGCAGAGAATAGGGACTATAAAATATCGACCAATCAGAAGATGGGGCGGGGCTAATTCATGCCAATGAAGGTCAAGTACTCTAAACCGAGTCAGATGACACCACCCACATGTCTTTATGTAAAACCATTCAAAAGTTATGGCAGAAAGTAGGAACTATCAAATATGGACCAACCAGATGAAGTGGGGGCGCGCTTTTTGGCATCTATCGTCGCCACGGTAACGCTTTTGACTGAGAAAAGTAAACCGCTTTGTTGCAGGATCGAGACGCACATTTTGATGTGTAACACACCTGGGTGCACGTTACGGTTCGGGCCGTATTAATTGCCGAAGGAATGGCATAAATTGCGGCAAAATGGCCATGGCCTCACAAAACACCAACATGTGCACAACCATCACCGCATGACAGCAGCTCCTCCGACCCCTTTTCTGCTGTCCATCTCCGCCTTATAAGGCAGGCAGGGTGGAGAGATCCACTCAGGTGGATGGGACACAGGTGCGCGTGTCCTATCCACCTCTCCACCCTGCCACAGATAATAAAAACATTTCCTACAGATACAATAGGGTGGTAGGGGCCAGAATACTAATAACTAATAATAGTCCTCAACCAATGTGGGTTGAACCTCACAATTTAAAAGCTAAGTAGGTAAGATGCCATAAAGGGATTTCACTCCTTCAACATTTTTTCAGTCATAGGTGTTTTCACTAACTTTCCTGGATTCATGAAATGTAATTCACTGAGGAACGTCGCCTCAGAAAAATGTCTCTTTTTCCCTCAGGTTGTGCTTTACTAATAGGATCAAATGCAGGAAGGATAAAAAAAGGAGAATAATCAATATATGACAGCAATATTTCTCTGATTCTGTTCTTCACTTTGAGTATTTGGAGAATTGGGACTATCGCACACAGACACATAATCACAGACGGGCGTGTGCAGCATCATTAAATATTTTACAACACACTGTAGTTATGCACCATAAACACACACACACACACACACACACACACACACACACACACACACACACACACACACACACACACACACACACACACACACACACCCATGCACACACACACGCACGCACGCACACACGCACGCACACACACACACGCCCATACACACACACACACCCATGCACGCACGCACACACACACGCCCACACACACACACACACGCATGCACGCACGCACGCACACACACACAGACTCATCTCCTTGGGCAAACAACTTCACAGCCTTCAAACTGGCAAAGCATCACTCTCTGCAGGAGGTCTTGAGGCAATTAGCATAACTAACAGAAGACACAGCACACACACTGGAAATCAGAAGGAAACGAGAATGAACCCACGCAATCAGAGCATAGAGGGAATATTACCACCACTGTTGGCTCTTCCTGAGCGAAAGATTGACATACAGAGAGAGAGATCACATATTTATCTTGCTCCACCAGCTTTAGTCCCATGAGACAGTGGAGGTATAATACTTGCTCCCCTGTCTTACGAGTCTGTCACTCGGGGTTCAACCTCCATGCTTAGAGTTTCTCACACTGCATCACCTCCTTACAGAAGAGTAGTGCAATAAGTTTCGCAATAAGAAAGGCAATAACCTTTTTTTCCTTCCCTCTGAAGTTAGTTGTGTCATCTTGTGCCTGTTTTTGTGTGCATGCTGCTAGTGTTGAGGTAGAGGTGATGACACAGGTGATGGAGAGTTTTCTGGTATTTCCGTTATCTGTACAGGTCAGAAAAGGAAGCTATTGCCTGGGAGTTTCTCTCTCTCTCTCTCTCTCTCTCTCTCTCTCTCTCTCTCTCTCTCTCTCTCTCTCTCTCTTTTTCTTCTTCTTGTGCTAGAAAACATGATTTATAACTGTGGCAACATCCCAGATGGGCAGCTCTGTCAAAGAGATTTCTTTTCTGGGTTTTTTTTTTCTTTCTTTCCTGTGAGCCACCACAGTCACAGTAGTCATCTTTTCCCACTTTCTGTGTCTCTGTCTTTTTTGTCTCATTATGATTTACCTCATCTGAGTGTCTGACGTTGGTGAAGAGTTGCTCCTCATTATCTGATCTGCCACCCAGTTCATCAAATGTTAAGAGACAAGAAAAAAAAGTACTTGAAAAGTTCAGCCAGACACAACATTGAAGGAGGGGGGGGGGGGGGTGGGGGAATGCAAACCTCTGCAGACCTAGAGGTGAATTTTATTTCAAACTTGACAGACACCACAGAATTGAAACCTGAGGGGAAATTATTCTACACCTTGAGGAATATGTTCCCGAACCAGGACTGAATTCCCTTACCAATTTTCAGCAACACTGCCTCAAGAGAGGTAAACATAAGTGGGAGCTCCAGCAAATAAAAAAATTCATTAGCAATAGGACTTCCATCTTCCAAAGCCTATATCTGTATGCTGTAGCTATTAACACTTTCATGCAGCAAACCAAGGGAGGCTCAGAACACTTCAACCATATTGATAAATAAATCGGAACAGTCGCTGCACTTCTCATAACGAATAATAATAAAAGTATTGACTTTGGAGTTTCAGAATTGTGCACTTATGCATACGTTTTTGAGGGGCTGATATTAATTCAGACAGCTCGGCTGTTGTTTTTTTTTTATGTTAATGTGGAAACGCTGCGAAGTTCATAGTGGCATCTTGACCTTTTACTGTATTAATATTTGTGTGAATGGTCCATAGTGTCAGACACTATTTCATATAAGGATCTGATTTCAGTGGCTGTATATGTTTTGCTTGCACCAGTAATACATTGGCCCGGAGAAGGAGACACAGATATTGATCGATCTGTGGGCTCCGAGCCAGACCTGAGCTTGAAATTGCGAGGAGCCTTAAAGAAGTGTTATTGGTCAATTTCTTGTTAACATTAAATGTGCTGATGGCCAGTTTGTAGGCTTCATCAGGACAGAAAATTGCAATCTGTGCTGCGGTGTACCAGATGTCATCATGAAATGAGAAAAATCTGTTTTTGAGTCAAGTACCGTATGTGTGTATGTGCGTGTGTGTGTTCTAGTGTGAAGCTGTGTGTAAAAAAAGAAAAGAAAACAAAATTTGGCTGTGTGCAAAAGAAATGTTGATGGGGAACATAAAGAACATACTCCAAATTATTTTTTCACCTGCCAATAAATGAAGCAATAAGAGTCACAATTGTAGTTTTCCTACTTAATTTCATAAACTCGTTGGGGGGCACCACCTTTGGTTACAAAGGAAATATTTATTTATTTATCAATCTCTTATCTGAAAGTAGGTTCTAATCTGGATTGGTCTGAGTACATTGAATACAAAAACAATGGATCAATTCAAGGGAAATATATTACAAGTACAAATAAACTGACAAATAGACAGATAAATGCATTATACACACACACATATATAGATGACCAGATGACCTGCCTTACCGAGCCGTAGACCGGTTGAGCCGAAGTGGAATCCTGCCAAGTAGACAAACAGCCGGCCTCGGTGGGATGATCCAGGGCCCGATGGGATTCTGAGGTCGGCCTGCCAGCAGGTCGACTGCGCTCTAGTTTGTCTTAGCTGGCTCGGCTATTGTCTAGCCTGGCATGGTTGATGGGCCACGGTGCTGGGAGATTCTCTTTGGCCAAATGAGAGTGGACCCAGAATTGTCCCTTTGCTGTATGTCAACAACGCAAACCAAAAGAAAGGCCAAAATGGAAAAAAACTCAGACTTGACTTAAAAGTATAAGAAAACAAAGCTTCTCTGTAGAGAATATTACTTGGTTTTCTTAATGATATAAAAGTTAATAAAAAATGAATTACTATAGAAATAAAGGAGGATTTCAATCTTCAGGAATGATAAAGCTAGTCAAACTCAAAGACTCCAAGATTCAGAGGAAAATTACTAAGGAAAAGAATAGACGGCTAAAGGAGCCAGGAAAATTACCAATCTCAACTTTCTCTACTCCAATCTACTCTGTTCTTCTCTCTGCTCTGACTAAACTGTTTGAGCATCATAGTTTGGTCCCCAGGGGTGGTCAGAGTCTGTGGGGTGGTCAAGTATCCTCTTCCCCCAATCATGAGCAGCTAAGGTACTGGAGTTAACGCCTCATCAAAAGTCTCCTCTTTACCTTATCTTGTTAAGATAGAATAAAATAAACGAAAGGAAAGGAAAGAAATCTTATAGATTTCAGTTCGTACACATGATAAATTGAGTTCTATACTATATATATATATATATATATATATATATATATATTTTATACCCCTCATACAACCATTATCTCCCTTTTATGTCACATTTTTATCAGCTTTTTTCTTCCTCTTCCTTCTCTCATAGTTGATCTCCCTGCTTCATATGCTACAGCTCTTTTTTGTTACATAATTTTATATCAAATAGCTAATCTGATAAGGCAACGACAACATATCTAAATGTTCTTGTAGTTTTACCTCAAAGTATAATAATATCTCAGAAAACAAAAGGAGAAAAGTGCAATAAATCACCTATGTAATTCTTCTATTTGGTTACGTACAATTAAACAAGGATTTCCCAAAACTGCTACTGAGCTGTCAGAGCATTTGTTATTAGTCTTCAAATGGCAAAATAAGCATAAACACTGAATGCTAATTGCTCTGTAATAGCATAAATGCAAAGTAGTATACAGTGATGATGACATTAAACAATGCATAATCTGCACAATCAGCTTCCCTCACAGGGTTTAATGGAAAGGGCCATTTTTTACATGTTTCAAAAGTTAAGTGACACTTAACACAACACTGCTACTGTCATCATCTGGTCTTGTGTCATGTGCTTGACTGGGACATGCTACTGGTGTCACTGTCACTGGGAAAGAAGGTCTGGTTTCACACAGGTTTATATTATTAGGACCCGAGCAAATACAATGCAAAGTCCCTATTGTATCTGTAGGAATTTTTTTCCTCGTCGTTTTTTTTTCCCTTCTTCCGACCAAATGAGGGCCTTTTTGCCCCCGTAAATGTGCTCCAAAAGTCACCAAATTTCGCACGCAAGCCAGGCCTGGCGAAAAATTTGATATTTAATGGCTCAACAGCGCCCCCTAGAAAACTTTGTGCCTTAAGCCCCACAATACGGTTTGACGTACATGCACGAAAATCATTACACACCTGTATCATGTTGCGACTTAAAGAAACCGAACTGGAAGTCAGCCATTTTGAATTAATCGTGTAATTTTGGCGCAATTTTTGCCATTTCTTCGGCCGCTTCTTCGCCCGAACCATAACGTGCACACAGGTGTGTTATACATCAAAATGTGCGTCTCCATCCTGCGACGATGCGCATTACCTTTCTCAGTCAAAAGCGTTACCGTGGCGACGATAGACACCAAACAGCGCGCCCCCCCCCTTCATCTGATTGGTCCATATTTGATAGTTCTTTCTGCCATAACTTTTGAATGGTTTGACATAAAGACTCGTGGGTGGTGTCATCGGACTCGGTTTTGAGTCCTTGAACATAATTGGTGCAAATCAGGCCCGCCCCTTCTTCTGATTGGTCGATATCTGATAGTTCCTACTTTCTGCCATAACTTTTGAATGGTTTGACATAGAGAGTCGTGGCTGGTCTCATCCGCTAAATGTCCAGGCCTGAAGACATCTACATGCAAGTCATACAAGCGCTTCCACTGCAGTACGCCTGAATGTGCACAAGGGTGCAAGGGCCCGTTCATCGCTGCTTGCAGCTTTAATTGGTTTTTAGTGTTGCATTGGGTTTGTTCACACAGAAGAAAATAGGTGTTGTGTGTTTATTACCAAAGGTTTGATAATGGGTTATAAATAAAGTAACAGAAGTTTAGAAATGTTTTTTGTAATGACAGTCTGAATATATCTTAATATAACGTAATCATCACATTTAATGACGTCTTTGAGTCCCGCCATCACTATTTAATTTCACACATTGATAGCGATATAAAAATGTAAAGTCTCTTTTTAACGACTCTGCTCAAAGTATGCATTCACAATTATCTTATGGGTGCAAGCTTGCCTTGACAGCAGCGTAAGCACAAAGCAGCAGGGTGTTCCACAATCCCAACGTCACATTGCATGGCCAACAAGAAAACCTCAAAGTCTCTGTTCAGTGAGTGTTGGCCTCAGGTTTTGCTGTCACTGTTGACTGACTGCAGGATGAAGATGTCAGGTTGGCCAGGTAGTGGCTCCTCTTGGTTGTTAGGCGTGGCAACAGGGTTTGCTGAGCAGCTAGTGTTCAAAGTTGAGTGACAGAGTTCATAACATGGCCAGTCCAGTCCTTACCTCTTCTACCGTCATGGTCAAAAACCTTGTGGTATTTTTTTTCCACAGTCACTTTAGCTTGCTTGTCAGTTAGCAAGGCCTGCTGCAGAGGTGGAATGAACTGGCTTTGTAAATGGGGCTACTGTGAGGTCATAAAGCAACCAGCCCTCCAGGGATCTAAGTTCAGTGTACTGAGCTTTAAAGGAGCTGTTAGTCAGATTATGTTACCCCCATCAAAATCCAGGAAAGCAGATCCACCCTGCTATCTGTATCAATGCCAAGCTAATGCTAAGACCACTGGCTTCATATTTAGCACACAGACATGAAAGTGGTATCAATCCTCCCATTGAACTCTGGCAATAAAGCACATTTAGAGCTATGCTTAGCTGTGTTTTTTCTATTTAAATTCAGATAATGACGCTCTGCTCATCCACTATCTACTATGTGTTGTGTGTTAGTTCGTCATTTGAATTATTTTGGTGGTGATGTAAGAGTAAAAACTAACGTTATATTAATGCTAAATCGAGCAAATAAATGGTTGTCACTGAAGCTTCTGTTCTTGCAGAATCTGCTGACCACTTGGTCATGGTGTATTTCTGTCATACACGCAAAGATCTGCATTTCCCTTCTGTCTTTGCATCCACCAATATGTCTGGATGAGCTCATTATTTTTTATCTTGCCACCAGCTGTGGCCTTTCCTTCTCTTTAGAATTCAATTACCCTGGGTAACCAGATCCACTGAGGTGCGTTCCCACCAAAATCAATCCAAACAGGGGGAGGTGTGGCCAATCCATCACCTGCCTGACCTGGTCACAGTGCTTTAGTAGACAGATGAATAAAGGCAAAACAGATCCTCTCTTTGAGCAGTGATATTTTTTTGTTCTTTTTTTCCCGAACGTGCACTGAATGTGTGCTATTCATGTTGAGGTCTTTGACTCATCTGGACTCTGTGCCAGTATTTGTCAGCTGGCATATTTGAAGTCCTTGGCAAATTGGTTGATCAGATTAACCTGAATATCTGATCATAAACGATAATGTGTATTTTAAATGCTTTGATCCATGCTTAGCACATGTATGCACCGTATCCATGGCAGTAACAGTGATTTTTAACATGTGTCTTATTTAGTCGTCTTGTCCCAGTTTCCCTGAATGAAATACTGTGCAGCTCTGAGCATGCCCAGGGTCGGATGTGAGCACAGCGCATCAGTAATAGAGGATAAGCCATCTCGTAAAAGGTCCATATAGGAGGAGCAGAGATTTACCCAAAGCCAACGGATTTAAACAGAGATGTGAAATCCCCTTTGTTTCACTGTGGGGTGACTGTGTTAGCCTTGTGTGGGCTCTTGGTACCAGTCTGGGGCCTCTGTGGTACCAGCATTTGCCAGCAGGTAACTAGAACTCTCTAAACCAGTCTGTGCATGTGTGTGTGCGTAATCTCCATGAAGGCAGAGGAGGAACACTCCTCTCTGTCTAAAAGAAAATGTGGAAGGACAGATTGCAACTCTGTGACGAGGTAAATAGATGGAATGATGTGGTCCAACTTGTATGAATTCTCTCAGAACTTTTGTTTCTTTGCTTTAGTCTCCATTTCTCATTTGATCCTTGTATGGATCTCCCATGATGGATTCGCAGGAAACTTGAGAGGACGTATATTGATTCTTAAATGAAAATAAATGGGAAAGCCAACATAATCTCAATATGATGAGAGTATGTTTTTCTGTGGAGGCCCCAATTCTTTACATGGTAAACAATACAAATGATATGCCAAAGAGAGTTTAATGTGATAACCTACCGACTCTCAGGTCAGGAAATATTTTTTGATCTACAAAAGCCTCGGGAACTAGAAAGTATTGGCAACTACTTCAATATATCAATTTTCAGTAAACAAGACCTGGCATTATAGTATGCTACCTATTTATCTTTATATTTCATTATGGTAATTATTCTACGATATATTAGCACTCTACAAACTCAAATATTTTTGCTTTGCAGTCATTGTCTGTGACTGCAAAAACAGATGTGGAGTTATTCTATAAACCGCTGTATCTTTTGGATTGCTTTAATGCTCACTTGGGAGACTGATATCCATCATAGACCACACTGCAGAGATGATTAAAACAGCAAGGAATAAAAAAGGGATTTTTAAAGCCTCGCTGCTTAATTCGACCTGAAAATCTTTAGCTAAAAAATGTGCATCTCAAGCCACGTGAACACAGGATTCCTACTTTTATTCTCATTTGAGAACCAAACCAATATAACCTTTTCAACAATGAGGCATCACAAATTGATAACATTTGATATAGGCAAGTATTTTGCATCTTTACTTGATGAATGATTCGTAATTAATCATCATCGGCGCAGGCTAGAAGTGAGACATAATTACAGACCGAATTAGAATAAGAATCAGACTTTAATGGCAACGTTTGAATACATCAAACAGGGAATTTGACTTCAGTTAAAACCGTTGACGACATAGTTGTTATAAGGCACCAATTTTTCCAAAAGAGGATGACACTGGGATAGAGGAGGGAAAAAAGGCATCTTCACACTGTGTAGAAATACGCAGTGTCAAGGTGCAAAAAACACCTCAGCACAGAAAGCAACATACTCATAACAACATCATGACGAAGACTTGCATGTGTGTGTGGGGGGTGGGTGACTGGGGTGGGCGGGGGGATCCCGGCATGGTACATCCAATATATATATATATGTATGTATATATATATATATATATATATATATATATATATACATACATATATATATATATATATATGTATGTATATATATATATATATATATATATATATATATATATATATATATATATATATATATATATATATATATATATATATACATAATTTTAAACGATCAGGTTTCAACATGTTATTGATCATTGCTCTACTAATCATTAAATCATGATATTGATTGATTTTTATTGTAATGATCACTGTAAAACCACCTATCAACTTCATGACCTCATCCTTTCTTTTTCTCTACTCCTTCTCCTAGCTCTCCATCCCTATCTATGCAACTGGAAATTTAAAAAACGCTTAATTGATCAGCTGGATGATGAATTGATTGATTGATGGATTGATTGATTGATTGATTGGTTGATTGATTACTATCCCTATGGAGATCTTGGGCCTCATGTACAAAGAGTGCATGGATTTCAACGTGAATCCGTGCGTGGACTTCTTGCGTACGCAAAAAAAAATTCAGATGTTCAAAACTGTGCGTACGCCCAAATCCATGCATGTTTCTTTGAACATCACAATCAGCCTGGATTTGAGTGCACATGCGGGAGCACAACACTCCGCCCTGTTAATTATGATAATGAAGATAATCATCCATTAAAAACCACTCATCTTAACAAGACATTTGCAAAAACAGGTAAAACTAATTAAAACATCGGCTGTGAGCTGGAGATAGTCCTGTCAAAAGTTGAGGCCTGGAAAAAATAATTTATTTGGGGCATTTCTTCCGATTTCAGCTGCATTTCATTATGGGTATTGTTGTTCTTTGCTTTGTGTTGCGTTCCATGAAGAGTTTTGGTTTTATTATGATCGTATGGGTTTGTGAATGTTTAGTGCATCATTACACTCTGCTTTTCTTGTTTGTATTTTAAGAACCGACACCAGAACTTAAGTTAGTGGATGAAAAACGGCTCCTCATTCCGCTTTACTGTCACGCGTATTATATACTGACGGATTAAGACCAATGTGGCAACACGGTGGCTTAGTGGTTAGCACTGTTGCCTCACAGCAAGAAGGTTCCCGGTTCGACTCCCAGGCCCAGCAGGACCTTTCTGTGTGGAGTTTGCATGTTCTCCCCGTGCTTGCGTGGGTTCTCTCCGGGTACTCCGGTTTCCTCCCATAGTCCAAAAACATGCATGCTAGGTTAATTGGTGATTCTAAATTGCCCGTAGGTGTAAGTGTGTCTGGTTGTTTGTGGGGACTGCGGGTGGAAACTAGCAATTCTGCCAAAACCTGGTGTATTTACACTGCTTAATGTAGTGTTCATGAATATGCATTGTCCGGTCTAAATAAACGTTGCTGTTGCTTTGCTGATGTATATGTTTATTGAGTCTTACACATTGTGGATGTCCGCCATCACCTCTCTCATTAGTATAACAATGTGAACAATATACATTTATATTTAAAACATGAAGCATCACGATCTGATTCCTCCGCTGCAGAAATAAAGACAACTTGTGCCAACGGGATTATCGAGGTGCGAACGTGAGAAATAAAGAGCACAGTCGCTGTAATTTAGAGTGTTGCATCCGCAGGAGGAGAGACCGGTCTACATCCCGGTCCATCACCGGAGAAACACTTTCTGGAGTCCTGCAGCACCTGCAGCCGACTCGATATCAGACTCTGAAAGTTGCCTAAACATTCAATAAAAACTTTATTCATCATTGCTGAATCACATCAGTTCATACCAACCAACCTTTCCGTGACATCTTAGTTTTATTTTAAAAGACAACTTTACAGAACCGGTTTTTCGCTGCACAATGTATTTTAATGTTTTTCTGTCCTGACACAGTTATGAGATGTTTTAGGATCTGGCTTTTATCTGGAGTAGTCGTCCAATACGGTCGTCATGGCGACTGAGAGATGTCCGACCTGTAGCAGCTCCCGATGAAAGCAGAACCGGAGCAGCTGGTCCAGTTCAGGGCAGAGATCCAGGAGGATCCTCTTGGTACCTAAACCAGTTGATGATCCAGTTTTCATCCTGGACCAGCAGGTCAGTCTGGTCCCTGAAGACTCGCTCCTGATCCTGCCATCAGCAGGTTCCTCTAACGGAGCCAAGGCTGCGATTGGGATTTGCAGGTTCCATCGTTGAGCTCCTTTAGTTGTTTGTTCAGATCATGTGGTTGATTGTGAAAGTGATGCAGCTCCACTCTTGTGTTATCTGGTGATGTGGGGACTGTCGTGTCCTTCATGTGGTGGTGAATTTATTGTTGACGTCACGTTTCCTCATATTCTGCACTTCACTGCATCACCAGTGAGTGTCGCCAAAGGACAAAACTTCAGAAAAGTGCGTACACCAGCCTTGGTGTGTGCGTGAAAGACCGCAACTTTCTACATTCAAATACATTTTTGTATATCCGACCGTGAGCGTAGAAAGTGGCATACGCATGTTTTTTGTGCGCCGCACGTTTTGTACATGAGGCCCCTGCACTGGTCACTGGGAACCAGGTCATGCACTGGATCGGCTTTCTCTTCTCTAGGTGTTTCAAACCTCGCTTGAGCATCTGAGTAAATGGAAATCAATAAAACACAGGAAAAAAGTGAATCTAATTAAAATGAGCAACACTCTTGTGGCCAAATTTACCCTGGTGGGTCCCTGGTGGGGGGGTACAGGAACCTGGGCTGGTATAAATTGTGGTGCCTGAGGGTTAGTGCTAGCGCCTTATGATTAAAATAATGTAACCATATAATTGTGAATGTAAAGAGTACAGTATCTCTATATATGACTAACAAGTGCAGACTGATGAGACCAGAGTTAAGATGCCACAACCCAAAAAGTGTTTCATTATAAAGAAAGAATTTGAAAGAGTTGACTGACTGAAATAAGCATGATGGTATGGTGGTGAGGAAAGCTGCCTCACAGCAAATAGGTTCCCAGTCCAAATCTTGGCTCAGCTCTTTCAGTGTGAAGTCTGCATGTTCGCCTGTGGTGCTTTCAATAGCTTCTTCCAGAGTCCGAAAACACTGAATGGATTTATTGGTTACATCTTGGTGTAGTCCCGTGATGGCCTGTCCGGACCTTTCCTTTCTCTCACCCAGTGTCAGCTGGGTAACCTCCAGTACCCTTTGAGCCTTAATAAGGTCTGCATCGCTATAAAAAATTAATGATTAAATTCAAGTTAAAATTAAACTCACTTGACAAACTTTTAAAAGTTGGAAGTGTTGCAGAGTTGGGTCATTGATTCATTCTAGTCCTTTTGTAGTCCACCTCTGTTCATCTAGTATACCATAAAAAGGGCATGGAGACTACTGACTGGTTCTGCAGCCTCAGTTATATTTAGGGGTGGGTTAAAAATATTGATATATCGATATTTTATCGATATGCATGTGTAGGAACAATTATCGATACATAAATCCAAGTATCGATTTAAAAAAAAAAAAAAAATGTTTTTTTTTTTTTTTTTTTTTTTTAATCCCGATTTTTTCCCCCATTTTATCACCCAGTGCTCCTACCTAAGTCAGTCCTGGGCATTGCTCCATCTACCAACCCCGGGAGGGCCCTGCACTGAGCTCAGGTCTCCTCCTTAACCTGAGGAGTGAGCAGGCCGCTTCTTTTCACCAGGCAGGGTGGGGTTTCTCTGGCCGGACCTGGCGCGCGGAAGGATCACGTTATTCCATTATTGTAGAATATCGATATCGTATCGTATCGAATCGTATCGTATCGGAAATCGTATCGTCTTGGGACCTAGTGTATCGGAATCGTATCGTATCGGGAGGTCAGTGATGATACCCAGCTCTAGTTATATTATGTCTTGCCACACAAGATCAGTTTTTGTATCACAACAATGGGAGTTATGGCTTCTGAAATGAAAGTTTTGGTTAACACTAAGTGGGAGGATTGCTGGCAACTTTGAGTGGCCCTCAGTGGAATTGTAGGTTAGAGCACTTCAACACTGGCATCTCCAGAGTATTACTTATATCCTTTACATGCAGGCTCCACAGTCCTCCTTTTTTTACAAAGTAAAAAAATAAATAAATTAATAAATAAAAAGTACAAATCTAAAGGGAATTTAGAAAAAGTACTTGATGCACGGATGTATTATGAGTTGTTTTTTTACTAAATCCTACAGTATAGTGAAGATGCAAATGTTTACCAATCACAAAATGACGGATGACATTTCATTAATATAACATAAAAAGAATCAAAGCTTGAAAGTAAAAATGTGAGAATTTGATCAAAAATACATGACGGGAAACAGAAAAAAACAGACTACAGATCACCTTTCATTACCCTATGAGAACTTGATGTTTTAAAGCTTGTACATCAAATACTTTTCCTTTTTTGTAGTCTGCTCCTCTTCAAAACACGTTTGCTCTGTTTGATTTGTCTTTGGTGCAGTCATACATGTTGCACAATTTTACCTTGCTATTTTTGGATCGGTTTTCCTCTCAAGCTTGGGTATTCCTCCAGTGTGTAAAGTTAATTACTATCAGTTCCATCGTGTTGCTCTGCAGGGCAGAGGTTCTTTCATATGTAGATATGATCAAATTATGCCATGGTGAACTCATTAGGTTGGATTTACATTTAGAGAAGTTTTTGTGCTCCATCCTCCTGAGGTCTTATGAGGCGGGTACTCCAATCACTGGATTCTGATGACCTAACACTTCCTGGCTGGATTTCCACCGGCGCAGCAGTGCAGACTCGCAGAGTCATGTCTGCTAATCAAAGCTGGGGAATGGAACCATGCAGCTTTAACATTTAAGGCTCACTTTGCTGTATTGAACACTCATGGTTTTGTAATGGGTGTAACGGTTTAATTAGGTTGTCAGTATTTTGTCGTCAGTATTTTGGGATGAGATTATATGTTCAATGTAAAGACATCAAATCGGAAAAAGGCCCGTTGCACTCATCCTGGGAGCTATGATTCCTCCCTTAAGCAAATCAACTTTGGCAAATGGAATGAACCAAACATTCAAACCATTGTTTAATGGATGATTACTTCAAACTCACATTGTGAATGACACTGTATCTCATTTTTTTAAGTCTTTTTTTAAAGACATGGGTTAGTATTAGACTTACCAATAGTGCCTAATTGAGCAAAAGAAAATCGAGACATGGCTGTTGGTCATTAAACTAGCTTTTTCTGCTCAGTCTACTCTCCCTCCACCCACATATTATGATTCTGATCCAGTGTGACATGTAGGATTCAATGCAAAACCTGTAGTGCATACAACATGATTTCTCCAGTATGTGCATGAATACCTGAGGTTAATTCAGCACATTTGTTTTCTCAGGGTTTCTTCTATAATAATTTGTTCCCATGATTTAGCAGTGTCTTATGGAAAATGATAGTGGTAGGAAATAAAAGAGAAGATTGAGGACTCAGCAGGTGTGTAATTTTAAAGTCTCCTCAATCAGAATCTTATGTTATCAAGTATAAGCTCCTGCAGTCCTGATTCAGTATGCAATTCTTTTCCACACTTTTCCATGACTGGGAATTGGGACAAAGGGAAGAGCACACAGTCTGTTGGCAGAATGAAACTGACAAGCAGCCACTGAGACAGAGACATAACTGCCTGTAGTCACTGGTGTGGTTGAGATGCTGCAGCGGCTCAACATTGTTTGGGGCACATCTTCTTCAATCCAGCTGCTTTTTTTGTTAAATAGTCTTTACACAAGGGAAAAAAAGAAATAATGAGAAGATGCCAGGAATGGACAAAAAGGTTTGATAGAATAATTTTGCCATGCAGAGAACTGGCTTCATTTTGGTCAACAGCAATATCCCTCTAAATCATCAAGCAGGTTCCTAATATATCATGAGTGATGGAATGCATTTGGATGGGTCATTCTTCAAAGCAAGTATGAAAGAAAATTGAATATATTACCATTTATTCTCATTAAATCTATATAATCATCTATTTTGTGTGCGGCAGTGTCTGGCTTAGCTAATCAAAACTCAACCCCAAACGTGTGTTATGTGCTCATCTATTTTAATTCACATTGTGATCAAATGAGACGCTAGATCTGGACCACTGAATATGCTGAAAGTCTTTGTAGACTAATTATTATGTGTCTTTATAAACTTGGGGGATGCTTGTGGTGACTAAATAAAGCAAAGCAGAAAATAAATCACTTCCCTGCTTTGATACAGCTCTGTAGTGTTCACAATCATCTGATGAGGGGCTGCATGAAATAAAGAAATTCAGTTCTTTATTTCTTTTTTATGGTAATTTTGGCCAGCTACAGTATGTTGTATTGTGTCGGATCCTTGCCTCAGCACAAGCATTGCGGGAAATCTATTCCTGGTCGTGATAAAATTAATGGAACATTTTATTGGTTCAGGTCATGTTTGTGGTGTTGTGGCACCGTAATGAAGAAGAATGCTGAGGGATGTGAGGAGAAGGAGCATTATAATGCCTCCGGTAGATCCTTCTTGCTATTGAATGAAAAATGATTTTATCATCAGAAAAGCTCACTCAAAAATAAGTCATGATGAATGTGAGTTTGAGTGTGCCTTCCCACATGTTTCCTGATTGCAAATATGCATCATGCAAATAAAAATGCTCAAACATCAGGATATATGCATACAAATACACTTATGTGAACAAATTTCTTCAGTGTCATAAAGACATTCCAGCATTCAAGCACTTTGCCTGCATTTATGCGCGCACACACCCTCATTCATATAAATAAAAGCTATCAACAACAATAGATGCCAAGAGAGTGTACTTCATGGGTAAAGAGGGCTCCTTTCCCAAGTCTTCTATGTGAATGTTAAATACTTGTCTTGCTGCTTTTCTTTCTTTCTATTACAGGCAGTGTTGGGACTAACGCGTTATTTAGTAACGCGTTGCAGTAACGCCGTTAGTTTTGGTGGTAACTAATGCTAACGCATTACTTTTTAAATTCAGCAACTCAATTACCGTTACCAAACGGTGCGTTACTCTGTTATTTCTGGCTGCAGTGAAGCATTTTTCCCCACACCAGACCAGAGGAAATGTAGTGGGCGTGTGTGTGTGCATTCAAAACATGACCGGTCATGGCGAGCCAAGAGAAGGTGAGTTTCGCAACGTGGAGATATTGTCATTACAGTAATCTCTCGTTTTTCGTTTTAAGTTCGAAAAAGAACCTGTGATAAGTGAAATGCACGAAGTATGAACCTTTTATTTTATAGAAGGCTTCAAATTGCGGAGATCAGCACCGCCTCACACGTATTTCACTGCTCTTCTGACTGCCGCTGCATCCTGACTCGCTCTGTAGCGTCTTTTTCTTCTAAAGCCCGCAGGTGTGTTTTTTCGAGAGAAGAACATAGTTATGGGCAGTTGTTGTCGCTCTTTTTCTTCTGGGCAAAAAGATTCTTATAAACTGACATGCCACCATAGGTTATACCTGAGAACTGTAATGAACGATTCATCAAAGGGTCCCGTTCTTGAGCTGCTGCTGAAGCTCATTGGTCGTTCTCAGCTTGTTGCTAAGCGACCAACGTTATTGACACAGGAAGTGAAGAAGTGGGGAGACTGTTTAGCCAATCAGAATGTAGAACATAATGTTGTTGTTTTTTAAAGTAACTAAAACATTACTTTTCATAGTAACTCATTAGTTTTTGGTCTAAGTAACTGAGTTACTAACTGAGTTACTTTTTAATGAAGTAACTAGTAACAGTAACTAGTTACTATTTTTCAGTCACTAGCACAACTCTAATTACAGGACAAAATAACAGGAAAAGGATATATTTATTGCACTTGCAACTGCAATTTCACATAAGAAGCACATTTATTTCTGAAACATGATGTCTGTAGAGCTCATTTCTGGGTCATGTTTTAAAATAAGTACACTTAAGACGTAGATGAAGTTATGTACAAAAATAGAGGGTATAAAAAAAGTACTTAAATCTATTACTTTTATCACTACTTATTATTATCTTCATTTTTTTTTCACATTATTATTCCAAGCATATATGTCTTAAGGACAACACAGTCAGGGTAGTTTAGAGGCCGCTGCAAAGCATCTGACATCTGCAGAATAGAACATTTGCGACCAAAAGTGAAAAAGCATGTTTGGTCAAGCGAGTCTACAAATCTGTGTCAGTAGGCCAAAATGCTTCGCCACCTATTTATTGCAAGAGTCTTGTTGAAAAATACTTTTTTTTTCACATTTTCACCCACGAGTCCGAGAGTTAAAGATAAAGACTTTATAGGGAATGCTGCGTTCTTTTGTAAAATGTTTTATATTTATGGGCATTTTTCAACTTTCCTTGATGACCAAAGGGTTAACTTTTGGTCATCTCAAAAACAAACGCCTCCTTCCTCAAGTTTGGGTTTCCTAATCTCTTTTTATTATATCTCTTAGAAATGTATTTTTTCTTCTCACCAATCCTCTGTAAAATACAATTTGTTGTGCTCAGCAGCTTCTTTGGGGTTACTTTTGGTCCCTTGGACAAAAAACACTAGTTGCCTGTTCCTTGAGTTTTTGGTGTTGCTCTTTAATTTGCCAAATAAATATTATTTCCATTTTCAAATAATCTTTGACTCTATCTCAAATGAGATACATGCCATTGGAGTAACTGTGGTGAGCACAGTGTATGGGAATATTTGATTTTCTAATATGTTTCTTGTGCACTCGGAATCAAGGGAGCAATCTGCAAAGGAAATTTGACTACTTAACACAGACTAAAAGCATAATATGAATACTGCTTATAGGGTCTATAAGAAAATAAAGGACCTGACCTGAAATTGAACCACCCCCCCGACAGAGAGACGATGAAGGCAGTTTGGATGTATTTAATATAACAATTAGCCTCCTCCTGAGGCAAATGCTGAAGCCTGCCCAGAAGTGAAGCCCAAATTGATTTTTAGAGCTGGCCAGTAGTAGTTGCTTGCATCCCATGGGTCTTATGGCTCTATAATCACCACCTACAGGTCATATAACACCGGAAGAAAAAGGCAATAAGAATGTGTTTAAAAGTGCTACATGTATCACATGTAAGTGTGGAATAATAACAGAAATGCACACATCAACTGCCGCTTTATCAACAGAAACAACGGACTTATTACATTATGTTTCTAGCTTTTTGTAGCATCTGACAAAGCAGCATTTCAGTCCCGTAGAATAACTCATGCTTGGGTTTTAGGTCCTGCATGCTGTTGTCTCTGAGACAGGCCTGGTCCTGATGCCCAGAGACAGGATATGAGGTGCACTCCTGTGTAATTAGAGTTCTGTCCATCATTTCTTGTAAATGCACGAGTTGAGTTTGATCAGAGAGCAACACAATTAATCTACTGTTCCCAGAAGTAAAGTAAGCAGTCAAAGTTTGGTAAATTGAAATAGTGCAAACTCATGCAAAGTTTGGGAGAAAGTGATGTTGTTAAAGGTATTGTGACATGAAAAACACATTTTTCTTGATTTTTTGTGTTTTGTTGGGTGTCTTGACATCAATTACACCCAAAAACAACGAACTTTTAACATTCAGTGTATTGTGTGCTTTCTGGGATTTTCCGCATAACTATGCAAAAACGGCGCATCTGGTTTGGTAAATCAAGTCAAATCAAGTCCGCTAAATCACCGCCCCCTCCACCCAGCTCCCTGCCTCCTCTCCTCTCCAGCGCACCATAAAGGCTGATTTATGGTTCCGCGTTACATCGACGCAGAGCCTACGGCGTAGGGTTACGCGGCGACGCGCACCGTACGCTGAACCCTACGGCGTAGGCTCTGCGTCGATTTAACGTGGAACCATAAATGAGGCTTAACACGGAGCTGTTTAGAGCCTCTTTTGTTCTAATCACCGGAGGAAAACTGCTAAGAAGACCCGCGGCCACTGACTGGACTTAAGATAAGGGGACACTGCTGCTTGCATGCCTTTATTTTTATGATTGTTTGCTGTGGTTCTCCCTGCTGCTTTTCCGTGCATGCTTCGCCTGTCGCTCCCGGCTTAACTCTCCGACGCCGCTGTGAGCGTATGGTTGGGTTGGAGGAGGTTTGGAGGAGGAGCGGGGGAATGATTGACAGGAAAGGGGGAAAAGGAAGCGTTTTTCACGGCGCAAAAAAACACTGTCATAAAGAGCCAGGAATGGAGTACTAGAGTGAAGTTTTTCTTGTTACACTCTTTTAGACACATTTGAGGGATGTTGGCCAAGACTTTTAATAGTGTTAAAAGCATGTTAAAAATGATGTCACAATACCTTTAAAATGTATTACATTTAAAATGTTCAACAACGGAGAATACCTGTATGTATTTTGGGCTTTCCCAAAAATTAATTCTGCTCTTAAACTTCGCCCTATATCTGGGAAGATTTCAGCTGAGCCTGTTTATTCGGCAGTCTTTATTTATTCATACGCTATCGCTCAAAGCTCTCGCTTGCTAATTGCTTTGATTAAAGGTCAGTGCTGTCAGCATCTGGGTAAACCGTAAACAGCATTTGGCTGCTCATGTTAATCGTTACGTTTTCATATTAACGTTCTAATATTTAGCGAAAGACAAGAAAACGCAAGAGCTGACTGAAACAGCATGTTCAAATATATGTGTGTGCAAATACACACAACCAACACATGCACACAATCAAGGAGGCACTTGCTGAATGAGTGTTAGCAGCTGTCCTGGCTGATTCTAATTGAAAAGATGTGTAAATACCATCTGTATGCAGGTGAGAAACGCTCACCTTTGCCAGAGGAAATGACCAGCATGCTGCTTACAGATAGCAGACTAATGTCCGGGAGCTGCTCAATGACCCGTGTAAAGATATGACAGTGTCAGACCAACCATCTGCTCTGCCTCTACTGGCCTGACTGGTAAATCTCCTGACTAAGCAGAGTGGAAGATGAGCAGGGCATGATGAGTAGGAGCATGTCAAGAGATTCTCTCTCTTACTCTTTCTTCCGGTTTGTCAGACCCTCTCTCTCTCTCTCTCATCCAAGCCCACACACTGTAAACCCTAACCCAGAAGGGCTCTCATTAGCCTTATTATTTTCCAAAGAGTCAAACTTTTATTTAAATACACCAAGTTACGAGTCTGTCCCTGGAGATTGGTTTCAGTGAGGAAGCAGAACGGATGGGGTGAAAAGGATTGTAACAAGAAACCAAAACAGAACTGTGTTTTTGGCACAACGTAATTATATTTCAATCATGCAAATGAGCTTGGTTTTGGTAGTTAGAGGGCTGTTGGAGTGTGTAATTGAAAATGCGAAAGATTGTCTCGCATCAAAATGTCGAGGAATGCGCTGGCTGACTGCTAATCAGAGTTGCCCCCACGTGCTGCTGAATCACAGCCTCAATCTCTGTAGAATTGAATCGTTTTATCTTAATTAACTGCACAGAATCTATCCAGGTTTGTAAGACTGCAAGCTCCTTTCATCCTTACTCTTTTTCCATTGAGCTCACAGTAAATGAAAAAAAAAATCTGCTCTTACCCCCTCATTAATAAATATTTCTCGTTCCGACTGTGATATTGACAGGAAGCTGAAGGATGGGATGCTGTCAGTTTACTGTTGCTTTGCAAACTGTACCTCAAATAGATGATCTGCCTGGTCCTCATGCAGAAATACCTTCTTTGTCAAGAAGACACATCATTAGGAATCATTTTCCATTTCTAAAAGTGCCCTGGTACCAGCCAGAATCTATTGTTATTAACATTATAGTCATCCCCTACCAGAGATTTGTGTTTTTTATTAGTATATTCAGTTCCCTGTGCAAGCACAAGTCTCCTGCTGTGGACTTAAGAAACTTCCAGGCAGGCATACATTTAGAACAAAGATAATATTAACAGAAAACTTGGAAGAGCAAACTGATCCTTCATTTATTACATGTCTACCAATTGATAACCCTGAGACACAGCAGATAATTTCCTGAATAATGAGCAGCCAAATTAAATCATGTTACCCGTCTGATCCCTCCAGGCTAACACTCTTTAAACATGTAATTCCATCGCTTTAATTGATTGCTGCAATAATGTCCACGATGAACATGAATAATCAGCTGTTCGATTGGAAGTATGATTTTTTTTTTTCATTCTTTTTTGCTTTGCTGATGTGTGATTTTATTTGATGTAGCTATTTTATTTGAAATGCCTGTTTTTAATCAGCAATGTCGTCCAAACAACCTTCATGAATATGAAGAAACAAATTATTTTCAATGCGAAAAGGAAAATATTTGAAACTTGTGGATATGGTGTTTGAATATTTACAAAACAAAGAAAAGGAAAAGAAGGGCTTGAATAGAATGATGAAGGACACTGCAACCCCTATTATCTCAGCATGATTATTACCCAGCAGAAATCTCCCATTTGCGGAGGGATCCAAGGTCATAGCAGACAATTTCTTACTGTAATTCTACACTTTAGTTGACCATCCCAGCACAGAGATTATTCTGTTTTGTGAACAGGCTTTGGACCACATAGTGTGATAATGTGGGCTGACAAGATGTTTTCAAACATGTCTGATTTTATCTTGCTCAGTGGTACAAGACTCACCAAAGCTGAGATCTGAGAGCAGCAACAACCATGAACAATCAAGAGTTCATACAGAAATAAAAAAAAGAAGAAGTAAAGATTTTACAAAAGAAACAACAATCACTGTAGCAGACAATTGACATCGCCAAGACTTCAGACTCTGTTTGTTCCACTCACAGTAGGTTACAGATTTATTGGAAAGAATGTAGAAATGACAGAGAAAAATTCACACTGATGTTTCAAATTGCTTCATTTAATTTCCATCATCAATGTGAAATCAATTGGATGAAAAGAAAGAAGAGATTTATTTTGTTTTGCTCTATTTTATTCAAACATCAAAAGGTATTCATTATGCTGTAAGATGCTCTTATGAACAATCCAATGTATACCTCTCTGTTTAGTGAAAAATTGCAGAAAAAAAGGAAAGAAAAGAAATGGCAACGAAAACTAGAAATTTAAATAAGTGACCTGCGGAGATGTAGCAATTCACTGAGAACCAAAGGGAAAAGTAATAATTATGCACCATATAAAATATCTATCAATGCCTGTTGTGAACAAATATAAGGATCCACAAACAAACTATCATGTCTAGCTTTATCAAATGCAAGAAATTGAATAAAATAAACACCTCTTAGCAACATAAACATCTGCATTTAGCTGGATTGTAACACTATCAGTGATTGCTTTTGCATTTTTCTCTGCAATCTTATTTGCTTAGCCTGACGTATCCATTCACTCTACAAAAATAGAATACCCCTCCCATTAACAGTCATCTCCTCTGGTACATACCGAACCAATTGCAGCAGCGTCTGCGATGGCCTTATACATTCGTATACTGTACATCCGAGTGTCACTGCAAAACTGACAACCGTAATTTACCGGAGTCCCCAGTCCACTGCATGCCATTTCAGATGTCTTTTGTGTAAGAGAGGCAGTTTCTTATGTACCTGTTGCTATTGCCTCTTGGAAATCAAAGTTAGATAATTCAGACTAATTCTTTGTATCAGAGATGAAAAGGATGGCTGGGAAGGTTATCATATGCTGCCATCATAATTTCTCAAATGTTACCGCAAAATACAAAGGAGATAATATAATTTTCTGTCATTCATAATTTTAGCAACACAAACTGCAACACTGGCTGAATTATTGCCCACTCCATGCAAAGGAGAGAGTCTTAACATCTCATCTGCAAAAGTAGTTCTCAACTGTGATATACATTGTGGACATGCTCAGGACCAAAATGTGCTATTGTTACAACTAGCTTGTAAAAAAAGCCACGCTTTTAAGAGCACAACTGCTGTTCCTATCAGCTGTAAGTTGAGTTACTATTGTAAACACATCAGAGGGACAGCATCACAATGTAACATCAATGCATATGGTGCAAGAAAGGTTTACTGAAGATCATGACATGGTGTAAAAACTTGTCCAGAGACATAAATCTCTTTGTTTTTTGAATAATACAATAATAATAATATAATTTGAGTCGCTGTTTTCTTCCACTTTCAGCTTTCCGTGCCATTTCCTGCGTAAATAAAACCTAATGATAGGGTTAGATAAAAGCGTTTGCAGATGTTATACAATGTAAAAGTGTTACAACCTACCAGCAAAAGAAAGGAGGAACGAATACTATCCAATTAAAACATTACTTTCGAAGTTGTGCTGTACCGGGTATAAGAAACATGCACAATTCATGTCCATTTTCTTTCGCCGCCATGCGTACGGCACACTCACCTTGATGAGCAAACGGGGAAGCGCTTCCTGAGCTGATCTGTCTGCACCTATTCAAGAAAGTTATGGCGTATTGATGGAGAGTATTAGCTTTTGTTAGTAAAGTGTATGCCTCTTGCCTTCATAAAAGATGCAAAATTGATAGTTGTCATCTAAACTTTTTCTTTTTTTGTGATGATAGTCTGATAATTTTTTCATTTTACTTTTTTTTTATGGGAAGTTGTATCTTAATTTAGCATAACATAATCATCCCCTTCCCCCATGAAAAGGAAAAAAGGATAATTGGTTCAAATCTTTCTTGGCACACATCCTTAGTCTGAAAATAAAGAATACTGCTCTCGTGCCTTTGATGGCTTTCCCACACGTCAAGCCTGGCTAAATGAAAGATAAATGTGTCTAATTAGCCAGGCAGCAGGTGCAGTAAAATGGTTAGTTTTAGCAGCAGGGAGCATCTTCACCGACTGGCTGTAAATATTGATTGTTGTTGACTGGATGTAGTGAACAGAGTGCAATGGGAAGGGCAGCTGGTCCCAACAGCTTCCCCTCAGCATGTCATGCAAAGTTAGTGCTGCCTTTGTTAGGGGACAGATCCTCTTTCCCTCACTTTATGTACGCATGGGTTTCTGTTCATCTTTTTTTGCTTCCCTTTCCGTCTGTAAAAAGAATGGGTTTGTGACAATACCTGCAGGGTTTCACTAGTTGGTTGAAACTGTTGCATTATTCCAGGCACAGTTTCTTTTATATAGACACAAAACTACAAAGATTTCATGTAGACATCTTTGCGTTAACTGTGTTGTATATTTGTATGCGAGTGACTGGAAGAATGTTAATATGATCCATAGACAGGTTTCTATGATGTCCTGCTGACTGGAACCTAATCTGAGAGGATTGGATCTGATCTGACTGGAATCAGATCCAACTAATTTCTCCAGGGTTTAGTTAGAGGCTGAGGTCAAGGAAGGAGCAGAAGTGAAGTAGGGGAAGAAATAACAAATAGGGGAGGTGAGTCTGAAAAAAGATAGAAACTCAATGTTGGAAATGAGGGAAAGAAGGATAAAAAGCTTTACGAAATTGCTAGTGATTCAATTCAATTCAATTTTATTTATAGTGTCTATTACAACAGAAGTTGTCTCTAGGCGCTTTTCAGAGACTCAGAACATCAATTTAAATGAACCTGAAACTTAACTTTAATTCAAGATGAATACAAACTAGTAGACTTCAAGAAAGAAAGCAAATGGATTTAATTTAGTGCCTGTTGTAAAGTCAGATTTATTCATTAAAAGAAAATTAGTTTCAAGTTGCGGCTGTAAATGCCAAGATGACATATAATCCTTTTTTAAATAAAATTGTTTAATAACTACACAAGTATTTATGTAACCAACTATAAACCTCTCAATTACACTGTAATAATGTAAATCTTTAGCAGCTGTGCAATATATGCTGTTATTACCTTTGACTTCGCTTGAGTTGTCGGAAAATGTCTTAATTATTTCTGACTTCATCCTGTGTGCTGTTGTTATGGCTTTTACTGGCTATATTAGTATCACTATGATGTCTTCCCTTGTGTCATGTCTGTAGTTAGTTAGTTAGTTCATATTTAGTTAGTTAATATTTATTTTGGTCAATCACAAGCATACAAATCAACAAAAAAGATAACAAACATCCACAGGTTTTTCCCAGGTCAACATTGTGATTATCTTGACCAAAAAGGTCTGGGCTTGAAGACAATATGGTTCTGAATCCATATTGGTTATTACTTAGTAATTGGTGTTTTTCAATAAAGCTATCAAGTCTTGCTACAAAAAGTTTTCTGGAATTTTGGAGAATTGAGATAAGAGTGATATCGGTCTATAGTTTGTGTATAGTTGTTTGTCTCCACTTTTGTATATTGGTACTATTTTTCATTTTATTTGGAAAGATGCCTGTTAAGAATGATTGGTTGCAAATATGGGTAAAAGGTTTTACAATAGTATCAATTATATTTTTTACTAAAGTCATGTCTATATTGGTATAGTCAGTTGATTTTTTGTTTTTCAGATTGTTAACAATTTTTGATATTTCTTGTTCATTAACGGTAGCAATGAAGATGGAGTGTGGATTCTGATCAATGAGACCTTCATCTAGGCTGTCATTTTCTCCTAGGTCCTCAATCTCCTTTGCTAGGTTTGGTCCTACATTTACAAAGAAATTATTGAAGTAATTTGCGATTTCTTTTGTGTTTTCCTTTATTGTATTATCCTTTTTAAAAAACTTTGGGTATTGTGGTCTTCCTGTGCCTTTCTTAATTAGACTGTTCAGTAATTTCCAGGTTCCTTGAATGTTGTTTTTCTGTTGTTCCAATAGTTTACGATAATAATCCTTCTTACTTATTCTTAATATACTGGTTAGTTTGTTCTTATATTTTTTGTGTTTCTGTTTCATTGGTTCTATGCTTTAAGAAGTTTTTGTATAGTAGATTTTTCTTTTTGCATGCATTATTTAAACCTTGAGTTATCCATGGCTTTTCCTGTTTTTGTTTGTTTGTGTGAAGAGTCTTTTTTAATGAACAGTGCTTGTTATATGAATTCATTACTATAGACATGAAGGAATTATAGGCTTCATTTGGGTCGATGCATTGTAGACTTCACTCCAAGTCTGTGTCTGGAGGTCAGCTTTAAGAGCATTTATGGCCTCAGGTGTTTTTTTGTCATGTTATTTCATAGGAGTGATTTGTTTGTTTACTTTTATTTTTGAGGTAGTATGGCATTATAGCAAAGACAGGGAGATGATCAGTTATGTCGTTTATGAGTAGTCCAGATGTTATTTGTTTTTCTATAGCATTTGTATGTTATCAATTGGTGTTGCTGTGTCTATGGTTATTCTGCTGGGTTTTTTAATGACAGGGAATAGATTATTAGTGAACATGGTGTCGATAAAGTGGTTGGTTTTATTATTCCCATGTGGGTCAAGGATGTCAATGTTAAAATCACCATTGACTAGGTAAGTTTTATTGTTTTTGTGTTACCAAACATGTTCTCCATATTGGAGTTAAAGGTGTCGAGACACGTTCCAGGCGTTCTGTATATACAGGTGATGATTGTATTTTTTGCATTTTCAACATGTATTTCGATTGTAATGGACTCAAGGATATTTTCAATATTTGTTTTCATTACTAAATTTGATTTGAGTAATTTATCAGCATATATGACAACTCCTCCCCCTATTTTATTTGTCCTGTGTGATGTATATAGTTCATATCCTTCCATTTCTACAGCACTGCTTTTTTCATCATCAACCACGTTTCTGACACGGTAACCACACTGATTTTTTTCCCCAAAGCTTTTAAGATACTCCCTTATTTTTTGGACATTTTTGTAGAGACTTCTGATATTGAAATGTATTACTGTGAAACTAACATCTATGTGTAATCCTTTGAACTGGTCATCAGTGTAGTACTGGCAGTTATTATTTAAGTTGTTATAAAAATTATTTTCAGGATCTAAGTCATTAGATCCTAGATGTCTGTATGATGGACTAATGATTTTAAACTACCACATTATCATTGTTTTGTCATCTTTGTGCTGAAAAAGCTGTTCATACACAAAGAAAGAGGGAAGTGACTGCCCAGGTGACCTTTGAAAGGTTTCTTGTGGTCCAAAAATGGACTTCAAAACCGGTGCATTCCATGGATTATAGCTGGAAATGTGGCTGACAACATTTTAGATCCAGTTACATGATATTTGGTAGCTACTGACAACGTTATCCTGCTCTTACATTTTCTACAACAATTACAGACCTTGTAGTAGATTGAAAAATAAAAGTTTCCCTTCGTGGGGACAGCAAAAGATACATGAAAAAGATTAGAGATGAAGTTTTAGAGAAGTGAGGTGAATAGAAGAATGACACTACAACTACCTGGTAGCACACGTGTGTGTGTGTGTGTGTGTGTGTGCATGCGTGCGTGCGTGCGTGCGTGAGTGCGTGCGTGCGTGCGTGCGTGCGTGCGTGCGTGCGTGCGTGCGTGTGTGTGGTAATCCAAGATCCCCTTGAGCTACCCAATATTCTTTTTCATATCCAAGCCACTGAACGGTGTGTGCTGTCAGCTCAGCAGCACTGTGTTCTGTTAGGAACAAGCACTCCCCTGCATGCCCCACTGATCTTTACGGGCTGTGCATGATATGGAACACAAACAAACAAGCGCACACACACAAACACAACCACACAGGTCCTATAAAGCGGGTCCATGTTATGTTCTGGGGTTCTCAGCCCAGCCACAACTACACAAACGATGACTTGTGCTGCACATTCGGTCCACGTACTTGCACACATATATTGGAAACCCACACCTTCACAATCTCCATTTCTGAGCATGGCGGACCTCTCATACCAAAAACAGCATGACCCTTGAAGCCATCTCATCTCTGACTGAATGGGGAGCATGAAACATCCTGTGTGGCTGAGAGATGAGTTCACAGAGATGCCAAGTTGTGGATGAGAGCCCCGGAGAGATTGCTCAGCTATGAAGAATGCCCTTGTGAAGATTTTGAGACACAATTCTTCAGCCTTTGAGAGACTTCAATATTAAGTCACAGATGGATAGCTTGGCTGGTATGCAAATGCTGGCAAAGATTGTAGGAATTTTTGTTATGGTAACCCGATTGGATTCCTGTTTTTGAAAAATGTTTAATCACTTAATTTCAGCCTTGGGACAGCCAGTTTCTTGGTACGTATTGTGTTACTGCTCAGTTTTTGTATTTCTTCTTGGTTTTGAGCTCTGTTGTTGTTTGGTTGATGCACCAAAACTGGGGGGGTTTAAAGAAAGGCTGTTCAACAAACCCTGAGATTAACCCTTAAAGGAGCATGAGGCAGGATTGAGGCAGGATTTATGAAAAGAAATTCTTATACGTTTTAAGTTTTCTAGTAATAATGTCAGATGAAGCGTTCCAAACCAAAAAAGAATGAGCCCTCTAGCGTATCTGTCCGTTGCCTTGAACAGGCTGTGTGCTGCAAAATGTGTTGCAATTCTGGGCCCGAATTTCCCGCGCTGTCATGTGATGTGATGTGGCGTCATGCACGTTCTCCCCGTTCTCCCGTGCCGGCTTCGCTGTTGGCTGCAGTACCCCCGACGGCCGTCGTGGCGAAGGGTGGCGCTATCGAGTCTCATTTCTTAAAAGAAGCCTCATGCTCCTTTAACTCAAGCTTTTCTGGACCTGCGCCAATGAAACCCGAGTTGTTCATTCCACAACAGCGGTGTTGAATTCAATTCCACGTGAGTAAAGTTGGGATTGAGTAAGGGTTCACTGCAAAGTTATGAAAACTTCAGCTAAGGAGTATCAAAACCATGATATTAAAAATATGAGAGAAATTTGAAAACATGACAAATAAAAAAAAATTGCATATGTGGCTCAGAAGAACTTGACAAACAATCACATACATCTTTGAAGGATCAATAATGACACAAGCATGAAATACACAAAATAAAATTGAAGCTATTTTTATACTGTTTTTTTTTTATTTGGAAGTCATTTTTATGATGCCTTTTCAGTGGATCTCACTGCATCGGCTGTCTTGTTTTAGTGGCAATAAAAAAAGGACAAAGCAACTGGCAAAAATGGTAAGAATTTAATGAGAATCATAAACTTAAGTGTATTTCTTTGTTTATTTGACCCAGTCATTGCCTTGTTCAACAGCGTGTATACTAAAGCCAGGAAGAAGGCAGAGGCCCATATTACAGGTTGGGTTCCAGCACCACCCCCTTCACTCCCGTGGAGGAGCTGGCTCTGAGCATCAAAACATGATGACCATAATGGCTAGAATTCCTGGAGGCATTTCATCAAGCCATCATTGTCTCGGGATTGTCAACCGGTGGTCCGCGGCCCTCTGGTGGCCCGTGGCGGTATTGCTGGTGGTCCGTGAAATTGTAAATGGAAAACAATAATAATTAAAAAATTAAAGCTGCAAGCAGCGATGAATGGGCCCTCACACCCTTGTGCACATTCAGGCGTGCTGCAGTGGAAGCCCTTGTATGACTTGCATGTAGATGTCTTCAGGCCAGGACATTTAGCGGATGACACCACCCACGACTCTCTATATCAAACCAATCAAGAGTTATGGCAGAAAGTAGGAACTATCACATATCGACCAATCAGAAGAAGGGGCTAATTCATGCCAATGAAGGTCAAGTACTCAAAACCGAGTCAGATGACACCGCCCACAACTTTCTATGTCAAACCATTCAAAAGTTATGGCAGAAAATAGGAACTATCACATATCGACCAATCAGAAGAAGGGGCGGGGCTAATTTGCACCAATTTTGTTCAAGGACTCAAAACCGAGTCCGATGACACCACCCACGACTCTTTATGTCAAACCATTCAAAAGTTATGGCAGAAAATAGGAACTATCACATATCGACCAATCAGAAGAAGGGGCAGGCTAATTTGCACCAATTATGGCCAAGGACTCAAAACCGAGTCCGATGACACCACCCATGAGTCTTTATGTCATACCATTCAAAAGTTATGCCAGAAAAAAGGGACTTTTAGATATCAACCAATCAGAAGAAGGGGTGGGGCTAATTTGCACTAATTATGTTCAAGGACTCAAAACCGATTCCGATGACACCACCCACGAGTCTTTATGTCAAACCATTCAAAAGTTATGGCCGAATGTAGGGACTATCAAATATGGACCAATCAGATGAAGGGGGGGGGCGTGCTTTTTGGCGTGTATCGTCGCCACGGTAACGCTTTTGACTGAGAAGTATGCACAGGATCGAGACGCACATTTTGATGTATAACACACCTAGGTGCGCGTTACGGTTCGGGCGCAGAAGCGGCCGAAGAAATGGCATAAATTGCGCCAAAATGACATGATTAATTCAAAATGGCCGACCTGTTCGGTTTCGGCCATGGCACCAAGAGATTTTTCTTTAAAGGGGACCTATTATGAAAAAAACGTTTTTTCTTGTTTTAACATATAAAGTGGTCTCCCCTCACCCTGCCAGCACAGGGGAGAAAAAATACCATGGAATTCTGCAGGGTCTGCTCCCCCCCCTGACTGAGTCTTCCAGTGTCACGTGACCTTTTTTTGAGCCATTCTGAATCTGCGCCTATGGTGACGTCACCATAGGCGCTCATTTCCATAGGTTCAGCCTCCGCTGCTGAAACCACGCCCACAACCAGCTAGCTACGCAGGCTGGAGCGGTCCTTCCTTGAGCCAGTCGGACGCGGCGCGGTGGCGGAGCGGATCCGGGTTAAATCATCCAGGTTCCCGGGTGGTTTGGGAGCTGGGTCCTCGGGGGTCCGTCCCAGGTCGGACCAGCTTCACCCTCCGAGATTTTCAGCCAAATCTGTCGGTTTGATCCCCGGTAACGGGCAATGCGCAGAGGATGCGCCCCGGAGCAGATCTGTGCGCCGCCCGCCCGCCGTGGGGTTGCGGCGCCCGTCGCGCAGCATCCGCTGGTCGGTCCCCGGGAGTCCCTGCTACCAGTCCAGGCGGGTTCCTGCGGTCCCGGCCGGTCGGAACCGGTCAGATTCCCTGGTTAAAGCCGCGGTGATGCGCGCTGCTCCAGCCTACTTCCCTGTTCCCAAAGCCGGGTCCGTCCGACTAAATTGTCCAGGTTCCCAGCCGCTTTGGGAGCAGGGATTTCTGGGGTACGTCCCAGGCTGGATCAGCTTCACCCTCTAAGATTTTCAGCGAAATCTGTCGGTTTGATCACCGGTAACGGGCGATGCGCCCCGGAGCCGTGCGCCGGGCGCCCAGCGTGGCTCCGGGGCCAGCGTTCAGCATCCGCCGGGCAGATCCGGCTGAAATAGTGCATAAATGTTATTTATATACAACTCATATTTTATTTTTTTAACAATAAAGTTGCCATTTGTGAAAATTCAGTGTTGGGATTTATTTACAGGCTCGGGCTGTTCTGGCGGAGCGAGGTTTATTCTCCTCCCCTGCTACACGTCATTCAGGGAGCCAATCAGCACAGAGCCTCATTATCATACCCTTAGAATGAAGCACAGAAAAAGGGGTTACAAGCAGTAAAACTAGTGACAGGGCCCACAGGCTGGATTTCTGATTTATGTAGAAAAAACAAGCTTTAGATTGTTTTTAAGACATTCAAGGCCTGTTTAAAATATACATTAAATGCCATAATATGTCCCCTTTAAGTTGCGACATGATACAGATGTGTACCGATTTTCGTGCATGTACGTCAAACCGTATTGTGGGGCTTGAGGCACAAAGTTTTCTAGGGGGCTACCATTAATGCAAACCATGAAATATCAAATTTTTCGCCAGGCCTGGCTTGCGTGCAAAATTTGGTGACTTTTGGGGCATGTTTAGGGGGGCAAAAAGGCCCTCATTTCATCGGAAGAAGGAGGAAAAAATAAAAAACGAGGGAAAAAAAATAATTCCTACAGATACAATAGGGCCTTCGCACTGTAAGTGCTCGGGCCCTAAATATATATTTATTCTTTAGACTCAATTTATTTTCCATTTACTATTCATTTTTGTGAATAATTTACCCATTCAAATTATGTCAAATGATCGAGATTCATCCAAGCCTCATGTCACCACCTAACCAGTCAATCCATCTTGGGACCACGGACCAGAAGCAAAAAAGGGAAACAATTGGACGGTTTCTTTGCATGACTTCAAGCCTTGCTTG
Source organism: Cololabis saira (assembly GCF_033807715.1). Classification (NCBI taxonomy): domain Eukaryota; kingdom Metazoa; phylum Chordata; class Actinopteri; order Beloniformes; family Belonidae; genus Cololabis; species Cololabis saira. The sequence continues at coordinate 30,021,753 of NC_084597.1, read as the reverse complement.
CTGAATCTAGCAAGCCTACAATCAAGGGACTTTACATAAACGTTACATTTTTCTTTTTGCAACTAATGTTAGCTGACTAGCGAGCATATTACTAGCTAACGTTGATAGCAGTTAGCTAGCTGTCACCATGTCAGAAAAAAACCTGCAGAGCAGGCAGAGACCACAGCCTCCGCTGCAACGTCAGACACAGATGAGACTGAAGGACCAGCCACCACCACCTCTGAAGAACCAGGCCCCCAAGAGAAAGATTCAAGGAAACGAAGAGGGAGAGGCCAGCTAAAAGAAAATATGATGCAGAAAAGTATATTAAACTTGGTTTCACTTTCACTACCAACAAAGCAGGAGACGACCTTCCAGTATGTTTCATATGCTCAGCACGCCTGTCAAACGAAGCAATGAAGCCCTCAAAACTGACAAGACATCTGGAGACTGTTGTGATCGAATTCAATCACCCCGGGTTCTTTAATTGAGCTGGAAAAGGTAAATAAAAAGACACAAGACTGGGATAGAATTAAAGTAGGCCTCATGAGTGAGATCGGCAGAGCAGAGCCCCTGCAGCCTGCTTGGTCAATCGTCCCGCCAGATCTGCCGGTCTCTCTCTTGAGCAAGTTTTATTACACTTGAGAAAGGGGGTGGCTTGGGGCCCCCCTTAGTTTATTGCTGGGGGCCTCTCTTATCTCGTGCCTGTTACAGCATGGTACTCTCAGTGAAAGTCAGAGATGCACCTTAGTTTCACATACAGAAACATTTAGTTAATCAGCACATGCAGTTTACATATTCAGTTTGATTTTAAATTATTCTTTATATAATCAATCATAACAATCCCCCTTTTGATCTCTAATCAGAGATCACCCTATGTATCTTCTTTCTTCTTTATTGTTCCTCTTCAGGAGTCAGAGGTCGACTATTCTGATCACCCGGTGGACCCTGCTCAGGGGATTATTCTGCCCCTTTCTTGAGAGCTAAGGTCTTTTATAAACACTGCTGATCCAGCCGGATCTGGGGTCCTAATCTTCGTGGGGGGGGGGTCCGGTGTTGCCCACTGCGATCGTTGACACCACGTGTCACCTTTCCTGTGGAGTCTGATGACGTGGGAGGTCCGTTCTGGGTCCTGTCCACCTTGGCTCCGACCACTGTCTCTTGATGACTCACAGGGGAACCCCCTCTGTCTGTGAGGTCCGTGTCTGTCCGTCCGTCTCCGACCTGTTTGGAGTAAGCAGATACCAAACTTTGCAGTTCGGAGAAGTGAGCTTTCTGACCAAATTGTTATTCGTCAGTCTCCTTCAAGTAGGGCGCATTCTGCGGCCCTAGAAAAAATCGTCCAGTCTGTAGTTCGTACGGGTCAGTCCGTGGCCCGCGTTCACCCATGTCATTTTGGTCTGTGCACAGATTTTTGCCAATTTAGTCTTCATATTCGCATGTCCCATCCAGCGTTTCCCAAACGCCTTCCTGATGTCACCCACTACACAATACTCAACTCCAGATGATTCAATACATTATCCTACAATTTCCTACAGATAGGTGTGGAGCAATAATTGCTTATTTATGAACATTACTGATTTCTTTCCCTTTGGGCACTGTATGTACACCCACGTCAACAATCCAGACATGCAAATTACTCTGTTAAATCCTTTACGCGTTGAGGGGATACTCAGGATTGTCCACACGATTAACATTTCCTTTATAGAAAAGTGACATTTCTACGTAACAAAAAGTAAAAATCATTCACTCACATGAAACTACGGCATATTTGCCCCAAAATACTGGTTGATGATCAAATGAATTATTACAATAACTGAAAAACATATTCCTTCTTGTTAAACTCCTCCGTAGTTCACTATTGAATGTTACATAAAGACATATCTTCGTACAGAATAAAGTTGAAAATGATCTGCCTCCGGGGCTAAACACTGACATGTTTTCCTGGAATGCTCAATAAAACAACCTTTCTTGTATCACATAACAACATCCATGAAATTCAAAAGCTCCTTAACAATGTGCTTTCTAAGGTGGATATTTGGATCAAAAATGAACAAAACCTCTCTTAATATTGATAAACAAATTATATATCATTCAGTTTCAAGAACAAAAGAATATGGAAAATCTGGCCTTTCAGATCAAAATAAAAGATAAAGAAATCAAGAAAGTAAACTCTACAAAGTTCCTTGGAGTCCTCATTGATGACTGTCTAAACTCTAATCGTCATATAGATCACTTTTGCAAAACTAAATATCTAAGAGTCTAAAAATGTCAGTCTGCTTTTCAAAGCGAGACACCTGCTTCCACGCTCTGCTCTTCTTATTCTTTATCAACCTTTGTTTGGACAACATCTAAATTCCTGTACTATTATTTACTGTAATACTTATCCCAGCTATCTAAAAAATGTTGACCTTTTACAAAAAAGAAAAATTACTCGTGCCATTCCTGGACTGAATTTCATTCATCTAATCGCCATCTGTTTGCCCATTCTGGTATTCTTTACCTTAAAGACAATAACTACTCCCATAATGCTTGTACAATATATCAGGTTGTCTCAGGTTTCATTCTACTCATTCCAATCTCCGTTTCCCATCTCAAGGCCACTATTATTTATATTTCTTATTAAGAGCTGTCTTTACCATGTCTACCTCTATACTGTTACACCTTTCACTTTTTTAATCGTATATTTTTTAATACGTACCACACTTTTATCTACCGTACATTTGTTATTTACTGTTGCTTCTTTTAAATCTGAGTGGAAAACGAAATAACCGGAGTCAAATTCCTTGGGCAATATTCAAACTTGACTAATAAATCTGATTCTGATTCAGATTCTAATTCCTTCAATCCTTCTAGCATCTACTGTTACCCATGTTTCGTCTTCCTCGTTTACTATTGCATATGCTAATTGTAACCCTTCGTTCCAGTATCTAAAACAGTATCCGTCTACAAACAAATTAATCGCTTTGTCAAATGGTGTTTTCACTAAGTCTTCCCTGACTTTATCGTCACAAACAATTCTTTGCATGCACTTGTGTGGTTTTCCCCCTGTGCTATCCGTCGTGTGTATACAAAATATTTAATGCTTAATTTTCTTAATTTCTTTTTGATTAATTTCTTTTAACTGCTACATGCTGTATACATGTAGGGTCGTGTTTACACGTCACATAATTACCAACCTTACTCCCCCTTTTGAAACAGGATCACTTGTTGATGATCCTGTTACAGAAAAACTCTAAATCCTAACACCTAGTTGTTTCACCATGTCGTACAACTATTGGGTGGTGATAATAATTTTGCTTTGGAGGCTTTAAATCTTTAGCCTGATGGCCTAGACGCAAAGCCAATGATACATGAGGGCAAGCCTTTTAATAATTTCATACCACCTTAGTCGTGTCATAATGTGAGTGCAAGGCATCATGTTACCATTAGGTGTATCGTAAAATAATGTGATATGTAAAGGATTGGGGGAACAAGCGTAAGGACACCAGGTGTCGACTCAGGGGCGCCACTGTTGATAGACCGTATATCGGGCCAGGAGTAACCGATGTTTCTGGTTCAAACAAAGTCCAACATACTGTACTGCTGCAGCCAGACCTGGCTGAGGAGAGAACATGCAATGTCCACTCAGATGGTTGATTGACTCCGTGTCCCCCGTCCAGAAAGGTCAGCGTCAAACCATCGGGACCACACTGAATCATCACCCCTAACATGATCAGTTGGTCTGTCCCCATCAGGTCACAGGGAGCTCAGGGCTTACGCCTCACCCTCATCCTGAGGGGGCGTGTGAATGGTAAAGTCTGTTTTTTCTCCAAAGCAGCCAGTCCCTTGGTGTCTCTTTGTGGGGCGTGTCTCTCCTGGGTCTCTATGGCAACCCCCTCGCCAAACCCCCGGGCCCCTCCCCTTTAGTCCACCCATCCTTATGTGTGCGTATTGGTAATGTGGGGGTTGGGTGCTCAAGGTGGTTCATAAAATTTGTGTGTGTTTAATGCCTGATTTTACTACCAGTACCTCTTGGCCTGACCTCAGCCCACTGACCCTGCGCCTGGCGCTGAAAGTTTCCCCTCTTTTTTTATTTTTTTTGTTTCACCCGACATGTTTACGACATGGTTTAGTGAAGACTGGTCTGTTCGTACCCCTACATTCCTTCGTTATCTTTTCGACCCTCTTGTCTTATCCTAGTGGCTTTTCAGTTTTCACTCCTTTAAATTCCCTAGTAAACTTTTTTTGCGTCCTTAGGCTTCTTTCTCGTTCATATTAATCCAAATTTATTTAAAAAGTCCTTGATTCACTAATGGAGGACTAACTAATGCTTGTCAATAGAAAATAATCTTATAAAATCTACCAAACTATACTAAAAGATATAATAAGACCTAACCGCAGGTTATTTATAAAAAGTTATTACATGAAAATAAACACAATATAAAAGGAAACTTGAGTTATCCTGAACAACCTACCGGTAATTAAACAAGGATAATGGTGTGAATCAAAACATAAAGCAAACTATTATAGACAAGCCCTACTCATATTTATTTTTCCTCTCTCAACAACAGTTACAGTAAACAGAAAGTGACAAACCCTGTTCAAAAATGTAAAAGTAAATTATCCACTGACTGTCCTAATATTAATAACCGTAGTATAGTCCTAAATAACATTGTAAAACCACTAACCCATATCCGTAATTTATCATTTCGATCTGGTCCTTTTCCTAAATAAAATAAAACTTGCAAAAGCACTTCCACTTCCCAAAAAATGAGAGTAACCTCAACTATACAAATTACAGACAGAATTACATCATCCCACTATCACAGGTTCCAAAATCTGTATTCATCAACACTTTATATCAACTAAGACGTTAATATCACTTGAAAGTTAAGGAATGTGAGCCGCCCCTAACCAATTCACCACATTTCACTAAGGGGGGGCGCTCCAGTACACAGACAAACGTTCTTGACCTAAACAAACAAACTCCCAAAAAGTCCTCTCTCGAAGTTCATGTATGCTTTATCAAATAAAAAAGTCTTCTTTATTAGACACAGAATGCATCATTTAAAGAAGCTCATTGTTAATGTTATCTTAAAAAATGTCAACAGAGAAGCTGAAGCTCATGTATTTTTAACAGATAAAAAGTCTCCTTTATAGACACAGAATGTATCATTTAAAGAAGCTCATTGTTCATATTTTTTTAACCAAGTCAACAGAGAGAGGCTCATATGAATTTAAACCTTTACTTCTTGAAATATTATCTTATAATATCCAAATATATTCTAAAATTTGTCACCTATTCAACCCCTAAATAAGATTATTATCAGCATAATCTCTAGCTTTTTTTAAAGCATTAATAGTTATCTGTGCTGCCGAAAGACCCAAACAGCCCCTCCTCCTTCCATCGGAGAAACGCTGCATCTCTGCTTCTCTGCATCTCCAAGCACCATAAAATCTGCTATCGCTCAAAGCAGATCATGATCTGACTGAGGACTTTAACGACCATGGCATCCGAACCTGCAACTTCCACGAATCTATCTTTTACCTTTTTCCCCATTTTAAAACCAACTACGAAGTCAATTAAATCATACTTTTCTTTCTCTTAAAATGACAGAATATATTTCAACTGTTCACAAAATGTCATGAACATAACGTACAATGCACAAAGGCACACACACACATTATCTCTCACACACACACACTTACACCCTATCTCTGTCTCTCACTCTATCTCTCTCCCTCTGTCTCTCACACACACATCTACACTTAGTCTCTGTCTCTGTCACACACACATACACACATACACACACCAGCACACACGTAAATGCAGGCGCTTCACCCACAAGCGCAGCCCCTCCTTTCTCATAGCCAGGCCAGCAGTTTCTGGTGAATATTTTACATATAATTCACAATCTTACCATCTATATTTCTATTTTTCAGGCTCATGTCAACTTAGGTCTTATAATATCTTCACAAAGCCAAATTCCCTCAACATTTAAAGTTTCTTGGGCATTTTAAAACATCTCTACAGTTTCCAAAATCCTATTCCATCCTCAATGCATACCATCAACTTTTCTTTTCAAAGTTTCTTTGGCAGCTCTTAGAATTTGGGGGGTCTCAAATCCCTGGACTCTAACCAAGCAAATCCGTAGTGCCCGTCGGTACTACGGTGGGAGCGCCAAAACTCCGAGACTTTGCGAATGCTTACGGTATTCAACCTTAAAAGGGCCGAAACCCCAGCAAACACGGGCCTCTAACCCTTAATAAATATTCCTCTTAATTTCTATATATTTCCTCTTTATTTCTATTCCAGTTTTGTCCTTTCTTCATTAAATTTAGCAGTTGTCATTCCTTAAATGTAGCAATTCTTATAATTCAGCAGTTATCATTCCTTAAATTTAGCAGTTCTAAAATTCAGCAGTTATCATTCCTTAAATTTAGCAGTTATTAAATTCAGCCGTTATCATTCCTTAAATTTAACAGTTCTTAAATTCAGCAGCTGGGTGTTTACTTAAGACTTTGGACACGGTCTTGATTTGAGTATATCCAATGCAGATAAAGGTCTGCTTACCCTGAATTTGCGCGCGGCCGTGTCCTCGGCCTTTTTTGCAACCAGCTGTTTTTTTTTTTTCATAATTACCTCTCTCCTGATCTCAATCCCGGACGAGCCCCCAAATTGTTGTGATCGAATTCAATCACCCCGGGTTCTTTAATTGAGCTGGAAAAGGTAAATAAAAAGACACAAGACTGGGATAGAATTAAAGTAGGCCTCATGAGTGAGATCGGCAGAGCAGAGCCCCTGCAGCCTGCTTGGTCAATCGTCCCGCCAGATCTGCCGGTCTCTCTCTTGAGCAAGTTTTATTACACTTGAGAAAGGGGGTGGCTTGGGGCCCCCCTTAGTTTATTGCTGGGGGCCTCTCTTATCTCGTGCCTGTTACAGCATGGTACTCTCAGTGAAAGTCAGAGATGCACCTTAGTTTCACATACAGAAACATTTAGTTAATCAGCACATGCAGTTTACATATTCAGTTTGATTTTAAATTATTCTTTATATAATCAATCATAACAAGACCCACCACAGTTCACTGAAAGGCAAGCCTGTTGAGTAAGAACTTATTTTGATTCTGTTGTAAAAACAGTAAACCTAATCAAACGTAAAGCATTAAATACATGTCTGTTTTTTTTTTCTTTGTGAGGGCTTAGGAAGCAAGCACACATCTCCCCTCTATCACTCAGAGGTGCGGTGGCTGTCGTGCAGTGCGTACTGAAATGTGTGTTTGAACTGCGTTGCGAAATCCATGCCTTTTTAAGAGAGCACAAATACAATGAACTGACTGATAACTTTGGTGACACTGAGTGGGTAACTAAGCTGGCATATCTCACTGATATTTTTGCAGAGCTAAACAAGTTGAACAGCTCCATGCAACGCAGAAATGCAAACGTCTCACAGATGTATGGAAAAATGGAGGCATTTACTAAAACGATGGTGGATGGAAAGAGTAGAGGAGGGTAACCTGGCTATGTTTCCATCAATTGAGGAATATTCTGACAGTCTTGATATTAAGGACATTGGCCGGGTTTCCCAGATCCGACCCTTCTTAAGGATTTAAGGAGGCTCTTAAGAAGGGCTCAACTAAGAAGGGGCCTTAAGATACGGGTGTTTCCCAGATGACTTCTTAACATCATTCTTAGGACCGTTCTTAGGAACGCTCTTAAGATTGCTCTTTAAAGGAGCTGTCCACCACTGCGGTTCTGAAACTAAATCAATCGATGCCAGGCAAATCGTTCACCGATCACTATCAGCGCATTTTCACACACAGCACTGCTACCTACCGCACTAATTCCCTGCTGCCTGTGCGTTATGTGTGTTATAATGAAAAACTAAGATGATAAATATACTTTAATGACCCTTTTTCATTATGAAAACAAGACTGCAACTAAATAAGAAGTAGTCTTGGTAAGAGAATAATGAGGGAATGTATTGTTTTTTTTAAATGTGAAACATGGAGGAAAGGACAAATTAACTTAATGATCAGCATATAGGACCATATTGTATCCTCGTGACTAGTAAAACAGTATCTTTCACCTCAAAAAAATATTCTGAACTTTATTTAGCTGCTTGACCTTTTTCATTATTAAGCAGAATATTGCATTCATCAATGTTGTATTTGCGGATGTTTGGAGACACACATGTGTGGAGACATGCAGCGCTGCTCCTCAATGCACTAATTCCCAAACACGTAGCTGTCTTGGGTGCCCCTCGTCCACCTGGCAACGATGTCCGTTATCAGGCCCTCGTGGTCGTGTTGATGGCAGAAAAGTGCTTCTTCCCAATCCAGCACGGGTCCACCAAGGACGGATTGAGGATGGGGATCAAGGTGCCATCCACTACACCAATCACCCAGGGGATCCCAGCCATGGCGTGGGATCCTTGGTGGATCTGGCGGATCTCCTCCCTTGTGGTGGGCATCTTGATGTGCGCTTGGGCATGGCGCAGGACGATCGGTGTCACGGCTGCCACACTCTGTGACACCGACGCCTTGCTCAGTCCGGTGCCGTCCCCCACCACCTCCAGGAAGCTCCCCACTGCGTAAAAACGCAGTGCAGCCAGTAACTGGACCTCCGGGCTCAGGGCGAAATTGCACCGGGTTGCCCTCCGGATATGTGGAGACACCAACGTGATGAGGCCTTGTATCTTAGCCAATGGAAGCCGGTACCCTATCTGGACAGCCCTGTCCCACAGCACGTCCAGGGGATTGAAGTGCTGACGCACCAATGCGTTCATATAAACAGTTCCGCTTCGCGCCCGGCGACACGGTTGATTTGCAGTGAGAATATGCTGTATAGCAGCCATGGTATCTCACACGTGTGATAAATTATAGTCATGATGATCATTTTATTTGTGCGTAATGCATCAAGCATATACAGGAACACACTTGTTATTCCTTATTTTTCTTTTTTTTCCCCTTTGCTGTCACCAATGAATGCTAAACAATATAAATCTAAAGTATAAAATAGATAAAAATGTGTGCGGTGTGCATTGTTTTAATATCTCATTGCTTGGTATAATATTGATTTGCCTGATGCGCCTGGATCTGTGAGTCTTTGTTCACTAAGAAGGCTGTAAAGAGTGGGTCAGCAGCATCTTACATTTCCTTCTTAATGAAAGGGCTTCTTAAGCTAAGAGCGACTCTGGGAAACAAGTTTTTCTTTCACAGGCTCCTTAAGAAGGTTTGAAAGAAGCCTTTTGCTGTTAAGAGCTTCTTAACTGATCTGGCAAACCCGGCCATTATCAGTGGCCATTTGAGGAAGCTTGTGCTCGAATTCTAAAAGTACTTTGATGAATCTGATCAGTGGCGCTGTAATACCAAATGGATCATGCTCCCATTTAGTGATGATGCAGCAGTAGGGTCCAGCTTATCTGCTACAGAGGAAGATCAGCTGATCGAACTATCCACTGACTCTGTCAAGAGGAACATGTATGAAACACAGCCCCCTTGTGAAGTTTTGGGTGGGTTGTCAGGCAGAATATCCAGCACTTGCAGCAAAGGCAGTACACTCTCTGTTACCTTTTGTCACTACTTATCTTTGTGAGAGTGGATTTTCCACACTGGCCTACCTGAAGAACAAGTACAGGGCAAGATTGGAGCCTGAACGTGACATGAGACTGTGCCTATTCACTATATTGCCACGAATAGACAAATTGTGTGCAACTCACCATGCCCAAAAATCCCACTGACTGGAAAGAAAATATAATCTTAGCCCTTGTCCCACGGAGTGAGAGTGAACTTTGTAATATTATAAGCCTTCTTGGCTTCCGAGTGTTCATTTTTCATTGACTGTTTTTTGTTTTGTTTTTTTTTTATAGCAAAAGGTGCAAATAAAAATAGACACTGATGCAAATAAATAGCTTATATAGGCTCATACTCTTGTTTAAAAGCAAGGTGCAAAATAAAACAAACATCCCCAAAAGCAGTGGTCCCCGAGTTGCTTCTTGGTTATAATGGTGGTCCCTGGGACAAAACCAGTTGAAAACCTCTGCTTTAGTACAATGCATGCATTTTAAGCTGAACATGAGTGCTGGTGTTTAATAAGTATTCTCTCTTCAACCCCAGAGCCCTTTTCCTTGTTGTTGCCACAAACCTTGTGCACTCATGGCCCTGGCATCAGATTCAACAGCCTAGTTAAAGAGTGGGTTTACATACTCAACATAATCCAAACAAAGCCCAACACCTACAAGGTTAGGTTTAGGAAGGATGTTGCTTCTGAGTTTAAGCAAGTAAGTGATGACACCTACGTTCTGAATTTTTTTCTCTGTTTTCAAAGTAAACATAACCAACACAAATCCAGTTTATCTTCAGAGGGTATCCATGGTTATTAACATCAACAGTACTTTTGCAGGTTTAGTGCTCATTCTGAGTTTAGTTAGCCAGGTAAGTTATAAAACCTTCTGGTTTTGATGTAAGTTCAATTTTTTTCAGGTTGGTTTGAAAAAAAGACAGTTTTACTTAGAGGGGACAAATCATGAGAAAACTATGTATTTCTTTGCTTGAGTTCATATTTTTTGATTTTCTCGAGCGACTGCGACAAAAAACTATCTGACTTTACTTCATGATGAATTGTACGTTGGAAGAGAGTAGTCTTAAGTTTTAACTATCATTTTGAAAGAAGCACTGCTGCTTTGAATGAAGCAGTAAAGACGGTTAAAAGGGGAACTGTTATAAACTACATTCATCTGTGACATTGACACCAACACATGTCACAGACATTGAAATTGGACCTCAGGAAACTTAACATATCACAATATTGGCTCTTCACATTACAAAAAAAAAAGTCAGTAAGGACGCTTGGAAACCTCTGGAAATCTCTGGAAATTAGATGGGGCTCACCCATACTTTGAACCCAATGCCAAAAATATATATTTATTTTCTTTTTCCAAGGCTTGTTTGGGTTCATATTTAAAAATGTTTGATGGCAAGTTTATTTGCTTTGCTAATTATTAAATAAGTATACTAGAAATTTGACATTATGTCAGTAATCATTGTCACTTGTAATGCAAAAATCCAAAATTTAGAAAAATATGTTTGGGGTTAAGGGTTCTTTTGTCAAAAACAAACAAATTGAATTTATATTTAGACTCTAGATTATGGTGAGGATATTCTGATTTTAGCTAAATGTATATTGTAGAACCTTCTGCTATGTTGATGCCTGTTTAGTTGTGGTTGCTCTTAGACCCCAGCTCAAAGTTGCATCATAAGTTACACTGTTCTGGCTATTTTCTTTAATATAGCCACAGCCCCAGCCTTAGATGAGTGGTTTTAACGCACCTTGGTTGTAGATCCAGATCCACCATGCAGCCAGTCATTGTGTAAAAAATAAACTCAAAAAATACCCTACAAAAGTTCTTAAGCCAGCAAAAAGTGTATGTTCTTGTTTATGAAAAAAAAAAAGAAAATGTATGGGAATGCTATGGTGAGGTCTATGGTAAGTTGTGGTTAAAAAACTGTGTTTTGCTTCTCAACTAAGGCTCAGACTCCATTGTCTGACAAACATTTTCCACTTCCCTTTGTCAACTGGCACCACACCCACAATTACCATGGGTGTGGCCAAGCTGTCACTCAGTGGCCAGACTGCCAATCAGTAGCCAAACTGCCAAAACAAATCAATAAACTAGAACCAAAAATATGGGAAGTGGTGAAATCATAAATATTCTTTTAACAAAAACATAAATGGTGTTTTGGCTCCTACATTTCCGGCCCCTAATTGTGGCTGTGATTAACGAAACAATTACACTAACTTAAATTTAGTAGGAGTCTAAACCTAAATAATCTTCTTTTTGAAATGATCACTCTCATATGAGTGATGCTTCCTGCAGCAAGCATAGCTTACTGACAGGCCGTTCTACTGTGCTTGTTTTTGTCTTCAGCAGCACTCTTCTTACGTGCCCCTTTGCATCTGGCAATGGTTTGATAACTCTGGCCATCAACCATGAGCTGCGTGGGGCAGTGTCATCCACGATGAGAACAACATCGTCGGTAGCAAGATTTCTTTTTGAAATATTCCATTTCTGGCGTTCCTGCAGCAAGGGAAGATACTCTTTGATCCATCTTCTCCAGAAAAGATCCACCAGGTATTGGATTTGCTTCCATCTTTTCCTGGAGTACAAGTCCTTATTGTCAAAGAGTCCAGGTGGCATGATTGGTTTTCCTTTAAGCTGAAGCAGATGGTTTGGTGTGAGAGCTTCCAAGTCATTATGATCATCTGACACAGTTGTTATTGGACGGTCATTGAGAATTGCTTCCACTTCACAAAGTGCCGTCTGTAAGCCTTCATCATCCAGTGCTTGCTGCTTCATGACAGAGGTAAGTATATTCTTTACCTGACGAATCAAGCGCTCCCACACTCCTCCATGGTGAGAGCCAGAGGGAGGATTGAAGATCCATCTTATCCCGTCCTGAAGCAGGGTGTTTTCAATCTTGCTGTGGTTCAGCTCCTGGACAGCTTCTCTGAGTTCGCGCTCTGAGCCAACGTAATTTGTGCCGTTGTCTGACCTCATCTCCACAACTTGACCTCTTCTACAGATAAACCTGCGGATGGCGTTAATACAGGAATCTGTATCTAACGATGAAGCCAATTCCAGATGTACGGCACGGCTGGATAAACATGTAAATATTACACCATACCTTTTTACATAGCTCCGCCCACGTTTTACTTCGATTGGCCCAAAGTAGTCTGTACCAACAAACGTAAAAGGCGGATGGTCTGGTGTTACACGACTTCGGGGCAGATCAGCCATCTTTTGCTCCCCCACTTTGGCCCTTTGTCGCCGGCAGAACATGCATTTGTTGATTACTTTTCTTGCTGCTGTGTTGGCATGTAGGACCCAATACTTCTGTCTCAGCCGAGAGAGCATATGGCATCTTCCTCCATGACCAACTCGTTCATGAACGTCTCTCAAAATTATTTTTGCAACATGAGACTCTTTAGCTAGGATGACCGGATGCAAGAGCTCCTGTGGCATTGCTGACTTGCCTATCCTTCCTCCAACCCTTAACAATCCATCCTCCAAGAAAGGATCCAGCCTGAAGATGGTGCTGCTTCTCTCTACATGAGGGTGTCTTTTTTCCAGCGCAGATATTTCTTTTGGGAAAAATTGTCTCTGACTGTACTTGATTATTGCCTTCTCAGCCTGTGTCATGTCGTCAACTGTAAGCCTCTGGCCTCCTAATGTCCCTTTAAACTTTTTCAACTGTTGTTGAATAGTTTCTTTGTTGTCGCCATTCTTGAGCCTTTCTGAAAACTCTTTTCTTTTGTTTCTCAATTGTTGTAGGATCTGCCTTATCTTCAGTATCCATGCTGCTGCATTCTTGACATCACTCCACCTTGAGAAGTGTTCCAAAAACATGCTTGTAGGATGCTTTTCTTCTTTCATTGAAATGTGATTGACCACCACTTCCTTTTTAACCTCTGGGTCATCTGAGGCAATGGGACTCAGTTCTTCAGGCAATGCTGGCCACTGATCTTCATCGTTCCACAGAAATTTTGGGCCCTGAATCCACCTCATACACTTCAAGAATGCCTCTGCGGTCATGCCCCGTGAGGCATCATCGGCCGGATTTTGCTTGGAGCTCACGTACCTCCACTGCTGAGTTGATGACAATTCTCTGATGACAGAGACTCGATTTGCCACAAATGTGTGGAACCTTTTAGTCGTGTTGGCAATGTATTGCAGGACAGATGTGCTGTCGGTCCAGAAGACAGATTCTTTCAGCACAATCTGAAGTTCTCTTCTCAGCATTACATCCATTCTGACTGCAAGGACAGCTGCAGCTAGCTCAAGTCTTGGGATGGTCATTTGCTTAAGCGGGGAGACTCTTGCCTTGCCGATAATGAATGCGACATGAACTTCACCCATGTTGTTTACTTGGTGCAGGTAGGTGACCACACCATACCCAGACTCGCTGGCATCGCTGAAATGGTGCAGCTGTGCAGACTTCAGTATACCAAATCCATTTGGCTTAATGCATCTGTCAACAGAGAAACCAGTGAGTTGGCTCAGGTCTGTGAGCCATCTTCTCCATTGTAGAGCAAAGGTGTTGGGTATCTTTTCATCCCAGCTGCAGTTGGATTTGCACAGCTCTTGGAGTATGTTTCTTGCGGTCAAGATGAAAGGAGCAAGGAATCCTAAAGGGTCGTATACAGAGCAGACTACAGAAAGAATACCTCTTCTGGTGATTGGCTGAGACTTTGTGGCTGTTCTGAATGAAAGTCTGTCAGTCTCTACAGTCCAGTGGACTCCCAGTGCCTTTTCCACAGGTAGGTTCTCTCTGTCCAAATCTAAATCCTTAACTTCTTTCCCTCGTTCCTCTGCAGGCAGTGAGGACAGAACAGCACGGCTGTTGCTTACCCACTTGGTCAATCTAAATCCCCCTTCCATGCAGACGTCTCTAAGATCTTTGACCAGAGCTATGGCTTCATTCTCCGTAGAGACTGATGTTAAACAATCATCCACATAGAAGTTTTCTCTGATAGTATTAATAGCCTTTTCATCATATTTTCCCAGGTTATCCTCTGCTGTTTTCTTCAGGGCAAAGCTAGCACAACTAGGAGATGAGACTGAACCAAATAGGTGAACAGTCATTCTGTACTCTGCCAGCGGTTTGCTTACATCACCATCAGGCCACCAAAGGAAACGAAGGAAGTCGACATCTTCAGGCGGTACTCTGACCTGATGAAACATTCCCTCTATATCGGCCATCATGGCGATGGGCTCCTGTCGAAACCTGAGAAGAACTCCAAGCAGTGTGTTGGATAAATCTGGGCCTTGCAATAGCTCTTTGTTCAAAGATGTGCCCCTGTATGTGGCAGCACAGTCAAAAACCACACGTATGGTCTTCTTCTGTGGATGATACACACCATGGTGTGGTAGGTACCATATCCGTCCATCATCTCTTCGCAGCTGGCTGTCTGGAACCTTTTCAGCATGACCTTTCTGTATGACCCCCTCCATGAAACTTTTATAGTCCTCAAAAAACACCTGATCTTTCTTGAACTTCTTAACAAGGTTAAGGGCACGCTGTTCTGCAATGTGATGGTTATTTGGCATTTTCATACCATCCTTTCGGAAAGGGAGTTGGATGTAGTAGTGTCCATTCTGTAACGTAGCAGAGTCAGAGACTTTCTTGAGAAACTGTTTATCTTCAAATGATAACTCATTTTTCTCGCTTTGCCGCTGTTCAGGAAAATCTTGATTGTACTGACGAACAAGCAATTCTTCTATCTTAGCGATTGAAATTCTGTTTGCTTTCAGATATGGCCGACCACTTTCATCCAAGCAGGGGCTGCTGCTGAGCGGTCCATTTACCACCCATCCAAGTTGTGTCTTTACTGCATAAGGGCCATTCCCTTCACTATTCACAACTCTCCATGGTTCCAGAGCTTTTGGGCAATTCTGTCCAATAAGCAGTCCCACCTCCTTATCAATAGTGTTCAGCTGTACTTCACTGAGGTACGGCCATTTCCTGATGTCATCCTGTGTGGGAATGTTTTCCTTTGTAACAGGAATCTCTGAGTGAGTGTATGCTTCAGGCAACTCCAAGAAGGTGCCATCTTGAAGACTGCACACTTCTAGGCCAGTTATTTTGTAGCTGTTGACAGGTTTCTCCTGTCCCATGGTTTTTAGAAGAATCCCTGTTCTCTGCCCTTGGATATTGAGCTCATTCATCAACTTCTCAGTACAGAATGTTGCAGTACTGCCAGGGTCCAAAAAAGCATATGTATGGGCAACCTTGTTTCCTTTGGCATGTTTAATTTGTACAGGCAGAATGGAGAGAGCGCAATCTTTACCGGCCCCGTTATGGTCACTGATTGTCATGGTAACCAGAGCACTACTTAGCTTTTCTTTGGACATCACACCAGATGATTTCACTTCCTGGTGAGAGCCATCCTCTTCAGTCTTGATGTGCAGTAGAGTGGCATGTTTCTTTTGACAGATGGCACATGTGAGCCTTTTTTTGCATTCTCTGCTCATGTGTCCCAAAGTTAAACATCCAAAACATGCACCCTTCGACCTGATAAAATCCACCTTTTCTTTGTGTGGTCTTGCTTTAAATGTTTTACACCACTCCAATGTGTGGTCTCCTGAACAGAATGCACATGGTTTTTGGAAAGCAATTCTGTTGGTAGGTCCTTCATTCAGATATGTAACTTTGCTTTTTACAGGTTTATCTGATTGCTGACAAGAAATATTCTTTTTTACAGGCTCCTCCAATGGCTGTTTGATGGCAGGTGATGGGTAAGTATTTTTCTCATTCTCTGAGCTTTCAGACACATTAGTTATTGCAGTAGCAAAGCTACTTCTTTTGGTGGGAGGTTTAGTAAACCTTGATCCAGAAGCTTTGTTGGGAGGGTGAGGATCTTGAATGTCGCCAAAGATAGGATCTGAGCTGATCCTAGCCTGTTTTTCAACAAAGTGCACCAAGTCTTTGAAATTTGCTCTCCGATTATGTCTTTCCTGTATGTCACAAGCAGCCGATCTGAACTTGTCCCTGAGCTTGAAGGGTAGTTTTGAAATAATTATTTTCATGTTGGAGGGCGTGTTCATTTCATCCATGTACTGACCACTTTGTAGTGCATTGTAACATCCTCTCAAAAAAAGTCCATAAGAATGCAAAGCCTTTGCATCTTCAACTTTAATGGCTGGCCAGCTGAGCGCTTTGTCGATGTATGCAGCTGTAATTCTCATGTCATGGCCAAAGTTCTCTAATAGAAGCCTCCTGGCCTCTCTGTATCCCATTGTGGGTGACAGGTGCAGACAACTACGGACCAGGTCCTTTGCCTGTCCACTTGTGAACTGCTCTAAAAAGTACAGTCGGTCTTGGTTGCTATCAGTTTTGCTTTCAATACAGTGTTCAAAAGCTTGAACAAAAGACTGATATTGCAGTGGTTCACCAGAGAATGGTGTTATCACTCTGACTGGAAGTAAAGACAATAGTTGCTGCTTCACAATAAGTTCAGAAACCTCATTTTGTTTGGCCAACACATCAACCAGAGTTTTATTTCCATCATGGAGACCAAGAGATGACTGAGTGGCGCCAGCTGTCATCACAGGTTGTTGCTGTAGATGGGTTTTGGGTCTAGCTCCAGCTGACGTAGTGGAGGGGCCCTCTATAGGAGGGATGCTATATTGACTCTGCTCCTCTTTAAGACTATCTTCTATGAATATGGGTGGTGAGGGGTTAAATCTTTCCAAAGTTCTCAGTGGCTTTTTTTGTAGCCGATCCATTTGCTCAACATAAGCATTCATGCCATCAGTTGGAGTCTTCATTATACCAATCCGTGATACTTGAGATGAAGCAGATTCATACTCTTCCAATACCTTTAGTTTTGCATTGGATTCAGCCAAGTCAGCTTCCACTTGCAACCTTTCCTTTTTTGCCTTAAGGCTTGCTTCTTCTTTTTCCATTTGAAGCTTCTTTTCAAGCATCTCTGCACGAACCAAAAAAGCTGCTCTCTCAGCCTCAGCCTGAGCCTTCAATCTTCTGATGTTTGAGGACGCAGTGCTTCGGACAGTGGACCCCCTCCTTGACACACTGTCTTCCGGCTCTACTTCAGGGAGCTCCGTTAGTTTCTCCTCATAAGCAACCAACTCCATCTTTTTCTCCACATCTCTCAAAAAGTCTTTGAAGCGCTTTTTCTTGGGCTCAAACCAGTCCATTTGGTCGCACTCTTTTTCTTCTTCTGACATGAACTTTGTGACAGAATCTTGAAACTGAATAAATTCTTCCAGGGCTTTTTCAAGCACATCACATTTTTGCTGTATGATGCGTGCATCAGGTCGTCCGGATTCATCCTCCAAAAGAGCTTGAATCTCATTCTGTTTGCGTGTCAACACTCCCAGCTTTCCTCTACGGGAGTGAATCATTTTCACAAGAGTCATCTCCTCTTCACCAGCCTCAGCAGGCTCCTCCATGTTCTTTGATTGGTCACTCAAATCTGACATGGATACTTAGAATTCCTGCACCATGTGCACACCATTCACGATATCTGACAATTGATTCAGTAGCGCTGATCAGACGCACTGATACTTTGTCTCCATTTCCTTCCAAGATTTCAAACCACAGAAATTTCCATACACTGCAAATTATCCATGAGCCATCCAACAAACAGCAGTTTCAACAGCAGCATTTGGGACATCCAGTACCAAACAATTCCTTAATTCACATACAATGATTGCTCCAACTTGCTTCATTGCACATCCATTATTGTCTGCTTTATATCTTGTCCCAAAATCCAGTTGCCTTTGTTATATCCACTTTGTTTGGATCCCATTCATGTCCAAAGTCCAATTAGCAGTGCATGAAACTCCAGTGCAAAAGTTTTTTAACTTGATGTTCTGGCTATTTTCTTTAATATAGCCACAGCCCCAGCCTTAGATGAGTGGTTTTAACGCACCTTGGTTGTAGATCCAGATCCACCATGCAGCCAGTCATTGTGTAAAAAATAAACTCAAAAAATACCCTACAAAAGTTCTTAAGCCAGCAAAAAGTGTATGTTCTTGTTTATGAAAAAAAAAAGAAAATGTATGGGAATGCTATGGTGAGGTCTATGGTAAGTTGTGGTTAAAAAACTGTGTTTTGCTTCTCAACTAAGGCTCAGACTCCATTGTCTGACAAACATTTTCCACTTCCCTTTGTCAACTGGCACCACACCCACAATTACCATGGGTGTGGCCAAGCTGTCACTCAGTGGCCAGACTGCCAATCAGTAGCCAAACTGCCAAAACAAATCAATAAACTAGAACCAAAAATATGGGAAGTGGTGAAATCATAAATATTCTTTTAACAAAAACATAAATGGTGTTTTGGCTCCTACATACACTTTTACCCTTAAATGGCTCTTATTATAAATAAAAACTCTCAAGTATCGCAAAAAGCTTTTTGTCTCATTGCCAATGTTGATAATCCAGTTTGTTGCAAAAGTGTAATGGAAACTCTTTTTGTGTGTTTCCACTTCTCTGGCAGTGCTGTAGCCGGTCAAACTAAAATCATCAAAATCTAGTTTCCAGCTTTTTTTGGCCTCATTAATAACATGTAGTTTTGCTATAACATTACTTCATCATTATAAATTACATAAGAGCTTTGCCTCTGAATAATAATTTGACTGATCATCTGCCTTCATCCTCTGACTATTTTCTCAACAGTGATAGCTGCAATCACAGTAATTTGCCAAAGACTAAATATATTTTTGTCCATCTTCAAAGTCGCAATTTTTTTTTTATTGTTTTGAGGAAAGGTCTTGCAGAACGAGATACGGACAAAGAACTTGGAGAGATAATCTCCTACAGATAAAAACACAGTTCAGTGGAAACACCAACCCCCCGCAGCACAATCTTGATTGCAAATTCAGAGTTCTGCTTTTCTTTTGTGAAAAAGTATAATGGAAATGCAAGTATAGTGGTATGGTTGTTCGGACTGTCACTTCACATCAAAATGGTTTCCTACTTGAATTCCAGCTGTATCTGTCTTTGCTGTACCTGGGTTCCCTCCAGGTTTTCCAGCTTCTTCTCACAGCTCAAATAAAACAGATATTGGGTTTCCTGGTGATTCTAAATCAACTCCAGGTGTGAGTGCGAGTGTGAGCATGCATGAATTTACTCTCTGTTGGTCTTTGTTTGACGGACTGGTGACAGGGTTGGCCGTGGTGTGGTGGGTAGAGTCAGTTACCTTCCAGCCGGAAATTTGCCAGGTCGATCCGTAACTCTGCCATGTACCGTAGCATCCCTGAGCAAGATAACAAACCTTGGTCTTTTTTCCCAGCTACTCATTGGATACAGTTGAATTAAAGGAGCCGTCAGTAAGAAATGGCCGAAACTGGTACTGCAGTCACTTTCAAAATATTGTAGAGCGGCGTGTACCCTCCCCCTCCTCCCCCCGACCAGAGGTTGCCAGGTAGGCTGCAGAATGCAGCAGGAACGTAGGCTGCCATGGCTGCCATAATTAGAGCCGAGCTGGCAACCCGGATGCCGAAACAATACTGACTTGGTGATTGGAAGATAGGTGGAGGGTGGAGCTTCAGGCCAAAACAAAAAATGACAACATAAACATCAGTTGAGGGCTGCAACTCCTCTTTTTAAACTGGAATATCCTGGCTTGAGTGCTGTTGTCAGTGACATAAGTATTTGAAATGAACATGATTTTTAAATGTCTGTTGACATATCGGGGTCATTTTATGATTCGTTTTATTATTGCTCTTACATACAGCTCCTTTAAGGAAACCTATGTGGAATCAATATGTAGAACACATTCATCCACTGTGGGGATAAAAGGGAAGAATCAAAATAAATTGCTTGTTTAATGGGCTGGTGACCTGACAACTGGTTGGGTCACAGTCTCCCTCATGCACTGAACAACAAATAAAATTAATATAAGAAGTGGACAGATGCAGAACACCTTTTATATGTTATTTTCTACTCCTTCTTGACCAACTTGATGCAGGTGCTGATGCCAGGCTTATGCCAGTGCCAATTCAAAGTTGTTTACATTATTAGAACATTAGAAGTAGTTTGCGGATCACAGTGCAAACACGGTGTCAGAACATCAAGACAGTGTACATGTCTTTCCAACACTGAACTGTATGTCATTTAAATATTTGTTGGGCATATTCAGAATGTTTGAAAATGGCCATAGAGTAGAGGCCAATCATCTTTTACAGGAACTGTAAACATTATCTTCTTTTAACAACTTTCTAATTTATTAGTATGTCAAACGACAACTGAAAGTTTCATTATCACCAGTCTGTCTTTATAATGGGAATTTCAAGCAGCAGTTTGAGTTTTTTAACACCCTTGTTACTTTTTCTATCCAACATGTTGGTTTTAGTGTTTCTGGTTGATCAACACAATCCCACTTTCAGCTCCTGACTTATGTGATTTGTTCTTTAGGTTGAAGTTTTAGAGTCAAGAACTGGCTCCAGCACTGCAATGGCCTTGGTCACGAATAAGTACGCAGTGGCTGTTAAAATGTTTATGCATTGAATTTTATCATCTCAGTATGAGGCACTGTAACAAGACTAATCACTCCATTTATAGACTGACTCGTGCATTTTATTTGCCTGAAACTGTGTCAGTGAATTTGATTTCTGCTCAGGGACTACCTTTTTTTCCTCCACTTTGAGATCAGTACTTCAAGCTGATAAACTTTCACGACTGTTGTCTCTGTGTGACAAAGAGCAACTGTACTTTTATCTTTGATAGCTCTTGCTGCCAAAGCGAGCATATAAAAACAAAAGAGCTTGCTAGGGGCCAGGAGAGCTACACCAAGAACTGCAAGACATTATTTGAAATATGATGAACTGCTCAGCGCAGTTGGTAAAAAAACATCTACCCATTCTATGTTAGCCCTGCTGCATGTAAATGAGCTGCAGTTACTGATGGAAAAAAATATGTAGACTTTATTTTGCTTGTTTGTTTCTCAGTTGACCTCCTGTATTGCTTGGCTGGCCAGCCACTCTGGTTCATATTTCATCCTGAGTCATGATCCATGTCAGGTATAGTCTTTGTTTTACTAGACCCCCGTGTCAATACACTGAGTTTGTCCAGGGCCACGCACTCCTTGGCAGATCGATTTAAACATACATAAACAAGCAAGTTCTTTCTCTGGTATTTAGGAAAGGTAATTAACTTGGGAAACTCATTTTGGACTCCTAGTAAGGTTTGAGACAATAATAGGGAGCTTAGATATTGATGTGCTCTGATCAACTGAGTGCTTTTCTCTCTGAGAGCCTGCTCTGTTTTCTGGACATGTGATATGAATACCAATGCATGGAAGCACAAATGCCATCATCCACATACTAATAGAGTAACTTAAGTGTTGTGATTGGAGTTATCAGTAAACCACAGGAATTATTGCTTTGTGCAGGTCTACTTGGAGCGTTGTGATCAAAGATCTTACTTCTTTTTCCCACATAATAAGAACCCTGCATCATGCTAAGAATGAGTATTGTGGAGAGATAGATAATCCCTGGATTGTGAACTTGATAGCACCGGTGTGAGATCGAGCCATGAGACAGCAGAAGCAGTTTTTGCTTTTGACTGATTTTCCAAGAACACAAATCGATGCAGATGTGATTCCTCAATAATTTCTCATTGGTATGCTGCTTTTATTCCAGCAACCTAAATCAATATCCAACAGCAGGTGCTTGATTTGCAACCATAAATGTGTGTGTGTGTGTGTGTGTGTGTGTGTGTGTGTGTGTGTTTTTTGTTGGTTTTTTTTGTTGTTCTTTCTGCTGTAGCAGGCTCTTTTGAGCTCAGCAGCCATGACTTGAACTTTTTCTCAGAAAAGAATCAGATTCCAGTGAAATAGTTATACTGACCTTTTACACGGTGATGTTCTTGTATACAGTACTGTTTATAGCACATAATATGTCATTGTATTGCACTTTAAATGTTGGTTACATTAAAGGTTTTGCTCTTGCAAACATAACTACTTTGTTTTTGGGGCTTGAGTATGAAGTCCACCACACAGACCACAAGACCACCCATCCATATCTAGGTGATTTTAAAGATTGCTTGTAGCTTATTTGGGTTAGTACAATCATTAACTTATCTACGTTGCTTTTGATGTATTGTCTACTGGTCTGTCTGTACTGTAGTTGCAAAGCAGCCTATGTGCAATAAGGGCCCAAGACAAGTTTGGGACAACTGAAGAATATTTCATCTTATTCTGTTTTAAATATTATAAGCACTCTCAATGTCAAAGATGTTCAAGTTTCTTATGAGAGGGTTACCTTTATTCACAGTAAAGAGTTTCAGGCTACATAATCAGCTGGCTACAATGTTGCGGTATGGCTGTTGTGTCTATCTCTGCTGGCTTTGCTGATGTCACTTCCAGGATTCCCCTACTCATGGTGATCTCAAAGTTTAATTTATCTAATTTCATCTGTAGGCACTGTATCAACACTAGCGCTTAAATGGAATGATATGTTTGAGTCTTGTCAGGGGATAAAATTATCAGTTTGTCCTGACGTTGGCTATTTGCCTTCTGGGTTTGCAGGAATCTCTCTGATAACGCAGAAGAGCTTTTATATCCCTACAAAGATCCTCAGGTTGAGTTGTAGGTTGTGTTATAAACTCTGTGTAACAAACCTCAGGAAAGTTTTTTTGTTTTTGAAGCTCAAACTTGACTAAAGAGCTTTTCTTAACATTTTTTGTTGCACAGATTGCAACAAAAATTTATTAATTCTTTAGTTTATCATATAGTAGGAGGGCACACACTAAGTATATATACGAGAATATACTGTAAGTTATTTTGTTACTTACTGTAAGTCAAGAGTATGATCGCTAAAGAGTCTTCAAGCTCAATAGCCTTTATTTCCAATCGTTGGAGGTGCTACACTATGAATTAAGATTAACACCCACACCATTTTTGCTTTTGTGAAACAGGTGCAAAGATGAAAAGAATTAAAATGACTTTTACACATGGTGTCATCTAAGATGATGAAATAACAGATTTTCAGACTTTTACGTGAATTTATTTCATATATATTCTAGTTACAGATTGACTGCGTAACCTTGGACATCACTAGTATTTCAATGAAACAGACAATATTTTAAAGATATTTCATGATGTGTATAATTTTTTTGGACCAACTATAAGACACAAAGAAACCGTCTGAAAAAGCATTTTGTCAGCAAAAACCCAAGGTAATTATCAAACTAAACCTTCCACTTCTGTCAAAAAATCTGCCAAAGATGAACATAAAATGATGAAATGAAAATGATAGACAGCTGTTTTCTTGGCATGCTTATTTTCCTTTCCTATATTCCCCTAACCAGACTCACTCAAAGATTCAAAATCCTCTGTGGCACTTTTTCGGGGGAAAATATGTATAAAAAAATGTATGCCACAAGCATTTTTTGCCACAAGGAGAGACCTCTAAGTTCATCTCATTTCTGAGCAGCCATGAAATGACTGTCTATTCTCTCCCTTGTTTCCTGCTGGAGCGCGCGGTGGACTTCCTCGCGGCCATGGGAGACCAGGCTCCTCTCTTCCAAGCTGTTTACCAGCTCGCTGCTGTCAGGCACACAACTCTCCTACAGTGCCACTGATCAGCACAGTGCACAGCGTCTCTGCTTGAGGCATCTCTCTACACCATGCCTTAATTCTCCAAAAATGCTTTGAGGCCATACTTACAGATATCACAGTTAGAATTTTAGAGTCTGAACCTCTGATCAGCTGCAGTTTGACCAGTGGGGTGCATACTAGCTCAGGTTCTAAAGATCTGTTGATGGATTTCGCCCGAGGCTGCATGTCAGTCGTCAGGGAATTGCAAGTGCGTATCCTTAGACTGCCACATGCATAGACATAACCATGCATTCAGGCACACATACATCCACAGACTGACAGGAATCTTGCACTTTTATATTTCAATCTTACAGTACAAAAATGCTATGTTACGATGTTAATACATATTGTTTTTCCTGGTATTGCTGTGGTAAGAACTGATTGTCAAAATGCAACCTGGAGACCAACAATGGAAACGTGTTAAACAGGTTCAATCGATCTAATTGTATTTATATAGTGTCTATTACAATACGAGTAGTCTCTATGGGGCTTTCGATAGAGATCCAGAGCATGACCCTTGAGCAATTATTACATAATCAATGGCAGGTAAAAACCATCGGTAAATGTTTTAATTGTGTTCCCCACGGAGATACTGGAGTGCAGAGGCATTTCATTAATAAAATTACTTTTTTTTAGTTAAATACATTAAGTAATACATTTACAATTTATATTCTTAATATGCCAATGCGAACAAATTAAAAAATTTCAGCTTATCCGATGGCTAAATTATTATAAAACAGCAAACTTGACACATTCCTGATTAAGTAACTACTCTATCCAACCCAGCCATCATTATGGAAAATAAGGGTTGTCATGAAAGCCTACAGTTATCACATCTCAACTACTGTCGAACTGCAGTCCCCTAACAAGCATCTGGCAGGTTAGGACTGACAAGTTGCAGAGGGCTACTGGTTGCATGGCAACTGCTGGCAGCTTACGGATCTCGGGACCTCGATTCAGATTTGCTCTATTGGCATGAGTTACACAAAAATGTATACAAGGACTAACTATCTGTTGCTGATGGAAGTGGCGTTGGCCAGTGTTTGCAATTTCATGATACAATTCAACTCTTCGGCATGGAAGTCAGGTGCATAAGCCATTATGGATGGAAGGGTAAAATTCAGAGTTCTCAGATTCAAAGATCACACTTGGAGTGATTGAATGCACACTCATTGATGAAAAGCACAAGGTTTGAATGCTGGCTCAAAGAGTTTTAAAGAAATGCTTGTTGTCACAAATCTTTTGAAACGCTAACAAGAATAAGTCATTATTCATATCATAGTATTTGCTCAGATATTCCTAAACACAGTAGGTCCTCAGGTGATGCAATGTTTGTGCAGGTTGTTTGATGGCTGCAGTTTTCCAGGGGGGCCTAAATAATTTGCAGGCATGCTTTGAGAAATCCTTTTGTAGGAACAGTAAAAGAAATGAACAGATAAATAAATAAATAAATAACGAGCAATGTTAGAAATCTCTGTGTTGTCTATTCTGGATCATGCAAATTAAACTTGAAAGTGTATGAAATTCAAGATGGATTCATTTGACTGACATGCTCTTATCTAAATCTCAACTGTTTCTTGTCCTTCTGCCTATGTGATAATGGGATCTGAGAAAAATGCAGTACCTATTTCGTTCTTGGTTCTGCATTTAGAAAAATAGTTAATGTAGTCTTTATGAGGTCTTAAAATTAGATACATCCTCGGACAAATAAGTTGAGGGATTTTTTTTTTTTCATTGATATTAAATTTTAGGTTACTTTAAATGAACTTTAACTTTGCAAAAATGTTCTATCAGCTCTCGAGGGTCTTTATTTCATTACATTTTTCTTACACTAAATTGTAACAGCTCCGTTTCACTTGTTTTTTCATTTATTTATCTGATAAAATGTTCATACTCCATTATCCATGATATGCAACTAATTATGTCCATTGAGTCGGCAGCTTTGCACAACCCAACACACTGTAAAACACAATCCATTCATGTCTTTATCCTTTTATATATTTTTTTACAAGAATAGTTTATATTTATGATTTTAAAGGGGACCTATTATGAAAAACATGTTTTTTCTTGCTTTAACATATATAAAGTGGTCTCCCCTCAGCCTGCCAACTCAGAAGGAGGAAAGCAACCAAATTCTGCAGTGTCTGTACAGCCGCCCGGATGAGCCATCCAGTGTGATGTGGCTTCTACGAGCCGTTCAGATTCTGCTCCCTTTCGTTACGTAACCAAAAATGTGATTTACATAGGTTGGCCTCCGATGCGTGAAACCACGCCCACAACTAACTCCACTGGCCGGAGCTTCCGCCATTTTTTCGTAGCGGTGTATCGCGTAATTCAGGCAGCCAATCAGCACAGAGCCTCATTATCATAGCCCCGCCCACTCAGAATCCTGCATAGATAATGAGGTTAGAGAATGGGAAGATAAAGACATGGCCCAGAGGCTGAATTTCTAATTTATTTAGCAAAAAAAATCAAAAGCTTGTTTTTAAGACATTCAATGCCTGTTTAAAATAGGTATTAGGTGCCATAATAGGTCCCCTTTAAATGTATGAATATCATGGCACATTCATACATTTAATAATCCATGTTATTGTATCAACATTGCATCTTAACATTAAAAAAGTAACATATAAAGACATTGGATATTGATTTGCTCCTGATTTATTGAGTTGAGTTAATGTTATAGTTGGCTGGTTTGAGTTTCTTAAGTCGCCATGGTGCCCACTCTCTGCAGCCAAAGGACTTTTTTTTTT
This sequence comes from Cololabis saira, assembly GCF_033807715.1. NCBI lineage: Eukaryota > Metazoa > Chordata > Actinopteri > Beloniformes > Belonidae > Cololabis > Cololabis saira. The sequence continues at coordinate 29,994,911 of NC_084597.1, read as the reverse complement.
GCAGTGTAACCTTGCTGGAAAAGCCAAGGCATTATTCACACCACCCTTATTTTCCAACTCACTGCATTATTCCTGCCCACTTAACTGCATCTTTTTTTTATGTATTTGCACAAAAAAAGAATCCCCAGTGTGGAAGAATACACAGGACTCTTGGACCCCAAATGGATTGTTTTGGACATGCTATAATTACCATGTGCAGAGAGTCATTGTTATTTATGACATGGGGCACACAACATATCATCTGTCACTGTCACTTCTTTTACTTGATTTTGCTTTCAAAGTGTGGTTACTTCAGTCAGAAAAAAAAAATCTTGTCACATGCATGAGCTTGCAGAGGCAATCTTCAGTCCTAAATGACAACAGCTGAGCCTGCACAGTTAAAGCTGAAGCTACAATTACCCCTGTGGGTGCCCTCATACGAAGGCAGTTAGCTGCTCCGCTCGGCTCAGCACATTTTCCGTCCCTTCAAGAACTATCGTCTCTTAGTTCATCTCATCTAGACAACCAGAGGCTCCTTTGTGAGTCCCTGTGCCGTTGTTTCACCTCCTCCCGTTCTGAATTTGTACAATGGGCAACAGTAGGCCAAAAAGTTAGCATGCAGAATGGAACTGTCGTAAAATACCCATTCATGTCCCAGATGTGTCTTCAAGGCAGAAAGTTTTGACTCTGCCACCCCCCTTTTGCTCGTTGCTGCAGGTCAGTACCTCAGCCAGAAAAATGTAAAGCCGAACAGGTTCAAATGGGTTTAAAGCAGGCAAGTAGATGTTCAGAAGCTGCTAGAATTTCTCTCCAGCTGTGCACAACTAATGCACAAATGGGCCATTTTACTTTCTGCCCTTTTTCTTGTAGATTCTTTGAAAACAGAAGTATAATATTTTTCTAGTAAACAGAGATGGAGGCTTGGATTTGTCAGCATTTGCAGCACTTATCCTTTGGATCAAATTGAGGTCACCTGTGGTGCAACACACTAATGACAGCCTACAAACATAACATTTTCAGCTTTGCTTAGACCCTGTAACATGAACTCTTGTATGTATCTTCATCCCCACTGAGAAAATGAAGAAATGTAAACTCTTTCTTGTGCTGTGTCCTTCGTGGTAATCCTGGAAATATCCTTGTATCAAAGAGCATTAAAAAAAAAAAAAAGAAAAGTTAGAAGAGCAGCACGGTGACCAACACTAAGCAAGATTGTGGCAGTAGAAATGTTCAAAGACTAATCAAATGTGTCATATAAATCGTTTTAATAATCTTTTCAGGCTCATTCATTCATAGTATGCAATTAGTTAGTCAAGGACATAACAGGAAATTAGTTTATCATTTCCAAACGTGTCACATTATGAGGGATTTCTGAGAAATAACAATTTCAGTTCAAATCAACAATACTCGCCAGAATGAATGCACAATCTTCTTTAAAGTAAATCTTGTGTTTGTGAGATGGGATAAATATTGTGCCAGTCAGAAGTGAATTTGAATTCTTTATATCTAAGTGTGAATCATTTGATTTGAACCTCATAAAATTGACTTCTTCCGACTTATTCCCTTGCTCCGTTCGACTAGTCTTGCCTGACCTGAGGGCCTGGATGTGTGGCACAAAATTGAAAAGAAAAACTGAATTTGAATAAAGAGAAATAAAACTGAAAAGTGAGAATGAATTAAAGGAGCTGAATTTTTCAATAGAATGAAATACAGTTTTGATTTTATCATGATACACATTCAAACTAATAGATTCAATTTCAAATTCATGCAGGTTTAGATTTTAAAAGCAATTATTCAAATCAATCAATTCAGGTTCAAATCAAATAATTCACACTCAGATATAAATAATTCAAATTAATTTCCGACTGGCACAAGATTTATCCCTTATTGTGCCCTCATTTCTAAGATTATAGCTTTTATTATAAATGTAAGCAAGGCTTTAGACTTTCTCCCGACCAGCTAACAAACCTCCCCCCCCAAAAAAACATGGATTTGTTTGATGCTTATGTCTCTCTGTGCATTAGTTTGATGAGTGAGCTGGGATGCTGATGCTTGGGAGACAAACATAAGAAGCATACTTTAAACTCCTCATGTTCAGACTTATACATTGTTGACGTGACCCAGGGGTCTTATAGCACTAAAGAGACCATAAGATTTACCTGAGGTGAAAACAAGTCAAGTTTTGAAGAAACATGAGTCACATACTTATTGCTGATATCTGGAAGAATTGAAGTCCTGTCCCATCCATCTTGGCCGGGTCACAATACTTCATTTTCCCTCATTTCTCTGAAAGGGGAAAATATGATTCCTCTATCGATCGCTGCATAAATGTGTTGCCTAGTGATGAAAGATGAGGTATGCTTTGCTTTTATGTGATCCGATTAACCTCCAGCTGGGAGTGGGTTCCCTGCTCTGCCCCGGTTCTCCTGCAGTGTCAGGGTGCATGGGGGGGGGGGGGGGGGGGGGCACTTAGGGCGATTAGTGTTCCTTTGTGTTTTGTTTGTGCTGAGATACCATCCAAGACATTCATTAATGATGAAATTGTATTACCTACTTACCTTAATTCTAATTGCCTCCACTCAATTTAAGATTTAAAATTTCAAAAATGTATAAAATGTGTGTGTGTGTGTGTCTGTGTGTGTGTGTGTGTGTGTGTGTGTGTGTGTGTGTGTGTGTGTGTGTGTGTGTCTGTGTGTGTGTGTGTGTGTGTGTGTGTGTGTGTGTGTGTGTGTCTGTGTGTGTGTGTGTGTGTGTGTGTGTGTGTGTGTGTGTGTGTGTGTGTGTGTGTGTGTGTGTACTGGATATAATGTTATCAGTTAGGTACAAGAAATGTAGCTTTCTTACCTAAAGTTTTACTAAGAGTTTTTTTTAATACTTATTCGTTCTCTTACATGCTTTGAAATCAGTCCTTGGTCATTTCAATAACAGTTTATCGGCCTTTCTGTAACTCAGATTTGTTGTTGCTGCTTGAGGTTATTCGGAGAAACCTTATTTTGTGCTCCTTTAATTTGCTCACAAGACCTTATCACAAACAGTCTTTGATAAGGCTTTTAAATTTGTTGACTTTGCAGGTAGCAACATCTTCATCTGAGCAGTGGCTGACATTTATATCCAGGCTTCCAAGAGCCCAACCCACCCTTTAAATCCTGTTGTTTGGGGGCTGATAATGAGAAAGTTACTGTCTCGTCGTGACTGTCGCCATAGATGGTGGTTTGGGTCCTGTAAGTGACTGCTGGACAGGCCGAACACTGACATTAAGCAAATGTTTAACAAGTGGGAAATAGCATGGATAGATTGTACCTTAATCTTTCACCTTGTTTACGGGTTTCCCCAAATCTCTTTAAATGTCACTGCTACACGACACAAAGCAACACTTGGTCAGGCTAAATTTGTTTTGATAGTATCAACAAACATTGAAATAAAACATTGTGTATACTTCATATTTTAATTATTGATTTTCTTAACAAAAGACCTTGTTTATGTTTAATTCTAAGATATTCGATTGTCATCTATTCATTCAATTCTTTTTTCTTTAGATCCTCAAGGGAGAAGACAGAAATAGAAAATATGACAATTGGACAGTTTTATGAAAGCTGGAAATACTAAAGAATTAATTTAATTCAACTAATGCACAGAATATTTCAAACCTTCTACTAAATAATCCATCCATCCAGCTGTCAACAAGTAAAACAAGGGCAAGCCCCGGTAAAGGTTGCTCAATACAGTCCATCACAGGACTGTATTTAATAATAATAATGATCAATAATCATCTAACTTAATTTGCATTATCAATTCCTTTTCTAAAAAATCTATTCAATTATGTTTTCTTTCATAGATACATTAATTTATCTAATTGATGGTAGCATATGGCACCAAGTAAGATGATTCCCTGAAATATGAGGTCTCTGACTGCTGCCTAAAATAATAAGAAAATAAAATGTTTCTTTTAAATGTGGGCACAGCGTCTTTTGGATCAAGTTAGAGTAGACTATAGTGCCCTTACAGTGTTTGTACAACAACAGGGAATCAATGACACTATGGAATAGAGGCATTGTTAATTTGGTTGATTTGCAGGTTAGTTAGTAGTTGCTTCCAACATTTTAGAAACTGCAGAACAAAGTAGTAAAGGATAACAGGCAAAAGAATGGATAAATGGACCAGATTCTGAGTTCACCCATCAGTCAATAAATGGCTGTGGAAGTATTATTAGCTCTTTTCCAGATACTTCCAAAGACAGGATCTCCTACAAATAGAGGCTCACCTGCTGTAATGTGTCTTTTTCCGTGGAATCCCAATTTATCCCGGATTCATCATGTGTTCGGCTTCCCACTTCTTAACCTGACATCCTCTCCTGCTATAGATCTTATGTAGAAAATCTCTGATTAAGGTATTACTGAAGTCAAACATCTTGACATGTCTGATTAGGAAGCTGCTGCAAGACGCACACATGGTAAAGGATAAGGATTGGATGAAAAGGGGGGGAGAGGAGCCGAGATGAGGGGATTATATTCCTTGGGTAAAATTCTGCTTAGGTCACAAGGGATAAAAACAGGTGATTACAACAAATGGTTTGATTTGAAGCCACACATCTGTCTCGGGGACTTAAGTGCTTTAATATCATTTTTAGGGTTTATTTTTTTTAAAGTTGCTTGCTTCATGTTGTACTTGCATAGAAAATCTTTGAAAAAAAAAACATTTTAATATGTAACCACATGTCTGCGAACTCTCTGGCTTACAGAAAATGAACATAATGTGGTGACATTAAATCCTGACCCAAAAATCCGTCTCATGATGTAGTCTGGTTCAACTGCATGTTTGATATGCGATTAGACTACTCGCTGGACATCCTCAGGGGTTGTCAGTGTCCAAAAATCCTCTAAGAGTTTACAGCCAGTATTTACAGCAGAGGTTAAGTTATCTACACAAATCATTCCCTTTTTCATTTGCAGCAACAGTCCTGCTGATGTGATTTACAAGTATAGTAGCTGCAGACATGGAATCCAAGGGCAGCTCAGGGCTGCAAATCACACGGGCTTTGCCTCTCTATTTACGTCGTCCCGTTCATGTCAGGGAAGGGAACATATCCTAAATCTGAAGTTACAAATTACAACATTTTTTTTTTCAATTTTGCAGTAATGAGATATCAAGTCCCATCTATGTCATAGTAAGTACAAAACTAGGACAGTGTGTCGCATGCCATCAGAGAGAAGGATAGACAGGAAAATCCTCCTGCTGTGCTTTAAGCATGATCTAGCATTAACGAAGCACTTGCTCCATCCTTGACGTCAGACTTGGTTTTGTCATTGTTAAAGGTTAAAATCATCCTGCAGTCAAGATTATTTAACAGTAGTCACCCACAGTTTGCTCTCTCAGGGAGGCCTCACTACTCCCGGTGAGAAATCTGAAAACGTACAACATGAATAAAACCTAAAAACTAGTTGCTTTGAAAAAGAATAAAAGGCCTTATTTACCATTGTGATTTTTTCTTTGTATGTTAATTTTGCGACTTAAGTCAGTGTAAAATTTTTTCACAGTTTCATTGTTAATCTCAATGTATTGTTTAAAATTGTTCTTAATTATTTGAATAAAAATGAAACTTCATAGATTAATGCTGAGTTCTTGCCATTGATGCTTCCGTCCATATTCTGATATTTTCAGAAATATATAAATAAATCTTCCTTAACTTAATATTAATGAAGACATTATTTTTTGGCAGGTTTCACTTTTTATCCAGGGGTTTTGACAAGTTCCAGTTGTTTCACACCACACCACAGGCAGTTACTGTCCCTCACTGCATAACATCCCAGTCCAGTCCCACACTCGTCTACAATGTAACCATGATGTCAAAGTGGTTACTGCCTTTTGATACAATGATGCCTTTTGATACAATGATCAGTCTTTACAGTCCATATGAAGCAGGTGGGTTAACCCTGCACCGCTTTGTTGTTTCTGAAGTGCTGCTCTTACCATTGGCTGAACCTCTTATTGCTCTAGACCAGGGGTCGGCAACCTTTTTGACATGGAGTGCCAGTGTGAATTTTTCTTGTCAATGAATGTGCCATAATCAACAGTAGGCTAAAACAAAGTTACATTAAGGTATGACACAAAATACCCAAATAGCCCAAACCCTCTAGGGGGGTCCGGGGGCATGCTCCCCCGGAAAATTTTGAAAAATAGACTCAAAATGGTGCATTCTGGTGGTCTCAAAGCTCCATAATCACATCTTTTATCAATGCAAGAATACACACAAAAAATCAGAATGCATTTTGATAACATAATAACACGCATTCATCACCATGGCTAATCCTTCATGTATGAATAAATCTTGAAATCAAGATAATTATATCTTAAACTTCTACAATGGCCAGAATCCCCCTTTCACACCTAAATTAATTGACAAAACGACAAAAGACAAGCAGCTCCTTGTCTTTCAGAACTGTGGTGTGGAACTCCGAACAGATCTGCTCAAAGTTCAGTGATGAGGAGCTCCACTGAACTATTTGTTATAATTTTGATTCATTAATTCTTTATTGATTTCATAAAATATTCAAATTTTTTGAGATTTTTTATTTGGGGTTTTCATTAGCTGTGGGCCATAATTATCAAAATTATAACAAATAAAGGCTTGAAATATCTCACTTTGCATGTAGAGGGAAATAATATATTTGTTTCACCTTTAGTTGAATTTACTGAAACTAATTAAGTTCAGCAATATATTCTAATTTTCCGACCTTTACTTGTATATTATGACCAATAAATAAGAGCATAATAAATGTCCCGTATCACACCATAATCAAGCTCAGGGGATGATTCAGGTAAAAACTGTGGCTCCTCTGGGACGTTATATTACGTTTGTGGAGGTTCCTGCAGCATGCTGTCTGACACACCTCCGGGAGACCTCTGTTTCCTCTTTTAGGACGAGGTGGGGTGTCTGGAGCCTCTGGAGACATCTTGACTTTACTTTTTTTTTTGTTTAAAGCCGCGCGTGTCGGTGCAGTGAGCAGCAGTGAGAGGTAAAGGCTGATTTATGGTTCCGCGTCAGACCAACGCAGAACCTACGCCGTACATTGCGGGTCGCCGCGTACCCTACGGCAAGGCTCTGCGTCGATTTAACGCGGAACCATAAATGAGGCTTAACTAGGCAACGGAGCGCAAAGGGGTTCCGTATTGGTTCAATACGGAACGCAACTTTTAATTCCCAATTAGGTAACAATTCCGTATTTCAAGGGGCGGGTGGCGAGCCCATACTCATCTCTGCACAGCCTACCTGCAACACAGCAGTGCTGCTGTTTTTTTGTCCCGCTGCAAAAATGGGTTTTAAACTGAGCTGCCGGCTCCTCTTCATTTCTGCTGCTGCTGTGTCCTGGCTGTCTGTCTGTGAAGGCTGAAATTTTTTGCTGAGACCAAAATCCGCAGAAAGAATCTGATGCCTGATTTTAAATATTTTTTCTGTAATTCACAATAGGGGCTTATATACTATGCATGGATCCCATTTCAAAACACTGCTTTCAGTTGTCTATTTCGGATGCATTTAATCAGAAAAAAATAGAAGAGGGCCCTTTTCTCTGCGCTCCCGATCTGCTGCCCTGTGCGTCCCGTGACGTCTCCATCACCAGCGGTTTCCCAAATCCAACTGAGCCTGGATCATTTCTCGTGTCCTCTGCTTTCCCCCCACATCCCAGTAATGATCTGACATGCTGACATGTTTTCTGCATTTAACACCACGAACACGCCGTTTGATTGCGTCACCACACGCCGTTATTAATTGTTAGTTTTTTTCCACACTTACAGGACCTTTTCTCTGCCTCCCGATGTTCTGGGACCTATATAATAATAGGATAGTATTTCTTTCTGCCACTTTATTGAGGTTTTTGTGCTGAAATGAGGAGGAATCATAGAGATAACTTCTCATTTCAACTAACTGGATCCGTTCCTCATCATGACTGTTTCCTACAGCGCTTTCAACCGGCTTTCAACGTGACGGCAGGAAGAAAATAGAAGAACATTTAAATATCACAATATCAAGCTTGTTTTCTGTTTAGAAAGTACCAACGTAGGAAAATTACAAGTAATCCCCCATCTTTTACTTGTCTTTTTACTCTTTATTTTAGGAGTTTCTTTCATGAGCGCACGTGCGGTGAATAAAGGCTGATTTATGGTTACGCGTAAAATCGACGGCGCAGGGTACGTGTAGGTAGACGGCGCCTTTACGTTCATTGCGCCGTGTGTGTGTTTTAAATACAGAGATGACACACAAAACTGAGGGTATGCCTTTCCACACGGCGCGCCGAATGGTCGCGAAAATACGGTATTTATATATGAAATGTCAGAATAGGTAGGCTAATTATTTGACGACACCCCTGAAGCAGTCAGACGACACCCCAGGGTGCCGCAACAGCCCGGATGAGAAAGGCTGTTTTAAACGATAGGCCAACCGAGCGGGCCTTTTCCAGTGTGCCAATGATTATGCCGCCGCGTGCCAATCATGGCACGCGTGCCTGAGGTTGCCGACCCCTGCTCTAGACTGCCACAAATCACTGCCACGCCATGTCTCCAACAGCATTTGGGGTTCAGGACAGAAAATCAATGGGCTCTAATGGGCTTCCCCATCAGTCCAACTATATGAAGCTTCTTGCTTGATGGCGATGAGACAAGAAGTGGTGTGGAGCAAGATGGAGCAGGATGGGGAGGGGGAGAGATGATGACAAGTTTCAAACTCGGCATGAGGCCTGGTTTGAGAATCTGCAGCATCGGGAGCAGATGCATGAACAGCTTTTCTTATGCACAAACTGATACTTAAGAAGAATGTATTCTTCAGAATTTGCATACATGTACTTTTAGGGCAAGTTAAGCTTAATATGATGAAGAGATCAAGGCCTTAACAGTTTTAATAAAATTGTATGCTGGCCATGCATGTGTTTGGAGATCATTTTGATTTTCTAGCAGCAGATATTTGGCTCATTCAGTGCCGTAATCCGTTCCAATTGGTTATGGTTCTCGTCCCCTTTGAAGTGATTCTGTACTTGTTGGACTTTTATTTCACTTTTCATTTTTTGTAGTTTGCTGGGCACATTGCTCTGAGTTGATCACATGTGTTCAAGGCTTTCCAGTTAAGCAGTCCATTTTTGTGTGACTCCAGAACTCAGGAACTGAGACTACCAGATAAAACAGGTTTGCCTTCTTCTTCTTGTTGTTTGTTTCCTAGTTCCATATTTAGTACAACTGTGCTTCTTCTTTGCTTTTACTTTCACAGTCATGCCTATTTATTATGGCTCAAACAGTGGTTTTATTTGGAAATTACAAAAAATGGGAGTGTCCTTATCCATTCTTCTTTATAAATCTGGTGAAAATCTGATGAAAACTATGTGTTTGCACTCTTCCTCCTTTGTGTACATACCCAGTTTTAGTATAAACTATATGGAAGAAACTACTTAATACATGAGAAAAAAATGGAGGAGGATTATCACTTAAAGTTTTACTCCCTGTGGGGCTTACAGGGATTTAATGAGGAAGTAGGGTTGCCCAAAGGGGTACATGAGTCAAAAAGAGACAAATGCATGTTGTAATACAACCTTTTGTGCCTTTATCTATTTGAACTGATTTTAAGCTCAGCACACCCCCTTATAATCCCTGCTAGTAGCATAGCTATGAACCAAAAAATGTTTTACCATTTGGGTGAAAATAAATATTTTTCATTGCTTAATTGACACATTCATAAATCAAAGTATTATGTATAACATAAAACACAAATAATAAGAAAAAATTAAAGCTGCAGGCAGCGATGAACGGGCCCTCTCACCCTTGTGCACGTTCAGGCGTGCTGCAGTGGAAGCGCTTGTATGACTTGCATGTAGATGTCTTCAGGCCTGGACATTTAGCGGATGACACCACCCACGACTCTTTATATCAAACCATTCAAAAGTTATAGCAGAAAATAGGGACTATCAAATAATGACCAATCACAAGAAGGGGCGGGGCTAATTCAGGCCAATGAAGGTCAAGTACTCAATACCGAGTCCGATGACACCACTCACATGACTTTATCACAACGTTCAAAAGTTATGGCAGAGCATAGGGACTATCAAATATCGACCAATCAGAAGAAGGGGCGGGGCTAATTTGCACCAATTATGGTCAAGGACTCAAAACTGAGTCCGATGACACCACCCACAAGTCTTTATGTCAAACGATTCAAAAGTTATGCCAGAAAATATAATCAAATCAGATGAAGGGGGGGCCTGCTTTTTGTCGCCACGGTAACACTTTTGATTGAGAAAAATAATGCGCGTAGTCGCAGGATGGAGACGCACATTTTGATGTATAACACACCTGGGTGCACGTTACGGTTCGGGCCGCATTAACGGCCGAAGAAATAGCATAAATTGTGCCAAAATTTAATTGAAAATGGCCGACTTTCTGTTCGGTTTCGGCCATGGCGCCAAGAGACTTTTCTTTAAGTTGCGACATGATACAGGTGTGTACCGATTTCGTGCAAACGGTATTGGGTGCCTTGAGGGCACAAAGTTTTCTAGGGGGCGCTGTTGAGCCATTAGGCCACGCACATTAATGCAAACCATTAAATATAAAATGTTTCGCCAGGCCTGGCTTGCGTGCAAAATTTGGTGATTTTTGTGGCACGTTTAGGGGGGCAAAAAGGCCCTCATTTCGTCGGAAAAATAATTTAAAAAAACAAGGAAAAAAACAAGTGAAAAAAAAAATCCTACAGATACAATAGGGCCTTCACACTGTCAGTGCTCGGGCCCTAATAAAGGGCAGCCCAGCGTAATAGTCTGCTGTGGTGACATACTCCCTTGGAAAAGAAGAGAAGTGGTGAACCTTAAAGGGGACCTATTATGAAAAACACGTTTTTTCGTGCTTTAACATACAGTATATAAAGTGGTCTCCCCTCAGCCTGCCAACTCAGAGAAGGAGGAAAGCAGCCAAATTCTGTGTCTGTACAACCGCCCGGATGAGCCGTCCAGTGTGATGTGGCTTTTACGAGCCATTCAGATTCTGCTCCCGTTGCGTGAAACCACACCCAAAACTAACTCCGCCGGCCGGAGCTTCCGCCATTTTCTCGTAGCGGTGTATCGCGTCATTCGCGTCAGGCAGCCAATCAGCACAGTGCCTTATTATCATAGCCGCCCGCCCACTCAGAATCCCTCATAGAGAAGGAGGTTAGAGAATGGGAAGATAAAGACATGGCTCAGAGGCTGAATTTCTAATTTATTTAGCAAAAACAATCAAAAGCTTGTTTTTCAGACATTCAAGGCCTGTTTAAAATAGGTATTAGATGCCATAATAGGTCCCCTTTAAGCAGTGATCGGCACATGTTTACAAGTCTGAGTCACGCATATGTGGGTGGAAACTGTTCCTCAGATGTATGGCAGACAGTGCACATGCTTTATCACCTTTATATTTTAATTTAGAAACATTTACAAGCAACTGGCTGCTTACTGTGAACCTCTCACTGTGGACTCAAACAGGCATTGCTGCAGTGCCTGATGATTGGTGTGTTTGACACTTGGGGTTATCCCTTCTATCGCCTTCATTGTACGAACAAACAACCATTCAAATTTTGTGCTACATTTATGTATAATCCATGTATAACATATATTCTCTATATGAGAAAGGCTTGCTGCTAGTCACGATCCAATACAGAAAGGTATTATTACACAAATGCAATGCATCTGATGTTTCTGTTACCATATGACACCTCAGTCTAAACATATAAGATGGGCTGATTGGACAAGGCAAGAATCAACTTTTCCTCAATTTTTGTCCTCCCCATTTTCTCCATGGGGTTAAAAAGAGAGAAAAGGTTTCACTCCGGCTTACTTTTAATGGGAAAAAACTTGACTTGACAACTGCACTTACCTACTGCTTTGATGTCAAATAACACAATAAAACAATATCAAATTTGACATGCTTCAATGTTCTATTGTGAATAAAATGTGAATTTATGAGCTGTGCAAATCATAAAATCACACACAGTGTCCCAGCTTTTTCAGAATTGGTGTTGTATTGTAAAATGATGAATGATGAGTGAGTTTAAACCGTTACTTCATCTGTGTCACTGCAGGAAGGAAGGGTGAATAAAACGTGATAACAAATTCACATCTTTTAACATTCACTGAGCAGAATACCTCAATGTCAGGTGAAGGAATGCAAGAAAGAAAGATGTGATAAAGTCTGGGCAGAAGAAGACTGAAAGGGAGGGGAAATTGAATGAGAGCAAAATAAGAGTGAGTTAGTATGTTATGTAGCGTACTTAATTTAATACTTGTTGGGGCACCACCTTTGATTAGCTACAAAGGAAAATTAAATCGTATTCAATTTCTTATTTGGAAGTAGGTTCTAATCTGGGTTGGTCTGAGTACATTGAATAAACAAACAATTGATCAATTCAGAGGAAATGTATTACACGTTCAAATAAACAGACAAATAATGCGGTTAGAGATATATAAATGCACATAAGTGGCAGTGGAGGAGAACATTACTGAAAATAGGTAATGACTAATCTGCTTGACATCAGAGGTGAAATGATAGGAAATGAAGAGGAGACGAGGAGAAGTTTTCCTGACCAAAAATCTAATCTAATCTAAAATAAATATATAAAATGATTAACTAAAGATGTCAATTAACCAAAAATGTGATGTTTTAACTTTAAAGAAAAATTAAAGTTGACTCCTTGGTTCGGTTGTAAGAGACACCAACGCACCCCAAATGACCTGCCTTACTGAGCCGTAGACCGGTTGAGCCGAAGTGGAATCCTGCCAAGTAGACAAACAGCCGGCCTCGGTGGGATGATCCAGGGCCCGATGGGATTCTGAGGTCGGCCTGCCAGCAGGTCGACTGCGCTCTAGTTTGTCTTAGCTGGCTCGGCTATTGTCTAGCCTGGCATGGTTGATGGGCCACAGTGCTGGGAGATTCTCTTTGGCCAAATGAGAGTGGACCCAGAATTGTCCCTTTGCTGTATGTCAACAACGCAAACCAAAAGAAAGGCCAAAATGGAAAAAAACTCAGACTTGACTTAAAAGTATAAGAAAACAAAGCTTCTCTGTAGAGAATATTACTCGGTTTTCTTAATGATATAAAAGTTAATCAAAAATGAATTACTACAAAAATAAAGGAGGATTTCAATCTTCAGGAATGATAAAGCTAGTCAAACTCAAAGACTCCAAGATTCAGAGGAAAATTACTAAGGAAAAGAATAGACGGCTAAAGGAGCCAGGAAAATTACCAATCTCAACTTTCTCTACTCCAATTTACTCTGTTCTTCTCTCTGCTCTGACTAAACTGTTTGAGCATCCTAGTTTGGTCCCCAGGGGTGGACAGAGTCTGTGGGGGGGTCAAGTATTCTCTTCCCCCAATCATGAGCAGCTAAAGTACTGGAGTTAACGCCTCATCAAAAGTCGCCTCTTTACCTTATCTTGTTAAGATGTAAATGTAAATGCACTTTATTTATCTAGCCCTTTACAGCCTCCTCTAGGTGAGCCAAAGTGCTTTACAGAATAAAACATACAGAAATACAACATACAATCATAAGACAAAATCGATTGTTTGGTATATCTGAACACAGCAATCGCGCTCGGATGTGGCACAAAACAAGCCAGCCGAGATCACCTAGGAGAGGTGGTCTCGACTCGCCTCCATTCCAGACCTGAAGCGGTTCATTTTTTTTATTTGGAGTGAGAACATAATCGACACACAGCAACCGACACAACTCCATTCATGTGTATGTGCGACCGCGGCGCAAGGAGAAGAGTTGGTGCAGCCTCCACCCCCTTCTCTCCGTGCTGAGATGTTGTCACAGCGCGGCACAGTGAAAGCACCCTTATTCATGAGGAGGTTGATGTGGATTCTACTCGTCCTGCTTTTAAGGACTCTCCCAAATTCCTCCCCAGGTGTGACCTATTGAAAAAAGGTCACGTGAATTTCTCTCTCCTTGGATTTGGGAAGAAGGCGTCAGTGAGTTGAAGTATTGTAAACCAGGCTTGGATCACTATAGTTATAATAAAAGCGCCAGAGAACAGGAGGGAACATGGACAAGCCCGATAACCCTCTGACTGGGAAACATACAAGGGTTTTGAATTTAATTTAATAAAATCTTTTAAATAAGAGAAGTGGTTCATTGAAGTGATATCATATGGAAATGAATCCAACAAGCAATTTAATATTCATTGCTGGAAATTACTGTATATATGATTGCCTCAGGTTACAGGCAGTGCAAGTAAATGCTCATTAGATGTAAAATGTAAACATACAGCTTATTTACTTCATCCATTTTTTCCTTTGTCTTTGATAGCATTTATATAACATCACTTTCTTATACAGCAACAAATGCAATGACACACAATTGTCCATGGTAAAACAGTTTGATGAGTTATGGTCCTTGTTTCTTTGTTTCAGTGATGGACAGTAAGGTAATCCTGGATGGCCTACAGAGGTACGGCCCCACGCCAATCTATCTTCCTGTCAGCTACCGCATCCTAAATGCAGAGTCAGCTTTCTTCTTACTCGAGGCAAACCAGGACCTAATGAGGAACTCCAGCCTGCAAGCTCGTACAGAGTCTTTCTTCATCCACCAGGCACGGCAGATGCCCTTTGTCAATGCCAGCTATGGACCACTGTCTGTGCAACAGCCCATCCCTCTGGAGATGCTGCAAACGGTGCCAGGGCCATTTAACACGGCATCCTTCACTTCATCATCAGTGCCAACATATGCCACATCATTACCTCTCTTTACGTTCAACTGGAAGGTCCACACCTATATCATCAGTGAGTGGATTCACCCCAGCTGGCCCAAGGTTCAGGTATTGTTCAACATCGCAGGCAGGGATTGGGATGATTACAGCACCATCCACAAGCTACCCTGTGTCCGGATGTTTGCCTTTCACGAGACCCAAGAGGTGCGTGGGACATGCAGGCTGAAAGGTGAGCTGGGGATCTGTGTTGCAGAGTTGGAGCCCCTGGCAAGCTGGTTCAGCCCACCTAGTGTGAGGCCTGGCAGGCAGAAGGTCTCAGAGCAGGCTCAAGGCACCCCTGTGGAGCTCTACTACATGGTTCAAAGCACGGACAGTGGAGACTGTAGCTCTGAGGTTTCAAGAAAGGGCAGCCCAATCCATGCAGACCAGCAGAGGCCCATGGGTTACTTTGGAGGCCATACACCTATGCAGCGCATTGGGAGTGTTAGGCTGTTCCAGCCACTGTCCGAGCTGAAGTTGGACAATAACTTTGTGGTGATGGCCCCTTCTAAACCCATCAAGCAGAGAGAAACAGTTTCAGCTTTTTTGGCTCTTTCCTGGCTGTCGTCCGTGCAAATTTTCACCCTCAGGTGAGTCAGGCCTCTGAGTTAATTCTGCAGTTGTCGTATGCAAATGATTAAATTCACATTCTTGTCAAAGAGTTTACTTTTTTTTTTTGGCAAAAACAGATGTCAGCCATTTTTATTTCAATCCTCCCTAAGAGAAGATGTTGTGGTCTGGAAATGGCTCGTAAAATCAAAATAATCTGCAAACACAGATTAACTTCTGGCCTTGGTGATTAGCAAAATGTATGTGTAAAAAGCTTTTGAATTGAGAGATTTGCCTTGATTTTTGGACTGTACCAGTTGCAATATATGCAATATGACTTTGACTTGAGAAAAAAAAAAAACAGAAAAAAAGGCATTTAAACAAGATGGTGGTAATGCGGAGAGTTAGTGTAATCATCTGCAACTGCCTTAACAGTGTGCACACATAAAAGACAAACAGCACCCAATACTTCATAACTTGCTGTGCTCCAATTTCTGTCCAATCTCATTGACTTGATGATAAAAAAAGAGAGCTTTCCTCAAACTAACATCTTGGCTCTGGATCTACTTGAAACCTGAAAGTAATTTAAAACTTATTTTCAAGTGATCCTCAGCCGAACTGATAGCTGAGAGGAATTTTATGATGCAATTTATTTTTTATTTATTTATTTTTATTTTAGAATGATGGGATTATTGTGAAAGCTTCTTAGTAACCTTTTTAGAATGTATCATGCTCATGCAGCAGATGACATGCTCATAAAAACGATACGTTTCACCACATTTTTCAATAAATCTACCCCTGTCTGTAGATTGTTTTGCTTGGATTACAACTTAATTACACCTCTGTGAAACGTATCAAAGCCGTTTTATATCCTGTCTCTCGAAATTGGAGGTTTGAGATCACCTTCATCTGAGGTGATTCCACAGAGCAGCCAAACCGTATTGATTCATTGAGCTTCTTTGCGTTCAAATTATTATTCAAAGTGACTGTAATTGCACTATGTTGTGTGATGCAAATTAAGGTGCGAGGAACATGCTTTTCCAGTAGGCTACTTCTGCGCCTGAGATCTAAATCATGGCAGATGAAACAGTTAGCAGCCTCAAAGTGGAGCTGTGACAGAGGCTTTGGCAATTTGTCAACCCCGGGTGAGCAGGAAATCTGCCAAAAAGCCTCATTGCTTTTTCTCTCACTCCAGTGATGATGAACTCCCATGAAGTATTAGCGCTTGCAGAGTGTGTTTATCACATTTGTCAGCGTATGCGTAAATGGAAACTTTAAAGGCAGTATTTTTCCTTTAGTGCCTCTTTGCACCAGTGTTGCACTCTATCTGTTAAGAAGTTCCAATTTTTGAAAAACATTTTTTCTCCTATTTGTCCTTTGGGAGAGCCAAGGCTTCAAATTCAACCAAAATACCTCATTAGCGACCAAAAGATTAAGCCTCAAAGTGTTTGAAAATCACAGTCCACTTTCCTTTACTTGGCAGCCAGCTTACCAAACTCTGTAAGTGAGCATCCTCATGCTAGTTTTTAATCTGATCAGCTTTGTTTTCCTTTACTTTCATCTAAAAAGCATAAAGCCGGTGCTGCAACTTTGAGTTTTTCTTTCAGCTCCTGGATTTTCTGATCAGAAATCTCCTTTGCAAATATCTTTTAAGCACAAGATATATCCCCATGATGACGATGGTGTTAGGTGGTGGGAGCTGGAGCATGTTTGTGTTGCTTTTGAGGTCCAGTGTTGTTGAACAGTGGGGTTCTAATTCTCACTCTCGCTGCATGAGTTTGCATACCGCCACCCAATATTTGCCTGTGCTGCTGTGTGGGTGGGTTTATAGAAAAATTACTTTAACTAGCTTTGGTGTGCTTCTCTATTTGATTTTATTTAATTTGTTAAGAAATTATTGTTAAACTGAATTAAATTATGACTTAACTCCCCTTCTTCTATCAGTCTTAATGAATCCCACTATACCATTCATGTTCAGTGGTGTAACTTGTGACAAAAGAATCCTTCTGGACAGCCTACACCCATACCCTTGTAAATGTGGGATTTTGTTTATGCACCGTCTTGGATAGGATACTTGAATCCCCTTCCAAGAGCATGAGCTAAAGCGACAAATACAATTATGTAGAAAGCAATGTGTATTTATTTGACGATTCTGCTTTGTTTTCATTTTTGA
Organism: Cololabis saira; assembly: GCF_033807715.1. NCBI lineage: Eukaryota > Metazoa > Chordata > Actinopteri > Beloniformes > Belonidae > Cololabis > Cololabis saira. The sequence goes on along the minus strand of NC_084597.1, from coordinate 29,977,466 downwards.
GAGCCGAACACCCTGCAGATTGCCATGCACACATATTTGATTCCTTTTTCCTTCTTTTAATTCCTCACCTCATACATTCTTGATTCTCCTCTTCACAGTAACAGTATTCAATGTTTAAATTTACTTTTAATTTAAATTTATATTGAGCATACAAGGGGAAATAAGCTCAATCCTCCAAGGTGATATAAAACACAAAGGATTTATTTGCAAACATCTTTGCATAGTCTAGAAAATGACATTTTCTGTCTAGGCAATAGGATGTACTGATTTACATCAGCAAGTGAAACAAAATGTTGGGACAATAACAACCTACAACAAACAAGCCCAAGATCATGGACTGGACTGTGTAGTTTGCCTAACTTAGTTTCTCTATTTTAGTACCTAATATATCACATTTCTGTTTTGATCCTCTAAAGACTTTTGCTATACACAACAACAGCAATTAAAGCTGCAAGCAGCGATGAATGGGCCCTCGCACCCTTGTGCACGTTCAGGCGTGCTGCAGTGGAAGCGCTTGTATGACTTTCATGTAGATTCTTCAGGCCTGGACATTTAGCGGATGACACCAGCCACGACTCTTTATATCAAACCATTCAAAAGTTAGAAAATAGGTACTATCAGATATCAACCAATCAGAAGAAGGGGCGGGGCTAATTCATGCTAATGAAGGTCAAGTACTCAAAACCGAGTCCGATGACACCACCCACGAGTCTTTATGTCAAACTATTCAAAAGTTATGGCAGAAAGTAGGAACTATCAAATATGGACCAATCAGATGAAAGGGGGGGCGCGCTTTTTGGCGTCTATCATCGCCACGGTAACGTTTTTGACGGAGAAAAGTAATGCGCATTGTCGCAGGATGGCGACGCACATTTTGATGTGTAACACACCTGGATGCACATTACGGTTCGGGCGAAGAAGCGGCTGAAGAAATGGCATAAATTGCGCCAAAATTACACGATTAATTCAAAATGGCCGACTTCCTGTTCAGTTTCGGCCATGGCGCCAAGAGACTTTTCTTTAAGTTGCGACATGATACAGGGGTGTACCGATTTTCGTGCATATACGTCAAACCGTAATGTGGGGCTTGCGGCACAAAGTTTTCTAGGGGGCGCTGTTGAGCCATTAGGCCACGCCCATTAATGCAAACCATTAAAGAGCATATTGCAGGTTAGGGTTTTTTCAAAAATTAGACCTGACCTTATGTGAAAATGACTATGTGAGAAGTTAATGTAGGATTTAATATGTTTTACAAGACATAAGGGCACGTATTCAGAGGAAAAAGTGGCTGATTTTAGCAAAGCTCCTAAAAACGCTTTTTTTTCGAACACTGCGTCATATGACGTAGCAGCAGGGAGACATCTCCACAGCTCTGCCCCATCTTACTGCGCAGACCCCGTATACACGTAGCCGGGTATCTGCTAAACCGAAGATATTTTCCTACGTTTGGACCTGTCATCCACATGAAAACGCAAATAAACGAATGTTTAAAAAAACTCCGGGCAAAGTGAAGATTTTTGAAAACTCAGTTTATGTAGATGCGTGTAGACAGAGACAACCGGAGTTTTGTGTTTTCGAACGTCACATTATGCTCCAAAACAACAACAAATCTGCTCTGAGTCTGACGTCTAACGTGCAACCTTTGTTTACTACAGAACTACATATGATCCACCATCTGTTCTCCAAGCTATTTATTAAATAAATGGTCTCTGCTCTTGACCACCGTTTACTGCGTTACACCGACGCAGAGCCTACGCCGTAGGGCTGCGTCGATTTAACGCGGCAGCTCCATGGTGGGACACCTGGGGGGACTCGGGCTCGTTACCGAGAAGGAGACGCGGCTCCCGGGGAGCTGCGCCGCGGAGGCCCGAAGGCCGGAAGAACAGATGATCTACAGGTTTGGAATGCTTATGAATGTGGTCGAAAACGCAGATCTTCGGTTATGTGTGGAAGGTTTTTTTTTTAACAACGATGTAATGTGGATACAAATTATTTTATAAACGAAGGGGGGGAAATATTCGGTTTTAAAAATACCCGGCTATTTCGGATGCATTTAATCAGAAAAAAGAGAAGATAATAAGCCTGTTTTCTGTTTAGAAAGTACAAACGTAGACAGATTACAAGTACTCACCCATCTTTTAGGAGTTATTTTCGGAGTTTCTTTCAGGAGCACGGGCGGGTGCTGTAGTGAATAAAGGCTGATTCATGGTTCCGCGTAAAATCGACAGCGTAGCCTACGGTGTAGGTTACGCGGCGCACGCAGCGTTCGGTGCGTCGCCGCGTAACCTACGCCGTAGGGTCTGCGTTGGTGTAACGCGGACCCATAAATCAGCCTTTTAAAAAGCGATTTTCAGCTGTCAATGAAAAGAATGTGGGGGCCCTAACGGGTTCGTAATTATAAGGCTGTGGCCCGTCATATTGGTGTGAATACACATTCACAACCTCTTCAGTGTCATAACTAACATTTAGATCCATTATTTTTCCCATTGTTGAAATTCACCGCACTCCCTGCCGCTACGTCACTTCCGGTTCAGCTTTTTCAGATGCGGAAGTAAAATACTCACAAAAACAACTCTGGAGGTCACAGTAGTATATTTATGCGTATTTCAATGAAAATTCAGTTCCTACATTATTTTCCTACATATTGATTCACAGGGGTCTCCTACCTGCAATCTGCTCTTTAAATATCAAATTTTTCACCAGGCCTTGCTTGCGTGCAAAATTTGGTGACTTTTGGGGCACGTTTAGGGGGGCAAAAAGTCCCTCATTTCATCGGAAAAATAAAAATAAAAATTCCTAAAGATAAAATAGGGCCTTCATACGGAAGAGTATTTGGGCCAAACTAAGACAAAAAAAAGGGAAATTACGAGAATAAAGTCATAATATAATGAGAATAAAGTCATAAAATTACGACAATAAAGTCATAATGTTGCGAGAATAAAGTCGTAATAGAATAAAGTTGTAATATTATGAGAATAAAGTCGTAATAATACGAGAATAAATTCGTAATATATAAATATCTTTATTTAAACTCGAAAATCATTGAGGACGAGCCCTCATTTACAATGACGTCGAGCAATACAAAAGTAAAAACAAAAGACACAGACAAAAATAGAACAACAAAAGAGCAGTCAATTAAACTAATATGAAGTTACAATTAATAAATAATGTAACAATAAAATCAATTAAAACAGATACAAGACACTAATGAATTAATTTTTAGAGTGTTTTGTAATGAGTTCCAGGTGGAAGGTGCAGAAAAGCTAAAAGCAGATCTACCAAGCTCAGTAAAGACTCGGGGGACTCGTAGTCTAAGCCAGTCAGTGGATCGAGTGTTGTGTGAACTAGCAGGCCAAGCAAGGAGGGAGGAAACATAAGTCGGCAGCAAGCCAATAATAGCCTTATAGATAAATAAATAAAAGTGAAAATCTCGCCTCTCAGAGAGGGAGGACCATCCAACCTTACTGTACAGGATGCAATGATGAGTATTATGGGTCACCAGTAATAAACCTAAGTGCAGAGTGATAGACAGAATCAAGGGGCTTTAGCGTTGTAGCCGAGGCATGTCTGTACAATATGTCACCATAATCTAAAACTGATAAAAAAGTTGCCTCAATAAGGGTTTTTCTGCAATGCAAGGGGAAGCAGGATATATTCCTGTAGAAAAAGCCAATCTTTTGCCTCAGTTTACTTGCCAGATTTGAAATATGATATTTAAAAGATAAATTTTCATCAATATAAATACCAATTAAAATTAAAATCACCTAAAATGATCATCTCAGAATCTTTATAATGAGGTAAAAGATCAGCTATCTCATCAATAGCTGAGTAGGGGGCAGAGGGAGGTCTGTACACAGCAACCACAATGATTGCGTTGTTATGTGCAATAGTCACTTTCAAAACAAGAAATTCAAAACGTTTTTCAATTGTGACAGCATTCAGAACAGTGAGAAAATCTTGTTTAAATAGCCACACCACCTCCCCTAGAGTTTCTATCACATCTAAAAACATTAAAATCATACAAGGCAACCTCAGAGTCATTCACAGAACAGTTTAACCAAGTTTCAGATAGAACAATAATATCAGGGTTTGTTTGTGTTGCCAGGAGTTTCAGTTGGTCCAACTTATCACGCTGAATAATGCTCCTGATATTTACATGAATAAAACCCATACCTTTCCTATTCTTAAAGCCTAAGGGAGTAAGAACAGGAAGTGAATTAGGCTTAGAACCTGTGTTAGGTGGCGAAGATAACAGGGCAGGGCAGGGTTACTTAATTGCTGAATTGTAGGTACTGTTTTGAATATGTGACCGCCAGGGGGAGCTAGTAGGGATAGGTGAATTACAGTGAGCCTCACTAACTGAGGATGCAGAAAGATAAGGCTGAACAGATGTTAAAGGATGTGATGAGCCAGCAAAACCCTCACTATCCATAAATGGTGAACATGGAAACATGGTGCGGTTGTTAGGATCATGCTGGGGTGATGGAAGTCAGAAAGAGTTGAATGCTATGAAGTTAATGACTTTTTTCACAAGTTTCCTGGTCCCATTCACATTTGGGTGTAAATTATCTGTTTTGTAAAGGTCGCACGTTGCCCAAAAACTGTCAAAATTGTTGATGAAACCAAGACCTGTTGCTGTACAGAAGTTTTGTAACCATTGATGGAGACCAAAAAGCCGACTAAAGCGTTCAGATGAGGATGACAGAGTGGGAATGGGACCAGATAGGATACACCAGTGGTCCTCAACCTTTTTTCAGTGATGTACCTCCTGTGAAATATTTTTTCAGCCAAGTACCCCCTAACCAGCGCAAAGCACTTCTGGTTGTAAAAAAAAAAAGACCTAAAACAGAGCACTGTGCCATCAGTAACTGATTTATTAAACATAAAAATATTGCTGCTATGCTTCAACCACGACTCCATCGTTGGTCCAAGTGATTGACAGGTGAAGCCAGGTGATTGACAGGTTAGGTGGAACCATCCTGGTGTGGGGGATACTCTGGGGTTTTAGGATAATAAATTGAATAGCCTACTCCTGAAGATAAAATTTATTTTATGAATTTAGACTCATATTTTCCTCAATTATTTATGAAATAATTATTTTTAAAGGATTTTTGCATGGATGCTACTTTTTAAATATATGTATATTTTAAAATCTCACGTACCCCCTGGAGTGTCTTCACGTACCCCCAGGGGTACGCGTACCCCCATTTGAGAACCACTGGGATACACCGTTTGCCTAAACTTTCAATGGTTAATGCAAGTGATTCAAGCTGATACTGAAGTTTGATTGGTTGTCTGGACATGACGTCATTCGTCCCACAATGCAGCAGTACGGTGTGGACCAAGGGATGGAGGTCAAGCAGGGCCGGTGTTCTGCCAATTTCTGCTGCTTTGCCAAAAAATGCTACCTAATGGTTTTCTACCTTTGTAGAGCTACAATTTTACTGTGTTTTACTCCCAAAACCACTTCCTTTCCCCCAAGTGGTCCTTGTCGGTTGCCAGGCCGTCATTGTAAATAAGAATGTGTTATTAATGTCCTGCCTGGTTAAATAAAGGTGAATAGCCGAATGAATATCAAATAAAGCGATATAATTGTTTTTTTTTTCTCTCTTTATCGTATAATTTTCACAAAGTGTAATGCAATTCATGTCATGGGTAATGTATTTTGAAGGATCAAATACTCAACATCCCATATCAATTTAGCGTGGCAATCAAACTTTGAAAATCGACTGTGCGCATGCGCAGAACCACAAAGTAGCATATCTCGGCAGGTAGCAGAAATTGGCAGAACACCGGCGAGAGTTCGATAAAATCTGTAACTTTGGGGCTAACACTACCTGTGGATGATGAAGCCGAGATACGGGGATGTTAACTGATGGGAGATCTTTTTCTGGAGTTGGAATGACACGGAGACCAGCGTCTTTTCGTCGACGCTGTAATTCTTGTAGCTGCGGGAGCAGGAGACAGCGGAGAAGTTGGGTCGTCAGCATGGAGGAGCGAAGTGGTTGAAGAGCTGAAGCGGGACACCTTCTCCATCTGGGTCGTAGCGGGGAAGGGAAAGTTTCTTCTTGCCCTTCACCACCGATGCCCAGGAGGAGCAACCGGGAGCTTCATGCTCCGGGTTTTCCAAGCTGGCCAGCCGGGAGGAGAGCTCTGCCTGGCGCTGGAGAAGATCCATGATAAGAGACTCAAGGGATTTTAACTCAGCTTTTATATCTGTTACTGATTGTGGAGCAGCCATCCTTCAGGCGGATAGTTGGAGAAGCAGAGCAGGTAAGGCGATTTATTATGGTTGATCCTCTAGTAGTCAGAGGTGTCAAAAGTATTCACATTCATTACTCAGGTAGAAGTATAGACACTAGAGTTTAAAAATACTCCTGTAGAAGTTGAAGTATCAACTCAAGTTTTTACTCAAGTAAAAGTATAAAAGTACTGGTTTCAAAACTACTTAAAGTATAAAAGTAGAAGTAATGTAAGGGGGAAAAAGCCATTAAGGACAAAAGCCATTGAAAATGAATGCATCTTAGTATAATGTAAATATATTAAAGAACCATATATGTGTACTATTGAGCATTAACATGTGTTTCAGAGAGCAGGAGATATGATGACTAGTTGCCTATAAGTATTGTAATGGTGCAAAAAGTCAAACTTCAGAGGCATGTTATCATTTATCCTAACCTTTATTGGAATGTACATCCAAGTTTAGTTGCAAGAATCTGAGGGAACGGATGTAAGAACAAAACTGGACAAGAACATCTGAAACAACCACAACCAAATTCACTCTATCCGGATGGAGCAATTTAACTGGATAGTTTTTTTTTTAAAGGCCGAAATGAAATAGAGTAATGAGGCTGTTTTTAATATGTAAGGAGTAAAAAGTACAGATAATTGCTTGAAAATGTAAGGAGTAAAAGTAAAAAGTCGTCTGAAAAATAATTACTCCAGTGAAGTATAGATAACCAAAATTTCTACTTAAGTATGTAACAAAGTATTTGTACTTCGTTACTTGACACCTCTGCTAGTAGTAAACTGTTCGTATAGTTCACTGTGGGTTAGTGAGACATGGATATGCTGTAGTGTGTTGCACACAGTCAGCTGATGAGGTGATCCGGAGACTGGTAAGAGAAACAGAAAGAAAACTTTGGCAGCAGGGTTTCAGTTGAACGAGATGGTTCTATTGCTGAATGTGTTGTTATGAAACAACCACCATAAACATATGTTGTGGTTCACTACCAGGGACAGCAGTAGGAACTGGAGAAACAGAAGGTGATTTCAAACAGAAACTTACCGGCAACGGGCCCAGAGGGCCCGGTTGCTGTGATTCAGCTCTTATCGTTGGTGTAGCTCGGTTCTCAGCTAACCAACACTTGGAAGTTAAGTCCACTTTAGGCCGATGACAGACAGCCTAATAATGCCTTGTTTTGGTGTTGTTGGTGCAGCGGGAGCTCCGCAGCTTAGCGTCCACGACAAATGTTTGACGTCCCTTCTGCTGCGAGAATTACGAGAATAAAGTTGTAACATTATGAGAATAAAGTCGTAATATTACGAGAATAAAGTCGTAACATTATAAGAATAAAGTTGTTATATTACGAGAATAAAGTCGTAATATTACAAGAATAAAGTGGTAATTTATGAGAATAAATTCGTAATATTACGAGAAAAAAGTCTTAATTTATGAGAACTCTAACAGGAAGAGCATCTTCTCCCTGTGTTAAAATGAGGAATATTGAGCATCTTGTGAAGTGTATATATATATATATATATATATATATATATATATATATATATATATATATATATATATAATGTATAATATTACGACTTTATTCTCGTAATATTACGACTTTATTCTCGTAATATTACGACTTTATTCTCGCAACATCACGATTTTATTCTGGTAATTTTACGACTAATTTCCAATTTTTCGTAATTTCCATTTTTTTTGTCTTGGTTTGGCCCTAATACTCCGTCGTACCTTTGCACTGTAAGTGCTCGGGCCCTAATAAGTAAACATCCAGAATATGTATGGCTCATCTCTTAACATGCTATCCACTTGTGGTTGAATCAGTCTGGGTGGATTTTAACAGGGCTTAAACACAGCCCTGGACTCCAGTCAGATAAAATATGAACAGTATGTACACACTGCACATGTATGTCCATCGGCATAATATGAATATTAAGATAATGATTCTATTACTGTACTCCAACAGATAATAATCTTTTGCATTTCTACTAAATGCAGCAATACTCTAGTGAGCTCCAATTGTGTCAAATCTGCCTGAAAACAGTCACTCTCTTTTTAAACACTGCATACAGAGTTTTCAAACCAACCATCTTAACAGCTGTGAGACCTGCACATGTATCACTTGTGTTTAGCTTCAAGGAGGAAACACCACTTAGGAATTGAACACAGTGTGAGTACAGAATAAGTATGAAAGTATTCTTTGATGGAAAACTTGGAACTATCATCCTACGGGCACAGCTAGTTCATATGATAAAAGGCGCATGTGTTTGTTGGCACCAGAGCTGTAGAAAATAGACGTGCTCTCAATTTAATTAGACTTCATGCAGTGTAAAACAGATGGTGTATATACATTTATAATAAATAATTTGTTGGTTTAGATTTCCAGATGAGACAGAGCTATGAAACTATACTTACTGTAAGTCAACAGTAAGGGAAGTATCAATGTCTTATCTGGAGTGTACTAGGAGTTCGAGGTTTGTATGCAGCTTTGTCAGTAAATTTAAACAACTCAAATACAATACCCCTGTGATTTTTTTTTTCTTTTAAATCTTAGAATAAGATGGGATGATTTTTCAATGTTGTGTCCCATGAGACACACCTTTCTACATACACCGCTGCACACAACTGAAGATAAAAGAGAAGTGTTGGCCCGAAGGGTTGTGGAGTTTCTGTAAATCCTGGAGTTCCCTGAGGTCCTGGTTCTCTATGATATACTTACAATCATGCACACCTATAGCGGTCCATTGTGGAAATAAATACATTTAAAAAAAGAAACAGTTTACCAGAAGGGAGCAATTAAAGGACTGCAGACTAAATAATAGAAAATAAAAATTGGAGCAACATTTTGAGCAGAATGCTGAACATTATTGCAAAAACAGGGGTATGAAATGGGCCCAAAACTTTTATTTGAGAAAATTTGAGAAACTGAGACATCCTTCATCATACTCTCAGATCAATTTTTGATTCAATTATATGAGAAGAAACAAAATAGAAAAACATGAGAAATTATCTATGGTTCACTGATTGAGTCGGTGAAAAACAGGAGATAGTTCTCTGTCACCTCAAGCGTCCAAATAAATGGTCTCAATGATTAAACAATTCCTTTTTATCCACATATTCCCTTTAAAAGCAACATATAAGGAGCTGGCAATTCTGCTTGTCATATGAACATCAAATTAAGATATTTTGTGTGGATGTACCATGGATGTATTATAGAACTGGATAGGAGATAGGAAAATGGCCACCCATTCATTTCAATGCATTTTGCTCAGCCAGCGCATACGCCGAAAAATGTTTTGACTTCCGGGTTTACTTCCGCTTTATGCGGCCCATAGAGCATGCGCAGTTGAGTCACCTCCCATGATGCTCTGGGGCCTCCCATCATGCCCCGGGGCAATGACGCGAATATTAATATAATATGTATTATTATAATATATTAATTAATGTATATTATTACATGTAAAGTATTACATATACTATTAATGTATTAATATAATATAATTACACAATATATATTAATATAATACATCCGTGGAATTAGGGCTGTTCGATTAATCGATTTTAAATCGTAATCGCGATTATGTAATTAGAATGATGTTAAAATGTGAAAATCGTAAAATCGATTTTTTTTTTTATATAACCTTGTCTGTAATGATTGATACCATATTAATGATTGATGGAAATACCTCTCAATACCTGCGACAAGTGCCCCATCGGAGAGGCTCTTTAGTGTAGGAGGGGGCGTTGGAACATGCCACCGGGCATCCCTCAAGCCAGATGCGGTAGACAGGCTCGTGTTCCTTGCAAAAAACTTGCAAATGTGAACAGCAAATGTAATGACTGACATTACACACCTCCACCTCCTTCATGGGTTGCATTATTATTTAGCATGCAAAGACCCAGTTTAGTTTAATTAGAAAATGTCTTGTTTTATTTAATTGGAAATATAACTTACTGTATGTTTGCAAGTGCTGATTTGCTGATTTTTTTTTTTCAGAGATAAAACATTATATTTTATTATATTTTTTAAAACTTTTTTTCAACTTATTTTACAGAGTTTTGCACTTTATTCATTCATTTTTGGTTTAATAAGAGCAAAGTTTGCACTTAAAGCCCAATGGGGCAAATGTTCAATAAAAAAACAGCATATTTGAAATCATTTCTTTGCCTTTTGTCAATTCACAAAATAATCGTAATCGAAAATCGGAATTTGAGAGAAAAAAATCGAGATTTTATTTTTGGGCAAAATCGAACAGCCCTACGTGGAATGCACGGACACGGCTGTGACGTCAGCCGTGACGTCACGCCCAGAAAGAGACTTTTCTTTGACTTTTCTAGCCGTTATAAAACATTTTTGACGGATATAAAGTCCATGACTTAAAAATATAGAATACAAAGATTAGTAATTGCCGGTGATTACAGCTGGAGGTGTCCTGTGAACAGTTTTAGAGGCTTCTCTTTTACTATTGCGGTCTATGGGAAAAAAGCTTTCTGGGCCCCATGGGATTTTTTGTTGCAGTACCGCGGCGGACCACTGGAAAAAATCGGCGTGCCTTCTGAGTGCGAGACCCGGGGGCTGGGATGTACCTATGTGTGTTTGTGTGTAAGGATTCTGTGTTCAGCAGTGAACAACCTTTTGATGTCAAAAATATCTGCTTTATGTGAAAAAAAACTTGTAACATTTTTTTTAGAGGAATCTTGTAAGAATACCCATTTTTACACAGGCTTATTATTTGAAACATACTGTATACTGTAGCATCTCCATAATGATGCTGCACAGTCCACTAGAGCAGTGTCATTTTCTTTTGGTGCCAACTTAGACAAGGAGGAAGACGATTGTATGTTTTTAGATAATGGAGCTTATGCGTCACCTCACACATGCCATTCCTTGTTCCTTTTAATGCTAATAGACATAAGGGCAACATTAGTAATATGAAAGCCAAAAAGTCTATGTTTCTGGTCAGTTTTTCAAAATCGCTCAGTTTGTAGGGGGCTTTTTTTCAGGCACTGGAGAATTGGGGGTCTCAGCTTAGCTTGCAATAAAAGTATCCAGTCAAGTTTTTCTACAGTAATTTAAATCACCCTTTGAGTCATTAAAAAACAGATATGCATAATGAGAGTGACAGCATTACCTCAGGACTATTTAACAGAAAAAGCTCATTTTATCACTCCATTCCTCATGAAGCATATTGTTTCAGATTGCACATGTTGGCACTTTACCTGTTTTTTGAATTAGCACACACATCAAAAGGTTACTTTATTGGCCCTTTTTATTCCCTCACTGCCTCATTGTGTGATTAGTTGTATTTGATGTAATCAAATCCAATGTAATGTAATTATTTTAAATGTAATTACAGCTTTTTGATCCCAGAGGCTTGAGAAAAAAGAAAAAAAAGAAAAACAAGCAGTCAATGATGAATATTCCCATCTACAATTGCACTTGCAGAGACATGAGTAGCCTGTGCACATATATAATTATTAACACACACACACACACACACACACACACACACACACACACACACACACACACACACACACACACACACACACACACACACACACACACACACACACACCCATTTGCATGTATACATAGACTTTACCTAACTGTAAAGTCACGGTGTGTTTGTCGTGTTAAAGGCTCCCGGTGGAATCAGTAATTCCCTGCCTCATTAGACAAGGAGAGCGCAGTGTAACAGGTTGGTAAAAGGTTCTCCAGCTACTTCTTATTCAACATGCAAATGAAAACACAATTTCCTTCCGAACAAATTAACAGGCTTTTCAAAAGATAAATTGCCCCCGCTGTATTGTAATTTTGACTAAATAATCCAACATATTTCCACGGACCCCCTTGGGGGCAGAGTTGCTGATGAATGCAAATTAATGTCTAATATGTGAGACGGTATGAGGTAGGAAGGTATGAGGTTCTTTATACAGAGCCTAAAGTACTCACCAAGAGTTGTTTTAGTTATTTTCAGATTTAAAGTTTGCAGGCTGCTTGCAAGTGTTGGCCTATAAATACGGCTTTGGCAGTGGAAAATTGATTCAGGTGTCGTACAGATATGATGCAGAGCTCTGGTCATCTGATTCTCATTCTTAACAGGGTTCAGGTTTACAGGTCTTGTGCATTGGCTGTTTATGTTTCGCTATCGTTGGCTGAAATATCAGCAGAAGAAAAGGTTGGAATAAAAATGTTTTCCGCAGTATATTAGCCTTATCTGACTGCTCTCTTCTCTGATCCAGTCCCTGGTAAAGGTCACTCAAGATAGGAATGTCTCTTTTTCATTTTCGTTTCTGCGCTTATCTGTATTTTTTCTTATATTTTATCTGCTGCTCCCTCTTGCTGTCTCTCCCCTCATTGTGTTGTTTAACCTTTTTCTCTCTCTCTCTGCATTCACTCACCTTTTCTGTCATCCTCTTTGCTTGACATGCTCCTCCTTTTTGGGTAGATTTGTGGTAAAACACTTGAATGAAACAGAAGTCATACTGAATGAAACAGAAGTCATACTGAGACTAAATTGACTATAAATTCAAGACAGATAAATATAAAATCCTCCGTTCTCCATCCTTTTGCTGTTTTGGCTTGATCATAATTGATTAAGCTGACAGCATATTATTTTGTTCTCTTGTTAATGGATAATTTATTTGAGACTCTTAAGGAGAGTACTCACTATACATGCCATATTCTACATGTGTTCTGCAGCCACAAAGCAGTTACCAGTTGCTCACTGTCATTATTATCATTGCATTGATACCACCTCTCTCTTGCTACTTATTATTTCATTTTCTTTCTTTCTTTTTTGAGGAGGTCTCTTGCCTTGTTCCTCTGTCTTTGGAAAGGCTGCATATCCCCAAGGGATCTCTTTGATCCCAACGTTTTTTTAGAGTCCTACAAACGCGCCGCATCATTCAGAGCGTCACATGCCTCCAAGACTTTGAGTATCGACCGGGTCAGAGGTCGCCTGAGTCTCTTTCTCTCTCTCTCTCTCTCTCTCTCTCTCTCTCTCTCTCTCTCTCTCTCTGACTGCTTTGAAGTTGGGAAAATTTTATCAGACCTTTTTTTAAGGGCAGCAAAGATAATGAAGGAAGCTGGTGTTGGGTCCTCCCAAGAGTATGGTGCTCCATCTCTGGTCCAGTGTGGATGATTAAAAGATGTGACGTAGGTATGTAAAAATGTCCGACCCCCTTAGATGTTTTGGCTTATCAGTCCCTCCAGGATTTTGCTGCAAGTTTTTGTGATTGTTGCGGCCTACTGCAGCCTTTTCATCTGTATATACTGTTTATATTTTTTAATTATATATTTTTTTTACCTTTTTATCCTTTTTCTCTGCATGTGTGTGTTGTGTGTACTGCTGCTGCTCAACGTGAGTTTCCCCACTGAGGGATGAATAAAGGACTATCTAAACACGGGCATGCTGTGCAATTGTCGGCTCGTTTTGAACCGATTTTTTTTGGATCGGGCCAGATTTCGACCCAATCGTTGGCCGTGCCTCTTGCAGTATACGTGGGGTAACGACGAGAGAATAACACTTCACGACGAGCTCCGGATCACAAATCGTGTGCTCGCAAGAAAATCAAACGTGTTTTGAAATCCTGGTCGCTCCTCGTGAAGGTATCGCACAGTTGAAGCAGCTACGACCCGATTGGCATCATCCTTTCGCAGAGAGCATGCGCAATCTCTGATGTCACGTCAAAAACTATTATTTGTAGTTTAAAGTGTTGCAAATTCACGTTACAAATCATGTTTTAATAGCAGAAAAAAAGACCACATTTCCCACGTCTGCCCAGCCAATTCCTTGTCCAATCACGACGTTTTCTAATCTTTTTTCATTTATCGCCACACAGAATGGCACAAATTGCTAAAGGCTGATTTATGGTTCCGCGTTACACCAACGCAGAGCCTACGGCGTACCCTACGCAGAACCATAATTCAGGCTTAAGGCAGTGCATTTGTTTTTGCTGAGCATCTTCGGTGTCTCCCACTTCGAGGTTCCTCCTCTTCCACTTCTTTTTGACGTTGCAGTTCCAGTACACAGAAGTCCGACTTGAGTATTATGAACGTATAGTGTGAGCAGACGGGTCGCATCAGAGCATGGGGACGTACAGTGTGAGACCATTACTCGTGGGCTGCGAACTTTTGAACTCAGCGATCTAGTCGTGCAGTTTGAGATGGAGCTGAATCAAACGATTTAAAATATCGCACAGTGTATGCCCAGCTTAATCTAATCTAATCTAATCTAAACTAATCTAATCTACAATGCTTGATTTTGCAGCAGTTTTTGTGAAAGGTTGCAGTGGTTTTTAGTGTTTTTATTTTATTTTTTAATGATAAATAAATAAGTGCACTTAAATAATACTTCACCATCCAGCAGAATACTCTTGAAATTGTAGCTTATTGTTGTACGTTTTCTTTTCTATTATTTTGAATCTAGCATCTCAAATCTTTAGAATCTTATCTGAGATCTCAGCAGGATTTTTCAAAACCTTGCACATAGTGTGTCATTTAGGTTTCTTTGACACACTGCAGTCTTTTCTCTGTTTCATTCAGTTTTGGAATAGGTTTTGTTTAGGTGAAAATTGTTTTTAAATCATCTTAGAGCCCAGTCTATTTTGAGTTATTTGATGTGTGTATATTGTATTTTGTCTCACAATGTCTGTAGCTTTTTCTATGGTACATGACTGAGTATAAAATAAATATAGAGATAGAGATAGATTGTATACCTGTGAAAATTGAATTGACTGTACATGGTAAAAAAACAAATTTGCGCGTGACCACTGCTCAAGAACAAAAAACAGAAGAGTGAGCAAAAAAAGAGAATAAAAAAATGTAAGATAAAATATTATATTATATACAAAAAAAATAAAACTACAAAATAAACATGAAAAAAAACAAGGAAACAAGCTGTGAGCTGGGGTAACAGGCTGCCTACTGTGGCGCCATCTCGGGAAAAATAACATTTAGTAATGTGACTTGTCTCATCCAAAACCATAAATAGGGCCACAATCCCATCCTTCACTGCTTTCTTTTGAACTGCACATAAAAGTGTTGTTAACTTTCTTGTTTTACTTTTTGGTCACCATCAGCATCTGCTGAGGGGGCTATTCTACATCCACCGACACGGGTGTCATCATCGTAAAATATACACACACCATTCTTGACCTCATCCCAGAGATTAAGCAAGTGCAAGTCAGTGTGGCAATGTAATGTCTTTCTGTTTGCATCTTGCTTGTTCTCTCTGTGCCAGTGTGGGTTTTATCAGGTTATTCGGGCTCCGTCACTGGGTCCAAAAAACTTGTAAGTCAGGTTAATTATTTATTCAAAATTGCCCGTTTGTGTGTGTGTGTGTGTGTGTGTGTGTGTGTGTGTGTGTGTGTGTGTGTGTGTGTGTGTGTGTGTGTGTGTGTGTGTGTGTGTGTGTGTGTGTGTGTACGTGTGTGTGTACATGTGGCCCTGTGATGAGCTGGCAACCTATCCACAGTGCACCCCTGCCTTTTGACCATAGAGAGCTGCAATATGCTCCAGCAGACCACCGTGTGCCTGAATGGTGACATGTGGGTATAGATGATGGATTGAAGAAATTTGTAAGATGAAACATCTTGAAATTAAATTTTTTTGGAACAAGCTTTTTATCATTTATTTTTACCAAATTATTGGAGGAACTCTGTCATGACCCTGTAAAAGAATAATACATGTACAAATACTCATGATAGTGCTCCCAGAACAAATTAAAAATATTTTCTTGGACCAGGTTGACATCAGACGTTGTTTGTTTTGCAGATTGTTTAAAAGAAAAATCTTGGAGAATTTTCATTTTGTACATTACCTTAAATGTTCTGCTTTATAACCGCTTTATCCTGTGCAGGGTCACAGAGGTCTGCTGGAGCCTATCCCAGCTCATTACAGGTGAGAGGCAGGGGTTCACCCTGGACAGGGTGCCGGTGTGGGTACCAGATTGTATCGGGCTGCAATATTTTCCCCGGAAGTGTCGGCCTGAAATATTTTCACCGGAAGTGTGCATTTTTTCCCCGCGATGGTATTTTTTGCCATGCTAGGAAGGTAGTTTTTCACCATGTCTTCACATTCAAAACGTCTTTTTTGGCAATTGCGGATTAATCAGTGAGCGCTTAGTTGACGTTACATTTTTTTAATTATATTTATATAATGTATTATGACTATTTTGCTTAGACATTTACAGATTCAACAATGAGAACATATAGAGACATACACTTCTGTAAAGTCAGAAGCAGCAGATCATAGTGGAGGTAAAAGGGAGAAGAAACGTATACAAGGAATTATCAGAATTATCAGTGATCTTACTGACATAGGCTAAAAAAAATATTAGAGTTAAAATATTTATTAGGGACTATTTTCATTAGACAATTGGAGATTCATCAGTGAGCTGAGAACAATAATAGCCTACTATATACAGTATAGGGGAAACAATCTTTTGCTTGCTGCATAGCAGTAAGCAGTTAAATATTTTGATCTTAATAGACATTTTAAATTATCGATTTGCTTTATTACATTTATTAATCATCAGTTTTCAATCAGTTTTCATAAGACAATTGTGGATTTTAAAAAAATAGAAAGAATAAAAAATAATAAAATAAAATAAAAAATAAAAGCCAATCACAAGACGGAACGTCATCACGTACGGGGAGCCGGTAAAAAAAAGCAGGTGGGAAAAAAAAGCACCGACACCGGTCTATCACAGGGCCACATATAGAGATAGACAACCAGACAAACTCACACCTACGGGCAATTTAGAATCATCAGTTAACCTACTATACATGTTTTTGGACTGTGGGAGGAAGCCGGAGTACCCGGAGAGAACCCACGCAAGCACGGGGAGAACATGCAAACTCCACACAGAAAGACCCCCGCCGGGCCAGAGAGCCAAACCGGGAACCTTCTTCCTGTGAGGCAACAGTGCTAACCACCAAGCCACCGGAACATGCACAGCAATATTGTGCAAATGTGTGTGTGTCTCTCTCTCCGATATAACCATTAGCTTAGACCTATAATAACTAGCTCAACTTTGATTTTTATCATAAAGGATTCAGTTTGATTAGTTTGATCCCATAAACCTGACAGATGCTACACAAGCTCAGCATCATGTTTATTTTAAAGCGGACTTTGGGAGAGAAATACAGAGTATGAGGAATAATTAATTGTATATGACATGTCTGTTTTGGACAAAACATACTGACTAAGGCAACCTGAATGAAAATAGCTTCCTCTTCAGTGAGGTGAGAGAGCTTCACAATAAAAAGATTCTCGCTTGCCACTCCATAGCCATTAAGATTGAATGATGACTTACCCAGGTGACTTGTACCACAGCATGTGGCTTCAGTCACAAAACTTCAACTGTACAGAAAAGTTTATACTGCATGTCTATCTGAAATAGTGATTTGGATAAGAAAAACAGGTTATACCGACTTTAACAAAACAAACTTCAAAGCAGGCTATTTCACAGAGCTTGCACTGAGGCTAGCAAATAAATATTTTCCTTTTCTCAGTTTCTCTGATGACTGTATCCGTCTAAATAACTGGGCCCTTTATACTTGAAATCAAAAATGGGAAAATACAATTTCCACATGCATAGAGGCTGACAGGGGTTTGGAGGCTTGATAGGATAGAAAGGATCGGTGCGTCCGAAATGCCATACTAAAAAGTATATACTAAAAAGTATACTTAAGTTCGGCACACTTTTGAGTAAATATCAGTAGTGTGCATTAATTCGGACGTACTATTAAGAGCGCACGCATCACTTCCTGCCGTTGTGAGGAACTGACGTGTCACAGCAGCAGTAGCAGCGCTCCGCTCCGCTCTTTCCCGTTTATTCTGGGCGAAACAAGATGACATAATATTATTATATACGAATATTATAATATTAATATTGTATAAGAATATTATTATACTTAATATTATACTTGTGACATATACGTATCACTTAGCAACCAAACGCTGCTACATTGCATTGTGGGAAGTTTCTGCTCAGCTAGTGTCCATCAATCCACACTAATACATTTCTCCAGAATGAGTATGGATAGAGCATACTATTGAGTACGTTCTAATGTTTCGGACGCACTAAAAAGTCTCGCATACTCATTTTGCATACTCATTAGGGGGGAAGTATGCAATTTGGGACGCAGCCGATGGGTGCAGCTAAAGCTATTCAGAGTGAAAGCATTTCTCATGATCTCAGGCTGAAGGTCTATATTTCAAGCAGACAATGACCTGAAGGCAGCATGCCAGGAAAAACCCAGGAGTGGCTCTAAGAAGCTTCTGTCAGAGTCCTGGAGTGACCCAGCCAGAGTTTGCACCTGATTCTGTTGGTAAATTGCTGAAGAGATCCAAAAATGGCTGTGCACACACACTAACATGTAAATTTTTTCCCCCAAAAAATGAAGAGGAATTCCAAAAGAACGCCTACAAAAAACTTTCCAAGAAGTATTTATTTTGGAAGGTATTTTGTTTTGACTCTGATGATGAGAGACTTTTACTTACTTGTAAATTGAATATTGTAGATGTCTATATTTGATGCATTTAGAAAAAAATACACTTCCCCCCAAATAAATTAATTAATAAAGAAAATTCTGTCATTTTGAAGAAATGTGTATTGATGAGGAAAGAAAATGAACTTAGACCAGTTTCAGTTCTATAATAGCACCATAATGCTGTCAGCTCTGGTCATTTTATGTTTTTTTTTAATGATTTTTCTACTGAACTTTAAAATTGCTAAATATTTGTTTTTGAGGAGGGCCCAGGCCAACACATAGTCAGGGCTCAGGGAGCCTGGGCACTAGGCCGGGCAGACCAGCAAGAAAGTTCAGGGGGCCGTCCTCGGGGCCGGGCACACCAGCGAGAAAGGTCAGAGGGACACTATCGGGACTGAGCAGACGGGTCAGAGGGACATTCTTGGGACTGAGCAGATGGGTCAGAGGGAGACTCTTGGGACTGGGCAGACGGGTGTTCTCGGGACTGGGCAGACGGGCGTTCTCGGGCCTGGGCAGATGGGCGTTTTCTGGACTGGGCAGACGGGCGTTCTCGGGACCTTGGCTTGGGCTGAGGCGTGAGCAGAGTCCTGGGCAGAAGTCCTAGGGGCGGGCTTCGGGGGACACAGAATCCGAGGGGCCGGCTTCAGGGGAGACAGAATCCGACGGGCCGGCTGCGGGGGACACCAGGTGCGCGACGTTGGCTGACGGGGACAGGGTTCCTCGGCATCTGCTGAGGGGGACACCGGGTCCTCGGCAGGGGCCTGGGTGTTGGCTGAAGTGCGTCCGGGACCACCTCGGGAACAAGAACAGGCCGGGACCACCCCCAAAACAGGGACAGGAGGGGGTCGCCGCCGCCATCGTCGTCTGTTTTGCCTGCAAAGAGCCTGAATGCTCTTGGGCCCACCGAAAGCCAGGCGTGTTCCCCAGAAGGGAGAGTGACATGTCACAGCAGCAGTAGCAACGCACCGCTCCGCTCTTTCCCGTTTATCCTGGCCGAAACAAGATGACATTATATAATATTATATACGAATATAATAATATTAATATTATATAATAATATTATTATACTTATATTATACTTATGGCATATACATATTTGCGCAGCACTTAGCAACCAAACACCGCTGCATTGCATTGTGAGAAGTTTCTGCTTAGCTAGTGTCCATCAATCCATACTAATACATTTCTCCGGAATGAGTATGGATAGCGCATACTATTGAGTACGTACTAATGTTTTGGACGCATAAAAAATCATTAGGGTGGAAGTATGCAATTTCGGACGCAGCCATGGGCTTCAAAATAAAACAGGAAGTAACAAACCGTGACAATGACAACAGGAACGTTGTTTACACATGGGAGCAGCTGCATGAGCTGTCCAAAGCCCAAATAATGTCCACAATAAGACCCTAAAAATACTGACAGACTGAAGCGGAGACATTGCAAGTAAAGCAGAAGCAACATCTGAACTGTTTAGGACATGTGAGATCAATGGTATATAAAATTTAACAGTTTGAAGTGCTTATGAAGACATATCAGGATGGTCAGCAACAGGAGAAATGTGTAATGTTAAGCCCATAATTCATACTCCACATCCTCGTGTAAGGAATAAAAAAATGGACAGTTCCTCCTTATCTATTCTATGGCATCAATTAAATTGCAAACTGTATTGGGAATCTAAACCCAAAGTCTGAAAATCAAAACAGAATCTGTAACCAATAAATGAAAATCTCTGAGTGCAATCATTTTTTCTCAGTTACACTTCTGAACCACCACATCAATCTACTGCGAGTAGGTGGGAGTTTTAGTTGAGATTCATACATTTGGAGTTGAATTGACGCCATAGTAACTTGACTTAGTCTACTATGGAAAATGTTTAGCAAAACGAAACTCGGCAGCAGTTCAGTTACCAATCTAATGGCGCTTTTGCACTTGTCCCGCCTCCGCCCGGCTCGGCTCGGTGCGGCCCCGTCTTGCACGTTTGCACTAGGGGCTGAGACGGGTAGAGCCGCTCCAAGCCGATACTATTTCTGTAACCATTCTGGCGAGGTTCTTTGCGGGCTGAGCCGGGACTATTTCTGACGTCACCACCCTCCGCGCCACTGATTGGTCAGGGGGCGGGGCCGTCATACGTTTGAATCAGGAAGCGGGAGTCAGCGCGAGAGCGACCCGCGGCTCGCTGCGATTTTATTATAAAGCGCAAAACGTCGTGTTTGGTGATCCAACTCTGAGGTGCAGATGTTCATAAACCTGGTGGCTGACGAGAGAATTAAAAAAGGGATGTAGACGGGCTGTTTTACTCTCAACCGCTCGCGGCTCCAGCTGATTTCTGATCAGCGCCGACATGAACAAAGCGGTTGCGCAATCGAGTACGTCACAGCAGCTTCACCCCAACCTGCCCACTTCTCCCCTGGCTGTGGAAAAACAAACGGGTAGAGGCGGGTAGAGGCGTGACGAGCCGAGTCGGGCTCAGTAAGTCCTAGTGCAAAAGTGCCATAAAAGAAATGTTCCAAGTTCCACATCAAACTTTATTTCTTTGCTGTCCTTGGGTTGTCTGCAGTGAGGGAGAATTACTGTCGATATTCACCCTGGTTTTATAATAATAATAATAATTAAAGCTGCAAGCAGCGATGAACGGGCACTCGCACCCTTGTGCACGTTCAGGCATGCTGCAGTGGAAGCAGTTGTATGACTTGCTGTAGATTTCTTCAGGCCTGGTCATTTAGCGGATGACATCACCCACGACTCTTTATATCAAACCATTCAAAAGTTATGGCAGAAAGTAGGAACTATCAGATATCGACCCTTCAGATGTAGGGGAGGGGCTAATTTGCAGCAATTATGTTCAAGGACTCAAAACCATGTCAGATGACACCACCCACGACTCTGTATGTCATACCATTCAAAGGTTATGGCAGAAAATAGGATCTATGAAATATCGACCAATCAGTCGCCATCTATCGTCGCCACGGTAACGCTTTTGACTGAGAAAAGTAATGCACGTCGTCGCAGGATGGAGATGCGCATTTTGATGTATAACACACCTGGGTGCACGTTACGGTTCGGGCCGTATTAACTGCCGGAGGAATGGCATAATTTGCGCCAAAATTACACGATTAATTCAAAATGGCCGACTTCCTGTTCGGTTTCGGCCATGTCGCCAAGAGACTTTTCTTTAAGTTGCGACATGATACAGGTGCGTAGCGATTTTCGTGCATGTACGTCAAACCGTATTGTGGGGCTTGAGGCACAAAGTTTTTTCTGTCTGGACCAATCAGATGAAGGGGGGGCACGCTTTTTTGGCATGCGCCGTCAAAATCCACAGTGCGCTGTCAATCTTGTGCTGCAAAGCGCTTTTGCGTACCAACAGCTGGGGCTCATATTATTGGCTGTGGCCAGACCAGAATACTAATATTAAAAAATCTATTGCGAGAGCTTTTCCCCAGAACTGCCACTCAAAGCTGGTACTGGCCAATCACAGCGCGTCCTTACTCCCCCTCCATGCTCGTTGCGGCGGTGGGTTGGGCAGGAAGAGAGGTAAGGATCAGCTTTACTGAACAAACCCCGACACGTCTCATCAAAATGTCCAAGAAGCAAGCGCCATTAAGTAATTATTTTGGCGTTCCACCACCACCAACTACAAAGAGACGCCAAACTGAACCACTACCCGAATCGAACAGAAAACGTGTGTTCGTCGAGAAATGGCTGCATGATGTTATGCAGCGACGCGTACCGTACGTTCGCGTTCCCGCGTAACCTACCCCGTAAGCTCTGCGTTGGTGCAACGCGGAACCATAAATCAGCCAGTGTCCGTCACTGCGTGCAGCAGTTTCCTGCACAAGCAAGACGCTGCTCTCTGATTATGGCTCACAGTTCATGAAAACCCCAAATCAAAAATAAATTAGAGAATATTTTATGAAATCAATAAACAATTCCATCATCAAAATTATAACAAATAAAGGTTCAACATATCTTGCTTTGCATGTAATAAGACTAGGTAATATATTAGTTTCACCTTTTAAGTTGAATTATTGAAATAGATTAACCTTTACACCATATTCTAGTTGAATTATTGAAATAAATGAACTTTTACACCATATTCTAGTTGAATTATTGAAATAAGTTAACTTTTACACCATATTCTTCACCTGAAGCAATATTCTACACCTTGGCTGATGTGGACGTACTGTAGGAGGCTATTTCAGCTGCTATATGGTTGGCTGTCTGTGCTATTAAAGAACACGTTTTTCATATAAAATAAACACATTTCTATGCAGTTTAGAAGTTTTGGGGCTTTTTTTTGGCTCCTGCGCTGCTGAAATCGGGGCGTCCTTTATTTCTATTTCTGAAAGTTGGCAACCCTAGGTGCAAAATATGCCGTGAGCATCCCAATCTGGCCGATAAAAACTTTAACTTTTATACTGACTCTACAGACTAACACGCACCATAATTTGTTAATTCATCTTTATAAGTGAATAAATATCGTTTTGCCTATAACTTATTCCTGCATCCCTCTTTTATCGATCCGGCGAGACGGGTCACCGCGTTTTTGGAGCCCCAAGTCACATATCCAGGGGCTGTGGTAATAACTAACTGATCTAAGATCTGATTACTGTCACAGCAAATTTCTGCTACATGTTTTATAATTATCTGCCATGTTTATTTATTCTCGCTTTGAGAACAAATCTGCTTTCACTTTTAAAGTGCATTTTTTTAAGCAAGTTGGATTTTGTAACTCTTCCCTTTTGTAGTTTGTTGGCCAAAAGCAATGCCTTTGGCCAAGCATGTCGGTTTTAAGATATCTAAAGAAAACACTGAGTTTCTGGGACTCACTCCTGGTTTCATATATTTTTTTGGTATGGGGTAGTAGGACAGTTACATCAAAGTATGTTAAAATCCACCTTCTGCTCCTCTTCGGCTGCTGCGCTCCTTTGAGCTTTTCTTTCCATCTGAGAACAGGTCGCCTCTCATTCACAGACACCGGGAGGAACACAGAGCTCTTGGCGGTGACAACAATAGAGGCAGCGACAAAGATCTCAAGAGAGCAAAAGGAAAAAAAAAAAGAAAAACATGAACTGAGAAGCTGACAGTGTGAGTTTCAGGGGAGATTCATTAGACTGATACAACATTCAGAATGTAGCTTGGAGCTCTGCCTTTTGCTGGGCTTTAAGCTGTGCAGTGTTGGTCAGTGGGGCTGTACTGTAGCTGGTTGATGGGTCAGCCATTGATCTAAAGATATAAGCTGGTACTTTGGATCCAAGCCTTTATCATCCTTCAGGGCTACCAACACTGTTGGTGGATAAGCCTTGATCTGCTCAGGGGGTTTAGATCTGTGTGCATGTATGTGTGTGTCAACAGATGTGACTGTGTTCCGATTTGTGTGTGCATACAGATGCATGTGATCTGTACATACTCTTTTCCTTTTTTTGTCACTCAGCACTACTGGGTAGAGTAAAAGAGAAAAAGAAGGAATGTAAAGAAAAGAGAAAATGGAATGATATCAAATTTTAAATGTGCAGGTTTAAAAAAGGAAAGGGAAGTGTGCGTTGATAAGCATTATGTCTGTTGTTAAGAAGCATGTGATCAATATGTAGATAGCAAGATTAAAATAAACTTCTGAAGATGAATTAATTTTGAAAATGTCCAAACAGCAAGCTGTCATGAGTTGAACTGACATTAACCAGAGTTCAAATTCTCTTTGTGACCAAGAATTGACACAAACTAGTGTTAAATCTTGATAATTTTGAAAAGTATTTGAGAGTCATAATGCTGTTTTTGGATCATTTGAAAGTCACATAAAGATTTTCTTCATTTGCATCCTCTCAGTTTTGATTGTTTTGGTTGCCTCTAACAATGTCCATTAGTGACTTTAACAGACTTCCTCTCATTTTTCTCGTTACAGTTACTGATTTCTAAGCACCTCTTTTCTCTAAAATTACAAATGCTGTAATGCAGTGACGTCCTGTGCGAAAATACAACTCTTTAAGTGGACATATGCCCATTTCCAGATCTTTTTTTTTTTTTCATCTAAGGTATTTTTTATACAAATAACACAACTTCCTTTAAATGAGATGCTGCTGTTGTATTCAGCTTTTTCTCAATAATCAATGGTCTACAGGTTCTTAAATGTCTCCTGGTTGGTCAAAGTTCCGCACAGGTCTTCATGAGGTACAAGTCGCTATTCAGGAACAGAAGGCAGAGCTCTTACTGCGAAACTTTAAGAGATTATTTATGTTTTCAACAGTGACAAGTCCATAAATTGAGTCATACATGTTCCTGCCAGAATTGCATCTGGAGTATGGAAGTTGTTAACCGAAAAAAACTATGCTTATACTCTGACCACGCTGTTTTGGAAGTGCTGTAAAGTCAATTCACTTAAAGGAATCCAGATAAATTCTGTAAAAGTTTGTTGTGTCCGGTTACACATTTCTTTCTAGAGATTTATAAAAAGCAGTTTTACAATGTAGAACTGATCAAGATGTACTTGGTGAACTGTTAAAAACGTTCTCTTTAAACATTTTAAAACACGGTGTACATATATCTAAAAACTACCATATCATTGTGTCCCATTGGCTGGACCAGTGGCACCATGTCTACATTTACACTGCAGGTCTTGATGGCAAATGCAGTTATGTTGCTTATGTCCTATTTTTTTTAATGAGTCGGTTACATAATTTTTTAAAAGTGAGCCATGTCTGGTATATGAGTAACTGCTGGGTAGATGAGTCACAAAGGAGCTTAGCTTTTCTACTGATCTTGAAAAAGTTAGGAATTAAGAGCGAAAACAAGTGAAACAGATGATGTACAGTAGTACATGGACCTGTTTCGATGACCGCTTTGTCTCAAAACATGTCTCATCGGCCTTTTATAGTATGTGTTTGTACTGCCATGTTGTCAACTGGCTTAGGAAATCTTATGGGAAGCCCGGAGTTTGCCTTGTTAGGGCCCGAGCACTGAAAGTGCGAGGACCCTATTGTATCTGTGATGTTTATTAGGGCCCGAGCACTGAAAGTGCGAGGACCCTATTGTATCTGTGATGTTTATTATTATTATTATTATTATTATTATTATTATTATTATTATTATTCTCGCCATAAATAAATTGCCTTTTTGGAGGCCTTAAAATGCTCAAAAACTCACCAAATTTTGCACACGCTTCCAGAGTCGCGTAAAATTACGTATTTTATGGGCGACAGGCATGGGTCAAAAAGGATTAGGCTCTATAGCGCCACCTATTTTATGTTTTTGACGAGCCCCACAATATGGTTTGACTTACAGCAATGACCTTTATGTGTCTATTATATCAGACAAAGCCCTACAAAAAAGTCTTTTGGACCCATGCTCTAAGTTACACAGGAAGTCCGGCATTTTGAACAGAAAATGTCATTTTTTATGAATTCTGATCATTTCTAGGCCTCGTACTTTAACGAACTCCTCCTAGAGATTTTATCAGATTGGCTCACAACTTGGTTTGTACAATCTAGACACATGGCCGACGCTAAATTGCGAAGCTTTTACGTTTTTAGCAGAGGGCTTGACCGTAGTGATCCAGCGAAGTTTGGGGTCATTTTTAAGGCTCACCATGAAACACCAATTGGCTGTAATTCAGCAATACATGATTTGATGTGGTTGAAAACGTATGTGCATGATTGTAGGCTGAGCCTGAAGACATCTATGGTGGAATATTCAGGATCGGTTGTAGCGCCACCTGTTGGCACCAGGAATTGTCATGTATTCTAGTATGCATCTGTGCTCAAAGGGAGATGAGCGGATGGATCTCAAAGTTGGTCAGATAAATAGGTAAGACATTGACGATGGCTGACAGAGAAAACTGTAAGTTTTTCTCAAAGGGCGTCGCTGTTAGAGGTTGTCAAATTTCGGTGTCTCGCCATGAACATAAAAGTTGTTTTAACTTTCAAATACTTGGTCCAAATTGACCCAAAATCAATACATTTAATCAGGCTTCCATTCTGATATCCATTCTATATTTGGGACAGTTTGTCACCGACTTTATTCAAAATATGAACTCATTTTGAAATAAATCTTTACTTTGTCATGCAATGTCGAATTAACTTCTAACTTCGTAAAAATATTGTTGAAAATAATATGATTTGAGCATTGTATGTGCAAGAGGCGATTTATAATGAATGTTTTGAGTTGGATTAGAAGCATGAAGCTGTCTGCGGGCTGCGTGCGCGCAGACCGCGGGAACGCGCAGCCGCAGCTCCTGGAAGCTGCCGGGGGCGGGGCGGGGGAGGGGGGTTGTTGCAACTTGCAGCAACATGTGGAGTCACGCCGTCACGTCACGTAAGTTGTATTGTGGTTTTTTAATGCGTGTTGCAATTATTTTATTTTATTATATTATTATATTATTATTGAGCTTCCATCCGCGATCCCGATCAGGAGCGCGCGGTCGCGCGCGGCCACGCGCAGAGCCGAGAGCCAGTTTCTGCCCATTTCTGCAGCTTTGCCAAAAAATGCTACCTAAAGGTTTTCCACCTTTGTAGAGCCACAACTTTACTGTGTTTTACTCCCTAAACCACTTCCTTTCACCCCCAAGTGGTCCTTGTCTCTTGCCAGGCCGTCATTGTAAATAAGAATGTTCTTAATGACCTGCCTGGTTAAATAAAGGCGAATGACTGAATGAATATCAAATAAAGCCATAGAATTGTTGTTTTTTTTCTCTTTATCGTATAATGTTCACAAAGTGTAATGCATTCATGTCATGGGTCGTGTATTTTGAAGGATCAAATAATCAACATCCCATTATCCATTTTACATCGTGCAAGAAATGATGCAAACTTTGAAAATCGACTGTGCGCATGCGCAGAACCCAAACGTAGCATTTTTTCGGCAGGGAGCAGAAATTGGCAGCACACCGGCTGGGACGGACCTGATGCTCTGATGCGACAGGTCTCTGCTCACACTGACTGTACGTTCATACACGGACGTAATATGGGGGGGGGGGACATGTATCCATTTGCAGAAGAGAAGCTCTTCTGAATATCTCTTGGATGAGTTGATTATGTTGAAATGTTAATAGATAACCCTTCTGTGGTCTTTTGGTCAAATTGACCCATATTCACTTTTCTTTTATATCAAAAATATGATTTTCATCCATATAACTGCCTCTGTTACACTCATTTCAAATAAAATTGATGATCACTACCAGAGCTGGTAGAGTAGCCAAAAATTGTACTCAAGTAAAAGTACTGTTACTTCAGAATAATATGACTCAAGTAGAAGTAAAAAGTAGTCATCCAAATAATTACTTGAGTAAAAGTAAAAAAAGTACTTGGTGGAAAAAATACTCAAGTACTGAGTAACTGTTGAGTAACGTCTGATTTATTTTTTTAACACACCCATTCAAACAGACAAAAGTACAAAATAATCACCTTCAGGCAAATTAAAATCAATAAAATAATAAAATAAATTAAAATTAATAAAAAAATGAAAAATAGCTTAAATTAAAATAAG
Source organism: Cololabis saira (assembly GCF_033807715.1). NCBI lineage: Eukaryota > Metazoa > Chordata > Actinopteri > Beloniformes > Belonidae > Cololabis > Cololabis saira. Next base: position 29,949,244 of record NC_084597.1, on the reverse strand, counting down.
TGTAAAGTAAATTCAAGAACTTTAATAAATAATAAAATAACAGAATAAAAAAATAAATTAAGCACCAGTAGCACAAAATGTCAAGCCTTTGTACTTTTCTTTTTCAACCAGGCAGAACTAGAACAAACATGAACTCATAGAAACTCTGTGTGTGTTTGAGTCTGTGTAAATGTGACAAAACATGCAAAAACAAACCTTTTTCCCAAAGAATCACTCAGTGATGTTATGAGATTGACGCGTACACGGATAAAAAGGATAAAAGAAAAGTAACAGCTCAACGTAGCCTAATGTAGCGGAGTAAGAGGAACAGTTTGTCCTTCACAAATCTACTCAAGTAAAAGTAAAAAGTACAGTTATCCAAAACTACTCCTAAAAGTACAAAATTTCCCAAAACTTACTCAAGTAAATGTAACGGAGTAAATGTAACTCGTTACTACCACCTCTGATCACTACTTGCATTGAATTATGGATATTTTATTCAATTTCTCCTCTCCTGTGATATTCAATTTGACCCACCAACCACTGGCTGGTGCTGGGTGGTGGTCCAAACATTTTAAATGATTTCATTTCATTTTCACATATACCCGTCTGTGATAATCCATCAATTTATATGCCTCTGAGTTTAACTATAGTCAAAAAAATTCAGAATTTCGGCTTATCTTTATCTATCTCAAAAATGAGCTATGATTTTATGTAAATGAGGTCTATTGACCATTCATTCCAAAAATAAGTGTAAAATTGGTGGTAATGAGTTGGAGTGAAGTTGACTAACAAGGTGAAACACAGAATTGGGTGATAATTAAAGCTACATGCTTTACAACCAGTAAAACCACAAAGGGAACAGTAAACTTAAAAGTAACAATAGAAAACTAGAAGAACTACTAGAAAACACAGTGAACTGAAAGAGTTTGAGTTTTCTTTTTTTTTTTTTTTTACCTTGTCTGCACACATATTAATGATTGAAACAAGAGGAAAATTGGTTCAAAACGAGCCGGCAATGGCACAGTGTCTGCCCGGCTTTAAACAGAACCGCAGCCAGTACTCGAGTTGTAAAAAGAAATCAGGGGGGATGGTGGATTTTATCATATGGGGACAGATAATTTGTTCTGATTACAAATATTATAATATATTACAAATAATAGCAGTGACCAAAACACCTGCAGAAATACTGCAGGAATGACAGCAGCAGTTAAATGCAGCCTTCTGTAAGCTTTAAATATCCACTGGGCTTACATCAAAACACAACAATAAAAAACAGTTTTCTGAACTTATCAATATGCATCTGTCTTTCACAGGATAAGTAAAATGGATCACTGCAAAAACTCAAAATCTTAACAAAAATATTTGTCTTATTTCTAGTGAAAATGTCTCATTTTAGTAAAAAAAACCTCATTACACTTAAAACAAGACTCATAACTGGAAAAAAAACACAATTTTCATCTGTTTCACCTGTTCACCTGTTTTCACTTAAAATAAGTAGAAAAATCTGCCAGTGGAACAAGATTTTTTTGCTTGTAATGAGAAGATAAATCTTGTTTAATTTTTTTTTTTTTTTACATTTATCGTATTTTTAATATTCTCTTTTTGGGGGGGGCTGGAAGGAGGGGCGTTGGCCATGAGTGCGAGGGCCCGTTCATCGCTGCTTGCAGCTTTAATTATTAGGGCCCGAGCACTTGCAGTGCGAAGGCCCTATTGTAATTGCAGGAATTATTCTTCTTCTTCTTCTTATTGTTCTGACAAAAGGAAGGCCTTTTTGCCCCCCTAAACGTGCCCAAAAAGTCACCAAATTTTGCATGCAAGTCAGGCCTGGCGAAAAATTTTATATTTAATGGTTTGCATTAATGGGCGTGGTAAAACGGCTCAACAGCGCCCCCTTGAAAACTTTGTGCCTCAAGCCCCACAATGCGGTTTGTCGTACATGCACGAAAATCGGTACACACCTGTATCATGGGGCAACTTAAAGAAAAGTCTCTGGGCGTCATGTCGAGAAACCGAACAGGAAGTCGGCCATTTTGAATTAATCGTGTCACTTTGGCGCAATTTATGCCATTCCTTCGGCAGTTAATACGGCCCGAACCATAACGTGCCCCCAAGTGTGTTATACATCAAAATGTGCGTCTTCATCCTGCGACAACACGCATTACTTTTCTCTTTCAAAAGCGTTACCGTGGCGACGCTAGACGCCAAAAAGCGCGCCCACCCTTCATCTGGTTGGTTCAGACCGAAAAAACTTTGCGCCTCAAGCCCCAGAATACGGTGTGACGTACATGAACGAAAATCGGTACACACCTGTATCATGTCCCAACTTAAAGAAAAGTCTCTTGGCGCCATGGCCGAAACCGAACAGGAAGTCGGCCATTTTGAACATTCTGAATTAATCACGTAATTTTGGAGCAATATATGCCATTCCTTCGAGAATTAATACGGCCCGAACCGTATCGTGAACCCAGATGTGTTATACGTACAAATGTGCGTCTCCATCCTGCGACTACACGCATTACTTTTCTCTTTCAAAAGTGTTACCGTGGCGACGCTAGACGCCAAAAAGCGTGCCCCCCCTTCATCTGATTGGTCCATATTTGATAGTTCCCCAAAAGGCACCAAAATTGGCATGCAAGCCAGGCCTGGTGATAAATTTGATATTTCATGGTTTGCATTAATGGGCGTGGCAAAATGGCTCAACAGCGCCCCCCAGAAAACTTTGTGCCTCAAGCCCTACAATACGGTTTGACGTACATGCACGAAAATCGCTACACACCTGTATCATGGCACAACTTAAAGAAAAGTCTCTTGGCCGAAACCGAACAGGAAGTCGGCCATTTTGAAATCTGATTGGTCCATATTTGATAGTTCTCCAAAAGTCACCAAATTTGGCATGCAAGACAGACTTGGCGATAAATTTGATATTTCATGGTTTGCATTAATGGGCGTGGCCTAACGGCTCAACAGCGCCCCCTAGAATACTTTTCTCTGCCATAACTTTTGAATGGTTTGACATAGGAAGTTGTGGGTGGTGTCATGGGACTCTGTATGGAGTCTTTGAGCTTCGTTGGCCTTAATTAGCCCCGCCCCTTCTTCTGATTGGTTGTCCCGATTTTCTGCTATAACTTTGGAATGGTTTGACATAGAGAGTCGTGTCTGGTGTCATCAGATTCTTTATGGAGTCCTTGACCTTCATTGGCCTGAATTAGCCCCGCCCCTTCTTCTGATTGGTTGTCCCTTTTTTCTGCTATAACTTTTTAATGGTTTGACATAGGAAGTCGTGGGTGGTGTCATGGGACTCTGTAATGAGTTCTTAAGCTTCATTGGCCTGAATTAGCCCCGCCCCTTCTTCTGATTGGTTGTCCCTTTTTCCTGCTATAACTTTTGAATGGTTTGACATAGGAAGTCGTGGGTGGTGTCATTTCTGATATGCTTATGGGGGGCGGTGGCCGTGAGTGCGAGGGCCCGTTCATCGCTGCTTGCAGCTTTAATTATTATTATTATTCTCGCCGTAAATAAATTGCCTTTTTGGAGGCCTTAAAATGCTGGAAAACTCACCAAATTTTGCACACGCTTCCAGAGTCGCGTAAAATTACGTATTTTATGGGCGACAGGCATGGGTCCACAAGAATGGGCTCTATAGCGCCACCTATTTTATGTTTTTTGACGAGCCCCACAATATGGTTTGACTTACAGCAATGACCTTTATGTGTGTATTATATTAGACAAAGAGCTACAAAAAAGTCTTTTGGACCCATGCTCTAAGTTACACAGGAAGTCCGGCATTTTGAACAGAAAATGTCATTTTTCATGAATTCTGATCATTTCTAGGCCTCGTACTTTAACGAACTCCTCCTAGAGATTTTATCGAATTGGCTCACAACTTGGTTTGTACAATCTAGACACATGGCCGACGCTAAATTGCGAAGCTTTTAAGTTTCTGCCAGAGGGCGTGACCGTAGTGATCCGGCGAAGTTTGAGGTCATTTTTAAGCTTCGCCATCAAACATCAATTGGCTGTAATTCAGCAATACATTATTTGATGTGGTCGAAAACGTATGTGCATGATTGTAGGTTGAGCCTGAACCCATCTATGGTGGAATATTCAGGATCGGTTGTAGCGCCACCTGTTGGCACCAGGAATTGTCATGTCTTGTAGTATGCATCTGTGCTCCAAGCGAGATCAGTTTATTGATCTCAAAGTTGGTCAGATAATAGGTAAGACATTGACGATGACTGACAGAGAAAACTGTAAGTTCTTATCAAAGGGCGTCGCTGTCAGAGGTTGTCAAATTTCGGTGTCTCGCCATGAACATAAAAGTTGTTGTAACTTAAACATAATTGATCAGAATCAACCCAAAATCAATTCATGTAATCAGGCTTCCATTCTGAACAAGTGGATATGACAATCTTGGATGAACTCCATAGCGCCACCTTTTGGTCAGGTATACATTTTTCATCAAATTATGTGCTTTAGTTGCTGTTTGGTTTATCCAATCTTAACACAATCGACACATATGATTGGCAGTAGGTTCCTTGTTGACTGTGTCGCGTATCGTGGCCGTAATTTGAAAGGAATTGGCATTTTTATGTCACTCTGTATTTCTGGAAAAATATTAATTAAAAATCAAAGATTTTGTGTAAGGAAAATTAAATGGCAGTTTCAGATAGCTTAAAACAGGACTAAAAAAATCATACACTGGAACATATTATTTTCGGAGAACTTCGTCACTCTAAAAATTAAAAACATTAACTAATAACGTAAAAAGCTATGGCTTTGCCATAAAATGTCAAAATTAACATCCGACTTCGCAAATACATTGTTTACTGTAATGTGAAAATATTGTGTGAATGTCAATAAAGTCCTTCAAATACGTGATTTTAAATGAATATTTATGTCGAATGAATCATTGCCACCCTGTCTCAGACTGTCACACACGTGAACGCGCAAAATGCAGCTCTGAGTTGGGGAAGAGAAAGGGGAGGGGGCGCGCTCCTGCGCAGGAGGACGGGGGGGCGGGGCGCTTATGCGCGCGCACCTCCCTGTGCATCAGTGTTGAGACGCAGTTAGTTTTGCGGCAACTAATACTCTAACCAGGCCCGGACTGGCCATAGGGAGAACCGGGAGTATTCCCGATGCGCCGGTCTAGGATGCCGCCTGCGTCTCTCTCTCTTTTTTTTTTTTTTTTTTTTTTTTTTTTTACACAGGCGGCTGGTGCGCCGCAGCGCCGGCTATTTTTTCCAAGTTAGAGAGTCAGGCCAGGCGAATCAGAGGCCACTCAGGCCAGTAGCTTGTGAGTTGGGCAAGATAGTTGGTTTGTTTCAAATTAACACCCGCCCCAACAGTATCACCGAACAGACAGCGCGCCGTGGCCGCGTGTGCGTGTGCGTGTGCGCGAGTGGACCGGGAGACGAGTCCAGAGGCAAATCATGCACACCCAGCCGGGTAAAAAAGAAAAAGAGGAAAGGCGGCACCGAGAGGGAGAGAGAAAAAAAAGGCGCTGGAGGAAGACACGGCCAAATGTCAGCAAAGATGCGTCCGCACGTAAGTTGCAGTTCACTTTCAGGCTACACAGTGTAAATATGTAGCCTATAAGCCCTGGCCTTTAAATGAAAATAAGGATTGAGATTTTAAAATTATTGATTTATAAGACACTTTATTATAATCAGTACTGGAGTTGAGGGGGGATGAGGGGGGGATGGCATCCCCCCCTGAAATAAAAACGGTCCAAATCATCCCCCCAGTAAAACTGCCGACATGCAGCTCGCTTTTTTTATTTCTCTACCGACACAGAGACCACTTAAATAAAACCACACTGATTTTGAGTCAAACCCGTCTTTTTAAATTCAATTTTTATACAGAAAATAATTACAGTGCATGTATTACACCTTATTTCACAGCAGCTTTGCAATTGTATTATATTATTATCGGCTTTCAGCCGAGATCTAGTCGGGACCGCGCAGCACCGCGGAGGAGGTGCATTCAGGGACCGGTCGGAATTCTAAATTTGACCGATTATCCTCCTGGTGCGTTCAGGGACAACTGGAATTTACTGTATTTGGCGAGAATTGCTTCATTTGCTTAAACATTATTTAAAGGTGACCTATTATGGCATTTAATGTATATTTTAAACAGGCATTGAATGTCTTAAAAACAAGCTTTTGAAGGTTTTTTCTACATAAATGAGAAATTCAGCCTCTGGGCCATGTCTTTATTTTTACCGTTTCTAACCTTCTCTATGAGGGATTCTGAGGGGAGGGGGGGCTATGTTAATGAGGCTCTGTGCTGATTGGCTGCCTGAATGACGTGTAGCAGGGGAGCTTTAAGCCTGAATCACAATTGTGGGTCAATGATGTATAAGGCCTTTGAGAGGCCTATTTTTAAAATACTTAAAATAAAGATGTATTTGGCCATTTTCCAAACATTTGGAATGTAGTGTGCATATATGTGAAAACTTAAAACAAAGGTATTTTAGTGTTTTTAAACCTACATTAATAGGGCAACGACCTTAAAAAAGTAATTGGGGGCGACCGTTATTTATCTCAAAATTAATAGATTTCCTTAACAAAATGTATATTTTAATAAGTATCAGTAATTAAATTAACTTTTCAAGAAAGATAGACTCATGTGTCCTTTCATTTTTGAAAACCATTTTGAAATACATTTTATCTATAATGGAAGTGTCACCCTCATAAAGCCATTTATGCATACTATACCAATGATTTATATTTGAACCAAAACTCATAGACATTAAATTTTGAATTTGCGGATTTCCTAAGTTCTATAGTAAACCATGGTTTGTTAAGGTTTTCAGAGCTTCCTTTATCGGTACACACCTGTATCATAGCACAACTTAAAGAAAAGTCTCCTGGCGCCATGGCCCAAACCCAACAGGAAGTCGGCCAGTTTGAATTAATCATGTAATTTTGGCGCAATTTATGCCAGTCCTTCAGCCGCTTCTTCGCCAGAACCGTAACGTGCACCCAGGTGTGTTATACATCAAAATGTGCGTCTCCATCCTGCAATAACGTGCATAACTTTTCTCAGTCAAAAGCGTTACCGTGGCGATGATAGACGCCAAAAAGCGCGCCCCCAATTCATCTGATTGGTCCATACAGATAAAACTTCGTGCCTCAAGTCCCACAATACGCTTTGACGTACATGCACGAAAATCGGTACACACCTGTATCATGGCGCAACTTAAAGGAAAGTCTCTTGGCGCCATGGCCGAAACCGAACAGGAAGTCAGCCATTTTGAACATTTTGAATTAATCGTGTAATTTTGGCGCAATTTATGCCATTTCTTCGGTCATTAATTCAGCCCAAACCCTAACGTGCACCCAGGTGTGTTATACATCAAAACGTGCTTCTCCATCCTCCGACACCACGCATTACTTTTCTCTTTCAAAAGCGTTACCGTGGCGACGCTAGACGCCATAAGGCGCGCCCCCCCTTCATCTGATTGGTTCAGACAGAAAAAACTTTGCGCCTCAAGCCCCATAATACGGTTTGACGTACATGAACGAAAATTGGTACACACCTGTATCATGTCGCAACTTAAAGAAAAGCCAGGCCTGTCGATAAATTAGATTTTTCATGGTTTGCATTAATGGGCGTGGCCTAACGGCTCAACAGCGCCCACTAGAATACTTTTCTCTGCCATAACTTTTGAAAGGTTTGACATAAAGAGTCGTGGGTGGTATCATGGGACTCGGTATTGAGTCCTTGACCATAATTGGCGAAAATTAGCCCCGCCCCTTCTTCTGATTGGTTGTCCCGATTTTCTGCTATAACTTTTGAATGGTTTGACATAGAGAGTCGTGGGTGGTGTCATCACATTCTGTATGGAGTCCTTGACCTTCATTGGCCTGAATTAGCCCCGCCCCTTCTTCTGATTGGTTGTCCCTTTTTTCTGCTATAACTTTTGAATGGTTTGACATAGGAAGACGTGGGTGGTGTCATTTTTGATATGCTTATGGGGGGCGGTGGCCGTGAGTGCGAGGGCCCGTTCATCGCTGCTTGCAGCTTTAATTATTCCTGAACTTGTGAAAAACACATCAGAACACAATAATCAAGCCATGGCTTTCTGAATCATTCTTGGAGGTCTGCTAAAGAATTGGGTGTATTTTAAAGCAAAAAGATGTCAGATGCAAATGCACATGTGATTCATATAAGTTTATTTCCATGTATGGATGTTGACTGAAACTGATCTGCAACCAAAACCCATGTCACTGTTGTTTTGGTTAGTGCTTACATTTCTGCTGGATATCTGTGCCACATAGGAGGAAAGAAAAGAAAAGAAAAAAAAAACAGATTTGGATCACTTGAACCCTGCAGGAGGAAGTGCGGCCCATGATGCACAACTGGAAGCTGTCTTTTGTAGAATCTGACCAATCAGGGCAATCCACGCCTCTTTTTTCTCAGCTTAAAATTACATCAAAGGTAAAAGGTCAGTGTTGCCCCCCCAACATATCTCATTTATACCTGTCAAATCAAAACCTTTGGAAGACTCGTAAACCGTTTCACCTGGATATTCTTGGATAAGAAACCATTCAATGGCTGTTCACAAAAACAAAGAAGGGCTTCATGCATTCATGGGCCATCAGTTAAAGTCAAAACTCACTAATTTGACAGACCTGTGATCCGTGTCATTGACATGATTGAATGCTGTAAGATGATCGATGAGAGGTAAAAGTACTTTTAGATACATTTGTATCATCTTTTTACCATGTTTGAGCACAGATGACACAACATTCCCTTGAACTATTTTTTTTTTTTTTTAATTTCAATATGTTTTTGTCATTCTGGCAAACTGTCTTGCAAATAGCAGATATCATGTTGCATTGATAATTTTATTGTCAATTTGACTGGGACTTAGTTTAATTTGGTGGATCAAACCTCATTAAAGATAAGCTTTGAATTCATGTAATATCAAGAGGCTCTCAGTATAATTATCCTCATACAAAGGGCTAAAAAGCCGGAAAAAGAATCCAATTACGAAAGCAACTTGTTTCATTGAATTATTTCTTCAGATTGATTCAATTTTACATTTTGCATTTCCTTCCATTTAAAGGAGGAGATTTAGTTTTGTGTCTTTTTTTTCTTAATGACATTTCTTAATGATGATTTCTGAAGTCTTGACAAACCACAGGACATTGCAGGATCACAGAACAGCTGTAGCCTTAACTGCAATTTACTGCAATTCAATTTTTCTGGAAAAATAAATAAGTAATAACTTCCAAAGTCGAGCAAATGCATGATAGTTCAAAGGTGGGTGAAAATGAAGATAGGGAGGCTGTAACTATGATGTACCAAATCCCTTTTAAATCTTTGCTCCTCACTGAATTAAATGTTTTGAGACTGAGGTTGGCCAAAACAACTGGCAGGGTGGTACTTCTTCAATTTTTTTTAGTTTGTTGGGACCTAAGGCGCACAAATATTTGCTCTCAGGCACAAAGTAATTATTTTCCCCATTAAAGTCACGCACAATAATCTCTTTATCTTGACTGAGCATTCATTATAAAACTACAGGATAACCGCATTTTTCAAAAGTGGTTTCTGCATGGAAAAAGCATTTTTGAATTTTGCTTGAGTAAAATAATCTTTGGATGTTTTTATAGCTTTAATTGTGACCTCATTCTCTGAAAGAAAAGTATGTCTTCACTCTGGCATTAAGCACCCTTCATATCCTCCCTATGGAGTCAACCGTGTGGAACTTTTATAAGTTGAAATGTTGCTGCACATACCCTGAAGCAAGCATCAGAATTGCAGACATACGTATACTGTATATGCATTACCTATGTGCATTTTTTCCCTCCACCTATGAGAAGGTCTGTAAGTCCTGGGCGACCGTTTCACAAATTCCGCATGGTTCATTCTCCAGTAAGCAGAATTCTCACCCGTGGAGACGGAAGGAGATCTGAAAGTGTCACTTTATTTGCCTCAGCACAGATGAGTTGTGTTGTGGCCCAGAGGACTCACTCTGATTCTCTTTGTCTCACTTTTGTGACATGCAAACTGACACAACTGCACCAAGTTGCTCGCTGAAACAAACGCATCACATTTTTCTTTTTCTGATGATTTCATCTGCTTTAGTTGCTGCTTATATATTCATGAGAATCATGAAATGTCCTCCAGTGCATTTACAAGCCCTCTCCCTTTACAGTCATATTTCTGGGTTCACACTGCTTCTGTGATTTGTGCATTTCACTTTCAAGGATCTGTGAGAAACTCACTCACTTGGCATGCCCCACCAGCAATCCCTACTCTGCTTAATGTTTAATATACTGAAAATGTATAACAGTAAACGTAATATCTTTAATCAAGAGGTGATGAGCTATTCTATCTAAAACATCTTCTTCCACATTGAAATAACTGGCAAGGGAAATAAAAGACAACTTCTGATAAAAGCCCAGATGGTCCAACTTTTCATCCGCACTTAAATACAGCATGGGATTTTTAGACCTGTGAGAGAATCTTAGCATTCAGCACGCACATGCAAGCTGATCCCTTGTGCTTAAGAAATAAAAAAGAGAGAAAAAAATTAGCATTACCTCAACAATTGGCTATAAGCAGATTACATGTTTGCGTATATGCATGGGTAGCTTCAGTGAAGTGTTGATCCTGAGGCACTATAAACAGAATCAGAGTGAGCATTTTTATTAATGGTTATGCCCAGGAGGTATTCACAAAGTTCACGCTGGTCACACCAGCTCCTCACCGTCAGCCTCCAGAGTTTACCGTTCACGTCGCCTCAGCCACACAGGCAGCTGTAGGCTTGGTGGTTTGATGGTTTGATGTGCATGCTATATATATATATATATATAGCATGCACATCTTCGGTTTCCTCTTTCACCATGGATCGCACTTTGGGAAGCCTTCTATATATTTTGGCGTTATTTCCGCGTAGAAAAGAGTTTTGATGCTCTCCTTAAAGGTATTGTGACATCATTTTTAACATGATTTTAACACTATTAAAAGTCTTGGCCAACATCCCTCAAATGTGTCTAAAAGAGTGTAACAAGAAAAACTTCACTCTAGTACTCCATTCTGTCCTTTTTATGACAGTGTTTTTTTGCCCCGTGAAAAACGCTTCCTTTTTCCCCTTTCCTGTCAATCATTGCCCCGCTCCTCCTCCAAACCTCCTCCAACCAACCGCTACACACTTCTGCCAGCGTCTCCACACACACGCGCACACACCGACCACAAACACCGACACACAGCCCAGACAGGGCGACTACAGCCCGCGGATGAAGTCCAACCGGGACCAGAGGACCGGGACCGCAGCTCCCCGCGAGCCATACGCTCACAGCGGCGTCGGAGAGTTAAAGCCGGGAGCGACAGGCGAAGCATGCACGGAAAAGGAGCAGGGCGAAGCAGACAGTCCACAGCAAACAATCACAAAAATAAAGGCATGTAAATAAAGTGTCCCCTTATCTTAAGTCCAGTCAGTGGCCGCGGGTCTTCTTAGCTGTTTTCCTCCGGTGATTAGAACAAAAGAGGCTCTAACAGCTCCGTGTTAAGCCTGATTTATGGTTCCGCGTTAAATCGACGCAGAGCCTACGCTGTAGGGTTCAGCGTACGGTGCGCGTCGCCGCGTAACCCTACGCCGTAGGTTCTGCGTCGGTGTAACGCGGAACCATAAATCAGCCTTTATGGTGCGCTGGAGAGGAGAGGAGGCAGCGAGCTGGGTGGAGGGGGCGGTGATTTAGCGGGCCCTGACGTCACGGCCCGCCACCAAACCAGGTGCGCCGTTTTTGCACAGTTATGCGGAAAATCCCAGAAAGCACACAATACACTGAATGTTAAAAGTTCGTTGTTTTTTGGGTGTAATTGATGTCAAGACACCCAACAAAACACAAAAAATCAAGAAAAATGTGTTTTTCATGTCACAATACCTTTAACAAGGTTGGTCCGCGGATCAACGGCCTCTATCGGCGAGCCGTTGATCCCGGTGAACAGCTGCAGTCTTAATGCGGAGAGCCCCACTGACACACCGTGTCCTAGCGGATTTGGTCATATTGTTTAAACTGTGTTTTGTGATTAATAAGCACAATCATCAGTTACATGTTTCACATGAGCAGAGTTCAGGTAAAAACGGCAGTCAAATCAGCAAAAATGTCAGTTTGCTAGATAAAATATATTAATTCCTGATTAAATAAGTTTGTGAGTGCACAGCTATGCTCATGTGTGCATGTGAATGAGTGTAAGTTTGTGTGTACATGAAAGTACAATCTGCATTGAGGCTTCTTGCTTTGGGAATCCCGGTCTGTGATTGGATGCTGCCTTGGCGTCGCCGCTGCTCATTTGCATAAAGTTACGATTCTCTCAACTTTAAATTGACGCTCTGAATTCCTCCATCGCGCCGCTCCCGACGCCTCTTGCAGCGACCTTTCATAGAAAATGAATAGCAGCCGGACGCCTGTGACGCCTGTGACGCTTTTGGTGTGAATGCACGCCTGAGATGTTGACATGTTTGTTGTGTTTGTTTATTTTGCTCAGTGACAGATTTTTTTTTGTTTGTATGTGGGAGCTTTTTCCAAACAAAGCCCATTTTTCGTGAAAGGATTTGAATATATTTAGCTTTCAATGCCCTTTGTTTGACTTCCAGTCCTAGGTTTAGACAAGTGTTACAGATAATTAAAACAAACAGAAGAAGTTGGGATGGCAAGGAAAATAAATACAAATTAATAGAATAAAATAAAAGTGAAACTAAGCTGTTTCATTTCTTATGTCATCTACTGTAGATGTCAAAATGGACAAAATTTATACTTGTTCGGTAGAACATTTGCAGTGTTACAATTCTACTGGGACATCTTAATACTTGTGATTTTATCTGCTAAATGTATTCTTTGTAAAACATATACTTAACATCCTTTTATCTCCTCATGGAAAAGCTTTTTCACTTCGCTGAACCAAAAATCCATTTATCAGCTCCAGATTAAAAAAACTCAATTCCCAAACAAGTACTTAAAGTCTCTGGCTCATATGTTATGGAATTGATTTTAAGATCTTGCTGCTTATTTCTGAGGCTCCTTGTGGCCTCTTTCTCTCTTTAGTTGCACATGAAGCTGTATGTAGAATTATCATCTTGAGCCATGCCTGAAAACTAGAGACGACAGAACATGTGTGGTCAAAGGCCCTAAACTGTGGAACAAGCTGCCGGAGGAAATCAGGTCAGCAGAGTCACTGTCCATTTTAAATCTCTTCCTCCACCATACTTTTAATCAGAGAGCTTTTCCTGCTTTTATTTGGCTGCCACTGTGGATGCTACTGGGTGAGTTTGTTATGGTATCTTATGTTGTAATATTACTGTTAATATTTTAACAGACAAATTTAAACTAATATCTCTAATATGATGTTTTAATTTCCATATCCACTGCTTGTGTGAAGCATGAGAAAATAGCACTTTTGATGTCATCCCAGATTTTTCTGTTTTAAGATTGCAGTCAATGGACTCAAGAGCACGTATTGGTGATTATAAAGTAAACTGTTCCCTGAAACTCTTCTACAATGACGCAACAACATTATTAGTCATTTGTATTCCTATTTTTTGCCCCGTTCACGCCTCCATGTCTTTCCTTCTGAAGACCAGCACTTCAGTGAAGGCTGGAGAAATAGACCCACCTTTGTCACTTCACAAAGGTCTGTGTAGAGACAGCGTTGCAGCCCAAGGGTGGTACACACACACACACACACACACACACACACACACACACACACACACACACACACACACACACACACACACACACACACACACACACACACACACACACACACACACACACACAGGGCAGCCCAGAGAAGTTCTCTGTGAAGGGATCTGTGTAAACATCCAACAGCAGTTCAGGTGTTGGTGGCCCTGTGAAGTGCGAGCAGTGCTGAAGGCATGGTGCTGGCTGATAAGCACTTCTAACATGCGGGAGAGGTGAGTTCGTCATCCCTGTTAAGACACTGACAGGCACCTTTTCCCTTGGTACCATATTACTGCAACTGCACACTGTGGAGGAGTTCAAACTTCTGCAAGTGAAGTGAAAACCCAAAGAAGGGCATGACATGTCCTGTGCTGCATGCATGCTTGTATGAAATAAGTTTCTCTCACTCTTTTTTATTATATGTACTGTACACACAGGTTCATTGCATCAAGTATGCATTTTCATAGACTTATTCATGTGTTGGTGGATCTACAGCAACAGCAGAAGCACTAAAGTCGTGCTCATATAGTCCAGGTTTGGAAGTATTGGGATAATGAGATTTTATGATTTTGCCTTTATCAACCAACCACAATTTGGGTGGGGGTGGGGGTCACATCTACAAGATGTGATAATAATACAGCATTTACCATTTAGGATTTACATTCATTAAAATTGCCTCAATTTTCAAGGCCTTGGGAGTATTTGGATCATTATCTACAAGGAAATCACTTTTGTCCAGGTTTTGTCCAGTCCCTCATTACTAAAGACAAACGAATCAGATAAAATATCTGGATTGATATCAGTTATCCAAAGTCCAAAGTGATATCTAATGAAGAAGGCCATTATTTGACTACCGGTACAAAGAAAAAAAAATCTATAAAGATATACTAATTGTTTGGTACATTTTAAAAGGAAAGAAAACCAGTTAAGGAGCTGAACAACAAAACAAACAAATGACCTGGAAAAACACTGAGGAAAACTACAGTTTCATAAGGCTTGATCCTTGAGAAAAATAAATAAAAGTCAACAGAAGTCAAGAATGCCCTGGAGAAAGGTAGTGTACCATTGTAAAATTGAAAAATGCATCCATGGACTTCCGGTGACGACATGGTAGGAGAAGCTGCCTGATTCTCACGCTGCGGGGGAAAACCCTTAAAAGCTAGCAAAATCAATATTTAAAATTTACATCTCCGACCAAAAATAGTCTAAACAAAACCAAAGATGGCCACCTCAAGAAAAAATGTCAAAGAAAAATAACTTGCCCCAAAAAGAAGGGAAACGAGACAAAACGGACGCTGAAATTGTGGCGGTGGTGCTTGCAGAACTACGGGACCTGCAAAGAGAGCATGCGGAGGCCTCCCAAAACACGAAAGTAAGCTTATCCAGGGTTGAATCCACCCTGGGGGTTGTTCTGGAACGCACGACTATGTTGAAGCAACGGGTCACCGACGTGGAGCAGAGGGTGAGCCATGTGGATGATAAAGCGCTGCGTCATGACTCATGAGAGGGCTATCCGCCATTTACTTCAGAGAGAGGCTAAATTGTCCGCCAAATGCAATGATCTTGACTCAAGAGCACAAAGGAACAACCTGCGCATATACGGTGTGAAAGAGGATGAGGAAAGGAATGATATGGCCAAGTTCGTTACCGACTTTTTGCGCACCTCATTTGAACTACCGGAAGAGATGGACTTGTTTGTGGAGAGAGCGCACTGCGCACTAACCATGAAACCAAAGGACCCCGCTCCTCCGAGATCTATCATTGTCAGATTCTCTGACTACAGAGTTGAGGACAAGATACTCCAACTTGCCTGGAAAAAACGAGGGGTGACTCATCAGGGACAGAAGATTTTCTTTGATCAGGACTACACATCAGATGTGCAGAAGAAGCGCAAGCAGGTCCGAGAGGTGATCAAACAACTTAAGGAGAGAAACGTCAGAGCGCAATCACTTGCCCAGCTGAGAATACATCTGGACTCCGGTGTCAAGACCTTCTCCACCCTCGCAAACGCGGCCCCCGTTCTCAAGGAGATGGGAATACATGTTAAGGTGGATGAATGGGAGCTTCTTCAGGAGAGACTCTTGCTTGGCTCTTCATCTAAGACACCGGCATCATCAAACAGAAAGGAGCCGCAAAGGATGACAAACGCGGACCTGCAGACTTTTGTTCAGGGTGAAAAATAAATGGCAAACAACTCTGAGATGTAAGTAAACTGTTTCAGAAAAAAATTAAGACTGCGCTGGCTATGGACCAGGCATGTTTATTCAAAAAGGAGTTACATTTGGCTAGACTATTAAATAAAAAAAAAGAAAAGAAAAGGAGGAAACATTTTTAAGAAGTAGCAGGGTTTTTTTCCCCTTTGGTTGAGGAAGGGCTTTTATTGTTTTGTTCTGTTTTATTTTGCTATAGCAAATATGCAACTCTATTCACAAATTGGCTGTTAGATAGTTGCAGCAGCACTACGTGCGTTTTCCCAGAGAGGTTATAGTCACAACTCTCTGTCCTCAGGGAAACTGGTTAGTAGGCTATGTTTTTTCAACCAGTTGGATGTTTGGAAGTCAGTTTTTGCCTTTCTATGTGTGTATGTTCATTATTTACATCATGTTCGATCATCATGATCAAATTACTTTAAGTGTGCAGTCAGATGCCGTATTGCAGACATTCAATAGGTGCATTATGTTGAAGCTGAGGATTTGTGGGGGAACAAAACTGAGAGACAAACTTAACTTTTTCTCATATGTAAATTAATAGCTTGATCATTGTCACCTATAATGTCTGTGGATTGAATCATCCCATCAAAAGAAAAAACATACATAACCAGCTAAAAAAAATGCATTGCTCAATTGCCTTACTACAGGAAACTCACCTATCAGAAGGAGAACATAGAAAATTAAAGAGGGAGTGGGTAAATCAAGTATATAGTGCTTCATCAGGAAAAAAGAGGGGGGTAGCTATCTTAATTAATAAGACACTAGCCTTTTCTTTGGCAAAGGTTATTCAGGATAAAATGGGGAGGTTTGTCATGGTAATAGGTACAATAGGGGAGGTGGAGATATCCATTTTGAACGTGTATGCTCCAAACGAATGCGATCAAAATTATTTCAGGGAAATAGCAAACGTTATTGCTAGCAACGCAAAGGGTATGCTCATAGTCGGGGGCGATTTTAATTCCATACAAGATGGAAGATTGGATAGAATACCTGCAGAGGGCGGACCCCAAACTAAAAAAACAAAGATACTTAATAGGGATGTCCCGATCAGGTTTTTTTGCCCCCGAGTCCGAGTCCTTTGATTTTGAGGACTTGCCGATACCGAGTCCCGATCCGATACTTTTATAAAACAATAAAAAATGAAGAAGAGAAAAGAAAATTATGCAGGATGACCCTTTTATTATATTTTAACATGTGTACTGTAAACTGAGCACATAGGAGGTAGGCAGCTTGAACATTCTTAAGTCAGTTTAAAAAAAATTTCTTTCCTTTTTCTTTTTTTTTTTTTTTTTTTTTTTAGCATAGGGCTGCTTCAGCTTCAAAACAAACAGGCGTGCTCTGCGCGCATGCGGTGTATGGCTGCCGCTCCGAGCCCACTACTCCACGTGTGCGTTGATTTATGGTCCCGCGTCACACCAACGCAGAGCCTTCCGCGACGCGGAACCATAATGTCGGCGCCGCAGCTCCGCTTCAGTCCTGGGGCCTCATCTATAAAGCTTGCTTGCGCAGAAAAAGGCCTGAAAGTTGCGGAAGCCACCATCTACGCAAAGCCTCGGATCTAAAAAGAAAAAACTAACCGATGGCTGCCGCTCCAAGCCCACTACTCCACGCCGAAGAGGAAAAAAGAAAGTGTTCTGATTAAAATAAGGAAAGTTGGACTACCGTATATAACAATTGCGTTCATAAGGATAAAGTTTTTAAAAAAAATAAAAATTAAAGAAATTGTCTCTTCTCCCCGTGTGTGTCTGCCTGTCATGCACGGGTACTTGGGCGCATGTTGTTTACTTTTAAGCCGGAATTATGGTTCTGCGTCACACCAATGCAGAGCCTACGCCGTAGGGTTTGGCGTAGGGTGCGCGTCGCCGCGAACCCTACGCTGTAGACTCTGCGTCGGTGCGACGCGGAACCATAAATCAACGCACACGTGGATGTCGGCGCCAGTGAGTATTTTCACCGGACATTTTGACCGGAGAGATTATAAAATACCGGATTTCGGCATATTTTACCGGACAAAGTCCGGCAATTACCGGACAACAGAAACCCTGATATATATATATATCCGATTCCTGATCGGCTCATAACGTCCGAGTCCGGATCGAGTCTGCAATCACGTGATCGGCCCCGATTTCCGATCACGTGATCGGATCGGGACAACTCTAATACTTAACAATGTAATTTCAGAATCAGGACTCGTTGACCCTTGGAGATTTAAAAATCCAAAAGGGAGAGACTTCAGTTTTTTTTCAAATGTTCATAACAGTTATTCCAGGATCGATTTCTTTTGTGTATCCCGACAACATCTGTATAAAATAACAGATTGCCACATGGAACAAATAACATTGAGGGACCGTGCACCTGTTGTTTTAAATGTGGATCTCGGTAGAGAAAACCTTTTTAGATATTGGAGACTGAATGTTTCGTTACTGACTGATACAGGCATAGTACAAGAGCTGAAACATGACTGAGGAATATTTTGAGATAAATGATAACGGGAAGGTAACACCATCGACCCTGTGGGGGGGGGGGGGGCTAAAACAGTATTGAGGGGGAAAATGATTCAAATTGCATCAAGACTAAAGAAAATGCGGCTAGAAGAGCAACTTAAGTTAGAAAGCAAAATAAAGCAGCTGGAATTGGAACATAAAACCACTGGGGCACATAATCTATTAGAACTAAAAGAAACTAGGAAGGCCTTACCCTGCGTTCACACTGAAAGCATCAAAAAACGTCTGACGCCAGCATCTCGCTGCTTGGTGCGTTCACACTGAAAGCTGCATGCACTGTCGACGGCTGCAGTGCGCGGGGCTTTCAAGCTGCGCTGCAGAAGTGGAGGGAACAGTGTATATAGCCTACACATGTAGCGTGCACATCTTCAGTTTCCTATTTCACCATAGATCACACTTTGGGACGCCTTTCTTTATATTTTAGCGTTATTTCCGCGTAGATAAGACTGAGTTTGATGCTCCTTAACAAGTTTGGTCTGCGGATCAACATCAACCCTCAGCGAGCCGGTGAAGGCTGATTTTTGGTTCCGCGTCACACCAACGCAGAGCCTACGGCGTAGGGTACGCGGCACGCGCACCGTACGGTGTGCGTCGCCGAGTACCCTACGCCGTAGGCGACGCACACCGTATGGTGCGCGTGCCGCGTACCGTACGGTGTCGATTAAATGCGGAACCAGAATTCAGAAGCTGCAGTCTGACAGCGGTGATCACTGACACACCGGGTCGGAGCGGATTTGGTCATGATGTTTAAACTGTGTTTTGTGATTAATAAGCACGGTTTTTAATTATTTTGCGTTGGATCAATGTAGCAAATTAAATCGTTCGGACCATACAGCTCCTCAACCATCAGATACGTGTTTCACATGAGCAGTTCAGGTAAAAACGGCAGTCAAATCAGCAAAAATGTCAGTTTGCTAGATGAAATATATGAATTCCTGATAAAATAAGTTTAACAGCTCTGATCCTGTACGCATGTGAATGAGTGTACGTTTGTGTGTACATGAAAGTACAATCTGCATTGAGGCTTCTTGCTTCGGGAATCCCGGTCTGTGATTGGACGCTGCCTCGGCGTCACTGCTGCTCATTTGCATAAAGTTTAGATTTTTCAACTTCAAATTAATGCTCTGCTCCTGCTGCTCCCGACGCCTCTGCTGCTCTCGCTGCTCCCGCTGCTCCCGCTGCCTCTCGACGCGCGTTTTCATAGGAAATGAATGGCAGCCGGCTGCCTATGACGCCTGTGACTGCTCACATATAAAGCGGAGAGGGCTTTAAGATTTTCTAAACAACGTTATTATGAGATGGGGAACAGAGCTAGCTGCTTGTTAACTTTTCAACTCCGGAAATCTCAGGCTAGCCGTGTGCTATCCAAGATTATGCACCCCTCAATGAAAAAAATAGTATCTCATCCAAGAGAAATAACAGATGCTTTTGCATCATTCTATAAAAACCTTTATGCAGAGCCTAAATTACAAACAAAAGATTACAATTCTGAATCTTTTCTGGCCAGCTTACACTTACCCTCACTGTCAGAGGAAGAAGCATCACACGTGATAACAGATATAACAGAATTGGAAATTCGGGAAGCCATCAAAAAACTAAAAAACAACAAATCTCTAGGGAGCGACGGACTCCCTGGAGAATTTTCTAAATGCTTCATAGATGACTTAGTGCCAGTACTAACAAAAGTTTTTAACCACTCTCTCTCCAAAGGCGATCCACCAAATACATGGTCGGAAGCTATTATTTTAGTGATCCACAAAGATGGTAAGGACCCAACACTTTGTGAAGGGTATAGACCCATTAGTTTGATATGTAATGACCAAAAGTTATTGACCAGTATTCTGGCAAAGAGGATGCAAAAGATTATACCAAAATTGATTGATGTGGATCAGACAGGCTTCATACCTGAAAGACAGGGAACCAATAATATAAGGAGAACACTGAATATTATAACATGTGCTAAGAAACATATGCAAACGTCTATGCTAATCAGTTTTGACGCACAGAAAGCGTTTGACACCGTTAACTGGCAATTTCTGTACAAAACATTAGCTGCAATGGGATTCCACCAGAAGTTTGTAGGGTGGGTAAAGGTGATATATACAAACCCAAGGTCGCGAGTTAGAGTAGGTTGTTGTTCAGACTTTTTTGACCTTGAGAGAGGGGTCCGGCAGGGGGACTGCCTCAGTCCCCTGCTTTTTGCCTTAAATATAGAACCCCTAGCGGCATCAATTAGGCAAAAGGAAAATATAAAAGGCATAAAAGATGATGGTCAGACAGAACACAAATTTTCGCTCTATGCGGATGACCTATTAGCATACATCAGTTACCCAATCTCCTCTGTTCCTGCATTGATAAAAATTTAAAGGAATAAGGTGAAGTGTCTGGTTATCAGATTAATCAATCTAAGTCTGAGGCAATGATGTTGGTAGGGGATTGGCCAGCAAGTTTGGCAGGAAGCTTTAAATTCCGATGGTCTAACCGAGGGTTCAGATATCTAGGAATCATTATAACTTCTGATGTATCACAATTGTTTTAGGCCAATTATGGTAAATTGTTGGGTGAAATTAAAAACGATCTTACACGATGGGACGTCCTCCCTCTGTCCATAATAGGAAGAGTGGAAACTATGAATATACTTCCCAGGCTGCTCTTTATGTTTCAGTCCCTCCCCATAGAGGTCCCCATTTCTACATTTAAAAAAAATAACAGTTGGCTATCTAAATTTATTTGGCAAAACAAAAGGCCCATAATCAAATTTAAAAGACTGTTATGCTCAAAACAAGATGGAGGCCTAAATCTTCCTAACCTAAAAAAATATTACTGGGCAGCCCAGATCCGATCAATGGTCGCATGGATATCTCAGGATAAGGACACCATATGGGTCGAGATGGAACGGAGTGTATGCCCAAAATTGCCCTTAGATACATTTCCATTCACGAGTTGTGAAATCTGGGGGATAAACAAAATTCCAAACCAGTGGGTGAAAAATACTTTAAAAGTATTGTCAAGGGTGAGAAAAAAGATGAAACTCCCCACTTCGATATCTAGAGTAATGAGAATTGCTCGACGTGACTTTACCTACAGTGGAGAAGATCACGATCTCAAATGTATTTTTAATTTATTAAGAACCAATCATATGGCTATAATTTACATTCACCATAAGTTCTGTACACCAGTTTGGATGATTTCTTAGACCCCTCCTCTGAACAGCTTTTATGTGTTTCCTGTGGGTTTCTCGTGTAAGCTGCTGGGTTTGCTCATTTCCATGATACTTCTGCGGAATTGCAATCAGGACATGTTAGTAACTCTTTTATAGCATGGTTTATATTATTTGGGTTGTTAAAACTCCTTTCAGAGATGTCCTGACTTTTCCTTTTTTGCAAGTTTGATTGCAATCAGTTCTGCAATTGAAGCACTCAAATAGGCCCATTCATCGCTACAGCCACCATAATACTTCACAGTTGAGCTCTCAGTGACATAGTTGGGTGTTGAAAACACAGGGAGTCATTACAAGTAAAGCCAACAAAACCAAGACTCAATGCACAGGGGGAAAACACAGAGGGATATGGATTAAAAAAAGCAAGGTCAGAAAGGAGTTTACCAATGTTTCAGCTAACATGAAACAGCAGGTGGATCTGATGGAAGAGTGAGCATAACTCAAAAATAAGGCAGGATTTGGAATGAAACTCAATAATGAAAGACAAAAAAAACATATTCCAAGCAATGGTCCAGGGTCTAACATTCTAACATAGAGGTGTACTATTGGACCATTTAGCTTCTTCTATTTTATGACCTGTGCTAAAATCTCATCAAGCTTTTGTTGATACTCATGCAAAAATTCTGAAAATTGTTTATGTGTTCATAAACCATTGAGCACCATTGTACCTAGTTGTCTTCTGGTGGACAAACGACCAAAAACATGTGCTATTAGAGATGTCAACATGGACATCTGTTTGGTGAAACATTTGGCGAGTCCTGTGTTTATGAATTTTAATACGAGATGGCTTTGCGTAACAAATGCCAAAAAGGCCCAGATTTTGCAAACTGACAGTGAGTGACAAAACAATTCCTCCTTTCTAAAAATAATGAATAGTGATATTTTTAACATTCTTACTGATTTTTACCTTACGTTTGGGCAATCGGTAATTTGATGCCTTCACGAGAGAGCAATTAAAGAGTGGTTTAGGACAAAGAGAATATAACAAAGAATGTTTTCTTTTTTTCTTTTTTGCCCTGACCAGAGTAGTGTTTCTGTTACTATCAGCTTGACTGTTAAAATAAATGAAGAAATGCTAAATGCAGAGAATTCAGTCTGTTAAGGTCTGAATATGTAAATGAGGTCAATTTATCAGTATTTATGGGTTTACCTTTTCTCTCAGCTAGTGGTGAGGATAAGAAGTACTGGCAGTAAATATTGTCTCGAAAGAATGCTGAAGCACAGGCAAAACCCCCAAAATGCAAATGCGGGGAAACAGCTTAAAAGTAGAACAGTGAGTCACTTAAAAAAAAAAAGAAAAATGCAAACAGACTGGAAATCCTAACCAGCTGTGGAAACATAATCAACTGTGAGATTATTTTCTATGACTTTCATCTTTCTGCTTGTCGTGAAGTCAAATACACATCTTGAGAAAGTGGTGGTTTATTTGCAAAACACATTGCAAGTGTTCATCCCATACTTGTAAGCACTGACAAGAGCAGCGCAGCAAGAAAGACATGGCACTCACCACATGAGCAAATATTTGTTTTTTGGGATTAAACTCTGAGAGCTGGTGCACAAAGCCCCCCCCTTTATATTTTGATGGATGCAGTGAAGAGTAGAGGAGAAGGAGGTAGATGGAGATGCTGAGTGAGTTGCAGCAAATGGCATGGGTCGGAATCGAACGCAGGCTTGCTGCGGTGAAAGCTTTGCTTTGGTATGTGAGACACACGCTCCCACATACGGAGGCTGGCTGGGAGAGCTGAAAGATGCCTCTTTATATTTATGTTTTGATGAAAGAATAAACTAAGCCACATTTTTTTCCCCCCACTATGTCAACAGTATATGTCGTCCTACATGAATGAGATTACCCACAAGCCCACTCCAAGTTTATGTAAAAGGCTTAAATGTCATTTAAATTTCATTCAGTCTTCCTCTTTGGTGATGTGAAGCACGTTCTCCTAAATGCTCACCGTGAACAGCACATGATGAAACTATTTTGCAAAGGATACTTTGTCTTGCATGTTTGTTAACAGTAAAATATTTTTATAAGTTGACCTCATTGTGTTTGGATAATATGAAGTGTTTTCCCATGCAATTATTCTTTTCCGATTAGTTGATTGAAAGTCTTTCTTCAGCGGGATGAACGGGCCCTCGCACCCTTGTGCACGTTCAGGTGTGCTGCAGTGGAAGCGCTTGTATGATTTGCATGTAGATGTCTTCAGGCCTGAACATTTAGCGGATGACACCACCCACGACTCTCTATATCAAACCATTCAAAAGTTATGGCAGAAAATAGGAACTATCAGATATTGACCAATCAGATGAAGAGGCGGGGCTAATTTGTACCAATTATGTTCAAGGACTGAAAACCATGTCCGATGACACCACCCACATGTCTTTATGTCAAACCATTCAAAAGTTATGGCAGAAAGTAGGAACTGAGAAAAGTAATGCGCGTCGTCGCAGGATCGAGACACACATTTTGATGTATAACACACCTGGGTGCACGTTACGGTTCAGACGAAGAAGCGGCCGAAAAAATGGCATAAATTGCGCCAAAATTACACGATTAATTCAAAATGGCCAACTTCCTGTTCGGTTTCGGCCATGGCGCCAAGAGACTTTTCTTTAACTTGCGACATGATATAGGTGTGTAGTGATTTTCATGCATGTACGTCAAACCGTGTTGTGGGGCTTGAGGCACGAAGTTTTCTAGGAGTGTGCTGTTGAGCCGTTAGGCCACGCCCATTAATGCAAACTATGAAATATACAATTTTTCGCCAGGCCTGGCTTGCGTGCAAAATTTGGTGACTTTTGGGAAACTATCAAATATGGACCAATCAGATGAAGGGGGCGGGGACGCGCTTTTTGGCGTCTATTGTCGCCACGGTAACGCTTTTGACTGAGAAAAGTAATGCACATCGTTGC
The DNA here is from genome assembly GCF_033807715.1 of Cololabis saira. Lineage (NCBI taxonomy): Eukaryota > Metazoa > Chordata > Actinopteri > Beloniformes > Belonidae > Cololabis > Cololabis saira. The sequence continues at coordinate 29,924,721 of NC_084597.1, read as the reverse complement.
AGGATTGAGACGCACATTTTGGGTGCACATTACATATGTGCCGTAACTGCTGAAGGAATGGCATCAATTTCGCCAAAATTACATGATTAATTCAAAATGGCCAACTTCCTGTTCAGTTTCGGCCATGGCGCCAAGAGACTTTTCTTTAAGTTGCAACATGATACAGGTGTGTACCGATTTTCGTGCATATACGTTAAGCCGTATTGTGGGGCTTGAGGCACAACATTTTCTAGGGGGCGCTGTTGAGCCATTAGGCCTCGCCCATTAATGCAAACCCTTAAATATTACATTTTTCGCCAGGCCTGGCTTGCGTGCAAAAATTGGTGACTTTTGGGGCACGTTTAGGGGGGCAAAAAGGCCCTCATTTCGTCAGAAAAACAGATACAATAGAGCCTTCGCACAGTCAGTGCTCGGGCCCTAATTATAAAGGCAATTGTGAATGTCTCCCAATATGTTGTATGTCATGGCTTTGGATGAGATTGTGGATTGAGGCTGAAGAACTAAAGTGGAGGATGTGTCCTTTTGGCATTCATTTGCATACTTCCTAGATATGTTCACCTGTAAGGATGTCCTGGAGTTAACCAAAAACATAGTTAAACAACATCTCATCTGGTTTGGGAATGCCTCAGGATCTCAAAGAAGCTGGAAAATGTCCCTGGGTATAAAGGTGTCTGCAGGTTGAGTGGATGGTTAGATGATTTGTGATTTGATTTGACACCTTTATTGACAATGGAAAATGTATAAATACATAGGCCACACCATCATCAAAAGGATAAAAACACAATAAAGCAGGAGCTTATTTCCATTGCGGTCCTTTAAGATATGTGTGTGCGTAAACAATGGTCTGCTGGATGAAAGTGTGGTGTACGTCAGGACATGTGGGAGAAAATGTGGACTGCGTGGGTCGGCCTACCACGCCAGGGAGAGAGATATAAGGCAGGAATACACACATTTAACATACATTACAATACAAAGCAGATACGAATCCAATTTTAAAACACTATGCACCAGAATATTTTTCAATTAACCTACACCCATCTTCTACCCCTGATAATCCAGCTCCTTTCAAAAGTTTTAAAGGAAGCAGAGGAGCTAGTGGATTTCAGATCTTCAGGTAGGCTATTCCAGGCCAAGGCCCCGGTGTACAAAAATGAACTTTGACCCCCGTTTGTCCTGAACTTGGCCAGCACCACATTGGTAATGAAAAGGGAACAGTAAAAAATGGTGGAATCTTGGTTGTGTTTACTTTACTGCAGCGATCTTCTCAGCTTGTATGGTTATTTTGGCAAATGTGCTGCTAATAGCATCATAAATTGGAGCTATTGTGTGAAGATATCAATTAAATAACTGTATAATTAGTGTTATGTTCTGTTTCACATTTGAGCACTTGTGTCAGCTTCTGGTTATGCTTTAAACATCTATAAAAGTTTGTTTGATGTAAATATAAAGGGCAGTCTGGCTTTTTTTTTCACCTGAGGAAGATGAATGCCACTCAGGGAAACACACCTCTTTCTGTACATCCACTTTTGATTTAAATAGTTTCATTTGTATACTGTTGAGATGCCATTTTACTTAAAAACAGAGAAAAAAAAAAACCGTGGCAGCACGGTGGCTTAGTGGTTAGCACTGTTGCCTCACAGCAAGAAGGTCCCCGGTTCGACTCCCAGGCCCGGCAGGGGCCTTTCTGTGTGGAGTTTGCATGTTCTCCCCGTGCTTGCGTGGGTTTTCTCCGGGTACTCCGGCTTCCTCCCACAGTCCAAAAACATGCATATTTAGGTTAATCGGTGATTCTAAATTGCCCGTAGGTGTGAGCGTGAGTGTGATTGTGAGCATGGTTTGTGTGTCTATATGTGGCCCTGCGATGGACTGGTGACCTGTCCAGGGTGTAACCCCTGCCTCTCACCTAAAATAAGCTGGGATAGGCTCCAGCAGACCCCCGTGACCCCGCAAGGGATAAAGCGGGTAAGATAATGAATGAATGAATGAATGAATCATTTGTATACTGTTGAGATGCCATTTTACTTAAAAACAGACAAACAAAGACAAATAAATCCAATTCATGAGTTACTTTGCAGCCCTGCGATGGACAGGCGACCTGTCCAGGGTGAACCCCTGCCTCTCCCCTGAAAGTAGCTGGGATAGGTCCCACAGACATGTCAAATCTTGCCAGGTGACTGTAGTGACTTGAGCCAAACCCCATCTCCTGCATGTGGTGGAGCTTGCTGACATTGACTGTTTAACAAAGCCCTCTGGCGCAAATAATGAGTTGCAAATTGAACTAATGTCGTGGTTAACACACCAGCTTTTGAAGATGATTTGATTGATTTTATCAAAAATCTGCACCAGCAGATTATCGGAGCCAATTGAAGACCCGATTCTCTATCATTACCAAATAATTTTTGTGTCAGTGTTACGACAGCTTTGTATCAGGGGCTGTTGGGATAGATTGGCTGCTGTCAGCTTTCTTGTCATTTTGACACTCCAGCACTGACTGTGCTGTCCTCCCACAGGTCCACACAAATGTCACAGCACTGAAAAGTACAACAACACATGATGTTTACAGAAATAATGCATCTGCTGTTGACTTTCACTACTGACTTTCACTACCCTAACAATGAATCCGTTATATCAACTATATCCGACTGTCCCCAGCCTTAAGAAGGCTAAAAGACATTCTGGGAAATCTAAACCGCAGATCCAGATATGCAGCCTTCATGTCTCATTGAGTGAATAAATTACATAGATGGAGACTGGAGAGTCGGGGAGCTTAGTCTCTTGTCAACAACACAGTTCAGCACACTTCATCAGTCTTGAGCTAGCTTTTGTGTTTATCCCCCATGTATCAACTCCCTCAAAAACCCAACACAACAATGTAGTCACTGAATTTATTATCTAATTAGAGGGTATGATGAATAGTCAACCATTTGTAAAGATTTTGATTAAAATGTTTTAGTGATTGCTAAAGATGAATTGTTTCAGTAATAGGTTTGGATTTGCATAAATAAATCAATTATCATTTGTCTATTGTTCCTCTTCTAGATGTTCAAAATCTGCCTCTGATTTTATTTTGAACACAATTTGGTGCAAAATAATGAAAACATTGTTACTCTGTAAAAGTTGGAAAGGAATCTGTATATATTTTTCCTTCACATGTGAAATATCTTCAAAAGAACTACTGTAAGGGCTGCAGACATTAAGTGACAAAACCACCAATCTCTGACTCCTCTCATGGGTCTCCATCAGGAACTCATTCATCAACAGATGATATACATGGGAAAGGGATAATTTCACAAAAGTGTTAACATACATGGCAATTCATAAACATGAACTACAACTTGGTCATAAAAAAACATTTTATGTTGAACTTGCTCAAAAGCAGTGTTGACTCAGTTCTAAGACATCTGAGATAGACTGTCAAACTGTAGGAATGTGTTGGTACAACTACTCAGTATTCCAGATCTAATTTGGAAGAAATGGATGCAGAGTGGTCTGGTTTTACAACCTGGCTCTTTTGGGAGTAGGAACATTAACACACAACACAGAGTAAACTGGAGTAAAAGCCCATTTTTTGACAACCATGTCAAAACAACAGAAAGCCAACATAGGATTATATACCCAAAAAACAAAAGAGGGGGGCCTTAATCAGAAATTAAAATGGTCGTAATGACAAAAGAAAACCAAAAAACACTACTCTAAAACAGTACCTACAAAAGGTTCTGCGAACAGAATCACTACACACCATCAAAAGTCAAGAGACAAAGTAGCAAGCTGTTCAACATGACCAACTGCATTTTATGACTGGAGTGCTGATGTCAATTTCCCCGAAGGAACCTCCCAAAGGGAGTCTGAATCTGCTGGGGTTTAAATAAAGATCCCATCTCATGGAATGGTTGGTAAGGGCAAAGACCAGTTCAGCCATAGTGTAGCCAGACCAGGAACAGGAAAACTGCCTAGCAGCCAGCTGAAATGTTGACCAGAAACCTGGAAGAACTTAATCACAAAAATACAAACAGGCTGGAGGTCTGGTAACATCTGGACCAAAGATGAAAAGAACCATTCTGACCCCTCAGTCCAAAAGCCAGCATGTATCATGGCAAAAAAGCACATTGACATTTTAGAGCAACATATGCTGTCTTAAAAGTGACATCTTTTCCAGGGATGCTCATGCATTTTTAATGGAAGACCTCAATCCTGGGCACCTTTATAAAAGGCATGGCTGATCAAAAAGAGGGCATGTATATTGCACCGCCCTGCCTGTAGTCCTGACATATCCCAAATCTAGAATGTGCAAAACAAAACAAAAAATCCAACAAAAACAAACAACAAGCCTCTACTTTTGCTCATCTTAAGATGTGTTGCTTAAAAGAATAAATGAAAAAAAAAAACTTCTTCACTACTTGTCATCCTCAGTTATAGAATGGCTTTTAGGTGTTATGAGAAGGAATGTTCCCATTACAAATTGGTATTACAGGTTCGTACAACTTATTTTGAAATGTATTGCAAGCTGGAAAGCAAAAATGGACAAAAACTAAATTGACAAGGTTTGGATGCTGAATTTGAGAATATATTAGTAAAATAATTTTAGAATAATTTTGAAATGTTAATAGTTGGCTCTAAATAGTAAGCATGATATACATTTTTTTGTAATATGGGTTAATTTTGAAACATTTTCAACGATACTGTGGCTGCTGTGCTCTAAAAGCATTTGTTTACTTTTTTTAATGTATATAATCACTTTTATCACTTTGTAAATAGCAGATACAGAATTTTTTTACTTCCAATCAATTGTATAAAAAGGTCCATCAACACTATCCTGGAGAGTTGCTGGATACTGTTGCAGCTACACATTGGCTCTACAAAATGTGTCAAATTCCTGCATCAGCAACAGTATCCAAGTTCATCTGTGTAAACCTTTATACGTATGTAGTTTACCAACTTGCCATAATCTGCCCCACTATATCCTCAGATTATTCTATTTTCACCCTTCTGCATCCATCCAAATATTGGCTCAGTCCTGGATCATCCATCCAACCCCACAGAGCAAATACTAAGTCTAATTTTTATCCCCTGGATGCAACCTCGTGTCAAGTAGGTTTTACTGGAGGCTGTGACTATGTGTGTTTATATCTCTCCTATTTAACTGGCTAGGCTTCCTTTCAAATGGCTTCCACAGGGATCAAGCTTCTGTCTAATACAACATGACCTCATTCCTTCAACTATAATCTACAGCATAGCAACAGTCATAGTTAGTTCCTGAAACCCAGTTTTAAAGCAAATTGAAAATTGGAAAGTTCTACTACCCTGCTTGGCATAAGGTCCTGTAAATATGAAAAAAAAGGAAAACCATCATGACATACATTTCAAATTAGAGTTTGTCTGGAACCCCATGCTTGCTCTGCAAATCCTGTGACTCAAGAGAGGATCGAAATATCCAACATGTAGGGCACCAGATTGGCAATGTTCTTGAATTTTACATCTGGACTGTTGCGTTGCGGTTAGAGCCAAGCTGTGATGTAGTGAAGGTGATTTCCTTTAGGCCATAAAGGGTGTTGCACTGTCACGCCCATCAGTGTCATCATCCCCTTTGGCCCGCTTTTATGGAGTCAGTACACACAAACAGAGCTCTGTGCCACTTCAGTCAATAGCCACCCGCATGCGGCCTGATGCTTTATTCAGAATATTATGTATTCTGTGTTTTGTCCTTCTTTGACAGATTTTCAAACAGTTCTGGCTCAAACTTAATGTGATGTTGTGAGACAATAAGAGTTTGGGGCCAGATTGAACAACCCAAAGTCACTGACTGCTCTAAGTTATAGTATGTTCTAGATTCTACTTTTAATAATGTTGTCATTTTCTTGTTTTTCCATTTTTTTTTTTAATTTAAGAAAATAAGGCATACATTGTATCTCACTTGTTCAGGTGTTGTATGGTGGCTGATGCTTTGGCTGTATTTTGGCCCAAATTAGCATTCAATGAGCAGAGGCACCTTATTAGTGCTATGTAAGCACATTAACATGATGACACTCTTACAGCCTTTGCTCAGGCAGCAATATTTTCAAGATTGCGCTAGCTTTATGTTAAAGCTTGTCATTGTTTTTTTCAGTCAAAGAGTGTTGACAAGGAGTTGTTTGTTTTTTTCCCTCATTCTTCACATTTATAGACACATTTATAGCTCTGCCCATTTAATTTATTGCTCAGCTGTTGCAATTTCATGAATCGAAAAAATAAATAAAATCCAGACGATAACAAGGCAATTTAAAAAAAGCGATATTGTACTAATGCTTATCAAAAAGCATCATGGATCAACAGCCATTGGGACCTCAGAAGTTGGCATATGATATATTACAAGGATTTTCAGATATTCCTTTCCTCTCACAAGCTTCTGTGAATTTGACTCAAATTCTTCTCTCAGTGCTTCTGCTCCTATGCTCGCTCTTGATCTGTCACGGATTTATTTGTTCATGTCATGAGGCGTTGGCTTGCTCGGATTAAAAACCTCTTCCCTTTTTGAAGTCCGAGCTACCCTCTGACTCTGACTTTAGTTATTTATTTATTATTAAAGACAGAGTTTAGTTCTCAGAGTTCAGGTCCAAGTCTCACATGTCAGTCATCTTGCTGCTTTTAACTCCAATAAAAAAAAAAGACTTAGATGTTAGCATACATGAGACAGCAACAGTGTTTGTTATGTCTGGTATTAGCTTTGGTGGCAAAGAAAAAGGGCAAAATTTAATCAGCAACGCTGCTCTCACTTTTTATTTCCAAGCAAAAAACAAATACACATGCTTTTTTGGCAAAACGTACAGGTCTTTATACAGCCTGATGCTTGCACAAATGCCTCGAGTTTGGCGAGAAGCAACCACAATTTAATAAAACTCAATGCAGTACATTTCAGGTACCATTAAGTAGCACTTTCCAACAGTCCCTTTGATTATGTTCATCCCTTGATACGGAGTATAGGAAGCTTTTAACATTTTTCAGATGACATGTCCTCGAAACAAATCCGCTGTCTTGTTTGGATCACACAAATATTGATTTGGGAAAAAATGGTGTGACGAGGAGGCATTCACAACGAGCGAGAAGTGGAATTGACGTTTCACAAGACTGTAATTAAAAGCACTACGCAAAGCTTCATTTTACAACAAAACTTCTCCTGGAGCAGCCAGATAAAATTTGAGATTGTGGATAATACCTAAAGTACAACAGACTCTCATATTAAAAAGTGTATGTGTGTGTATATGTGTGTATATGTGTGTGTGTGTGTGTGTGTGTGTGTATATATATATATATATATATATATATATATATATATATATATATATATATATATATATATATAATGAATGAATTAGTTTTATTTTTGTGTCATGTCTGAAGACCCAGGATTATAAGACACCAGAAACAGAAAAGGGCTGGAGGAAGGTATCCCATATGTTGACAATTTTATGGCTTTTTTAAACAGACCCCACCTTTTTAAACAAGACGGCCTCCACCCAAACCAGGTGGGGTCACGGCTTTTATCAGTGAACATTGACTTGACAGTCCAGTCCTGCAGCACTACCTCATGACTCACCGTTAACACACAGACACATAGAATCATCACCTCTCACTCACCCCCACCCATCACATACTGCACAAACACCACACACACCTTTACATCACCACCACCACCCCTGCCACCAGAATCTCTGGACACCCACACCATCTAAATCATCATTTCACGCAGAAAAATAAAGCACAGGAATGTTTTTAGACCCAGCTATGTTTTTAACGTTCCATTGAATCGTCATGATGAGCGCACGTTCAGCACAGACATCAAAATGGCTGTGCTGAACGTGTGCTCTCTTTTAAACAAATCCTTTATTATAAATGACTTGATTTTAGACAGGAAACTGGACTGTATTCTCCTTACAGAGACATGGCTTGGCACAGATGCACCTGTTGTTCTCACTGAGGCCTCCCCACCAGATTTTAACTTTCTATTTTCTACCAGGGGGGGCAAGAGAGGGGGCGGAACTGCATCAATAACAATAACCTCTATGTCATCCAATGCAGTTCCTTTTAACAGTTACACATCATTTGAATATCATGCTTTTGTTTTTAGCAACCCCCCGATTCTCTGCATAACGGTCTACAGACCCCCCCAGTATTCCACCTGCTTCATCAGCCAATTCTCTGAACTTACATCGCTGTGTCTCCTGATGACACTGGGCCAATTGATGCCCTTTTTAACTGTATTTTAGACATCAAGTCATGGATGGCAGCGAACTTCCTACAGCTTAACCAGGGCAAAACGGAGGTCTTACTCATCGGTCCTGAAGGCCAGAGAGAGAAACTTTTACCAAAGTTACAGGATTTTAAAACCTCAAAATCAGATAAAAATCTGGGCGTGATTTTTGAGTCCGCCCATTTCTCTCTCAGGCTAGTACGGAGGTGCTAATGCATGCTTTTATCTCATGTCGTTTAGATTATTGTAACGCCCTGCTCTCTGGTCTTCCCAAAATGAACATGTATAGCCTACAACTATTACAGAATTCAGCCGCACGCGTGCTGACCAGGACCAGAGGGCGGGAGCACATTACACCTGTTTTAAAATCGCTGCATTGGCTCCCCGTGCACTTCAGGATCGATTTTAAGGTTCTTTTACTAGTTTTTAAGTGTCTTAATGGTCTTGGGCCTTCTTATTTGTCTGCACTACTTTTACCCTATCGACCCTCGCGGACCCTGAGGTCCTCCGGCGCCTTTTAATGATACCGAAAGTTAGAACCAGGACACACGGGGAGGCGGCATTCAGTTTTTATGGTCCCCGATTGTGGAACAGCCTCCCGGAGAACCTCAGGGCCGCAGAGACTGTTGATGTTTTTAAAAAGGGGCTCAAGACCCATCTCTTTAATCAGGCTTTTAACTGACTCATTTAACTCTTTTAAATTTTTTATGCTCACCCCTATTTTTATTGGATCTTACTACTCTGTTTTATATTAATCTTTAGTTTATCCTGTTTTATCATATTTTATACAATCTTATTCTTATACATTCTACTGTCTTATTCTTTTAGTTTTTAATGTCTTGCTTTCTAGAAACACTTTTAGGATTTTATGTTATGTTATACTTTTTAAACTCTTTTAGTGTATCTTTTATCTTTTAGCTAAAGTGTTTCCTCATTGGGAGCCTCCATTCTGGGAGTGGACTCTGGCCTGCAGGGGTGTCATCCTGGGGCTAGGAGTCCACACCACGGCTTTACAGCTGTGGTGTGGACTCCTCTATCCGTCCGGGCCGGGATGGTCTCTGTGGAAAATCAGAACTATCACATATTGACCAATCAGAAGAAGGGGCGGGGCTAATTCATGCCAATGAAGGTCAAGTACTCAATACCGAGTCACATGACACCACGCACAACTCTCTATGTCAAACCATTCAAAAGTTATGCCAGAAAATATGGACTATCAAATATTGACTAATCGGAAGAAGGGGCGGGGCTAATTCAGGCCAGTGAAGGTCAAGTACTCAATACCTAGTCCGATGACACCACCCACATGTATTTATCATAACCCGTTCAAAGGTTATGGCAGAGAATAGGGACTATCAAATATTGACCAATCAGAAGAAGGGGTAAGGCTAATTTGCACCAATTATGTACAAGGACTCAAAACCGAGTCTGATAACACCACCCACGACTCTTTATATCAAATCATTGAAAAGTTATGGCAGAAAGTAGGAACTATCAAATATGGACAAATCAGATGAAGGGGGGGCGCGCTTTATGGCATCTAGCGCCGCCACGGTAACGCTTTTGAAAGACAAAAGTAATGCGTGTCGTCGCAGGATGGAGACACAGTTTGGTGAAGAAATGGCATGAATTTCGCCAAAATGACGACGATTAATTCAAAATGTTCAAAATGGCCGACTTCCTGTTCGGTTTCGGCCATGGCGCCAAGACTTTTCTTTAAGTTGCGACATGATACAGGTGTGTAGCGATTTGCGTGCATGTACGTCAAACCGTATTGTGGGGCTTGAGGCACAAAGTTTTTTCTGTCTGAACCAATCAGATGAAGGGTGGGCGCGCTTTTTGGCGTCTATCGTCGCCACAGTAACGATTTTGACTGAGAAAAGTAATGCACGTTGTTGCAGGATGGAGACGCACATTTTGATGTATAACACACCTGGGTGCACGTTACGGTTCGTGCCAAGAAGCGACTGAAGAAATGGCATAAATTGCGGCACAATTACACGATGAATTCAAAATGGCCAACTTCCTGTTAGGTTTCGGCCATGGCGAGACTTTTCTTAAAGCGACACTACGTAACTTTTCCACCTTAATATCATATTTCCAGAGTCATTGTGATGGTACATCAACTTCCAACAGGTTTAATGACACCTCTGTCATGGTCTGAGGGGGTCAGTATCGCCTTCACTGGCACTATGTAACTTTGAGGAGCATGGTAGGAACCCTGCCACACTAAAAAACTACAAATCGTTACGACTTTGACTGCTTTACGGCATACGTCACTTCCCCCTCCTTCCCGATTCGCAGTCGAGACGAAAATGGGCGGGGCGTGGAGCTCAGAGCTCCGCAGAACCTGTTGCTGCGTTGTGGCTGCAGCAGCTCCACACAACAGACGTGGGGAAAAGATCCTAATGGTTTAACTTTTCACCAGTTTCCTGCTCGGAGGCAGAACCACGCAGGCCAAGTATCTGATATAACAGAGTAAAAGAGTGAAAGAGTCGTCGGCTCGCTTTGGATCGCGGCTGTAATGACCAAACACATAGTAAAGCCTGATTTATGGTTCTGCGTTAAATCGACGCAGACCTAAGGCGTAGGGTACGTGGCGACGCGCAACGTACGGTGCGTGTCGCCGCGTACCCTACGCCGTAGGCTCTGCGTCGATTTAACGCAGAACCATAAAACGCCTTAAACCACAAACACTCACACAGACCGGGTCGGATCAAGACACAGGTTTTATTCCCCACTTCTCCAGCTAAACGCAGTTGCTGGCCAGCTCTCTGCGGTGCAATTAACCCCAATCTTCAGATAAAACTAGTTTGTTGAGGAAAAAATATTAACTCTTATTTGTAGCTGCAGAGGAAAAAAATTATCTCACGAGGAAAAAAAAATATTGCTCACGCCTCGGAGCCTATATGGCAGTCAAAAAAAAAAGAAAAGAGAAGTAAGAGGGATACAAAACATGAACTGTATGCTGTACTATTATACAAATTTATTGAAACACATGGGTCTTCAGTAGGGATCCAGACCGTTAATAATCATTATTTTCTCCATATACCGCTCCCTGGCTTCCTTGTTTAAGGTATCCCGGGAAATTCCAGTTCCTTTCCAGCAGTTTAACATCTTTTTTTTGCGTTCCTTCTGTTCACTTGGTGAAACAGAAAAGCGTCCCGTGTTCTCTCATCCAAACAAATGCAGCGACGGGACAGTAGTTTTCCGGCTGTACGCGCTGGTGCTCATGGGAAACGTAGTGTTCTTTCCGGTAAAACACTACCGATTTTGTCCACAAGATGCCGCCAAACTCAGAAAAGCTGAAAGTTACGTTGTGCTGCTTTAAAGTTGCGACATGATACAGGTGTGTCCCGATTTTCGTGCATGTACGTCAAACCGTATTGTGGGGCTTGAGGCACAAAGTTTTCTAGGGGGCGCTGTTGAGCCATTTTACCACGGCCATTAATGCAAACCATTAAATATTAAATTTTCGCCAGGCCTGGCTTTTGTGCAAAATTTGGTGACTTTTGGGGCACGTTTAGGGGGGCAAAAAGGCCCTCTTTTCGTCAGAGAAAGAAAGAAAGAAAGAAAGAAAGAAAGAAAGAAAGAAAGAAAGAAAGAAAGAAAGAAAGAAAGAAAGAAAGAAAGAAAGAAAGAAAGAAAGAAAGAAAGAAAGAAAGAAAGAAAGAAAGAAAGAATTTTCTTTATATATATGTGAAATATATTTTCACATATATGTTATTTTTCTTCGTTTATCCCATGCTTTCTCTAAATAATCAGCAAGTGCAAATACTTCATCACTTCATCACTTACCCACATCAAATCCAAGTTCTTACACCTATCAAATAATTTGTGACGCAACTCATGATACAGAGGACAATAAAATACAAAATGGAACTAATTTTCAATATCATTAATGTCACAGTAAGGACAAATCCGCTCTTCTTCTGGGACCCCCCGATAACGTCCTGTCTCAAGGTGCAGAGGCAAGATTCCACAACGGATTTGGGCACATAGTGATCGTTGTCTTTTAGATAACGAGGCACAAACATGCTTTTCACAGCTATAACAACTTTTTATCATATTAAATATTCTTAATTTTTGTTTATACAATATGTTCTGTGACCATTTGATCTGATATACATTAACTAAGGCTTTTTTAGCCAAAGAGACATTCACAACGCTCACATTCTGAAATACATGCAATGCGCCAATCCTCATAAATATATCCTCTACTTCACTTGCCCATGCACCTTTTATTGTGACATCCCATTTAAATATTTTCTTCGCAATTCTATTCTCTGGCATATTCACTATTCTGTTCCATAAAGCTAACATACCACCTTTCCAACGTACCTCACATGGCTCCCATCCCATATCTCCCGTTATAGCATAGTATGAGCGCAAATTTATGAACCCCCAAAAAATATCGGATTGCCCTCAATAACAGGACAGGCGCACGTCTGAAAAGTATATAGTGTATGTATGTATGTATGTATGTATGTATGTATGTATGTATGTATGTATGTATGTATGTATGTATGTATGTATGTATGTATGTATGTATGTATGTATGTATGTATGTATGTATGTATGTATGTATGTATGTATGTATGTATGTGTGTGTGTATGTGTGTATATATATGTGTGTGTATATATATATGTGTATATATATATATATATATATATATATATATATATATATATGTGTGTATATATATATATATATATATATGTGTGTGTGTATATATATATATATATATGTGTGTATATATATATATATATATATATATATATATATATATGTGTGTATATATATATGTGTGTATATATATATATATATATATATATATATATGTGTGTATATATATATGTGTGTATATATACATGTATGTATACACACACACATATACCTGGTGCTCAGCCATAAACTTGCGCGAATCGCAGTGTGTGTGCGCCTGTCTGTGTGTGTGTGTGTGTTATTTTGTAAGAAAAGCGCTTTACAAATAAAGTTTGATTTGACTCGTCCTTTTTTGCAAGCTGCTGCAGCGTTGTCTGCTTTTGGGGGGGGGGGGGGGGGGGGGGCGGAGCTCTTGGCTGCAAATGGTATTTGAGACTCGACGTACTTCGATGGTAATTCATTTCAAATCGACATCCATCCATCGTCCGCCACTTATCCGTTCCCGGGTCGCGGGGGCAGCAGTCTCAGCAGAGATGCCCAGACTTCCCTCACCCCAGACACTTCCTCCAGCTCCTCCGAGGGGAGTCCGAGGCGTTCCCAGGCCAGCCGAGAGACATAGTCTCACCAGCGTGTCCTGGGTCTTCCCCGGGGTCTCCTCCCGGTGGGACATGCCTGGAACACCTCCCTAGGGAGGCGTCCAGGAGGCATCCGGTACAGATGCCCAAGCCACCTCAGCTGACTCCTCTCAATGTGAAGGAGCAGCGGCTCGACTCCGAGCTCCTCCCGGGTGACCGAACTCCTCACCCTATCTCTAAGGGAGCGTCCAGCCACCCTGCGGAGGAAACTCATCTCGGCCGCTTGTATCCGCGATCTTGTCCTTTCAGTCACTACCCAAAGTTCATGACCATAGGTGAGGGTAGGTGCGTAAATTGACCGGTAAATCGAGAGCTTCGCCTTCAAATCGACAGTACATGCAAATAACTTCAGTCTTGTCCAGCGAACCATCTGGCATCTTTTTGAAAGTGAACTAACCGTTCAAAAGTCCCTTTTAATTCTCTATCTTTCAATCCACCATAGTTTTCCTCCAGCTATGGGTGCCGTCGAGCGCCAGAAATGTTTAGTTTTTTTTAATCGGGCGTTAAAAACATTGTCGGCGTTAAGAGGACGTGAAGTTATGGACTGCTGAAATCAGGGGATCATCAAAGTCAGAGGGCCTTGTGTTCAAGGGGCTATGAAGACCTGGACCAAAGCTGTGGACCAAAGTCATCCAAGCACAAACCATCCAGCTAGACATGGGCGAGACTAAAAACTTTCAAGTGTTCATGCACCATCAAGTCCTAATTACACATGTGCAGGGCCAAAAACAGTAAACCAGGAAAGATCAAGAGTTCCAACAAACTGCCTGTCACTTGTACACACTTTACTTAATTAAGATGCGTCAGTCAGTAGACCTTCAAATTACCTAATGAAAGTTTACCCACCGAAGTAAGGTAATTAAATGAAATAAATTAGCATGACTAACAGTGTGCAGGATATCTGATTCCCTTTTAAGAAATAAATAAATTAATGAAGCATGGGGCACCAGAGAAGCTCCGGTGTGTCGATGCAGCAAGAGAAGCAGTGAGCTTTAAAGAGAGGAGATAGTCAGTCAAAAGGAGACGAGAGAAGAGGTGTGCTGAAAGGGAGACAAAGGAGGGAGACGGAGGGAGACGCAGCAGAAAACATGGGTGGAAATGAGCTTTGTCTGGCGAGAGGTTTTTATCTGATCATGTTAATATTGTCGTCCGTTTGCACTTCCAGCCAGGTCTCGTAATGGGAAGAGCAGCATCAAGTTCATTAATTGAATTAGCTCCCTCTTTATCTCCGCATCTGCCTGTGTCCACTCGCCCCTAAAACACTCCACCAGCAACTACTCCTCAGCTAATTGACTCCAGGAATGTCCTCTGCAGCCTTGTTTCACCTTATTAATTTATTGCTCCAGGTCCCCCTGGTTCGATGGAGATTGTTTTTATTTTCGAGCAAGCGAAGCAGGGAGGGAGAAAAGGTAAAGGATGCTTGTTTGTTATGAGCAACAGCTTGTGTGTTTATTTCATAACTGGATTTAGTTGCAGGTGTTTGAGAATTAGGGAACCAGCCAAATAAGCTCAATGCAATTCTGCCTTCTGTTGGAAAAATTGAATTCAACCTTTTACCAAGGTTGACTTGAATGAGTGGCCACGTGTATTTGACAAACCAATAAACATAATTGTCATTTAAGGTTTTTTTGGCTCTAGTGGTTAGACGATCGTGATGCATTCCTTTGGAGTTTTGTGACCCTGGCTTTTCCCTTTGCTGGATATTTAATGCAGAAGCCAAAGGTAGTTTCAATTCAATCCAACTAATTTAAGAGCTGTTGTGCTCCTTTTTTTTTTTTTTTTGTATCTTTAAATCTCCACTATAAGTTCACTTTGTCCGCCAGCCTCCTGCATGAGGATGTGCTAACATTATATCTGATAGACACAAGCCAAGCTGTGTGTGTGTGTGTGTGTGTGTGTGTGTGTGTGTGTGTGTGTGTGTGTGTGTGTGTGTGTGTGTGTGTGTGTGTGTGTGTGTGTGTGTGTGTGTGTGTGTGTGTGTGTGTGTGTGTGTGTGTGTGTGTGTGTGTGGTGTTATTGGATCTGTGTCTCTAATGATCTGTTATCACCTGGATAGCAATACAGGGAGCCATTTTCCTCCTGTTTCTTCTCATTTTTATTATTTCAACTTCAAGTTTATTGGACAAAATAACCTTGCAAATAGCCTCTTGAGGATGAAATTGATCTTTCTCTCTCTTGTTAGAAGAATGGGATAAGACAGACAACAAATGCCACAGCTGACCACATTTTTTTGATTCTTCTCTTATTCAATAAAGTCCCCTGTACAAGTCTTTTCCTCTTCTGATTGTTTTTCACATCATGTGTCCTTTTTCATCCAGCGTGATAGAACACCTGTCTTCTCTGATACACGTGGCTGGTTGGTCTTTCTGCCCACTCACCTTGACTCGAAGCAATCCGTGCATTCCTCTGCTCCCACCAAGACCTTTGGGCACTTGCTACCAAAATACAATTGTATTCCAAAAAATCCTGTTTTCTTTGATCAACTGAGAAACCATCAGCTTATTTTGTACCATATTAGAAACATGCTTTTCAATCACAGGAATGGCTTCAATAACTAGGTCTCTATCCTTACAGATCTACTGCAAGCAGGTATGGCTGCTTTCACTTCAGATTTGTCCCTCTACATCTTTTGTATCACAATATTCAGGTCTTCCCCCTATAAAACACTAAACATATTCACCCATAT
The DNA here is from genome assembly GCF_033807715.1 of Cololabis saira. Classification (NCBI taxonomy): domain Eukaryota; kingdom Metazoa; phylum Chordata; class Actinopteri; order Beloniformes; family Belonidae; genus Cololabis; species Cololabis saira. Next base: position 29,908,510 of record NC_084597.1, on the reverse strand, counting down.
TTCTTCATCTTAAATGCCCATTGGTGCTTAATTAAGCTACCTGGTAAGCTGAAGTTTAATGTAAAAGGTAAAGCAAGCACTAGGGCTGCACGATTCTGGACAAAATGAGAATCACGATTTTTTTGCTTAGAATTGAGATCACGATTCTCTCACGATTTTTTTCCAATATAAAATTTATTGCACTTATTACTTTAACTTTGCAACAGCTGAACAAAAATATAATAACAATAAACATCTCTTGTCTTCTTTACACAAACCTTTGAATAATTTAAACAATAATAACAATTTAACAATATTTGTTCCTCCCTGAGTTGAACACCCTTTCAGAAAGGGGACTTGTAACAGATCCTGTAGTTCTGAGGCAACAAATTATTCCTCTGGCTGCTTTTTGCTGTAACAGCTGACATTGAACATAAAATCAATAAACATCTCTCTTGTCTTTAAATAATTTTAACAATAACAATTTTAACAATATTTATGTGCAATATGTGTCAGGTGATGAGAAAGGTAGATGTTTCTCCAAATGTAATCCACAATCATTAACAAAATATAACAAACATGACAACATGATAGTTGACCATGACAGGACTACAACAACCTAGAACATAGGCCTAGTCCTTTTTTTATGCAGCCATCTTTAAAAAAAAAAAAAAAAAAAAAAAAAAAATTTTTTTTTTTTTTTTTTTTTTTAAATCGTCGTCATTTGGAAATGAGATCGCGTTCAAGCATGAATCGAGATCGCGATTTTTTAACGATTAATCGTGCAGCCCTAGCAAGCACTTAGTATTCTCAGTAGGACATCAGTGCTTTGTGCATAATTTCAGTGTAAATTAGACTACTTGTCATATGCAGATAACTTCTTTCTTTTTGGTGACTAATCTAGATAGTAATAGTTGGACAGCTATCCTGACATTATCCTTAAAATGTTATAAACCTGAGAATTAATTTCCCCCTTGATAATGGCAAGCAGCCCAGACCCTGAGCTAATGAAGCAAGCCCAAATTATGATGCCCCCTGCACCATACTGACATGCATCACCTTTTGGAATTAAATTTTGAAGTGTTTGATGTATGTAAGTCTGTGGACACACTGCCTGTGCAACGACTTACTCATGGTTGACTGATGGACTGAGATTTTCGCTAGTTCCAGTGATGCCTTCAAAGCTTTTTTTTCTGCTCACGGGTTCTTCTTTATCTCTTTGGGCATTGTGCTTTTGAAGCTATCTTGGGTGGGCGCCCACTTCAATAAAGAAGGAACCACAGTTCTAAACTGTCTCTATTTAGAGACAATTTGTCTAAGTGTGGACTGATGGATGCTTAAACGCTGTGGTTACACAGCATCCTTTTTCCGCCTTATTTCTAGCCCTATGCAGATCAACTCGTCTGCTGAGATTGGTTCACATTAGTAGATGATTCTTATGAACAACAAACCTATAATGTTTGAGTGTGTTTTTTATGAAATCTACACTTCAACATATTTAAAAAGATGTTTTATTATTTTATTTAAATATATTATACCTAACTCCTTTAGTGGCAGCAACGCCTTTAGCTTTGTTAGCAGCTTTGGGCACTGTCAGCTGCTCGGCTGGTGCTCAGACAAGAGAGATGTGTTACTGTCTTTGAGATAGTTTTTGTCAAATGGTTTAGGTCAGCTTTGTGTGTGTGCAAACAGACTACACGACAATCACTGCAACGCTAGAAACCACAGAGGCTCCAACTAGTAACAATTCCAAATTTAGCCCATCCCTATATGCCAGATGAGTATTCATGACCTTACCTCTTCTCTGCAGTCATCTATAATGATTTGCTGCCCTCCTTTATATTTTTGCAATTCAATGTGGTAAATACCTCTTGGATAGTATTGATTGGATGTACATTACCATTTACTCTATAATTTTGATAGAGAGAGGTTGGCACTACAGCAAAAACCCACGCAAGATTTCATCCTGCTGTCCTTCAGGAACGTGAATGGTATTTTTACTTTCTCTCTAGCTACATCTATTTATTCAAACTGATATAAATAATAAAAAAGATTAATAGGGATTTGGTCGATAGTTATAACTGTTTAACTTAACACTCATACCATAACTTTTACGATTTGTGCAAGCTGGAGAGACGAATAGAGAATGATTCTATTATTTTGTATTTTCAACAGACTGAATCTACTTACGACTTGGTTGCCATGAAATTTTAATTTAGGTTCAAATATCTCTTGGTTCCTAATAAATTAAAGACATTTGCACTTCTGTGTTGGAACTGTAATTCCTTAAATTTTACAAAAAGCCCTGTTAAATGGAAGATTTATGTATATACAACAACTGATTTCACATAGCCTTCTAACTTTCTTTTTAACAGTGTTTGTATTATTTCTTTAACAGGTGTGCAAGGCACATAAATACTGCATTTATGCATAATGTGATATTCCAAACAAATTGCAGATTAATGTGGTTATAATCCTCCCAAAATCATGTTTTTTCCTTTTATAAGTCCTTAATGGGGATTTTTGGGGAAGTTGGTAAACTACTTTTTTTTCTCCTATTCACTTTTCATATATTTATTATTTAAAGCACCTTGAATTGCCATGTTGCTGAAATTTGCTATATAAATAAGCTTGCCTTTCCTTTCCTAATTGATTGCAATGCTGACATAACTGTATATCACTACATATTCTACTCCAATCCACTGTATTTCAGAGTAAAATGTTATATTCTTTATCTCTTTGCTCCCTTCACCACCAAAACAATTACATCATTAACTGAAAGTTCATGATCATGAGTTGTAGCTTGACATGTTGAGCTCTGTCATTCACATATATGCACATCCATAATAAATTGTATAAATTAAATACTTCAAGAGTCACATGCACCAATTTTCAACAAATACCTTTTGCAGGACTGTTCCTGCTTTTATTTCATTTATGCTTTGCAATACTTGTTCCACCACTGACAGTTTCAAGATTTTAAGATTTGAAATCATGAAATTGACCCAACTCACTGTTGCTGAGCAGAATGTAAAGATGTCGGCAGACTAATGCTTCCATAAACTCCATAAACAGCGTATGGACTCTGTATGGAAATTGCAAAACCTCTCATAGTGCAGAAAATGTCATAAAGGATGTAAAGGCAATTCTGAAATCTGGTGTTTATTGCTGTAATCTTTCTGTTTTTTTTAACTCTTGTTTTTAACTGTTTGATGCCAAAATAATCTGAAAAAGGTTTTCAGAAACATCATCAATCTAAAAATCTATCAGTAAACTTAATATGAGCATTCAAATTTGTTCAAGATAGAGGAAGCGCTGTTTCAAAACCATTGGCAAAACTCAAGCTGGCCAGTCACGAAAACAGATCAATCTCCCGAAATCTGTTCAGCCGTGAAGCAGAAGAAATTCCTTTCACTCTTGGTCAGCAGAAGCTAATGTTTTATCATTTAGACAGGAAATATGCAGCAACTGGAATGTAGCAGACACACTGAGTGTGTGTGCGTCCCTAACTCTTTTTTTTTTTTAATTTGTAATTTTTTTTTCAAATAAAACACTGCTCAAACGTATAAGCCATCACTAGTTTGTTGTCATGTTTGGTCAATGGGTGCTTTGGTTTGTCATTTCTGAGAATCAATCAGGTATGGCAGGGAGAGTTGCAAATGGTCCTTTCTGTCATCAGTAAGTACTCATCTCACTGATGCAGCTTTTCATGGAATTAATGAGGCAGCTTCATGTGCTGATGCATGTGAAAGGGGGCCTCCCTTCAAATTGCTTTCCTTTATTGCCTTCCTCACTGATTTTCCTCCTCACCAGAAATCACATTAGCCAAACCAATCTCATTTAGGACATGCCATTTGTTAATTTAGGCATTTTGCACAGTGACTATGGCAAATGTACATGAAATACTGCAAAAGCAAACAGATCACAAAGATAGAAAGAAAGAAACGATGGTTCAGAAGTGCTTTACTGGACCTCGGCATTGATCAATCTATCACTAAACCACTTAATTAATGGATTAAATCTTTATTTAGTCTGACATGTCAAAGATGATTAAAAAAAAACGAGAAAAAAAAAGCGAGATTTTGAATAGCTAAATTAGTTTTGCATGGAGCCCAATAGTCTGAAAGAGCATTTTTTAAGGGAAACAAATCTCAACAAGTGAAAAAAGCCTCTTAGTCCTATAAAACAAAGCTGTTGTGAATCATTGCTTGACCTAAGACTTTAACTTTTTAACTTATACCTTTAAATTTGAGTTTGATAAGATGAGTGTAAAGTATTTAGTTGCTCTTTTGGTCTCCCTGGGCGTCACGTGTCAGTTCAGAATCGGCTTGCAATTGTCTAGTTATTACTGTGCAGCAAATTAGGTGACAACTCAGAAACAGGATGGTAATCAGTTGCCTCCCTCCTACTTACTGTCTCCATCTTCCACATGAGCGGCTTTATCTTTTCTCATCAGGAGCAGCGGCCACAGTGAGGCCTGTTATTACCGCAGCAGCAACCGTGATCAGATCAAAGGGTGGTGGTAAACACAGGAGATGTAATGACTGTGCTCTTCTAAGCACTGCTGCATAGGTTATCATATCATTATCCCCCTGACATCTCTCTAGTTTTTTATTCATCTCCCACAAGCCTTTTACAGATCCAGAATAAAGACAGCCTCTTATTGTTTGATGATAGGGAACCAGCTTTAACTTTTGACTAAACCTTTTAGGTTCCTTTCTTGCCAGCTGTCCTCCTTACTTGAGATGCCCTCACACTATCTTTCGCCATACCCGCTTGAAATTTGAAGCAGACCAGTGTGAACTGAACTCTATCATCATTTCACATGACGTAGGAAGATGAGGAAAGCCACGACACAACAGTATTCTGGAAGAGGAGGTGGTCATGGTTTTCCAGCACTTGTATATCTGCCCACAGACTGTGACCATGAATAATGGAAGTGATAGCATGATAAAAAGGGTAGTAAAGGGGTTGGAAAAATAGGAGTCCTTTAAAAACCTCAGGTGCTGAGAGAAATTGCTAAAAACTGCCTGAAATGGTCTTTGCTTCCAATGTATTGCTCTTAATTTGGGGATATCCTAGGGTATTACATGATAATCGTTCAGGAATGCTACTATTTCATTTAATACATTCATTAATTGGTATGAACCGCTTTTGTAGAGGATTTCAATTTGCAAAAACCTGATGTTTTATTTCATATATTTGTTTTTAGGTCACCTAATGAGCCATCTGTTGCCCATATGTCTCACTACTTCTGCAAGTTAGGCCTTCACATGAGGTCTTGAGGGTATTCAACTGTTGATCTTTGCATCTTTGAATCTGAAGGAGCCATTCTCCCTGGACAGGATGTTTCAGAGCTTTTTGCTCATAGTTTAAGTGAGACCATTTTGAATTTTCTCATTCATATTTATTTTAGTTGTTCCTTCAGCTTTTTGGTCTTATTCTCCTTTCTGATGTTATGGTCAGCTGGGACATCTGTCTCAGCTCGCTATGGGGATTCCATGTTTCACACAAGCTTTTCCCAACCAAACCACCCAATGTAAGTTGTTTTCACATATGAACTTTAGATGTATTAAGAGGACCACTATGCTATATTGTCCAAAGATGATTCATTGGTGGAGCTTGCAGAAGGCAGGAGATAATGCCCAGCGGTTCTGTGGGAATTTTCCAAAAAGTTACGTTCTCTGTTTTCAGCTGGGTTAATTGGACAAGAAAACATTTTACTCAGATGTAGACCAAAGTTTAATTAATCAGACATAATTTAAATATGCTTTTTAACATAAACATCAGCTATATGTTAAAATGCAAAATAAGCAGAAAAAGGGGAGGATAAGGACGCTTTGGACGAGTTTGAAGTAGAAAGACATCTCCATGATCCTATACCTTCCAGGTTGGAAGGCAAAGGATAATTTTGAAGCTCCATACAGCTTAATGGAGATTCAACACACAGTAAACTATTAACCATTTACTGGTTCAGCGGTTGCTGTCAGTATCTAATGTGTCACTGCAAAAGCGATAATGATAAGGCCTTTGGATCATGGGATAAAGTATGTGTCAGGGTTTTGACATTTCCTCCAGTTTGAGTTTCAGTTCTGTTGTTTGCACCTGTGTCTCGTTATCCTCTGTGTATATCTACTCTTGTCTTTCCCCTGCTCCTCGCTGGTCCGTACTGTTTGCTCCCTCCATGTTCTCCTCATCAGTTTTCCTGTTCGTGTTCCCGGTTCATTTTTTGATCCTGCTCAGCAGCGCTTTTGGTTTGTTTTTGGTTCAATAAATCCTGCTCTGTGAACTCCTGCCTCCTGCTCTCCTGCATTTGGGTCCTCAAAAAAACCCCATCATGACAGAACGGACCAGCCCAGATGGACCCAGCGGGAGAGTTCATCACCCTTTTTGAGTTCTTCTGCCGGGAGGCACAGAGGAACATGCTACGGGTCACGGAAGAGGGGTCCCTATTCTGGGGAACCCGCCTGGCTTTCGCAAGCCCGAGCCGCCAGCTTCAAGGGAGACGACGTCGGCGCCAGCCCCGGTCTGTTCCCGCTCCGGCTTTGGTCCTGGACGCATAGGCTCCTGTTCCGGCTCCGACGGTGGTCCTTGATGCATCAGCCTCTGTTCCTGTCTCGGCCGTGGTCCCGGGTGCATCGGCCCCGGTTCCTGCTCCTGTGATGGTCCTGGACCCCCCTCAGCCAGCGCCGAGGACCCGGGCTCCCCCTCAGCCAGCGCCGAGGACCCGGGCTCCCCCTCACCCAGCGCCGAGGACCCGAGGTCCCCCCGAAGCCGCCCCCAGGGTCCTTAGTCCCCCAAAGCCGGCACCGAGGATCCTTAGTCCCCCGAAGCCAGCCCCGAGGATCCTTAGTCCCCCAAAGCCAGCCCAGAGGATCCTTAGTCCCCCGAAGCCAGCCCAGAGGATCCTTAGTCCCCCGAAGCCAGCCCTGAGGATCCTTAGTCCCCCGAAATGGCTCCTCGGGTTTGGTGTGATCTGCCTGCTACGCCCCGAGACGGACCCCCTGACCCGCCTGCTACGCCCCGAGTCCGACCCCCTGACCCGCCTGCTACGCCCCGAGACCGACCTCCTGACCTGCCTGCTACACCCCGAGACCGACCTCCTGACCTGCCTGCTAATCCCCGAGACAGACCTCCTGCTACGCCCCGAGACCAACCCCCTGACCTGCCTGCTACGTCCCGAGGGCGACCCCTGACCCTCCTGCCACGTCCCGAGGGCGACCCCCCCGAACTGTCTTGCTGGTCTGCCCGGCCCCGAGGGCGACCCCCCGAACTGTCTTGCTGGTCTGCCCGGCCTCGAGGGCGTGGCCTCCTGAACTGTCTCACTGGTCTGCCCGGTCCCGAGGACGGCCCCCGGAACCTTGACCATGTGTTGGCCTTTTCCCTTTCGTGTTCCCGGTCCATTTTTTGATCCTGCTCAGCAGCGTTTTTGGTTCAATAAATCCTGCTTTGTGAACTCCTGCCTCCTGCTTTTGGGTCCTCAACAAAACCACATCGTGACAGTATGTATGGTAGATGGGTCAGCTGCAAACTGAAAATGTTTCCAGTGTGTGTCTGTTGCATACCATAAATAATGGAATTGTCTTGCAAATCTTCCTACTACATTCTTACAGAATAAATGTTTTCTCACAGTGCAATAGCTATCTAAAGAGGTACTCCCCTATGAAGAATGACATTTTACTGAAACGTCAAACCCTGAATGTTGTTTGAGGATGTCTTTCAGAGACTTGGAGGTCCAACACAGAATGTGCTTTGATGCACATCCATCAGCCATTTCATAATGGCCACTGACAAATGAGCAAAAACTGCTTATTATGTTATAATGCAATGACCTGCTGGGAAAATCTGCATCAATAACTGTATTTGCCACCTACCAAAATATATTTCCAGACCAATCACACTCACCAGCATAAAGTTGCTGCTCCCCAGGTCAGCAGAAGACTTGTCAGAACTTATTTGAAGTGCTCAAAGAACACCACAAAGTCTGAGATATTAATTCATTTTCCAAACTCTCCAGACATCAATCAGATGGAGCCTGGTGGTATTTGTACAAAACAATCTTAATACACAGAATCCCCCGACCTTAACTGGCCGGAGCTCTTTTGGGATCACAAAGAGGACCCTCTATATTTTAGGCCAAAATGCCATGGCCGATCGATACTGTATCTTGCACACATTTTCCTCGGCTGAATCCTTCATACGTCAGATCTTTCTCACATCATTCTGGAATGTTGGACATAAATTGCACACTGTGTACTGACTAATTCAGCATCTTACTTTGGACCACTGTGTGCCTGTTTGTTGCAGGGTCAAACTGAAGGATGGTGTGGCTTTCCTGGGAGCTCGAGCCAGTAACCCTGTAATGTGGACGGTGAGTCAAGATGTCAGAAGTGAGGGCCACCGGGTTGTAACCCTGCACTGTCACAGGAAGGAGAACAGTTTCAGTCAAAGGTACGTCTGACTCTTTCTCTCTCAACTGATCAATCAGTGTCAAACTGAAATATGAAATTAACACCCTGCTAAACAAACAAACACCAGTAGCACACTTCATTTCCCAGACAGCTGTCTGTATAGAGAGTGTTTACAAAAAGTGAAGATGAAGGCAGACATGACTCAGCATCAAAACAATTAATTATTTGGCACTGTCATACACTCAGGTTCTCAGCCAAGTGTAGACAGTATTGTTCAAGGAAGTGATGCCATTGCTCGGACTTAATGGATAACTCTGACGTTACATATTTTTCTTACACTCCACAAATCTCATGAAAAGATCAATGGGACTCTGTGCATTACAGCGTGTCTACACAGGGAGCATTAAAGGTGTCCATCCATCTCACTTGCATTGGACAGAACATATTTGCTTCAATACAAGCAGTCACAGTTTTTTTACTCATGCTACAGCAATATGCAGCTCCAGCTCAGGAATGGTAACACTTGTGCCTTCCCATCCTCTAGTCAATCTGGGACATTTTAGCCTCTTACATTGTACAAACCTAACGGAAACGGTTTCAAAATTAAAGTCCACAACATGATGTCTTGATATTCTGCTTTCAAACCTTTTTAAAACAGTTTTTTACTGCATAGCTCCGGATGTACTGCAGATAATAAATACTTCTCTTCAAGCAAGCCAGTTTCCCCAGGCCTTGAAAACTGCAGTAATAAAAACTCTTCTAAAACAATCATATCTGGATGCAACAACACTTAGTAACTATAGGCCAATATCAAATCTGCCTTTTTTCAGTAAATTCATGCTTTTATGATGCAAAACAATCTTTTTAACACATTTCAATATGGATTTCGCACTGAGACTGTACTCATCAAAGTCTTAAATTATATTAATCTGAATAATGATGCATGCAAATCCTCTGTTCTGGTATTACTGGATCTCAGTGCTGCATTTGACACAGTTGATCCATACTACTCAACAGATTGGGAAAGTGGGTGGGACTTAAGGCTGAATTAAGGTTCTGCGTCACACCAACGCAGAGCACACGCCGCAGCTGTGACGCCGTCGTGAACCCTTCGGACTTCTCCGTCACTCCATTTCGTCGCGGTGCAGTACCCCCCGCGGCCGCTAGTTAGCGATCTTTTTCTGAATGGTTTATCCGACTTTTTCCGGTCACAGTAAATCAAAGAGATAAGGACAACTATTGTGCAAAAAACCAAACCAAAAAAAAAATCACATATAAACGAAGAAAAGAGCCCTGAAAGTTCACTACTGCTTCAAACCGGAAACCAGAAATGCGTTGCTTCCAAGTGAACCAATCACAGCCCTCTCCGTCTGCGTGTGGTCTGCGTCGCCTCGACGCGTAGTTACAATTTTCGGGAGGTGCACGTCAGTGACGGCGCAGGTGACGGCGTGTGGTCTGCGTGGACGAAAACCACACGCCGTAGGCACGGCGCCGTTTTGACGCAGAACCATACCTCAGCCTTTACCGGCACCGTGCTTCAATGGTTCAAATCTTACTTGCACGATAGGGCCTTTTTTGTGTCAATTGGAAGCCATGAGTCTGAGAGAACCAAGATCACATGTGGGGTTCCTCAAAGGTCCATTCTCGGACCGCTTATATTCAACATCTATATGTTACCCCTAGCTCAGATTATGGAATATCACAACATTTCCTACCATACTTATGCCGATGACACACAACTCTATATTTCAGTGTCACCACATGACTACAGGCCCCTGATCTCATTGAGTAACTGTATTCATCAAATCAATGAGTGGATGTGCCAGAATTTTCTCCAGCTAAATGCAGACAGCCGTGATCATTTTTTACCCTAAAAATGAAAGGGAAAAGATCAGCGCTCACCTTGACTCCATGCTACGAATCAAGCCAGAAATCTTGGTGTAATTATTGACTCAGACCTGAACTTCAACAGCCATCTAAAGTTTATCACTAAATCTGCCTATTTCCACCTGAAAAACATTGCTAGAATTAAGGGGTTTTAAACAAGACATGGAAAAACCTATTCATTAATTCAGTAGGTTGGATTATTGCAATGGCATCTTTACAGGCCTTAACAAGGAATCATCAGGCAGCTGCAGCTGATCCAGAACGCTGCCGCCAGAGTCCTTACAAACACCAGGAAACTGGACCATATTACACCGCTCATGAAATTGCTACACTGGCTTCCAGTGAGTCAAAGGATAGAGTTTAAAATCTTACTGCTGGTCTACAAAGGACGGAATGGTCTTGGACCAAAATACATGCTTGATCTGTTAGTTCTGCCTTCACCAATAATGTAACTTTCTTAACAAGAAAACACAAATGTTACAAGTGGGAGAGGGGATCGGACACGCTGCCTTCACCAACAATGTACATTTCTTGACAAGAAACACAAATGCAACATGTGGGAGAGGGGAGTGGACATGCTGCCTTCACCAATAATGTAACTTTCTTAACAAGAAAAAATAAACGTAACAGGTGGGGAGCGAACACGCTGCCTTCACCAATAATGTAACTTTCCTAACAAGAAAACACAAATGTAACAAGTGAGAGTGGAGCGGACACGCTGCCTTCACCAATAATGTAACTTTCTTAACAAGAAACACAAATGCAACAGGTGGGAGAGGGGAGCGGACAGACTGCCTTCACCAATAATGTAACTTTCTTAACAAGAAAACACAAATGTTTCAAGTGGGAGAGGGGAGCGGACACGCTACCTTCACCAATAATGTAACTCTCTTAACAAGAAAAAATAAATGTAACAAAAAGTGCAGCTGAACAGACCCAGCTGATCCAAATTACCTCCTGTTAGCAATGCTGGGGGGGAGGGGTGGAGACGCCACTTCCACCAGCAAGACAGAGCAACAGGAGCACAATCAAATAAAGCGCCGGCCACAGCCTCTCGGAGGACTAAAAATCGTTACTCCTGCCGTAATGGCACGATTGTGCACAGGGCCGGCAGTGTAGGGAGGAAAGGAAGAAGCTTGATCAAGCTCCTATTTCCATCCTGTACTCTAGACGCGCGATCGCGAGAAGAAAAAAGGAACCGATCACCTGCTGACGCCGGAAGATATACCCTTCCGGGGGTCATGCAGGGGTCACGGGTGACATTGTTGTTATTTGTACTCGACATGCGCTTGCGCGAGCGGAGATATCCAGTGCTTACAGCACCGCCTGTCGATCATTAAGGGGCGAAATAGAACAAGAACCAAGCAAGATGATGCAGCATTTAGTTATTCTGCTCCTCACCGGTGGAACAAACTTCCTGTAGATCTGAGGTCTGCTCAAACTGTCAGCTCCTTTAAATAAGGGCTAAAAACATTACTGTTTACTGAAGCGTACTCTTAAATTAAATACTTACCTGCTGTACTCTACTGCCCTTTTTAACAATTTGTGCTTTTTATTATTTTACCTCTTCTTATTGTTTTATTTCATTTTATTTGTTATTTACTGTTTAATTGTGTCTTGCTGCTTTTAATCTTGATGTAAAGCACTTTGAATTACCTTGTGTTGAATTGTGCTATACAAATAAACTTACCTTGCCTTGCCTTACAGACCTGTGTATACAACCTATATATAATCTTTACATTACATTATAAGGAAAATGGTTGTTTGCTCATCTATTTGTCCATCTATTTTCTTTAGCCAATTCCAGTTCAGTGTCACAAGGTGCTGAGCCTCTCAACGCTGTCATCTGATGCAAAGAGCAAAATGGTACACCACCTTGTTGTCATCAAATACCATTACTGTTCCTTTTACTTTATTTTTGAAATTTTATTTAAATTATATAGTAGAGTTAGGCTCCTGAGCAGCCCATTGGTGTTGCATTACAGGTAGAAGGTTTCCAACTTAAATCTTCACCTGCATGGGTTTTTTCCAGGTACCTCTACAGCCAATATGCATGCAATGTTATTGGTGACTCTAAACTAGCCATACTTATGAGTATTTGTTTGCATTGTTTTTGTCTCATTTGTCTCAGTATGCCCCTATAATGGACTGGCATCTTGCCCAGGGTGTACCATGCCTCTTGCCCACGGAAAGCTGGGATGGGCTCCAGCCTGGCTGAAGCTCTGAATAGGATGCCATGTCTGTTGGAAATTAATGAGTGAATGTTCACCATCATTGACCTACAGTAATAGTCCATGTTGTCTAAACACCCCAGGGGAATGCTAATTCATGTCTGATGAAGTCCTTGAGAAATGTAGTGTTCTCATCAGTTTAAAATCATGTTTGTTCAAAAAGCAAGCTTCCATGTCTAGCTAAATTATTTTATTGTTGGTTATACAGGCTTAAGTCCATTAAACACAGGTTACTGAGTGTACTTTACTGCAAAGACACCCTATTTGTTAAGGCTGATTTCCCCCGTCATACTCAACCATTAATTTCACTTAATTTCAGTGTACTATAAATACTACCGCAAGAGAAATGGCTTTTGCTCTACATCGGCAATCCAATCTGTCCATATTCCAAAGGGCTTTGAAAAACAAGGTGAGGCTTCTTTTCAAATATGATGTCACATTCAGAGGTGACCTCCAAAAACCTAAAGTTGTTACATTAAAACAAGGAAAAATACATTGTAGGAAAATAACTAAAGAGATATTTCACACAAACCAGAGACAGTAAGTCATTGATTTTGCTAAAGCTTGCAAACTCTACTAATAAGTATGTATTTTATGGACTATGATGTGAAAGAGTCCTTATTTAAGAGATAATGAAAACTCTAAAGTAATTTATTACTTGTCTAAGAAACGTATGCAGAAAGAAAACCGCTGCAGCTCAGCCAAGTGATTACATAATTAGTTCACAGACACATCCATCTTTCCTATCTTGTCAAAAGGATTTAAATTCCTTATGCACATATGTTTGCACATTTGTGTGGATGATTGCTCTCATGTTTCCATTTATGAATAATAATTGCTTTTGTGTCAGTGTACAGTATTTGATATTCAGCTGGGTAGCAAAACAGCTTTAAGGCAAATTTAAAGTAGCTGAACACAGGAAGTGACACACCCTGGCTGGTTTGTTATTTCCTCCCATAAGTCAAGGTGAAGACAGTGATGAATGACACGTCATCTATCATTTACATGTATCTGTCTCGCAGTCCCGCTGAGGAGATGAGACATTGAATTATACAGGACTGCTCAAAAACAAGGTCAGACATGTTGAACGTTGTATTCTGGCTGGCAATTTTCCGCCCAACAAAAGACTGTCCTGGAGCAAGGGAGAAAACTTTCGTCACATATCAAGTGGGATGGACATACACTTTGGAGGTACAAAAGAAGAGTTGATAATCTTATTTGAAAGACAAAGCTTTTTGTCTATAAAATACATATGACCAACTTCTGTATGTTCGTGCCAATCTGATATTTGTGTCAATACCTTAAGACTAAGGAAAACAAAAGTTTTCAAGATTTGAATTGTGGATAGACATCCTTTCTTTAAAAACATCCATGCAATAAGAGACGTAACTATCCTGTACCAACTCCTTGTAACGAGCTAACAAAATGCAGTCTGCTCAGAATTAAAAATGTTTTTTATTCTATAGGAGATTATTCATAAGAGGAGAGCCTGGGAAAAAGAGGCTTTTGTCAAGTGCCCATACCCAACTAGAAAGAAGTAATGATAAGAAAATGTTGCATTCAGAGAGAAAGCTTCATCCCGTTAACAGCAATTTGCAAACCTGTGCTTTCAAATTGCTGTTCTCTGGACAAAAACTCAAAAGACATCAGCATGAAGCCTCCGCTTGAATGAACAAAAGCACTATTCAATGAGGTTTGATTGATTTGTGCCTTTGATTTCCAAACTGGAACCAAATGCGGTCCATGGGCTCTTTCTGAAGTTTTTTTCGTAAATTCCTTTTAGAGAAAAAAAAAGGAATAAAATACGTTTTATTTTGAATCATCCTGTTTTAATTTAGAAAAAAAAGAATTACAAAAAAATTGAATTCCAAATGACATCATGCAGGTCAGGCTCTTTGACAAGCCAAGCATCCTTGAAAATCCCTGTAATTTCAATAGATTCATAAAAAATGCTGACAAAGTTAAGCAGACAGAACATTCATGCCCTGGAACACTGCATTTCCTTTGACTGTTGCAGCAGCAATATAACTGAAAACAGAAAAATACTAGCAGCAAGATACCTCCTAAATCTCCTATGGCTCTTGATAGAAGGTGTGACATACTGTAGGTGTGACTGCCTTGGTGAGGCAACTCTCTGCAACCAGTCTAGAAAGGAGAAAACTCTTGCAAAGAGGTAAACATATGCCAGTAGTGAATGGGTATTTTCAAGCAGTATAGTAAAATCATTCCCTCCAGAGCGTTGGTTTTTCATTGTTTGTGACTTACTGTGTGCTCTCATGGTAGGGGAGACGCTAATATAAATCCCCACATTGTCTGTGCCAAAAAATAACTTTGTGCTTTGTGTAGACTGGAAAAAGAGTACTTAGTTTAAATCAATTTTAAAATATGTAACTCATTTTTTCCTCTTTCAAACATTCCTGTCCAGATATTAATTACCAAACTCCTTTGTGCCCCTCTTCCCTATAGTACATCATAATCACTCTGGAGAGCTGTGTTATGACTTTACATGCCAAACCGTTTCCATCCTCAAGAGTGATATGCATGTCAAATTAGTATTGTTCACAGCAAAGCCCTGGCTAAAATCCAGTCAATACGTTACATTCAAACAATAACCATAGGCAACTCTGCATTGTGAGCTCATCAAACTTGTTATTTGAATAAATGATTCTTGAGTTTCCACTTCAATTTAACAAATGTTTTTCAAAAATGTTAATCTTACCCTTACTGCTAGGAACCATCCTATTGTGTTGACCCCTGCATAGGTGGATTTCCATTACACTTTTTCGCAAAACAAAAGAAGCAATTTCAGAATTGCAGCAAGGTACCATTGCAAAGGGACCAATGTTTCCACTGAACAGTGTTTTGTGTCTTAACGTGAGACTTCCTAGAATCTCGTCTTGCAAGACCTTTCTTCAAAACAAAGAAAAAGACAATCTGAACTTGGAAGAAGATACATTGATACAGCTTTAATTACAACTCCCCTTTAGGAGGGAAGAAACCTTGAGCAGGACTGTCTCATAAGGGGAAACCTGCCTGCCGAAGCCCAGCTGGGCAGAGCAGGAAAAGAGAATGAAGAACTGAGAAAGGAGAGACACAGACACAATGGCTAACTGGTGCACTACAGCAGTGGTCCCCAACCCCCGGGCCGTGGCCCGGTACCGGGCCGTGGGTCATTTGGTACCGGGCCGCACAGAAAGAAAAAAATATTTCTGTAGCATCCCCTGATGATGGATAACTCTCAAACTGATGGTTCACAAAGTTTTTATTCCTTGGATGTACAATAAATACACTGCAAACACACCGTAAGAGCTATAAAGGAATACAATAAAATAGTTAGTCTTTCTAAATTCATATAAGTTTCATTTAACTTAAATACAGACCGACGCAGCTGCTCGCTCGGTCAGTAATAACAGCTACAGCCTGATTTATCGTTCCGCGTTACACCTATGCAGAGCCTACGGCGTACGGTGCGCGTCGCTGCGCACCCATGCTGTGTGGCTACGCCAGCGATTTAACGCGGAACCATAAATCAGGCCTACCGCTAACCACAATACATCAATAACCATGGCAGCCAAACTCAATATGTACATAAATACGGCATAACATTTGCAAATAAAACAAATCCTTATCAGCCAGGTGCTTTTATGTGTGAGTTAGGCACCACTTTAGCATTCCTGACACTAGTTTAGTCTTGCAGACACACTTTCTACTGCCGTTAAACTTTTACAATTAAAGTCCGAAGCACGAAGATGTTTACAAGGTCTGGGCGAGACGCCTTCAAAATAAAAGCACTAAATATCGGGCTCCTTAATATATAATACATAAAATAAAAGCCTGGCTTTAAATAACGTTAATGAGACATGAAAACATAAAAACACATTTATAGAAATACTCATATTAAAAGGTTATTTATAATTTCCATTATTTTATTTAATTTTTTCGAAAATTATGTTTTATTATTATTATTCATTATTATTACTATAGAGAAAATACCACAGTTTTTAATGCCGATCTTGTCATTTTATTTAGTTTTTATCAACTACACCTTTAGATTGGGCCGTGAAAATATTGGCAGACATTAAACCGGTCCGCAGTACAGAAAAGGTTGGGGAAATATTGACCATTCAGAAGAAGGGGTGGGGTTAATTCAGGCCAATGAAGGTCAAGTACTCAATACCGAGTCCGATGACACCACCCACATGTCTTTATCACAACCCGTTCAAAAGAGAAGAGAATAGGGAGGGAGACAGAGAATAGGGACTATCAAATATTGACCAATCAGAGGAAGGGGCAGGGTTAATTTGCACCAACTATGTTCAAGGACTCAAAACCGAGTCCGATGACACCACCCATGACTCTTTATATCGAACCATTCAAAAGTTATGGCAGAAAGTAGGAACTATCAAATATGGACCAATCAGATGAAGGGGGGGGGGGGTGCGCTTTTTGGTATCTATTGTCGCCACGGTAACGCTTTTGACTGAGAAAAGTAATGCGCATCGTCGCAGGATCGAGACGCACATTTTGATATATAACAAACCTGGGTGCACATTACGGTTCGGGCCTCATTAACTGCCGAAGGAATGGCATAAATTGTGCCAAAATTACACGATTAATTCAAAATGTTCAAAATGGCCGACTTCCTGTTTGGTTTCAGCCATGGCGCCAAGAGACTTTTCTTTAAGTTGCGACATGATACATGTGTGTACCGATTTTCTTGCATGTATGTCAAACCGTATTGTGGGGCTTGAGGCACGAAGTTTTATCTGTATGGACCAATCAGATGGTTGGGGGGGGCGCGCTTTTTGGCGTCTATCGTCGCCAAGGTAACACTTTTGACTGAGAAAAGTAATGCGCATATATTCGCAGGATGGAGACGCACCTTTTGATGTATAACACACCTGGGTGCACGGTACGGTTCGGGACGTATTAACGGCCGAAGAAGTGGCATAAATTGCGCCAAAATTACACGATTAATTCAAAATGGCCGACTTGCTGTTCGGTTTCGGCCATGGCACCAAGAGACTTTTCTTTAACTTGCGACATGATACAGGTGTGTACCGATTTTCGTGGATGTACGTGAAACCGTATTGTGGGGCTTGAGGCACAAAGTTTCTTCTGTATGGACCAATTAGATGAATGGGGGTGCGCTTTTTGGCGTCTATCGTCGCCACGGTAATGCTTTTGACTGAGAAAAGTAATGCGCGTCGTCGCAGGATGGAGATGCACATTTTGCTCTAGTTGTAATGGAAATCTAATTCATAATATCTTCACCCCACACCCCCCAAAATAAATGGGGTCCCATAATGTTTTAACAACTTATTGTAAGTTTTATCTGTATTTTTCAGAACAAAAGTGCCCTTGTTTGGCAACAAAAATCCTTTTTTATACAGTGTTTGAATCACAGAACTTGTACAACAGCAGATATTTTGACTGGGTAAACAGTAAAAGCAGTGTGGAACATTAATAATGACTCAGCTCTATAAACTGTTTCTTCTCACTTCAGGGTGAGTCGGGGTATTGTAAGTATTATTGAAAAGAAGAGAAAAGAAAAACATTTCTTTGCGCTTGAAATCATACACCTAAGGTCTGAACTGGCTCCCAACCCAACACAGAAATAATGGTATCGAGCTTCAGCGTCTTTATGACTTCCAAACTTCACACCATGCTGCATTTCATACCTCAAGAGAGGGTAGTGCAAAAGATGATTTCAAAAGAGGAAAATAACATGTTAGAGGGACTGGAGTGAAATGGAGTGGCTCATCAACCCTCTAAAACCAGCTGAACTGAATGGGTACTTTAGACAGGATGGAAATAGCGATTTAGTACTGTGTATCTGTGTTACAGATAAAATTTGAACCCTGTGACTCATCACATTTATTAAGATTACATTGCATTATCCCAGCATTGATGTAAAAGTATGTAATTGGTGGAAGAGGTGCACGGCACTTCAGACTGCAGGGGGAATAAGAATCTCAAAAAATGATCACTGAGCTCAAATGGACCACATAATAATGTTGACCAAGAAAAAGTGATCAAAACAAAAGGGATTAAAGGGACAGCAGCAAATTCACAAATTCAAAAAGGCAAAACCTTGACATCTTATTATTTTTTTGTGACAATTTACTTAAACATATCATAAATGACAATTACCAGCCAATTACGAGAGGATTTTCTGCATTTAAACGAGAGGAAATAAAGGGATGTGATTGGTCTTTAGGGAATGAATTACACATTCTCCAGGCACAGCAGTTCAGCGGTCTATGAACAGACAAATCATCAGACCAGTAAACATGGTATTAAAGCAGCCAAAATGTTACTATCCAGACCTCTGTTGTATGAAGAGAGAGGCAAAACTTAATTGAAAATGTTTTTACCCCAGCAGTAGTTTGATGATTAATGGTGACTGACACAGAGCTCCAGTCACAGAGAACAGCAGAATCATGTTTAATTTCTTTAACAGGTAGAAAGAAACCAAAATGATTACATATATATATATATATATATATATATATATATATATATATATATATATATATATATATATATATATATATATATATATTTAATTCTCAGTATTTTAAATTAAGTGATGATTAAGTAAAAACAAATTGACAGCTGAAACAATTTTCCTGAAAGCGGAATAATTTTAAACCCAAAAACAGCTTAAATGCTAAATATAGTTCGGTTTGATATCTGCACAGCAAACATCATAATGAGGCTGACAGCGTGTCATCAGGTTGTATTTTTTCACAGTATTTTTTCATTTTCAAAAATGTAAACATATGCTTAGGCGGACTTGTTCTTACCGTAACTCCTAGATCTTTCCGCTGATATATGAATCATTACGGTAGTCCCCAGGACTTCCGCGGTACGACCGTCCAATCACAAACGAGATTCTCCGTCACGTCATACGTTTGTAACGTGACCTTCTCAGCACCGTAACTCCCGAACCATAGCCGCCATTCAGAGAATTGTTGCTGAAAGCAGAGAACGAGAGCTTTCCAGTGATGTGTGGCATGACACATTATTCTTTACGGTAAAAAATCGCTGCTCGAGCGAAGCGGGAGTGTGAAGCGGGAGCGTTTTACAACCCAACTGTTTTTTTAAAAACATGAAGAGGACGTCAGCCAGAGTGAGTAGGCCTCCCAGGAGACTCATTGCTGATTACAGTGAGGAGGGAGAGACATCTGAACCAGGTGCACCAGAGACCAGCCGCAGTGGTGGTGGAGGAGGAGATGCTGAGCGAAGCAGGTCACCATGTCGTCCTGCAGTAACGGCCTGGAAAACTGAGGCCGACCCAGACATCATCCCTCGCCCACCCAGGTTCACACCTAAACTAGGGCTGCAACGATTAGTCGACGTAATCGATTACGTCGACAAAAATGTAAGCGTCGACTCGTCGTGTTATTGTTATGTGAAATTCACATGCCGGCGACTCATGCTCACCTGTAACTGCAGTGCACTCCAGGATGTGCAGGGGCAGTAGCGCTCGCTGTTTACATCCCGCAAGCAAACCTATGACGAAAACACAGAAGAAGAATGCACCCAGTATGGCAGGAAGAACCGAAGACGACGCCCAAAAACTTTGTCCCAAAACTTCCACAGTTTGGGAACATTTTAACGAGAACAAGCCAACAAAGCACGTTAAGTGCAAGCTATGCAAAGCCCAGCTTTCATACCATGGAAGCACGACGGCGATGCATGAGCATCTGAAACGCCGACACCCCGGAGCCGTAACATGTGCCGCAGAAAGGTGAGTTCACAAATAACTTTGATACTTCGGGGATATTTTAAAACGACATGCTAGTTTGTTAATTAATCACCAGCCTATGATGCAAATACAACGTGTGTGTCGGAGATCAGTCAGTCGGGAAATCATGGGAGAAGCTTGTTAAGCGAGCGCTATTCACTTACGTTAATGCATATTTTACGGCAGTAATCAATGAATTACAGGCGTTAGGCCTACTAGCTTTTATACTGAATTGTAAACCTCGTGCGCTTATCAACTGTGTGATTTGGAGGATATTAGTTTAATATTTAAGATATTTCACAACTAAGAAATCTGTGATTTGTTTCAGGTATTTAATTTTGAAAAATTATAATTTGAATTGTGAAGTAATATAACTCGTTTTATTCTCTTTGTTTTAGTAGTGTTAAGCAGAGGCGTGTGGATGAGTTTGTCATGAGAAGAGGTTCATGCACCCCCCAAATGGCTGGAGTCCTGACACAGAGCATCCTTAACATGATTGTGACCGACATGAGACCAACAGCCATGGTTGAAGATGATGGCTTCAAGCAGATGATCCAGATCTTTCATCCAGGCTACACCTTGCCATCCAGAACTCATTTTACCAAACTGATTGAAGAAAAGTATGAGACTGCTATCAGTGACATGAAGGCAACTCTTAAATTAAACAAGAACAAGATTGCCTTCACAGCTGATGCCTGGACAAGCATTTCCACAGAGGTATATCTTGGCATCACATGTCACTTCATAAGTGATGACTGGGAGCTCACAAGCCTCTGTCTCACAACCATGCCACTAGAAGAGCGACATACTGGATCAAACATTGCTGCATGGATTGAGGAGGCCATGGCAAGGTTTGAGATCTCTGAAAGCAATATTGTGGCTCTTGTCCATGACAATGGCTCCAACATTGTCCTGGCTGCAAACATTCTGCAAGAAAAACATGGGTGGATGTCAATCCGCTGCGCTGGTCACACTTTGCAATTAGTGATCAATCGTGCTCTAAAACACCCTCTAGTGGCCGCCATCTTGGCTCCTTATATATATTGGTTTCAGCCAATCACTGTCCAGGGCATGGAACCTTCCCACCAATGACCGCACGGCTGTGGCACACACCTATCTGCATATTAAATTAACACAAGAAAACCACAGGGCACACACACACACACACACACACACACACACACACACACACACACACACACACACAGCAGACAGACTACAAAATATGACCACAGTCATAACAAGGAGGTATGTGCCAGCCAGCAGCTGAAACCCAGGACACGCCAGCAGTTCCTCCTTGGAGTCCCACTGGACAGCAGGCCACAGAAGTCTGCTGAAAACCACTTCCCTCTGGCCACAAGTGAAGGGCAGGGGAAAACACAGAGAGACAGCATGGGGCGACGGCAGTGCACTCTGTGCAAAATGAGCACCCAATGGCAGTGTGGGGTGTGCAATGTGGGACTCTGTCTGCAGCTGGAGAGGAACTGCTTTAAACAGTATCACACAAAATAAAAAACGCCTGGACATTTGGTGCAAAAACAGGCAAAAAACTATTTAAAACAAAGTCCAGGACTGACACACTTTCTTGTAAATATGTAAAATAGTTCAAAGTTATAATTGTTCATGTGAAATTGTTTGTTGATGCCATTTCAGAGTTTTTATCCTGCAATAAATTGGAAAAATCCAAATCCGTTTTTATCTTTTCACTCCTTTAAACAGTTATTACACAGTCAGAACACACAGTAATATTTAATAACTGCCAGATATTGAAAGTTGAAGTTATATTGGAAAAAAAAATGGACAGGAGCACTGATTCTTTGCACATTTCACAATTCTACAGCCATAAAATCAAAATAAATCCAGGCGGCCTGAATGTAATTACAGTAGTAAGGAGGTTATTAAAGTACCATTATAATTAGGCAAAGTAGAAATATGTTATTGTGGCTGCTACAGATAGTCAACTGAGCTTTTATAGCCCTGAGAACAAACCATTTGAATCCAAAATATTTGCCACTTTTGTCACCACTTAGTTTTTTTGTCACCAAAAAAATATACTAAAAGGTATTTTTTTTTCAGTCAAAATCAAGGATTAGCTAATTATTTCAGATATTGTTTTACAATTCCATTTGTTTTTCTGCCTATAGGCTTAGTTTTACCTCTCATCCTCCACAGTACTACCACTGGTAATCAGAGACTGTGCAGAGAGAAAGTACTATTTATGTCAGTTACATTAACTAATTGCATGGTCTCTGTCTGCAGTGGTGTATTGGTATTCTGCTTAATCCTTTAAGTTAGGTTATGGATACATTTAAATTATAGAAATTATCCTTATGTTACGTCATCATGTTGGGGCTTATGGGTGTGGCTTTTATTTGTTATTTGGTTGGTTGTGTGGTGGCGGGTGGTAGACAAAGGAAAGTGTTCATATAGCAGGCTGATATATTTTTTGTTGACCGTCAACATTTTGCTTTGTTTCAGCCCCAAGTACGCATTGTTTGTCATTTTACTTTTGCATTATAATAATTGATTGCTGCCTTTTGGTCTTTTTGTTACAATAAACCTGGATCACTTTCAGAACTAATTCAACAGCCTTTTTCTTTTCCCTTTTTTGAGTGACGCATCAGCAAGCAGCTTCAGCAGCCTTTTTTTGTTCCTACATTTAGTCAACAAAAAATATCCGCATCTATGGATCTTGGAGTTTTGACAACAGCCACACTGGAGGATTGGAGTAGATTTGTATTGGACTTGGAATAGCTCACACCCACAGAGAACAAAGCAGACTGCTGCGTAAAAGGAACGAAAAGGAGAAAAAAAGTCTTGGATGTCATCGTCGCATCAAAGCCATGACAAGCGGTACGTTTATTCCCTATGATTGCTGAAAGTTTTGGACACAGTTTGGAAACGGATCGGATGTCGCTTGTCCAATGGGGACTGTTCACGCCCTCGTAGTAACAAGAGCTGATAAGGACGTGTCACATTCCACCAAATGACACTTTCTGAGAAAGGCGGAACGTTCTGCCGAAACTGTCAGTAAAGTTTGAAGATAAGAACTCGGATCCTTGTCTGAACAAAAAAAAACACAAAGCTAATGGGGACTGTTGTTTAGCTGATGTTTGTGAGCGCTGGATGCACTGAAGATGTTAAGGACTGTTTTGGGATTGTGGCACTGTGGCTGCTGAGGTGGACTGAAGGATTGCACTAACTAAAAGTGTGAGCTATATGTGCATGATGGAAGATGTCAAGATGCCTGAGACTAATGAAGCGGATGATGAAGTGGAGGTGAGGCAGACGATTAAGCTTACATCTAAAGCGCTCGAGTATAAGATTGATACACTTCAAGCGGAGCGTCAGGCAGCGGTGAAAAAGCTTAAAGGACTCACACACAAAGTTGGGGAGCTCATGAGAAATGACGAAAACACAAAGTATGTGCAATCCAACTTGGAAACACTGATGCAGCTGTATGAAAAGGCAAAGACCACACACAAGTCGGTTGTTGTGTTGCTTCCCAAGGAGGATCAGGAAATCCAAAATGAATGGTAAACACGCATAACCAATGAAATAATGATTTTGTGGAGGATGTAAAACGGTGGCTTTTTGAGACTGAAAGACACTTTGAAAGGCTTTCTGAAAGACTCAAACAGGTCATGTGACTGCACCCCAACTACCCATCTCAACTGCTGCAGACACAGACACTTTTCCCATCTTACCTGAAGAAGCACCAGTTGAACTTAAAGCCAATGTTTCCTAAATTGAGACTCATGACAACACCTCCCCTCAGTTAACCACAGAACCATCATCTGACAAGCAAGAAGAAATTCAGCCAGGTGACAGTGTGTAAAACTTTGGAGGCAGCAATTCAAGCAAGCATGGTTCTAGAGCAGGGGTGGGCAAACGTTTTGACTCACAGGCCAAAATGGGTTCTAAAATTTGACAGAGGGGCCGGGCCAAGAGCATTTGGATGGAGTGTTTGGGCTGGATATACGCATTGCATGTAGTGTGTGCAAACATCATAGTAATGACGCGCAAATAAATGTACAACCCGATTTATTAACAGATTTGCAGATATTAGGAATGTCTTTCAAATATGAAAAATAGCCCTTATTAGTTAATAAGTTTGTCTCAAGGAATTTGCAAGGTATGGCGTTTACACACTATTTTGCACAATACTGGAAGGAAGAAAATGTAAATAAATTAAAATAGCATTCGCACTGTGATTTATCAAATCTTGAGATTACTTCTGTTTTTAATACGTTTCAATCGAAGGTACAAAGTTAAAGAAATCAACATTTATTAAAAAAGGAATGGAATCACTTTCAACATTTAAAACATTATTAATCAACGAAATACTCAAGCTCAATTGTGTAATTGTGTTAAACAACGCAAAATCATGGATGGATTATCCTGACTGCATGCTCTACAAACACGCCACGGATCCCCTCACCTTCACGCACACTGTACACGTGTCCGTCGTCTAGCACACGGATATAGGCTGGAGTAAATATCCTACCTGCAATAATGAAGCCGCTGTACCGCTGCTGTGCGTAAACACACATTACTTTTAATTAAAAGACGCACTTCTGAACTTTTCATATGCATTTTTTCATAACAGCAGAAAAATTGGCTAATTTCAGTGGGAACAGTGTTGTTGGTCCCCTTTTTGGCTAGTGCATCAAAGTCTGGAGTTAGTTTTGTTGTGGCAATTCTCAGGATAGATATGAGGTGTTTGTCAGTAACCGGGATCTGTGACGGGCTTTGTTGA
Organism: Cololabis saira; assembly: GCF_033807715.1. NCBI lineage: Eukaryota > Metazoa > Chordata > Actinopteri > Beloniformes > Belonidae > Cololabis > Cololabis saira. Next base: position 29,883,490 of record NC_084597.1, on the reverse strand, counting down.
TGTTCATGACGCTGAAAGTCTGCTCAAACACGAAGGTTGAGCCAAACAACAGCAGCATCTTCTGTGCCCTCTTCCGGAGGTTTGGAAACGTGGCCTCGTTGAGTGAAGCTGAAAAAACATTCAGTTTAAGAGACTTCATCAAGACGGAGTCAGACTAAAGATCAGTTCCAATTGCAGCTCCTGCGGTGGTGATTCAGGCCAAAATCACAGACCCGACGGCAGAATTCTCTGTGCAGGTCATCCAGTGATTTGCAGTATTTCTTCACATTTCAGGTGGCCTCTTTCTGCACGGCTAGTGTGGGAAAATGTGCAAAAAAAAGCCCTTGACATTTGCCTGGAAAATAAAACCAGCTTGGAATCAGCTTGTTCATGTGTGAAATTATGTCCACAGCAAGCACAAAGCCAGTCCGAGTCGCTCAGCTCGGGGAATTCGTCGGATTTCCCCATTAGCTCCTAAAAAATGAGCGGATCTCCTCTTTCGGCTCACAAACCCTTTGAAACACTTTCCCCAGACTTAACCAAACTTAACTTAACCAACTTAACCAACAGAGTGATAAAGCAGGTCCTGGGGATCAGCATCGGTTCCTTCCAGGAGCTGAACTAATGAACCGACTATGATTAAGTCCCCTTTGCTAGTCTGAAGTTAACAAGTTTTCCAACTGGATCCACGACGTTATTAAGCTGCGATACAGATGACTACAGACTACTTATGAATGATGCAGTGGAGAAAAGTAAGATCCTGATCACAATATTCTTCTTTCACTTTATCCTGGATTCTTTTCAACAGCCCAACGTTTTTTCCAGTTAAATTTGGCGATCCATCCATGGTGACATTGGTAAGTTTTATTCTCTGGATGGCAGCGGACACCTGTTCATAAAAGTCCTCTCCTCGCGTTTTCCCCTTCCGTGATTCCACGCTCAAAAGCTCCTCTGTCATCTCAAAACTGTCATTAATGCCTCGGATAAAAATTAAGAGTTGAGCAGTGTCTTTTATGTCATTACTTTCAACCAGTGCTAGTGAATATAACTCAAAGGACTCTGCCTTTTTTTTAAACTCGCTGACTATACAGTATCTCCGTCAATCAGTTCCATCCGGTGAGTCTGTCCAGCGCAATCTTTTACAGAAGGGCTCGAATGGCGACATGACACGAAGTGAAATACGCGCCACTCCAACAACGGTCAATGTTTTTGAGTGCGGATGCGCCATCTATTGGGGAAACATAGGTTTTGCAGGGAAAGGTGAATATGAACAAGGTTTTAACTATAATTTAGACGAGTCCGGCGGGCTGGATTAAAAAGCCTAACGGTATGTGGCCCGGGGGCCGTAGTTTGCCCATGTCTGTTCTAGAGCAAGCTCTAGAGCATCTAGTGCTTCATCATTAGTCATCAAAGCCGAAGCTGAAATGGCTGCCTTAGTTGTAAGGCAGAAACACCTGAAACAGAAACATGCTTTGAATAGAATAAAATAGAAGACTTTATTGATCTCCCAGAGGAGAAATTCAATCGTGCAGCAGCCAAACACACACACGCTCAACGGTTTATACAAAAAAAAATTAAAATAGAAATAACCAATAAATAGCTAAATAATTCAAAAAAGAGAAATAAAAAATGTAGAAAAATGAGCAATGTACAAGAGAAAAAATAGTAATCGCAAAAAAACGGATAATATTTACATGAAGAGGAGCAAGAGGAGTTGTTCAGGAGGAAAAAGGAGCTGTTGGAGCTGGAAGCGGACATTGCTGCTAACATGGCAAAAGTGCAACTGCTGCAAGCTGCAAGAAGCTCAAGTGTGCAAAGTAAACCAGAGTGACTGATGGAATTATGTCATATTTTGAAACGAAACAAGCAGAAAGAGAAGCACTTGATGCTAAGAAAAAAAATCTTAACATGAGCCTAAACTAAAAGACTTGGATCAACAAGGACCAATCCTCACAGATAATGGTATCATCAAACCACAAACCTTTTAAAGGACCTGTAACAACAGACAGAGCTTCAACTCATATTCAACTTCCCACTATGGATCCCGTCACACTCAACTCAGACATTAGTAGCGCAGATAATCATGTGACATCTCCAGGCACCTTACCTCATTTAAGCATGCTCATTGTCATGAGGAAACTCCCTTATTGAATGAGAGACAAATGGAGTTCAGCAGCGTGTGATTTCCAGGAAAAATATAATCGCAGAGCTATCTTCAAAGACATGGTGAATTTCCTGGAAAGACAAGGGATGGTTTTGACAGACCCAGTGTTTGGTGACATTAAAGACCCCCCTGCAGTGAGCAAAGATATGAGGAGATCAAAATCACAGCCTCAACCCAGAATGAAAGGTAGTATATTTGCCACCACTGACATCTGCAGATAAAGATAAAAATGAAAAATGCAGAAAGGAAAAGGAGAGTTTGGTTGCCTGCAAAATCTGTTTGTTTTGTGATGGTGGACATGTTTTGAATATGTGTTCAAAGTTGGAAAAGAGAACACATAATGAGAACATTGCTTCCTTAAGAGAAAATGGATTGTATTTCGGCTGTTTGTGTAAAGGGCATCTCAGCAGAGACTGTAGAAAGCGACTTACCTGTGACATATGTGGTTTAAAGCACCCCAGGATGTTGCATATCCACCAACAGAAAAATTAAATGGACAAACATTAAGCAGAGACAAAGGAAACAGCTAAAAGGACTACCGTAGCATCTGTGTAAACCAGTAGTCTTACTGGGGCCGGTGAAGACAACTGTAAACTGTCAATTGTGCCTGTACAGGTGAAAGCCAAGAAGGGAAATGCAATATTGCATACATACGCATTTCTTGATCCAGGGAGCACTGCATAATTTTGTACAGTGGGCCTGATGAACAAGCTAAGGCTCCAAGGAAGAACTTCCAGTATCCTACTGAGAACGATGGGTCAGAAGAAGGTTGTGGAAGCCAACATTGTTTCAGGCCTTGAAGTTGCTGGACTAAATAGCACCTGCTTTTGTGACCTTCCAGGTATATACACTCAAAAGAATATGCCTGTGCATCATGGAAACATCACACACCAAACAGATATTGAACAGTGTTCTCATCTCAAGAATGTTCATTTGCCTGACATTGATTCTGAGATAGAGCTGCTGATTGGCTATGATGTGCCAAAGGCTCTGGAACCGTTGGAAGTTGTCCAGAGTGTGGAAAATGGAACTTATGCTGTAAAAACTATGCTCTGGTGGACAGTAAATGGACCACCAGGGAAAGCGACTGATGATGCCCAGGACCAATAATAGTCAGCATGAGCAAGATATCAGTGATGAAACTTGTTGAACTGAGTAGGTGTCTGAGAAGATAAAGACCCTTCAAGAGAGGACAAGCTTTTCTCGGATGTGGTCTCACAATCTACAAAGCTGATTGATGGAGATTACTGCATTCAGTTACCTTTAAAGGACAGAGCTCTATGCATGCCCGACAACAGAAGTGTTGCTGAACAGCGTATATTGAACCTGAAGAGAAGGTTTGGAAGAGATCCATCTTTTCACTCAGAGTACACCAGCTTCATGTCTGAGATGATAACCAAAGGTTATGCAAAAAAGTGCCAGATTGTGTCATGGAACACAGTGATGGCAAGAAATGGTATCTACCACACCATGGGGTTCTGCATCCACAAAAGAAAAAGCTAAGAGTAGTGTTTGACTGTGGAGCAATGTTTCAGGGAGTCTCACTGAATTCTAAGCTCTTACAGGGACCAGATCTGACCAGCACATTACTGGGAGACTTAACTAGATTCAGCAAAGAGACTGTTGTCATTGCTGCAGACATTGAATCAATGTTTCATCAAGTCAAAGTGCCAGAGGATGACCGTGACTTCTTGAGGCTCCTCTGGTGGCCTAATGGAGATAACAGTCAAAGTATGGTGGAATACAGGATGGCAGTGCATCTTTTTGGAGCAACTTTGTTGTGTTGCTGAAATTCACAAAGTATCACATGCACAACAGTGGAGATATGTCAACGCTCGTAACAATCCAGCAGACATGACTTCCAGATTTTTAAGAGTTGCCTCAATTTCTTCTTCAGCCTCAGGAAGATTGGCCTTAAAATCCTGATGGATTGGAAAAAATCTCACCTCAAGACTCTGAAGTCAGGAGCATTACTGCAAATGCCACTCAGGTAACAAATGACACAGTGGATCCAGTAACACTTCATCCACCATTTCTCATCGTGGACTCATCTGAAAACATCTGTGGCATAGATATTCAGACCAAAAGGACTTCTTCTGCATCTCAGGAGAAAGAGGAAACAAATCACTGGTGCTCATGTTCAACTTCACTCTGACAACATCCTTCAGAGAAACCTGCAACAAAAGAACACAGGAAATCTTAAGACTCAGGAAAACCCTCGTCTCACCGTGGATGAACTGGCAGTTGATGAAATGGAGATAAGCTGATTTTACTACTACTACTACTACTACTACTACTACTACTACTACTACTACTGTCATTTAGTAGTAAAGCGACCTACATCTGAGACACACACCATGGAGCAATTAGGGTTAAGGCCTTGCTCAGGGGCCCAAGGTGGTTAATCTTGGTTGCTATTCCGGGGCTTGAACCTGGAGGACTTGAACCTGGGTCCTCAAGACCCAAGCCCACCTCTAGCCACTAGAGTACCCACCCCCGTTTTGTCAGAGAAAAGGGTTTGAAGAGGAAATCTCATGTCTCAGGAAAGGAATAAACAGCAAGCGGACCAGCCACATTCTCAGACTCAACCCCATCCTGGAAAACAATGTGTTGAGAGTTGGACGATGACTTGCCAGGGCAGCAATGCCAGAGGAGGTGAAACATCCTGTCATATTGGCAAAAGATTTCCACATTTCAGATCTGATTCTGCGCCATGTTCATGAAGAGGTGGTGGGTCATGGTAGTCGCAACCGTATGTTAACCAGACTACGCCAGAAATACTGGATTCCTGGTGCCACTGCGTTAATCAGAAAAATAATTTCAAAATGTGTGGTTTGGTAAACGCTACGCTTGGTCAACAGCAGATGGCAGACTTGCCCTAAGATAGAGTCACTCCTGATGAACCACCATTTACATATCTTGGAGTGGACTATTTTGGACCCTTTGGAGTAAAGTGTGGAAGAAAGGTGATGAAGCCTATTGTGTCATTTTTACATGCTTAGCTGTTGGAGCAGTTCACCTCGAAGTGGCAGCATCGCTTGACACATACTCTTTCATCAGTGCTTCATAGCCAGACGTGGTCACATCAACGAACTGCGGTCTGATAATGGTACCAACTTTGTGGGAGCTCATGGGGAGTTGAAAGAAGCAATTGGCAGTTGGAATCAAAATCAGATCCACAATGCACTGCTTAACAAAGGAATCAACTGGATCTTCAATCCCCCTGCAGGCTCACATCATGGAGGTGTATGGGAAAGAACTCTGAACTCTGAATGCACAAAGTCTTGATGAGGAGGGTCTTCACACAGTTGTATGTGAAGCAGAGGCAATTCTCAATGGTCGACCAATCACCAAGGCTTCTACAGACCCTAACGACCTAGAAACACTTACCCCAAACCACCTTCTACTTCTCAAGACGATATCTTCCCTTCCACCAGGACAGTTTGACAAGGATAACATATATGCTCGCCTCACCCTGCATTCACACTGAAAGCGTCAAAAATCGCCTGATGCCAGCATCACGCTGCTTGGTGCGTTCACACTGAAAGCTGCATGCACTGTCGACGCCTCCAATGGGCGGGGCTTCAAGCTGCGCTGCAGAGCTGGAGGGAACAGTGTATATAGCCTACACGTATAGCGTGCACATCTTCAGTTTCCTATTTCACCATAGATCACACTTTGGAATGCCTTCTTTATATTTTAGCGTTATTTCCACATAGATAACAGTGTAACAAGGTTGGTCCGCGGATCAACATCAACCATCAGCGAGCCCTTGCTCCCGGTGAAGGCTGATTTATGGTTTCGTGTCACACCAACTCAGGCGACGCACACCGTACGGTGCGCGTCGCCGCGTACCCTACGCTGTCGATTTAACGCAGAACCATAATTAGGGCCCGAGCACTTACAGTGCAAAGGCCCTATTGTACCTGTAGGAATTTTTTCTTTATTCTTATTCTGATGAAAGGAGGGCCTTTTTGCCCCCCTAAACGTGCCCCAAAAGTCACTATATTTTGCACGCAAGCCAGGCCTGGCGAAAAATTTCATATTTCATGGTTTGCATTAATGGGTGTCGCAAAATGGCTCAACAGCGCCCCCTAGAAAATGTTGTGCCTCAAGCCCCACAATACGGTTGGATGTACATGCACGAAAATCGGTACACACCTGTATCATGTCGCAACTTAAAGAAAAGTCTCTTGGTGCCATGGCCGAAACAGAACAGGAAGTCGGCCATTTTGAATTAATCGTGTCATCTTGGCGCAATTTATGCCATTCCTTCGGCAGTTAATATGGCCTGAACCGTAATGTGCACCCAGGTGTGTTATACATCAAAATGTGCGTCTTCATCCTGCGACAACACGCATTACTTTTCTCTTTCAAAAGCGTTACCGTGGCGACGCTAGACGCCAAAAAGCGTGCCCACCCTTCATCTGATTGGTCCATATTTGATAGTTCCCCAAACGTCACCAAATTTTTCACGCAAGCCAGGCCTGGCGATACATTTGATATTTCATGGTTTGCATTATTGGGCGTGGCAAAATGGCTCAACAGCGCCCCCTAGAATAATTTTCTCTGGCATAACTTTTGAATGGTTTGAACTAAAAACTCGTGGGTGGTGTCATCGGACTCGGTATTGAGTCTTTGACCATAATTGGTGAAAATTTGCCTCGCCCCTTCTTCTGATTGGTTGTCCCTATTTTCTGGTATAACTTTTGAATGGTTTGACATAGAGAGTCGTGGGTGGTGTCATCGGACTCGGTATTGAGTCCTTGACCTTCATTGGCCTGAATTATCCCCGCCCCTTCTTCTGATTGGTTGTCCCTATTTTCTGCTATAACTTTTGAATGGTTTGACATAGAGGGTCGTGGATGGTGTCATCGGACTCTGTATTGAGTCCTTGACCTTCATTGGCCTGAATTAGCCCCGCCCCTTCTTCTGATTGGTTGTCTCTATTGTCTGTTATAACTTTTGAATGGTTTGACATAGAGAGTTGTGGGTGTTTATTCCCTAATAAAAAAATCCCCCTTTTCCATTATTTTGAAACAATTCACAGGGAGCTGGAACCTCCCTCTCACTATCTCAAACTACAGCTAATATGCTACGATGCAATATGTTGTGTTATTTATTTATGCGTAGTTGTAAAATGTTCATTCATTTCTTATGTTTTAAGTAATATGAAAATGGGTATCTATTATGTCCAATTCAACTGGAAATGAACTGCATTCAACTCTCTGGATGACAGAGTTTACACCACTGTGCTGCAGCGGCCGATTTAGGTCAGAGTAATTGAAGGGTTGAATTAAGGCAAATAAAATCCTTGAATCAAGTCCTTGAGGATCATCCTGTAGTTATTTGTCTCCCTTGTGACAGAATCTTGGAGATATTGTATGAAAAATCAGAATAGAGAAAAAGTTGGATGTGGAAACATACACCCAAGAACAATAATGAGAGGCCTGAAACTACAATGCATGCTTAGAGCTTGGTCAAGTAAAATTGGTGAAAATTCTAAATAAAACAAAAATATTCCAAGCTTCAGGAATCATTCCCAAAAACTTAATAGATACAACCTGCTAAACTAAATACTAAATGAATGGTCTGAACACTTGTGTTTTTTTTCTTTTTTCTGAAAATGAATTTTCATTCATTAACATACTTCTGATAAGATGTCTGAAACAAACACACATTTACTCTCTGCTTTGTTATGAGAATATATGCATATTTCAAATGTCCATCTTCAGCCAATCAGATATTGGTCGAGGATGGACGGCATCTGGCAATGAGGGCACATGATTTATAATTTACTTTTATGGATTGACAGATGGGTATGTGAGGTTTTGAAAATCGGAAGTGTGTCTCAGCATATATTGGAGAGTTTGTGGTTTCATCTCCTGCTTCTTAAAAAAACCCTTAAAACATATAAGGTCAAGCCATTATAACTGTACAATGAGCATCTATCTATGTTGTTCACCAGGAAATTACACTGGAATAGCTTGGTTGTGTAAAAGAAAAAAAAACAGAAACAACACGAGCTGAAGATAAAGAAATGACTTACAATTTAGGAAAAAACTTTGACAACATAGTTTTTTTTACATATATAAAATATAATATATAATACTGCAGTCTCTGAAAAAAGTTATGAAAATATCATCATTGATTAAGCTGGTATTAAAATAATCTCCCTGGCAATTTAGGCTTAGATATGTTTTATGAACCTTTTTAGGTTACTTTAGGGCATAAGTAGTATCCGTCTCTGTAAATCCATCCTTATGATACTCTAGGATTTGTATAAATGTAAAGGTTTGGTTCAGAGTTTGTATTAAATTATTATCTCTATGTCCAGCATTTTTGGAGAAAAAATTAAGCTCAAAGCAAATGTACAACTTTGCTTTTCTTTTTTTTTCTTTTTTTAATAATAATGCTTCATATATAAAGGCACCATTTTCAAATACATTTTTCCCCTTTTCAATATCTGTTGCCTTTTTGTGTGCATTTCCAAGTATGGACGCTGTCTGACACACAAACCCATATTTTAAACCAAACAAGTGAGCGGCAAGGACCTTACAGGATATTTTCTTTTTCAAAGTCTATGGAAACCTGCCTCCATGTTTCTGTGTGTCTGCTGTTGCTCGAGAGGACTCCTGCCGTGCTAGTTGGGGCAAAGTTTACTCTAAGAGACTGATGGGACAGCCTGAGAACACTTGACGCAATGATGCAAGCCAGCAAATCAAAACTCTTCAGGCGCAAGCACCACAATCGTATCGTATGAGATAAAAAATAATCTTTACAAGAAGCTGCTTGAAAAGCCTTGAAGTTATGTAGGGGATTTTTATGAGTTTGGTCTAGTGTGCACACGCCGCTCTGAAAATAGGTAAAAAAATGTAATTGTTTTCCCACAGTTGATGAATTAATGTTTTTAGCATCAGCGAAATTGAGGCTTGTCATCCTGTGATTGCTCCAGCCATCTGCTCAGGGAGTGATCAGAGGGTCTTTACGTGGAACAAAGAAAATAAGTGTGAGTGGGGGAATGGAAGATTTGTTTTTGAAGAGAATGATTAGCATACATTGTTCACAGAAAAAAAAGAGTTTAACAGTTTCTCATGTAAAAAACTCATAGAGAAGACCGGCTTTGCAGAGTAACTTCATGCAAGATGTCCTTGATTTCCTGAGGTAGTTGTGAAGTGTACTGTGGTTCTGGATTATAATTGAATATTCTTATTGACTTTCAACTGAAACATACCATAATTGTAGTGTTCTCATGATGTTACACTACAGTCTCTATTGGTGAAAAAAAGGGAACTTCTAAAAGTTTGATCTTTTTCTTGTTACCTATCCTGGGTCTTTTTATTACATTTATTATTATTATTACACTTTTTATTACATTAACATTACATTATTAAATTACTCTTTTTCCTTGAAGTTTTTGTTGAGACGTTTATATACAGTAGAGGATGACTCAGAATCATAGATGCCTGAGCAACAGAGCAAAGTGGAGAAAATGCATTCTCATTATTCAGTCTGAGGGAGCAGTTGTGGTTTTTCAACGCAACTCCTTTGAAATCTGTTTTGCAAGTAAACTTAACATCATTCAGTACATTCAGTGAGGTAAAAAGCGTTTGTCTAAAATCAATTCATTATTTCACAGAACTACAAAACAATAAATAAAACTAATTTCTCCACTAGTGACAGATTATACACTGACGTTTCCCTTTTCTTAATGCAATCTACGTTTTAATTGCACATTCTTGCTCACTTCATATTCTAATCTAATGGTCGTGGCTGATTCTACCCCCCCACCCTTTCAGCTGGAGACCCCAAAGATCCATTTCAATAATGTCTCTTTCTAAAATCTGCTCTTCAATTTTATAACCCACAAGCCTGTGTTTTTAATCACAACAACACCACTTGGCTACTGCTGTTTGATAAATGCATTTCAGTTTTGGTTGATTATCATTTCTCTGTCATCGTGTGTCTGAGGTTGTCAGTCTGCGTTTTGTACACACAAGACATAGTCATTTATATCTCCAGAGTGCCCCTCTTGGAAAAAAAGACAAAAGAAGAGAAATCAACGCATGAAAATAAAAAAAATGATGACGAAGGAGAGTACTTCTTGAAATAATTCTAGCAGCTTCCTAAGGTGCTTTTGTGATTTCCTATCTTGTAAAACAATTGGATTTCTGTGAGATTTGCATGACCATCATCATTAGAGAATCAAACGGTATGACAGCCACAGTCAGACCATCAACACAGACTTCCAATGCAATATCCTGGGGCCTCTGATGGAGGATGCTCTGTGCTAAAAAATCTGTACTGATCAACATAATTGTCCCTCATCACCTACCCAGTTCACCATGTTTGGCTTCCAGGATTGATCCAAACATGAAAGAAGTGTTGCACTCCGTGACTACTTTCAAGGACATAGAAGCAAAATTGAAATCCCTTGCCTGTTTGCTATGATTAGGAACAGTTGGCCTTTCATACTTACAAATATATGTTTGATTACGAGTCTGTCAAACAGACTCAATCTCACTAACAAGACATTTCATGGACAACTTGTGTGAAATTCTTCAAAGAAACTCAGACTCAGATGCCGATGTTTAGATCTTAAGTTTGGCAGGATCAAATTATGAAGTGATAAAGTTTTATATCTAAATGGTCAAAAGCGTTACTTTTAAATCACTTTTTGTAATCAACACGAGAATCTCAAGGATAATTAAAGCTGCAAGCAGCGATGAACGGGCCCTCGCACCCTTGTGCAGGTTCAGGCGTGCTGCAGTGGAAGCGCTTGTATGACTTGCATGTAGATGTATTCAGGCCTGGACATTTAGCGGATGACACCAGCCACGACTCTCTATATCAAATCATTAAAAAGTTATGGCAGAAAGTAGGAACTATCATATCGACCAATCAGATGAAGGGGTGGGGCTAATTCATGCCAATGAAGGTCAAGTACTCAAAACCGAGTCTGATGACACCACCCACAAGTCTTTATGTCAAACCATTCAAAAGTTATTGCAGAAAATGGGAACTATCACATATCGACCAATCAGAAGAAGGGGCGGGGTTAATTTGCACCAATGAAGGTCAAGTACTCAAAATCGAGTCAGAAGACACCACTCACGACTCTTTATGTCAAACCATTCAAAAGATATGGTAGAAAATAGGAACAATCACATATCAACCAATCAGAAGAAGGGGTGGGGCTAATTCATGCCAATGAAGGTCAAGCACTCAATACCGAGTCCGATGACACCACCCCCGAGTCTTTATGTCAAACCATTCAAAAGTTATGGCAGAAAGTAGGAACTACTATAATATGGTCCAACCAGATGAAGTGGGGCCGCGCTTTTTGGCGTCTATCGTCGCCACGGTAATGCTTTTGACTGAGATAAAGTAATGCGCGTCGTTGCAGGATGGAGACACACATTTTGATGTATAACACACCTGGGTGCACGTTACGGTTCGGGCCGCAATAACTGCCGAAGGAATGGCATACATTTCGCCCAAATTACACAATTAACTAAAAATGGCCGACTTTCTGTACGGTTTCGGCCATGGCGCCAAGAGACTTTTCTTTAAGTTTTGACATGATACAGGTGTATACCGATTTTCGTGCATGTACGTCAAACTGTATTGTGGGGCTTGAGGCACTAAGTTTTCTAGGGGGCGCTGTTGAGCCATTAGGCCACTCCCATTAATGCAAACCATGAAATATTAAATTTATCGCCAGGCCTGGCTTGCGTGCAAAATTTGGTGACTTTTGGGGCACGTTTAGGGGGGGCAAAAAGGCCCTCCTTTCGTCGGAAAAATAAAGAAGAAAGAAAGAATTCCTACAGATACAATAGGGCCTTCGCACTGTAAGTGCTCGGGCCCTAAATATTTCATATTTGATTTCCTACTGAATTAATTAATAATAATAATAATAATAATACATTTTATTTGTAGAGCACCTTTCATGTATAATCTCAAAGTGCTTACATAAACAAGGGAAAGTCAGGACACATAAAAGACCAGAAGTAAAAAGGCATAAAAATAATAAAAACATCTAAAAAAGACCAGGGAAAGCCTTCCTGATGAGGAAAGTTTTAAGCCCCTTTTTGAAAGTGTCCACAGAGGTAGGTGTTCAGGGAGGGAGTTCCAGATGTGGGGGGCAGCGGAGCAGAAAGCTCTGTCTCCCATGGAGCGGAGTCGTGTGCGGGGCTGATAGAGGAGGTTGGTCTTTTGTGAGCGGATGTTCCGGGTGGATGAGTGAGGGGTCAGGAGGTCTTTGAGGTATTGAGGGGCATTGCTGTAGATGCAGAGGTGGGTGACGAGGGCGATCTTGAATTGGATTCTTCCGGTTATGGGAAGCCAGTGTAGTTTCTGGAGAATAGGGGTGATATGGTCGTATTTGCGGGTTTTCATCAGGGTTCGGGCGGCACAGTTCTGAATGAGTTGGAGTTTCCGAAGGTGTTTGTTGGGGATACCGATGAGCAGGCTGTTGCAGTAGTCAAGCCTGGAGGAGATTAGAGCGTGGACGAGTTTTTCTGCATCGGGGAAAGTGAGGAAGGGGCAGAGTTTGGATAGGTTCTTTATGTGGAAGAAGCAAGTTTTGTACAGATGTTTGATGTGGTTTATGAAGGTGAGTTGTGGGTCCAGCTTCACACCGAGGTTTGTAACAGAGGTGGAGAGGGGGATGTCTTGACCGGAGAAGGAGATGGTGGTTATGGGTGATGACTGGACCTGGTGAGGGGTGCCAATTTGTATGGCTTCGGTTTTGGAACTGTTGAGTTGGAGGAAGTTGTGCCTCATCCACGCCCGAATCTCCTCCAGGCAGTTGGAGAGGGCTTGAGTGGGTGAAGATGAGAGGACTGGGGTGGAACGTAGGTTGGGGTCAGTCCGGAGGTACAGCTGAGTGTCATCGGCATAGCAGTGAAAAGAGACTCCGTGCCGGCTGATGACACGACCCAGGGGCAGCATGTACAAGATAAAAAGGAGAGGTCCTAGGACAGATCCTTGGGGGACACCACACGTAACAGGGGCTGTTTGTAGAATCTTGATCGTGTACTATGTCTCATATTGTTTACATTGTATGTGCTGTATTGAAGATCTACGTAAATCATCCATAGTTTAGAACCTAAGCCTTCTTGGAGCAACTATATAATGAACTATCGTAGCTACAAACTGTATTGTGTCAGAATCAGTATCAGAGGACCCGTGCATTAGGAGGGCAATCAGCCACAGAGGAATGGGGGAGGGTGGAGGTTTTTTTTTTTTATAGGTGACAAGAGGATCAAAGGATGGATCCAAATTCCCATGCAAAAAGCCTATGGTGGTTCCACTCCGAGTGGGAACAGGGGGGAGAGGGTTGAAGTCTTTCCCTGCAATATTCAACTCCTCACGAATTACAGCTTTTTTCTCTCTTTTTCCTTTTTAATATGAAAGGCAAACGGGGAAATAAACAGCTTCACTTATGATGATCCTGGAAATGGAAGATATTTGTTATTGACGTATTCCTTTTTTATAAGTAGCAATACTGGTATCTTAAAGTGAAGATATTGATTATTGAGTTAGATCAGTTCTACCCATGAAATTAGCCTGCAAATATGCAGTTTAGACAGACAGAAAATCTCCTTTGAAAAGAGTAAACGGAAAAGTTTTATAAATTAAGCGGTTACATTGTACCACACCCTGTGAATCCATAGCTCCTGCAAATGTGCATTGTTTGAACACACACTCCTTGGCAGTTTCATTCCAGTCTTGAGAGTCATTAGGAGCTGAAGTCATCGACAGAACAATGATGAGTGATGATTGAACGAGGAAGAAGTTCGATAATCAGTCCTCTTCAGTTCATGGGGAGAGGTCAGAGGGCTTTGTGCTGTTCTTTCTGATTGCACTGAGCTTCACTCTCATGCTGGATTAATGCATACAATCAATAGCTAGACCAAGCGGGAGCTTGCAGGACTTTATGACTTGAGTTAAATCAAAGCTCCCTTGATTTAAATCTGATTCCTATGGCAGAACTCTCTTCACATCAGCAAGATGCGTGTATGTTAATGACCTGCCTGCTGTGGTTATCTTTGTCTACAGAATGTTTATTTGATTAGATGTGAAATCCCCTTTATCATTGCTTCACTTCATTACTCTTCAATGTTACTTTTGTCCAATTTGCATAATTAACACAAGATCAAAAGAGGAAGCTGGACTGCAGAGAGCAGAGTGAAATAATTTAGACAGTATGCGCTTATGCAGGAGTGAAATGGAACCATGCAAATAAAAAAAAGAGAGAGATATGATGAAAATATATGTGCAAAGGCATGCAAGAGGTTGTGCATGTTCCTTTGCTGCATGACCTTGAATATGTGAATGGTATTGTTGAAGTTTCAGATGATGGATAACGGAGAATCAATTACTCTCCCAGGTGGTCTAATTTGTATGAAAAATACTGTTTTCTTTAATTTGGCTTATGTCAGGTAACGTAACATTCAATTTTTCATAAAAATGATTTGAATGTATCCCTTAATCCTTTCCAGCAATCCTCCAGACATCCTATTTCCAGGAGTTTACCTGTTGGACCTCTTGCATTCTAATTAAATGCTCTCTCTTGCTTTTTTAAAAACTGATATTAAAAAGATTTCGATCAGCTGTCTATGCAGATGTTTTTGTGAATGTTCAATGTATCTGCTGCATTGGTCGTAGTTCTATTCACTTGAGTCATATATGAGTCTTGTGTTTTAATATGAGGGTCAAAGACGTATAAGGCCTTTGAGTAGCCCATTTTTAAAATACTTAAAATAAAGATATTTTTGGCCATTTTCCAAACATTTGAAATGTAGTGTACACATACATGTATGTGAAAACTTCAAACAAAGGTATTTTAGTGTATTTAAACCTTTAAACCGTCATTTGGGGCGACCATTTATCTCAAAATTAATAGATTTCCATAACAAAATTTATATTTTAATAAGTATCAGTAATTAAATTAACTGTTCAAGAAAGATAGACAAATTTTTCCTTTCATTTTTTTGAAAACCATTTTTAAATACATTCTATCTATAATGGCAGTGTCACCCTCTTACTTACTCTAAAATTCATAAAACTGATTTAAAATGTGTACAAGGTGTATCCACTTATGCATGCTATACCAATAATTTATATTTGAACCAAAACTGATAGACATTCAATTTTGAATTTGATACAGAATTGCCATTTGTTGGTTACCCCACATGACAGGTGGTCACCCCACATGATGCTTTCAAGTTTAATCAAATATAACAGGCTAACAGTTAGCTATATGATCTAAGCTAGCTACTTCTCACCACATATCACTGACAAATTTACCTTCAAAATATAGATTTGCCAATAAAACGAAGTATTTACAGTTTTAGGGTGGTCACCCCACATGATATCAAAATGTGACGTATACACTGCAGCAGTTAGAAAGAGGATTTATTTGTAAAGGAGAGAGAGACTACTGACCTGCAGGTTGTCTCTCTGGGACCCTCATGGAGTAACTGGCTGATGCAACATCTTCTTTGAGATGATTGTCAATATAAAAGTCCCTCAATTGTATTTTTTTCATGGTCACCCCAGATGATAATTCAGACAATGAACATATTCGGACAAGATTAGTTTGTGTATTATGATTGAAATGTGTGTACAAATGTTCCATAACTTTGTCAATAAATCTAAAACAAGTTTGAAAGTATGCCCAATAGGGCAAGCATTATTTTTAAATTGTTTTAATGTGATTTAAAACCAGTTGTCCAAACAGAAGTCAAGGCCGGACGGTCACCCCACATGATGTTTTCACACTTCAGATGGCAGAAAATGACCAATAACCAACATGTTTAAATAAAATAAGAGTGGGCACATGTAGAAGGAACGTATTAGACATACATGTTATATTTTTATTCATTTTTATGTTTATTATTAGGTAAAAAGTTCCATCGGACAGAAAAAGTAAGCGTCACGTCTTTGACCCATGAAATGCATCATGGCAAAAAGCCTGTATTAGAACTTGAGTTTAAAATGATCAAACTAAAGAAAATAAACTATTCCTCTTTGGACTATAAAAGCTGCTATGATTAATGGAGATCAGATTAAAATGAAGTCACTAATGAATTGTAATCAGTTTAATCTTGGGGACTTATCTACACCACAGTCTCCTACTCAAAAGGTGCACGCTACCTTCTCCGCTATCACGCCTCTCAATTAGCAGTTTGTAATATGAATTAAGATATTATGTTTAGATACTATAATTAGCCTGCACTCTACACTATCAGACAAGTGATTGAATCTTCAAGGACTTTTAACGTGGCCTTGACTGTGGTTAATTGAGTAATGCAGCAGACAAAAAAAAAGAATATCAAGAAACTACCATGAGGTAATCTGTATTCTCTGTTGGTATTCCTATGGCCGTGTTGTGACAATTTCAAGAATAAGTCTTCACTTTTATTAAAAAGGGAGAGTATAAAAGTTTTCAAAGTCTCCTGTTCTGCTAAGAGAAATGAGCAAAAAGCGCTCTAATTCCTTAGCCTGACAGCTAAAGTAACAAGTGATGATGGGGGGTTGGCTGCTGACAAGCTTGAGATTGGCCATAGCACCTGGTGATATTTGATAAGGCAGGCCTATTGGCTTTGGGACCCCGCGCTCAGAAGTCTCTGATCCACTCCATGTTCTAATAAATCATCTGCTGAATCCTTAACTCCTGCTACTGCTGTTGAGCTCTCTTCAAAGACCGCAACATGTTGACCTGGGAATACATCATTAAAGCCCCAATGCCCCCACGCTGGCACACTCTGAACAGTAGATATTTTATTCTATTTATCACACTCATATTAAAATTGCCACAGATGCATTAAAGATATTACATTTTGGTCAATTTATTGACTGTATTTTCATCATTTAGAGTGGAAGTGCAGACTGTGTGTGTTCGTGTAAACATGAAGTAGAGATATCCTGAGATTAACACCTTGGAAATTTTTCAACTGTTGTATTTAAGAAAAATGTAAGAGGAGGCAAAAAGAGGCTTTGTATAATTCCCAGTCTCACATCCAAAGAGGTTTTCGTTAACAATTAGATTGATGAGTCAAGGGTTCAGAAGAGCAGATTCAGGTCAGAAAGAACGTCATGGTGGGGTCATAATTCTAACCAACCTTTGCATGTTCACCAGTTTAATGACTTGTATAAAGTGTGTGTGTGTGTTTTGGCTGCTGCACGACTGAATTTTTTCCTCTGGGAGATAAATAAAGTCTTCTATTCTATTCTAAGACACAGAGACATTGGTTTGCTCATTTATTCAGGTTTGTGTCTAATCCTCTGCAAGCATGCATGTCTGTTGCCTATGTTTATATTTATTTTCTTCATATTGTATGTAAAACAGATTGTCAATGACAGATTTATGGCCAGAAATCAGACATTCAGTGTCAGTGATTAAACTGTATTGGTTCAAGGTAATATAGTACTGTAGAGAGTATTTGTAGAGGAAAATTTGAGCTGCTATAAATGTACTCATGACACAGACAGTTAAACCAGTGTGAGATGACAAACAAGGTAACAATGAACCATCAGCATAACAAAACACAACAGTATTGTCTATAGATTTTTAATAATTTTTTAGGCTGATAAATCAAGTGGTTTTGCCTTGATTTAAAACATTACTTAAGTAAATATGAATTGTACCTGTCTGCATTAAAGGAGATTGAGGCAGGATTTATGAAAAAAATGTGTATACGTTTTAAGTTTTCTAGTAATAATGTCAGATGAAGCGTTCCAAACCCAAAAGAATGAGCCCTCTAGCGTATCTCTCTTGTGCTGCAAAATGTGCTGCAATTCGGGCCCAAATTTCCCACGCTGGGCTGCGGATGTGACGTCACATGACGCTGCATGCGCGTTCTCCCCGTTCTCCCGTGCCGGCTTCGCTGTTGGCTGCAGTACCCCCGACGGCCGTCGTGGTGAAGGTGGCGGTAGAGAGTCTCATTTCTTAAAAGGAGCCTCATGCTCCTTTAAAGATCCCCCACAGGATCAAACACATTCAGGGCATTTCAAGTAAAGAAAATGTTGAGCTTTTCCTGTCTAGTCAAAGCTTTTTTGAGCGGAGCAGGGAATCATCTGGCCAGAACATTTGCAGACAATGCTGTTTGCTTTGGGGCTTTCTATCACAAATACTTTTGCTACAAAGGCTTTAGGAAGTCAGAGAATTTAGCACACAATCCAACAGACTCCTTAGTATCCAGGCTATTTGGGACTTCAACTTTTCTCTCATTTTTGTATTCTATTATATAGTTTTCTGTCTTGTTTAGATGTTATAACCCATTGAAAACTGATGTAATGTTTGTACATTTCACACTCAGTCAATAATTAAGACTCTAAATCATACATTACAATACTCGTCAAAAGTTTAACCTTTGATTTTTTCTTCGACATTAGATCCAATATTTACTGTTTGCTGCATTTTACAATCTATGAGCTTTCTTTCAATGTAATAGAGTTAATCTTCTCTTTGATTCATTGTTTCATTTTCCAATCCTTAATCAGTCCTGTTCAAGAAAAGATGGGTTATGGATGAATTGAACTTTTTAATTAAAGCAGCACAACGTAACTTTCAGCTTTTCTGAGTTTGGCGGCATCTTGTGGACAAAATCGGTAGTGTTTTACCAGAAAGAACACTACGTTTCCCATGAGCACCAGCGCGTACTGCCGGAAAACTCCTGTCCCCGCCGCTGCATTTGTTTTGATAGAAGACGGGATGCTTTTCTGTTTCACCAAGTGAACAGAAGGAACTCAAAAAAAAGATGTTAAACTGCTGGAAAGGAACTGGAATTTACCGGGATATCTTAAACAAGGAAGCCAGGGAGCGGTATATGGAGAAAATAATGATTATTAACGGTCTGGATCCATATGAAATCACTACTGAAGACCCATGTGTTTCAATAAATGTGTATAATAGTACAACATACAGTACATGTTTTGTATCCCTCTTACTTCTCTTTTCTTTTTTTTGACTGCTATATTATGCTGAATAGGCTCCGAGGTGTGAGCAATATTTTTTTTTCCTCGTGAGATTATTTTTTTCCTCTGCAGCTACAAATAAGAGTTAATATTTTTTCCTCAACAAACTAGTTTTATCTGAAGATTGGGGTTAATTGCACCGCAGAGAGCTGGCCAGCAACTGCGTTTAGCTGGCGAAGTGGGGAATAATACCCGTGTTTTGATCCAACGCCCGTCTGTGTGAGTGTTTGTGGTTTAAGGCTGTTTATGGTTCTGCGTTAAATCGACCCTACGGCGTAGGGCACGCGGCGACACGCACCGTACGTTGCGCGTCGCCACGTACCCTACGCCGTAGGTCTGCGTCGATTTAACGCAGAACCATAAATCAGGCTTTACTGTGTGGAAGCCGGTGTTTGGTCGTTACAGTCGCGATCCAAAGCGAGCCGACGACTCTTTCACTCTTTTACTCTGTTATCTCAGATACTTGGTCTCCGTGGTTCTGCCTCCGAGCAGGAAACCGTTGAAAAGTTAAACCATTAGGATCTTTTCCCCACGTCTGTTGTGTGTGGAGCTGCTGCAGCAGCAACGGGTTACCAGCTTCTGCGGAGCTGCGCTCCACGCCCCGCCCATTTTCGTCTCGACTGCGAATCGGGAAGGAGGGGGAAGTGACGTATGCCGTAAAGCAGTCAAAGTCGTAACGATTTGTAGTTTTTTAGTGTGGCAGGGTTCCTACCATGCTCCTCAAAGTTACATAGTGCCAGTGAAGGTGATACAGATCCCCTCAGACCATGACAGAGGTTCATTAAACCTGTTGGAAGTTGATGTACCATCACAATGACTCTGGAAATATGATATTAAGGTGTAAAAGTTACGTAGTGTCGCTTTAAGTTTTGATGTCACAAAACACAGAGAAGTGAAATCTTGAGTTCATCACTTTTATTTAATTATTAACTGTTAGTCAGCGGGGTAGTTACATTTATATGTAACTAGCTGTGATGTATTAAGACTCCTCATGGCATAATTATTGACTAATTGTTCATTCATAATAAATAAATAAATGAATAAGGAAGAAAACAACAAATCAAAACAGAAGTCTTTATACTTTCTATATTATAGACCCATCTCAAATCTTTCGTTCATCCGTAAGGTTATTGAAAAAGCTGTGTTTCTTCATCTTCAAATACAGTTTCCGTGCTCACCACAGCACTGAGAATTCCCTTGTCAAATTGTTCAATGACATCCACACAACATTTGACACCATTGCCTTGTGCACCAGGGCCCAAACGAGCTACACACCAACCACACTGTGGTAGGAAACAATCTCTTTGATTTTCCTGTTCTGAAGTTGTGAAATCATATCTTGGTCTCTTCCACTCATTCACACACTCCATGACTCTGTATTGGTCCTATTTCTGGCTGCTATAAAATAGTTCAAGCAGTCTGTTCCGCTCTAGCCTAAATGCTTTAAAATATTGCTAGACCGATTGGAGAATTGTGTCAAATAGTCTGGCACAGTATTTGTCTGGTTTAAGTCTTACTAAATGGAGAGGGACTAATTTGTGTCAAAAGGTAACTTTACATCGGAATCAACAAAAGTTACATGTTGTACATGTTACAAGGTTCTATCCTAGGACCCCTCGTATTTAACATCTACATGCTTCCACTCAATCAAATGATAATAAACAATTAAAGCTGCAAGCAGCGATGAACGGGCCCTTGCGTGTGCAATTTTCACCAATAAAGGTCAAAGACTCAAAACGAAGTCCGATGACACCACCCATGACTCTTTATGTCAAACCATTCAAAAGTTATGGCAGAAAATAGGAACTATCACATATCGACCAATCAGAAGAAGGGGCGGGGCTTATTCATGCCAATGACGGTCAAGTACTCAAAACCGAGTCCGATGACACCACCCACGACTCTGTATGTCATACCATTCAAAAGTTATGCCAGAAAATAGGGACAATGAAATATCGACCAATCAGAATAAGGGGCGGGGCTAATTCATGCCAATGAAGGTCAAGTACTCAATACAGAGTCCGATGACACCACCTACATGTCTTTATCATAACCCGTTCAAAAGTTATGGCAGAGAATAGGGACTATCAAATATCGACAAATCAGAAGAAGGGGCAGGGCTAATTTGCACAAATTATGGTCAAGGACTCAAAACCGAGTCCAATGAAACCACCCACGACTCTTTATGTCAAACCATTCAAAAGTTATCAGCTACTAGTATCACTTCCTGTTTAACATTGAAGTTTGATGCGGTGCCACGGCCACGCCATTTCACGAAAACTCACAATTTTGATACGTTTTCTAGCAGGTGCTAGCTATTAGGCTATGCCCATTAATGCAAACCATTAAATATAACATCTTTCGCCTGGCTTGCGTGCATAATTTGGTTACTTTTGGGACACATCGGAAAAAGAAAAACGAGAACGACAACAATTCCTACAGATACAATAGGGCCTTCGCAGTGTCAGTACTCGGGCGCTAACAAGATAAGTTACCATAACTAAGCAGATGATGAACAACTTTACACAACAATGTTACCAGGAGACAATAAGTCCAAATGTTTTCTTCAGTTGAAGACAAACAAAATTGAAGTAGTTGTTTAGAGAATATAAAAGTCAGCACACAGCTTCAGCTATTACAGCTACAAACCACTGATGAGGCGTCAAGGAAGTATGTGAGAGTGAGACATCTCTTCATGTGTAGACAATCTTGGTAATCTGCGTGAGGAGCGCAGGGTTTTGACGCTGTGCGATACGTCTCTTAATGCTCTGTGGAGTATTAAAATCAAGTTAACTGAAGACAAAGGTCTCGTTATCACTTGACACCCCCCCTCCAGGCGAGAGAGAGGCGGGGGGTGGTGGAGGTCGGAGAGGAAAAGCAAAGGGAGTGGGGCGAGGGATGATTCCAAGGCCACACACAACTGCTTCCAAATAAATTATATTTCATTCATAAAAATAATAATATCTACCCACATGTAATGAATTGTGTTATGTGAAAAATTTACACAAATAAAAAAAAAAAAAAAACGGACAGTGCACCCACTACATTGTAGTGGATGTAGAAGAACTTCCCTGACCTCCCATCAAAGTCCATGACTCTACTTGAGCTGCTTACTTCCATCCATGAGAAAGAGCTCGCAGAAAATCTACCCCAATCTGTGGACTGCACTCAGAATTGGTGTGACCCTTCCAGTGACAGTAGCGCAGGGGTTTTCAATTCCGGTCCTCGGGCCTCCCTGCCCTGCATGTTTTAGATGTTGCTTTGCATCAACACACTTGATTCTAATTAATGGTCCTCATTAGCTTGTCATCAATGTCTGCACAATTCTGTTGATAACACAGCCACTTGTATCACGGAATTGAAAACCCCTGCAGTAGCGGAAGCAGATAGGACTTTTTCCAAGCTGAGGTTTATTAAAACATACTTGAGGTCCACTATGTCACAGGAGCATCTCTCTGGACTTGCCATCATCAGCATCAATCATACAGTTGCACAACAGATTTCGTATGATGATGTAATTGATGATTTTGCGGCAAAGAAGGCTAGAAAAGTCAAGTTCTAGATTGCACTTTACCACTTTACACTTGTTGTGAAAGGGTAAAAGAGCCAGGTTAAAAAATCTGCTACAGTCTGAGCACTCAATTCAGATTATGTGAATAAGTGTAATTAGGTCCCGAGTACTTACAGTGCGAAGGCCCTATTGTATCTGTAGGAATTCTTTCTTCCGACGCAAGGAGGGCCTTTTTACTAGAGCTGGGTATCATCACTGACCTCCCGATACGATACGATTCCGATACACTAGGTCCCAAGACGATACGATTTCCGATACGATTCGATATAGATATTCTAGTTACAATAACGTAATAACGTGATCCTTCCATCGCTACGTCCGGCCAGAGAAGCCCCACCCTGACTGGTGAAAAGAAGCAGCCTGCTCACTCCTCAGGTTAAGGAGGAGACTTGAGCTCAGTGCAGGGCCTCCCGGGGTTGGTAGAGGGAGCAATACCCAGGACTAGCTTAGGAAGGAGCACTGGGTGATTGAATGGGGGAAAAAAATCGGGATTAATTATTTATTTATTTATTTTTTTAAATCGATACTTGGATTTTTGTATCGATAATCGTTCCTACACATGTATATCAATGAAATATCGATATATCGATATTTTGAACCCACCCCTACTTTTTTCCCCCCTAAACGTGCCCCATAAGTCACCAAATTTTGCACGCAAGCCAGGCCTGGCTAAAAATTTGATATTTAATGGTTTGCATTAATGGGCGTGGCAAAATGGCCCAACAGCGCCCCCTAGAAAACCTTGTGCCTCAAGCCCCACAATACGGCTTGACGTACATGCACGAAAATCGGCACACACCTGTATCTTGTCGCAACTTAAAGAAAAGTCTCTTGGCACCATGGCCGAAACCGAACAGGAAGTCGGCCATTTTGAATTAATTGTGTCATTTTGGTGAAATTTATGCCATTTCTTCAGCCCCTTCAGAGCCCGAACTGTAACGTGCACCCAGGTGTGTTATACATCAAAATGTGCATCTCCATCCTGGGACGACGCGCATTACCTAGTCAAAAGCGTTACCGTGGCGACGCTAGACACCAAAAAAGCGCACCCTCCCTTCATCTGATTGGTCCATACAGAAAAAACTTTGTGCCTCAAGCCCCACAATACGGTTTGACGTACATTAACGAAAATCGGTTACACACCTGTATCATGTCGCAACTTAAAGGAAAGTCTCTTGGCGCCATGTCCGAAACCGAACAGGAAGTTGGCCATTTTGAACATTTTGAATTAATCGCGTAATTTTGGCACAATTTATGCCATTCCTTCGGCAGTTAATACGGCCCGAGCCGTAATGTTCACCCAGGTGTGTTATACATCAAAATGTTCGTCTCCAACCTGCGACGAGGCGCATTACTTTTCTCTTTCAAAAGCCTTACCGTGGCGACGCTAGACGCCAAAAAACGTGCACAAGGGTGCGATGGCCCGTTCATCGCTGCTTACAGCTTTAATTGTATTTTTTTCTTATTTATTCATTTTATTTTATTCATTAGTTATACATTTGAATGTGTGAAGGATAAGTGTAAGGCTTTCCATTTATTTATGTATTAAAGATACACGGCTGTGCATTGGATGTGGTTTTTTGTTCCTCGCAATGCAGGGGGGGGTAATGTGGTGGTGGATGGACAGTTCGCCCAGGGCGCGAAAGTAGCCAGGACCGCCTCTGCCTCCAGGTTCAAAGGACTAATGTCAATCTTAATTGTAATACTTAAATGTAACTCTGGTTTAAGTCCATCTTTTCTTTATTCTGCCACTGCACTGTAACTTTTTTTCTTCTTCTCATCCTAACACTCAATATTTATTATGTAAAGCACCTTGAATTGCCTTGTTGCTGAAATTTTCTATACAAATAAACTTGCCTGGCCTAAATATCTATCTATCTGCCTTAGATAAATACATCAAGCTGAGCTTTTGCATATGCATTCTTTTCTTAATTGGAAAAACATGACGTACCGGTAATAACGGAGCCTATGGTACAGGGGGAAAAAAAGGAATCAAATCTGCCATCTGGTGAGAAAGCCTGCAATGTGACCTATAAAGCAAGGCAGCCATTACACCAAGATGTAAGACACTGGCTTGTATTGCTCATTTTGGGAAGCAGAGGGGAAGGTTGCACCTCTGGAGCAGCTGCAAACCCCTAAGCGCTAGTCCATGAGCACTCGAGCAGCAAGTGCAATTTCTTATTTCACATTAGCACTTGCAGCCCTTCCTTAACGGTCTCCTGGAACCTTCTTGTTGACACAGGATGCTTTATGTATTTCCATTTTTATGATACTTTATGTTAAACATTAAATGTATTAAAAGAACCCCTCTGTGCAGACCACATTTTGTCTAGTTCAATATTGGTCAGGATAAATACATTCATGCTGTAGGTTAAGAAACCCTTTAAAAATTGCAGTGTGACCCCCAAACATATAGATTTTGGCAATACCTATTTTAAAAAACACACTTTTGAAAGTGCCACACTTTCATTTCAAAATACTTCATTGTGAATTGGATAAATGCAGTGTGGCAAGACTATTTACAAGAGCAAACATTGTGGATTTATTTTATTTTAAATGATATAAAATGAAAAGTGAGATGAAATGTGTACAAAAGAATACTCTGCAAGTGTGAATACTTGCTGAGATTACTCACAACACACAAAGCCTTGAAATCATGCACATCATTTAACAGCAGCAAGCCACAGCCGAGAGGCAAATAATGGAATGGACAACTTAATGTAATTCCTGTCATCTTTGTGCATATGTGTAAGTAATAAGAAAAAAAAAAGAAGTGCCAATTCTGGTGAAGATTTTAGACATCGTGGAGGAGATTAGCCAGTCTCACGGAGCTGATCCTTATTGTCCAGGATAAGAGGATGAGCGCTGTAGCTCTCTGGAGAATTTTACTAGCACTCCTACAGCTTACAGAAATCAATAAGAGGATGGAGGATGGTGTTTGTACACTGACTTATTGTGTTGTATCATATTCACTGTCTTGTTCACTGTTTATAATCTGGTCCTTGAGAGTAGTTTTGTGACTGACAGCCAAAAGGGTGTAATTGCTAAGGGGGGCCTTCAGGCAGATACTGTGTGGCTTTTATGTGCCTTTTTTGTGAAGGAATTCACACCTGCAGAAGCAAACAGACAAAAGCTAAAAACAAACAAAAAAAAAACTCACTTTATTGATGGTTTTTCTCACAATTTTTTTAGGCTTATGCAACTCAATTAGGTGACTCTTGGGGCTGATGGAAATTTAAAAGCTGTACTTAACTGTATGGTTTAGTACAAGGGCGAAACTTTAGTTTCAGAGGTGGGGGGGACACAAGTAGGATGGGTAAATTTGTGCGTGTAGCTGTAGCGTGGATGTGCAGTGTGGCTTTGTAAGACTATGTGTGTGATCAAACGATTTTAATATGCATTTAATTTTTTAGACAATTTTTTACTTTTTTTTTTGCCCGTTTTGGGAAAATGCTGGATCTGCATTCTTGGCCAGGCTTGATTTTTCATTTTCAAAATCTTGGGCACAGAAAAAACATAGGATTCCATTGACTCCTTGTTTATAATGGAGCCAAGGAAATTCACAGCACCACTTCTCTTGATCTTAAGGTTTTGTTGCTGAGATGCTGTTCTACAATCACTTTTGGGCTAACATGGTTGGGTTCCTGCCTGCCTGCACTTCTTCACTTGTGCCTGTCTCCACATATTTCTCCTATGAAATATGAAAATAGATCATGTTCATTCCTTCCTTTCCTTATAAACAAACCAAAATCACCTAACCATTTACAACATATTAACCTACCTGCACTACAGTGCTGCTGCTTTCCCCTGCCTCTCTCTGAGTTTGAGTCTGTGGTGTAAGTCCAACATTACAGTTAGTGAAGTAACAGCAGAGGGAAAATGTGCTTTCCATACTCTATATACAACACACATAACCAGAGGTGGGTAGTACTCAGTTACATTTGCTTGAATAAGGTTTAAGTTTACACTTCTTCCTATTTAAGTTTACACTTCTTCCTATTTAAGTTTACACTTCTTCCTACTCCTTTTTTGTCACATGTAAATCAATGTATCAAGTTTTGAAGGATGAAATTCCTTGTTTTGTTTTCTTAAACTTCTCATGAAGTGTTGTTTCTTCTTTTTTTTACATGTACAAAAATAAAATGAATCAAATCAAATCAAGGTTTTGGATAAATTGTTCTTTTAAGAGTAGTTTTAATGCAAAGTACTTTTCACTTGGAGTAATATTGTTCTAAAGTAACAATACTAATAGCCTTTTCCTGGCAGTTTGTTGTCACCTTCAAGCTCTGTGTGTGTGTGTGTGTGTGTGTGTGTGTGTGTGTGTCTTCTCACTCACTCACAGTCTACATCTTAGCTAGCTAGCAACAATAGTGTATAAAGTAATATTTGGCTACTCATCTCTGCACAGCCTACCTGAAACACAGCAGTGCTGCTGCTGCTTTTTTGTCCCGCTGCAAAAATGTATTTTAAACTGAGCTGCCGGCTCCTCCTCATTTCTGCTGCTGCTGCCGCGTCCTGGCTGTCTGTCAGTGAAGGCTGATTTATGGTTCCGTGTTAAATCGACGCAGAACCTACGCGCGCTGTACGTTGCGCGTCGCCGCGTACCCTACGCCGTAGGCTCTGCGTCGATTTAACGCAGACCATAAATCAGCCTTGAGCAGCACTGAGGGAAAGGGGAGGAGGAGGAGGGGGAGCGGGGCTGCCGGGCCGTCAGTACCTTCGCACAGGGTGTCTTGATGATTCGCAATTACAGGCTGAGCCTACCGTTAGTTTTTAAACTGTAAAAAGTGGGGGGGACAAAAACCTGATTTTGAAAATTGGGGGGGACATGTCCCCCCTGTCCCCAGTGGAAATTGCGCCCATGGTTTAGTAAATCAAATGTAGTAGAGCCATATTTACTTCAGAATGTATAAAGAAAATACATTTTTTACCTGTTATATAAGATAAATAGTGAAACTATTTAGTGAAGCATTTAAACTGGAAGTAATTTTTACTCCCCAGTCAAGCAATGAAATGAAAGGGCATCCCAGTTTCCACTGAGAGTTCCATTTCCTTCAAGTAGGAGGTTCTGTTGAAGACCTTCAGACAGTTTCTTGAAGTGGCGCCACTAATGGAGGTGTTATTGCATTTTAACAAGCTATCATTTCTGACATGGATTGTGTGATTTTTGCATTGAGTTTTAATCGTGATGAATAAGTAATACACTATAAATATGTTTTTTCCGTTGGTCTACAATTTAGAGACAGCAACCAATCTAACCTCTACCTATTATTTCTCAATGCCTCGTCTCTTTGCAAATGTATAGGATGTATTGACTGGATGGCTTAGCGCAGTGGTTCCAAAGTGTATGTGTGTGTGGAGCAGAGGGGGATGGAGGGGCATGGTATGAATGAATGGAAAAAAAATAATGCTTGAACACTGCTAGCATAATCAGAGGCTCTGCTTGCCAACTGGCATACCAGGCAAATGCTTGAAGCCGTAAACCAGAAGGGGACCCCCCAGGGCTGACCAACTCCTTTTGAATTTGTGATTCAAAGGAGAATTTGCAATGACAGTGGTCAGCTAGTGGAGAACTTCCTAAAGGGAGGGGGCCGCCTCAATCCATTACTCTTGCTGCGTCCTATGTAAACAAACCGGATGAGAGTGGGTCTATCAAAATGAAGAAAAGTTATCCATCTGGCAGTAAGAAATGAAAGAAACCAAACACAAGGAGCAAGAAAAAAGCATCAAAGAAGTGGTATGTAGTGCAGATAATACATAAGCTAATTTAGCTCAGAGCAGCTCAGGCTGTCCTGCTAATGTTTAGTGTCTCAGCCTTGACTGCAGTTGTCTTTACTGTGACACTAAACATTAGCAGGACAGCCTGATCTGCTCTGAGCTAAATTAGCTTATGTATTATCAGGCTGAAAACAAAATAGCTATCTTGGACAAAAGTCATTCTTCAGCTATCAAATCAAAGCTGTGTCCAGTTAAACTTAACTGTCAAGCTAAGAATTGGCAAGACATTTAGAAAATGTATTACTAAGGTGGATGGATGGAAATTATTGTGCGTTGTGTTCCAGTGGTGTTGAGATTTTATTTTGAAATAATACAAATGTACACT
Source organism: Cololabis saira (assembly GCF_033807715.1). NCBI lineage: Eukaryota > Metazoa > Chordata > Actinopteri > Beloniformes > Belonidae > Cololabis > Cololabis saira. The sequence continues at coordinate 29,854,687 of NC_084597.1, read as the reverse complement.
ATTAAAAAATAAAAAAGAAGATTTTTTCACATTTTTTGTTAATGTTAGACTATTTACAACATAAGGTTGATTAATGAGTTGGTGGGGGCCCCTGTGAATTTTTGCGAGGGCCCCAAGAGACTGTGGAATGGCCTCTGAGCATAATGGACAGGTTTTTGATGGGGTTTGTTTGACGGGGAGTTGTTTTTTTTTTTTTTTAGCTTGAAAACAAGTTTCCCTATATACCAAACAGTATATAACGGGGGCTCACCAGAAAAAGTTTCGTAACCACTGGATTAGTGTGATAGTGTGTTAGGGTGACATAAATGTTTAATTTGTTGAAAGAAATTACATAAACTTAAACCTTATCCATGTTGAGTAAGATTGAAGTGAACATTTAGGTAAAGAGGCAGGTTGTGGTTGAATGGTTGATGAGACAGCTCTTGAAATCAAGTTAATCTCTGGCTGGAAGTGAAACCAAAGGCGTTTAAAAGACAAAGCAACAGTGTTTAAGGGATCTGGCTTTTTTTAAACAGTTGGAAACAAAGGATTTCAAACCAGTACAGACTTTTGATTTATTTTTCAAAGGCCAACAGCTTTTTATAGCTTTTTTGCTCTCAGTGCTACAGCTAAAGAAAATGTTGCTTTGACCATTTTCTATTGGTATGTACTGAGTTTGGCAAAATGTGACGGTGCAATTTGTAAACTCTTGCACAACCCACAGTTCACAAAACATACTAGAATGTTGTACGAGTTGCTGAAAAATGTACATCTTAATTTACTGGTCTATCTTGTATACTGTGTTTATAAGTCACTAAGTCAGAATATTGCATCTATAAACACCTATTAGCCCTGCATGATACTACTTCCACCATGTTTGTCACATGAGATGCTATGTTTTGGATCATGTTTTGATCCTTTTGATCCTTGTCCACCCATTTCTCATTCCATCAGTATTATATGTCTTGGTTTTTCTCAGTTTCAACAGTTTGAATAATCTGACTCCAAAATAGGGAAAACATTTTTAGATGTATTCCGACAAAGTCTGATCCTGTTTTCCAGTTATTACTGTAAATGTCATAAGTGGCTTGCACCATGTTGTCCACCCAACCTGCAAATTTAGCCGCATTAGGCTATTCCTCAGGTATTTTTAAGTGTCAAGTGTACAAATACTTTAGAAGCCCTAAGTGAGCCATTTTGGTTGAAATTGATATCAATTCTTGATTGTATTGTATATGAATTATATGCAGATGAAAGAAGCTGCCTTGGAATTACAACCATCTTCCAGTCATGCTTCTTATATGGTTCCTCTTGTTTGTTCTTATGCTCTCTCCTTGTCCCTCACTTTGTTTCCTTTCTTCAAATTTCATCAGCCTAGAAAAAAGTGTAAAAAAGTGAAAGAGTGAAACTGTATAAATTGATCTGTACCAGTTTAAACCATCACTTTATTTTAATTTATGCCCCAAAAGGTGTACAGTAAGTACAGTAGGTGTACATTTACTTACTTTAGTATCTGTATTAAATTTGAATATAACATTTTGGGTGAACTACTACTTTTGATCCACTGCAATTAAAAAAGAAAAATTAAATGTCATATTTGTGACCCCATAACAGTTTTAGGGGTGCTCCCATTGCTTGTTACTTTTCCTCTGAACACAGGAGTATCTTTACTTTGAACAAGGTAATTAAGTTGTGTTCCTTTATGGAAAATGCTGTCTTATAATGTTACTTTGGCTATACTTTTTCACCTGAACTTTTTGGATTACTTTGTTAAGCTCAACTCTGTCAGAACAAGAAACCTTGTGACAAGTTCTGTTATCTGGCAAGCCTGCATTCAAACAAACTAAAGTCAGCGAGTCGGCAGTAGCAATCTTTCACTTTCATCTTTGAGTTTATGATTGTAGTCTAGTTTCTTATTCGCTGTTACACTGTGTCTTATTATTATGGTGAAGAAAAATAAGTTTTATCTCAAACTACATCTGAACTGTCCCCGTCTGCTTTAGCTCTGTATATTCAAAGCTGCATGCCTCACGCAGACACACAATGCCATGCACAACGCATGTTGCTTAACAGACCATGAAAGCTTTGCCTCAGCTTTTATTGTGAGTTAAACACTCCTGTTGTGTATTTTATGCTGCACATTGTGTCAGTACAGCCAGGGATGGATTGTGCTCACTTCAGATTTAATTAAAAAAATGAAAATAAAATTTAGAAAAAAAAGAAAAACCTAACAAGACCTTATCACTTTGCGTCAGTCTGTCATTCATTGTGTTGGTTGAATTTGCAGGATACCGTGATATCACAAAACCAGATCAAAAAAGAATTATTCTTCCAAATCACCAATCTTCAGTTAATGCTGTGTAACCCAGGTTAGTTAAAGGGGCACATTTTGAATTAATCATGTCATTTTGGCGAAATTTATGCCATTTCTTCAGCCGCTTCAGAGCCCGAACCGTAATGTGCATCCAGGTGTGTTATACATCAAAATCTCCATCCTGCGCTAGACACCAAAAAGTGCACCCACCCTTCATCTGATTGGTCCAGACAGAAAAAACTTTGTGCCTCAAGCCCCACAATACGGTTTGACGTACATTCACGAAAACCGGTACGCACCTGTATCATGTCGCAACTTAAAGAAAAGTCTCTTGGCGACATGGCCGAAACCGAAAAGGAAGTCGGCCATTTTGAATTAATTGTGTAATTTTGGTGCAATTTATGCCATTTCTTCAGCCGCTTCTTCGCCCGAACCATAACGTGTACCCAGGTGTGTTATACATCAAAATGTGCATCTCCGTCCTGCGATGACGCGCATTACTTTTCTCAGTCAAAAGCGTTACCGTGGCGACGATAGACGCCAAAAAGCAGCCCCCAATTCATCTGGTTGGTCCATATTTGATAGTTGCTACTTTCTGCGATAACTTTTGAATGGTGTGATATAAAGAGTTGTGGGTGGTGTCATCTGACTCGGTATTGAGTACTTGACCTTCATTGGCTTTAATTAGCCCCGTCCCTTCTTCTGATTGGTCAATATTTGATTGTCCCTATTTTCTACTATAGCTTTTTAATGGTATGACATACAGAGTTGTGGGTGGTGTCATCTGACTCGGTTTTGACTCCTTCACCTTAATTGGTGTAAATTAGCCCCACCCCTTCTTCTGATTTGTCGATATGTGACAGTTCCGATTTTCTGCAAAAAACTCTTGAATGCTTTGACATAAAGACTCATTAAGGTCAAATCATGATAAAATTGTTTTATGTTTTGCTTTGGCTTTGTTGCAATATGGTGCAGCATAGTAAGGCTGCTGTGTGATTGCTCTATACATGCAGCCACATCTGTTTCATTCGCAAAGCCAAACCTCCCAATTTACATGCTGGTTTAGAGAAATATACTGTAGCTGTTATATATCATATATGACACAAGATTAATATAAAGTTTTACAGAGGAATAGAAAGAAAATTGAGCTGCAGTTGGTTCACAAATGTTAGATGGGTAAAGATGTGGCACTAAAAAGTTAAGGGGAGGAGAGACGGAACAGACTGATGAGCAGGGGTGAAAACAGAAGTCAGAAAAACAAAGACGGCAAGATAACAAAACGGAGGTGGGTTGTTTCTGGAAAAAAGAGACACACCGAAAAGGCAATTTGTAGAAGAAAACCAACATTTCTCTTTCAGGTTTTTTTTTCTTTTAATATTTGCCCCCCATCCCTTTCACACTCAGCAGGCCCACTGTGAAAGCGAACTAATATGAACTGACAGAGACAGGTCTGACGTTGAAGGTTTGATAGATCCAAATCTCCATACATAAATTGGTTATTCTGCATTTTATGTGCTCCTTGACATGACTTATTTCATTATCTGTGTGGCATGTGTCAATGCTTATCCCCCCATAAAGATATCTATTCCAGATGAAATAGAAAGAAAAGCCAACAGTTCCCTGTGAACTGCAAGGTTAGGGTTGAGAAAGAGAGCTTTTTATGAACACAATCCTTTTTTTATTTTATTTATTTATTCCTTTTTTGAAAAGGTTGTAACGATCCTACTTAATTTAATAAATTGGTTGGGACACCACCTTTGATTACAAAGGAAAAAATAAATTATATTTATCAATCTCTCATCTAAAAGTAGGTTCTAATCTGGATTGGTCTGAGCACATCAAATAAACAACATGACGGATCAATTCAAGGAAAATTTATTACAAGTTCAAATAAACAGACAGATAAATGTGCAGCTGTCTATATATGTGCATATTTGTACATATGGAGGAGAACACAAGTTAATAACGTGATTGTAGGATCTTTAGACCAACTTCAGAGAAGAAAAGAGAGAAAATGAAAAAGAGAGAGAGAAAGGTTTTTTTGACCCACAAAAATGATATCAAATAAAATAATCTGGCTACTAACCAAAAATTGATGATTAACTTTAAAGAAAAAATAAATTTTGGGCTTCTTCGGTTCGGATTGTGAGAGACACCAACACACGCCAGATGACCTGCCTTACCGAGTTGTAGACTGGTTTAGCCGAAGTGGAATTTTGCCAAGTAGACGAACAGCCGGCCTCAGTGGGATGCTCCGGGGCCCGATGGACGCTTCCCAGGGATGTTGGGGTTGGTCTGCCTGCAGGTTGACTGCGCTCTGGTTTGTCTTGGCTGGTTTGGCTATCGTCTAGCCTGGCGTGGGTTGATGGGCCACAGTGCTGGGAGATTCACGTTGGTGAGACAAGATTAGACCCAGAATTTCTGCTTTCTTGCTTCTGCTTGTGATGAACAGTGCGAACCATGCCAAAAATGGAAAAAAAAAACTCGAACATGACTCAAAAGAGAAGAATCTAAACTTCTCTGGAGAGAATATTTACTCAGTTTTAGTAATGATACAAAAGTGAATTAATGCAAAGTTAAGGAAGGATTTCAATCTTAAATAAAAAGACAAACTCAAAGACTCAAAGATTGAGAGGAAAATTACTAAGGAATATTTAAAATCTCAACTCGAGTCCATGGGGGGGTCATGTAGTCTCTTCAACCAATCATGAACTGTTAAGATGGCGGAGTTAACACCTCTCATCCAAATAAAACAAAAGAAAGGAAAATAACCTTATAGTTTGCAGCTTATCAACATGATAGATTGAGTTCTATTGTTGGACCCTTTAAATATAGATAATATTATTACGGTTTTCATGCATAATATAGCTTAATGAATGAACATAAGTCACTTATTTGCATCGGTCTTATGACTTAAAGCAGCACAACGTAACTTTCAGCTTTTCTGAGTTTGGCGGCATCTTTTGGACAAAAGTGGTAGTGTTTTACCAGAAAGAACACTACGTTTCCCATGAGCACCAGCGCGTACTGCCGGAAAACTCCTGTCCCGTCACTGCATTTGTTTTGATAGAAGACGGGATGCTTTTCTGTTTCACCAAGTGAACAGACGGAACGCAAAAAAAAAAGATGTTAAACTGCTGGAAAGGAACTGGAATTTACCGGGATACCTTAAACAAGGAAGCCAGGGAGCGGTATATGGAGAAAATAATGATTATTAACGGTCTGGATTAATATGAAATCCCTACTGAAGAGCCATGTGTTTCAATAAATTTGTATAATAGTACAACATACAGTACATGTTTTGTATCCCTCTTACTTCTCTTTTCTTTTTTTTGACCGCTATATTATGTTGAAGAGGCTCCGAGGCGTGATTATTTTTGTTTTCCTCGTGAGATTATTTTTTTCCTCTGCAGCTCCAAATAAGAGTTCATATTTTTTCCTCAACAAACTAGTTTTATCTGAAGATTGGGGTTAATTGCACCGCAGAGAGCTGGCCAGCAACTGCGTTTAGCTGGCGAAGTGGGGAATAAAACCCGTGTTTTGATCCGACCCGTCTGTGTGAGTGTTTGTGGTTTAAGGCTGATTTATGGTTCTGCGTTAACTCGACGCAGAGCCTACGGCGTAGGGTACGCGGCGACACGCACCGTACGTTGCGCGTCGCCACGTACCCTACGCCGTAGGTCTGCGTCGATTTACCGCAGAACCATAAATCAGGCTTTACTGTGTGGAAGCCGGTGTTTGGTCGTTACAGCCGCGATCCAAAGCGAGCCGACGACTCTTTCACTCTTTTACTTTGTTATGTCAGATAATTGGCCTCCATGGTTCTGCCTCCGAGCAGGAAACCAGTGAAAAGTTAAACCATTAGGATCTTTTCCCCACGTCTGTTGTGTGGAGCTGCTGCAGCCACAACGCAGCAACAGGTTCTCCTGAGCTCTGCGCTCCACGCCCCGCCCATTTTCGTCTCGACTGCGAATCGGGAAGGAGGGGGAAGTGACGTAGGTGATACAGACCCCTCAGACAATTACAGAGGTTCATTAAACCTGTTGGAAGTTGATGTACCATCACAATGACTCTGGAAATATGATATTAAGGTGGAAAAGTTACGTAGTGTCGCTTTAATGAAGGACCTAATATAATTTACAAAGCATGGAAAGAAACACAAAAGAATAGTTAAAACATGGTGATAGACATGGAGATAGAACTGCAGTATAACCAAAGGAAAATCACATTGAAGGTTTCTTAACTAAAGTTAATTCACACATTCCAGTCTTAAAGTTTCTCTCAGAGTTGTGAAAGGCCTGACAGGAAGTGAATGGTTCTGGTTTTTCTCAAAGTGATAATTTTTACGACCATAGAGTCCTCTGTTCCTTGTTGTGCCAGGCTCTGATGGACCTCCCCCGAATTCTTCTTTGGTGGTGCTTTCGATAGGTGGTTCCTCCAAAGGTGTAACTTATAAAGGGACACGTTGATGTGGATTCTACTCGTCCTGCTTTGAAGGACTCTCCAAAATTCTTCTTTGGTTTGTTTATGGATAAGATGTGTATCTTTGTGGGCCGTTCCTTCCCAGGTGTGACCTACTGAAAAAGGTAATGTGTATTTCACTCCCCTTGGGTTGGGGAGAGTGTGTGTGTGACTTGAGGTGTCTTAAAGCAGGCCTCAATCACTACATATCCCCCACTTGGTTTGAAGTCAGCTTCTTCAAAGTGACTTTAAAACACTACATGGTTCATTGTGATTATTCATATACCATTTGTGGCTACTTTATTTGTTTTGTCCTTCTGCCATGTCTGCTTCCTTGTACCTCAGTACTCCCGGTTCATCAACCCTCCTGACCCCAGCAGAGCTGTAATTGACACTGACAGCAGTATATCAGGTCTAATAAACACGTACATCGATGTCTGTGTCTGCTCTTCACCTGTTGATGGAGATGGAGAATCAATTTGGGAGTTTTTTTTTTTTTTCTAGTTTTAATAAGATCTCATTAGCATCATCGCAGAGAAAATAATATTAGATGTGATATAGTGAAACTCATATGAGAGGAGCTTAAACTCCATCTGGATGCACATACAAATCATGGCTTCTGCCACTAGATCCTGATTTTTAAATCATAGAATGCTAATGATTGTTAGCTACACTGGGCCAAATAAACTCATTACACTCGCTTTTGCTGAATTAGTAGAGTAATGTAAGATTATTAGTGACCTTTCGAAGTACGCTAAAGTAAGAGGCCGTTTCCGTTGAAACCAGGTCTTTTTCATTGTGGATGTCATTTAATTTCCCTTGAGATCTTCATAGTGAAGAGATTCCCACTGCTTGTCTTTTTGGAGAAGCATGTCCTACACAGAGAGCCTCGCAGCAGAAGAGCAAGTGAAGTACAAATAATTAAAACAGTTGTATTTGAGTCACCACAGTAAAAACAGAAACCCAACCAATGAGCGAATGGATGAAAGGGAAAGTTTACGTTTTTTTGCTTGCTCGATTTCAGCTTTAGAATCTCAATTGATTTTACATATCGTGGTTCAATTTTCAAATGTGCATAAAGAAAAAAAAGGAAGAAGCAACAACTTCAGTTTTTATTGTCAGTTATGCATGCACTTGAATGGTCACGTTTCCTCTCAGCTGCAGTCTTCTGCACCCTTTCAGAATCTGTTAGCCAAGCAACCAGCAGAGAAGGAAGTCACTGCTCCTCGCTGCTTGTTACCAACAAATAGGTCCACATTTAGCTTGTCTATAGGGATGTCCAAATATGTGCTATTTACAGAAACAGTTTGAAGTAAGACACCTAGTTTCCATTTTCCAGATAATGATAGTGAAGACTAAACAGAAAGATCAGTTTCCTATTTCCGTTCATGAATAAAGTCTTCATAGCAGTTTGTTTGTATGTTAATTCTCATTGCTAAATTAAGAAAAAGAGTATGTGCAGAGCTCTGGTCTTCTCTGTGCATTTGTACCTATTTCTTGAAACATAGGATGCAGCTACCAAGGAAATATTAAAGCGGGAGGCGGCTCTTTACGCAAGAGCAGATGGACAGCAGCAGTTGCTCATCTGGTTGGTCATAACACCTCCTTTTCTTGAATGACTACTATCACATATCAGGATTCAGTTATGTTCAAGACAGCTGTGTGCATGGTTGTCTAAACAATTTCTCCATCTGCTGATATTTTCCTGTTGCCAGCAGGTCTATCCTATTCTCTCTGGGATGCATGTCCACGCAGATGTCCTGTTCTCCTGTTCGTCAGACCCACAGTCAACATACAGATGCCACCAGAACATTGTGTGTGCTTTGCAGAAACACCAACATCAAAACAAACAAAATCTCATTTGTATGGGAAGCCACAACAGCAAACAGACCAAACAAAAAGTGCAGGCAAGGCTTGCCCTTTTTTTGGCCAGTGGGTTTATTGCAGCATGTCCTCACACTGGTTAAAGAAAATAAAAAGCTCACTCTGGTCCAGTGGAGCTAGTGGTATACATTCAGACTCACACAAACTGTCTCCCTATTGCCAGACTTTCAGTTCCCTGTCTTGAGACAGATTCCAGTGTTTGATATATTGTTGTTATCACTACTAAACAAATCATTGCTGTGCATGAATGGAAGCTGCTCACATCTTCAGAAGATACAGCAGCCTTTTCTTTCACTGCCTTTCTGCCATGCAGATATCCGCAGAGCTGTTAAGCGTGAAAAGAGGAAAACCTGTCTGCCTGGTTAACGTGGCTTTTAGGCTTTTTTAGCTCCTCTTTTATTTTCCTGCTTTTGAACAAAAAATAATTCCATTCGGGTCATTCTTTATTTTTTCTTTTTTTTGTCGAGTTGCTTCTTTTAGCTGAGAGGCCTTTTGTTACGACAAGCGTGTGTGTGAAAGGTATCTTAAAGAACTGAAAGAGTGAGCTTTTTTTCTCTTTCTTTCTCAATGTGGATTTTTCTACCTTGTTCTGTTTATACTTTTTCCATTCAAAAATTGGACTGACAAATAGAGAAGCTCAAAAGCCTCTTGAAACTGGCACGACTGATTTTCCACCTCATTTCACTCCTGAAAACCTCCTGTTAAGCTGGGGCATTGTCACAATTTGTTTTTGTAGCGGTACAACCAGCTATGTGATCCCAGTAGACATTTTGCTTTTATCTGAGCCCCTTAACCCCGTCTCAACTACGTTTTTTTTTTATCTGCCTCTGTGTCCACATTTTTATGTCATCGTCATCTAGGGCTCTGGGCGGTGCTAGTGATAGTCACCAGTGAGTGTATTAAACAGTGTTGTGAACGCACCAAGGAAAGGGCTCATGGTGCAGTAATGCTTCTAATGAGACACAGAGAAGAGGCCTGATCTCGCCAGCCGGTGCACTGCAGGCATTTATCATCTCAAATCTGGGCTGGACGAAGGGCTGAGGAATATACAAGAAAAAAAGGGGGAAAAAAAGGACTGCCCTCCATTGAGGAAAAACTCTCAACTGCAGGTCAGCAATAAGATTAAAAAAGGATGGTGAGGAAAAGACAAAACACAGACAGACAAATTGAAGAGGAAAAGAAGCAGCATTGTATTGTAGTGTTCAGCACTAAGGCTCTGATTGTTTGAGGCTTCATTGTAAAGCATGGCTGTCTGTTGCAGATTATTGATTTGACTGTAATTGCAAACCATAAGCGTAAAATACATAATCACTCCAGTCACTACCCCTGAGCCCAGCATGTTGTCAGAATGCTGCGGCTTTGTAATACTTTGAAATTCTGTCTCAGACAGTTAATCTGTAGAAAATGATGGATGAGTTTGAGCTCCAGCAAGTGACTGACAGGAACTTGCGCCAAAAACATGAATAAATGGCAATGGCATTATTTTTTATATGGCACTTTTCTTTACACGTAAACTCAATGCACTTAATTGAAAGAAGCCAAACCTGGAGAAAAAAAACAAGATATAATACATAAATATAAACATTAATTAAAGCTGCAAGCAGCGATGAACGGGCCCTCGCACCCTTGTGCAAGTTCAGGCGTGCTGCAGTGGAAGCGCTTGTATGACTTGCATGTAGATGTCTTCAGGCCTGGACATTTAGCGGATGGCACCACCCACGACTCTTTATGTCAAACCATTCAAAAGTTATGGCAGAAAATAGGATCTATCACATATCGACCAATCAGAAGAAGGTAAAAACAAGATATAATACATAAAAATAAACATTAATTAAAGTCGCAAGCAGCGATGAACAGGCCCTCGCACCCTTGTGCAAGTTCAGGCGTGCTGCAGTGGAAGCGCTTGTATGACTTGTATGTAGATTCTTCAGGCCTGGACATTTAGCGGATGACACCAGCCACGACTCTCTATATCAAACCATTCAAAAGTTATGGCAGAAAATAGGATCTATCACATATCGACCAATCAGAAGAAGGTACGGGGCTAATTCATGCCAATGAAGGCCAAGTACTCCATACCGAGTCAGATGACACCACCCACGACTCTTTATATCACACCATTCAAAAGTTATGGCAGAAAGTAGGAACTATCAAATATGGACCAACCAGATGAAGTTGGGGCGCGCTTTTTGGTATCTATCGTCACCACGGTAACGCTTTTGACTCAGAAAAGTAATGCGCGTCGTCGCAGGATGGAGACGCACATTTTGATGTATAACACGCTTGGGTGCCCGTTACGGTTCGGGCTCTGAAGCGCCTGAAGAAATGGCATGAATTGCGCCAAAATTACATGATTAATTCAAAATGGCCGACTTCCTGTTCGGTTTCGGTCATGGCACCAAGAGACTTTTCTTTAAGTTGCGACAAGATACAGGTGTACCGATTTTCGTGCATGTACGTCAAACTGTATTGTGGGGCTTGAGGCACAAAGTTTTCTAGGGGGCGCTGTTGAGCCATTTTTCCACGCCCATTAATGCAAACCATTAAATATCAAATTTTTCGCCAGGCCTGGCTTGCCTGCAAAATTTGGTGATTTTTGGGGCAGGTTTAGGGGGGCAAAAAGGCCCTCCTTTCGTCAGAAGAAAGAAGAAAAATAACGACGAGAACGAGAATAAAGAAAAAATTCCTACAGGTACAATAGGGCCTTCGCACTGTAAGTGCTCGGGCCCTAATTAAAGCTGCAAGCAGCGATGAACGGGCCCTCGCCCTCATGGCCACCGCCCCCCATAAGCATATCAGAATTGACACCACCCACGTCTCTCTATGTCAAACCATTCAAAAGTTATGCCAGAAAATAGGGACTATCAAATATTGACCAATCAGAAGAAGGGGCGGGGCTAATTTATGCCAATGAAGGTCAAGTACTCAATACCGAGTCCGATGACCCCACCCACGTGTCTTTATGTCAAACCATTCAAAAGTTATGATTGCTCAGCTTAGGCGGGCGGCCAGCTCTAGGGAGATTCCTGGTGGTTCCAAACTTCTTCCATTTAAGGACGATGCAGGCCACAGTGCTCACTGGGACCTTCAAAGCAGCAGAAATTTTTCTGTACCCTTCCCCAGATTTGTGCTTCGAAACAATCCTGTTTCGGAGGTCTGAAGACAATTCTTTTGACTTCATGTTTGGTTTGTGTTGCAACATGCACTGCCAACTGTGAGAGCTTATATAGACAGGTGTGTGTCTTTCCAAATCAAGTCCAATCAACTGAATTCACCACAGGTGGACTCCGATTAAGTTGTAGAAACAGAAGGAACCAGAGCTCAATTTTGGGCATCATGGCAAACGTTCTGAATACTTATGCACAGGTGATATTTATAGTTTTTTATTTTTTATAAATTTACAAAAATCATAACAAAACTTCTTTCATGTTGTCATTATGGGGTATTTTGTGTAGAATTCTGAGAAAAAAAATTAATTTATTCCTATTATCAATAGGGCTGTAACATAAAAGAATGTGGGAAAAGTGAAGCGTTCTGAATACTTTCCGGACTGACTGTATATGTTAAAACAAGAAAAAACGTGTTTTTCATAATAGGTCCCCTTGAAATAATCAACAGTTGATTTCATTGAAGTAATCATTATTTTCATGTGTTACTAACTAACTGGGGATTAAGTTAAGTGGGCACGTTGGGAAATAGCATGTCGTTTTCACAGCCGAGTGCCACTTCATACAGATGTGGTGCTCTGGTCAGATAATAGATGTGGGATTAGCTCGAAATAGTAATGTTTAGCTCTGAGTGGAATAATATATCCCATTGCAAGAATGTGACTTTAGTGTGAAATGAATACAGTATAGAAGCCTAATTTTATTTATCTGTGTTTTGTTTTGGAAAAATAAGTTAAAGTTAAAAATTCCATCAACCTTCCAGCATAACGTACATCAGTTTACCTGCATTTACTGACTGGCTAGATTATTGCCAACACTTACTTGGGGAAAAAAAAATCATGAGGGGCTCAGAGTCAAAGCCCCTCGTCATTTTTTTTTCTTGCAAACATATTAAGAATAATTCAGAACTTTACTACCTGTAAATATTATAAAAAGCTTTTCTGACTGACCTAGATGTACTATTTATGATATCTTCACCCACAATGATTTCCAGCTTCTAAAACGGCTCTTCCTTACCGTTTTTCTTTCTTTTTAAACAGTGCATTCTTAAATCTGCACTTTGAAGTGGGGCTAGTTTCTGAAATGTGAACATATGGGGGATTTGGGGGAGACTTAAATGCAGGCTTGCCCAAGATATGTTCAAGGAAAACCTTGGATCCATGCCAACCTATTCCTCCTCCTCCTCCTCCTCCTCCTCCTATTCCTCCTCCTCCTCCTCCTCCTCCTCCTCCTCCTCCTCCTCCTCCTTCTCCTTCTCCTTCTCCTCCTCCTCCACATTTGAAATGGGAAATCTCTCCTGGCTCCTTTTAATTGTGTGTCACCCAAACAATAAACATTCATTGTAGGACAAAAATAAAAATGGGATGGTATGTGTTAAAAATAGCTTTAAAGTTCCTCCCTGCCTATTTATTCTCTGAATTTCAACCATGTCTGGGAATAGCTTGTTTTCATATTCATCTAAAGCAGCTGTGTTTGGCAACGTGAATTCTCTGTGAGCGCCGTTCTTCAGTATGAATTGTGATTTCATTTTTTTAAGAAAGTGCGTGTATATCTGGATGTGGTTGCTGGGAAAGGTGTTGTATTGAGTTTTGACTTTGACACCTTGGAAATAGGCAGGGGCTTGATCAAATCAAGCATTCAGTAAATCAAATAAGTTTAGATGACATTATTTTGCATTCATTGTTTTGTCTTGTTTTTCTTTCCTACTTTGTTTGTATCGCCATCAGCTCTGAGAGAATGATTTGCTTAGCTCTGGCAACATCTAAAAAAAGACACTCCATATTGTAATGTGAAAAAGAAATTGCATTGACATAATGGTTCTACGTGGCTCTAAGGATGGATATTTTTATGGTACTATGATTAGATTCATATCAGATTTTTGATGAAGCATACTGTACATTGTTTAAATTTGAGGAAAAAAAACATATCTGATATTCCGGTATCTACTTGGCATACTGGAGAACAATTATCCACTTCAAAAGTGCTTGTGATATATTTTTATTTTGGGCTAACATTGTTCACCAATAACAGTCTTTTTGTTAACTCTCCATCTCGGCTCCACACCCACTTTCTCCTTCTTTAGTTCCGACATCATTTGTTTTGCTATTTTTTTTCATTGTAAAGCACTTTTTACACACTGTTTTCTGTGAACGGTGTTCTATAAATAAATGTGACTTACTTGCTTAATTCGTTTTTACATTAAAAACTTGTCATAACCCTCTCCATCCTTTCTGATGCAACCTCATAGATTTTTTTCTGAGTCAAGTCTGAGTTTTACATAACTGCCTCTGTGACCTCTGTAACTAGCTACTTTATTTTTTTCATCTTTTTTCTTTTTAAAGTAATTCCTGACACAGATTTTTTCCCTCTCTCCTCTGTAGAATTGAAGCAGTGGGCTACCAGCGTGTGCTCCAGGTGGACTTGGAGGTCAACGGCCTGGTGGTCACTCAAGGGGGCAGGGAGGTAACTTGGCAAGTGGAGTATCCGCTCACCCGGACCCTTTCCAGCGAGGTGCAGACCCTCATCCGCCTGGCGCCACAAGATCTCGGTGGCATTGTGCCGCTAGCCATGGTGAGAAACAATTAATTTTGCTGAATAATTTGGAAGCATATTTATATACTTCAACATTCTTTATAACTATGTTTGTACTCTTTTCAGATGAGCTAGTTAAAGGGGATAAGAGAATGGTGGAAAGAAGGGTCTAGCGTGACCTGAATATTTTTAGAAACACAGAATGTCTCATCTTACCGGTACATGGAAATCACAATCAAGAGAGAAGCAATCTTGCCAGATTTGCCACGTCATGTGTATGTAAATTGGTTCACACCAATAAGTGCGCAATACTTAAAGGGGACCTATTATGATTACTATTATATTACTCTTGCTTTAACATATACAGTATAAAGTGGTGCCCCCTCAGCCTGCCAACTCAGAGAAGGAGGAAAGCAACCAAATTCTGCAGTGTCTGTACAGCCGCCCGTATGAGCCATCCAGTGTGATGTGGCTTCTACGAGCCATTCAGATTCTACTCCCGTCGTTACGTAACGAAAATGCGATTTACATAGGTTGGCCTCCGATGCGTGAAACCACGCGCACAACTAACTCCGCCGGCCGGAGCTTCCGCTATTTTTTCGTAGCGGTGTATTGCTTCATTCAGGCAGCCAATCAGCACAGTGCCTCATTATCCTAGCCTCCCCGCCCATTCAGAATCCCGCATAGATCATGAGGTTAGAGAATGGGATGCTGGAGACATGACTCAGAGGCTGAATTTCTTATTTATTTAGCAAAAACAATCAAAAGCTTGTTTTTAAGACATTTAAGGCCTGTTTAAAATAGGTATTAGATGCCATAATAGGTCCCCTTTAACTTCAGAAGGGCATTTAGTGTGACAGTAACAATCTTTCAGATTATAAATAAACTGACGAGGGATTTTTAATTTAAAGAACTCCAAAGAAGACACAGACTAACTGTTGACAAAAAAAGTTTAAATCTTCTCCCAGCTGGCTTAATCCTTTAATGCCTCACATATCACATAACGCACAAAAAAAATGTATTTTTTGTAGCTTAAGTGTTAATTAGGGCCCGAGCACTGACAGTGCGAAGCCCTGCCCCTTCTTCTGATTGGTCCATATGTGATAGTTCCTATTTTCTGCGATTACTTTTGAATGGTCTGACATAAAGAGTCGTGGGTGGTGTCATCGGACTCGGTTTTGAGTCCTTCACCATAATTGGTGCAAATTAGCCCCGCCCCTCCTTCTGATTGGTCGATATATGATAGTTCCTATTTTCTGCCATAACTTTTCAATGGTTTGACATAAAGAGTCATGGGTGGTGTCATCGGACTTAGTTTTGAGTCCTTGACGTTTATTGGTGAAAATTGCTCGTGTGAGGGCCCATTTATTGCTGCTTGCAGCTTTAATTAGGGCCGGAGCACTGACAGTGCGAAGGCACTACTGTATCTGTAGGAATTTTTTTTTTCTTTCTTCCGACTAAATGAGGACCTTTTTGCCCCCCTAAACGTGCCCCAAATTCACCAAATTTTGCACGCAAGCCAGGCTTGGCGAAAAATTTGATATTTAATGGTTTGCATTAATGGGCGTGGCCTAATGGCTCAACAGCGCCACCTAGAAAACTTCGTGCCTCAAGCCCCACAATATGGTTTGACGTACATGCACGAAAATCGGTACACACCTGTATCATGTCGCAACTTAAAGAAAAGTCTCATGGCGCCATGGCCGAAACCGAACAGGAAGTCAGCCATTTTGAATTAATCGTGTAATTTTGCCGCAATTTATGCCATTTCTTCGGCCGCTTCTTCGCCCGAAGCACCCAAAATGTGCATCTCGATCCTGCGACGACGTGCATTACTTTTCTCAGTCAAAAGCGTTACCGTGGGACGCCTAAAATCGCGCCCCCCCTTCATCTGATTGGTCCAAATTTGATAGTTTCTACTTTCTGCCGTAACTTTTGAATGGTTTGACATAAAGACTCGTGATAAAGACTCGTGGGTGGTGTCATCGGACTCCATTTTGAGTCCTTGAACATAATTGGTGCAACTTAGTCCCAACCCTTCTTCTGATTGGTCGATATTTGATAGTCCCTATTTTCTGCCATAACTTGATGAATGGGCCCACCCGTGAGGGCCCGTTCATTGCTGCTTGCAGTTTTAATATTTAGATTTTCTTTGCTAAAAGAGTAACAAATTCTTACAATGTTCAGAGGAGGCTCAGGTGGATGATAAATAACAATCCATTCTCACATCAAAATGTGAACTAGCAACGTTTGTCCACAGTACAAAACATATTAGTTTCACCATAAGGCCTTTCCCTGTTTTTTTTCCCCCATCATTTTCTATTGGCCTGCGGAAAAGTCATGTGACTGCCCGCAGCTGCCTGGTAAAAATAAAACCTGGTGTCCATCCTTGTCTTTCTCAGTGGAAAATGCATTATGCATTATTATTAGTTTTGACATATAAAAGTGTTTTGATCATATTTCCAGTGAGAAATATTCATTGAAATTTCATAATATTCGTTCAGTTGCAGTATATGATCTTTGGTTTGTTAGTTATTACGTTTAATCTTTCAGGTCTCGGATAAAATCGTTACAGTTTTACATTTTCTGCCGTTGCTATGCTAAGTTAATGTGTTGTTGCCTTGATTACGGATAAATTTTTTTGTGCTGGTTAGTTACATGTAGTTACATGTAGACTGTGTTTGTCAATAAATAAATGTTATGGATCAAGTTGACCCTCGATCATTTTACAGCCACTATATGCAACCAATGGCTCGCATCCCATTAATTTTTTGTGTTAAGTGTTGAGGCATGGTTGAGACCTATGCAAAACATCTTGGGAAAACTGCATTCAGGCAGACTGCCAAGAGGTTAAGTTTGGACAAACTTTATTATAATGAAAATGTCCAACATGAGGGTGTTATCCAGTCAATACAGACATAATTCTCAACATCAATGCATTGGATAGGAAGTTGATACTTAGGTCCGTTGCTCTAGATTATGTGACAATGTCATCTTTTTAAAAAATACATGATCTGGTTGATGATGCGTGGCACATTTTATTGCTTTTTGAAAATCCTAAAAATTACTACTACTGCTACAACTACTACTACTGTCATTTAGCAGATGATTTTATCCAAAGTGACTTACATCTGAGCGAACAACACAAGCAAAAAGTCACATACTGTAGGAGGGTACAGCGGGATAAGTGCTGGTCAGACCGCTGTGATACCAGTTGGACACAGATGCTGCCATGCCAGTGCTAGAATTTTCTTTAAATGTTTATTGAAAAAAATATATATTTTTGTTCCTGACACAACAGTCACCATCATACGATCATCTTGACATACTGTAAGTGCATGCAGCTTACTCAGTGCTGAGTCCTGCAAAGAGCTGGATCTTCTAACTATTTCTGATGAGCAGAGAAGTTTACTCAATACAGAAGTGCTCCTTAAAGAGCTGAGTCTTTAGCTTGCTCTTAAAAGTAGGTACAGACCCTGCAGATCGGACAGAGTTTGGTAGGTCATTCCACCATTGGGGAACAATGGAGGAGAAGAGTGTAGTTACTGATTTCAGGCCACGTTGTGGTGGAAGCACCAGGCGTCTTTCACTGGCTGAGCGTAGGTGTAGAGAAGGAGTGTAGCTCTTTGAACTTGAGGGATTTGGTGTGTGAGTGACATGAGCTATGAACTGGGAATGTTTAATGCGTTTTTGCACATTTACCAAGAGAAAAACACAAGCTTCACTCACAAAGACACTGTGGCCATGGCTGTATTTTTACAAGTCCATCACATTTATGGTTCTTAATTGCAGCGCGGTCTGTATTTCAGAGTAATGTATTTGCAGTATGTTTCCTTATTTGAAGTGCATTTTATTATTTGTTTGCATTTTCAGTATTCATGACACGTGCTGTCAAATTCATTAAGCAGTGTTTTTGTTTTTTTCAAAATTAGTTGATTTCTGCTAGCGTGTGTTTTTTTCATACAGCAGCATCTTGAGTTTTATTGTTATCTCAAGTTGGCAAAAGTAGGCAGTCACAAATGACAGAAAGATTTTTTTTAACTGTTTCTGGAAAAACAGAACATACCATAGCATTCTTTGTTAGAACCATTTCACATTATGTAGCTACCATGTTTTCATTTACCATAACCTTGAAATATTTTTTCCTACAAAAATTCAGCAAAATGCATTACTACTTTGAATTACAAAATAAAGATCTTTCACTGGTTACATACCAAAGCTAGCCTCTCTTATTTTTAATATAGTGCTTTCACGTTGTCAGTAAGCTGGATAAAACAACTCTCTTGCTGATTGTGAAGTTAAATTAGAATTTTAACAGTCTGCATGTTGATGAATTGGTAAGTGGTTGGAGAATAATGTCATGTTAAACACTATAGTATGTAAACATGATACACTGTTGCTTTATTGAATTCCAAAAATGAAGCAAATCTATTCGGTATGTCAAAGAGATAAGGGTATTTCTTTTCTAACTGGTAGTTGCTACAAAAAAGAGAAAAAAAGTGCCTTCAAGCCCTTCATGAACTTGGTGAAGCAGTACAGTGACCTAAAGATTTTCCCTGTATGTTTTAACCTTTAATGTTTCATTAAAAGTGGGCATATACTGCACTTTTGTATTATTTATAGAAACAAACAAGGGAAAAAAGACCAACAAATACACTTAAAATACACATAATACACAGTGTATTATTCGAATTTTGTTGACGTCCGTCTGTCTCAAGAGACATTGGAATTCTGTGCTGTGGATCAGTCAGCATTGCAGCGCCTGCTATGACTATACGGTCGAATTCTAGATTGGCAGGCTCTGTGGCAGAGCATGTAGGTGAAGGTTGCACCTGGTTCTAAAAAGTACTGATGTAGCCCCCTGCTGTCTGTGCTCCCTCCTCCCTCTCCAAAATGATTCTCTTGCCTCACTCCTCTGGACACCAGCCTTCACGGCCCATCTCTAGCTGTAACGGTCATCAGCCACTGTCTCCCAATCTGATGGGTCGATGCCCTTATAACTCGCTTACAGACATCCTTGTAGCAGAAGACGGGCTTCCTGCAGGCCGGAGCCAGTGGTGAGCTCCCTATACAGTATACCCTAGGGGATTTTCCCGTCAATCTATTCTTCCCACATGACCAAGCCAATGCAGGCAACATTGTGTGAGCAATGTGAACATGCTTGGGATGCAGGCTTTATCTAAGACATCCTTGTTTGGGATGCGGTCCTGCCACGTGATGCACAGGATTCCCCTCAGGTTGCGCAGGTGAAAGCTATTAAGCCTGTGCTCTTGATGGAAGTAGAGGGTCCAAGACTTGCTGCCATAGTGCAGCGTGTGGAGTACAAAGGCTTGGTACACATGCATCCCAGTTCTGGTGGTCAGCTGGGGATTATCCCACACCCTCTTTGCCAGACTAGCAACATGGCTGTTGCTGCTTTGCCGATTTGTTGGCTCAGCTCAACATCCAGGGAGAGGTTGCTGGAGATGGTGGAGCTGAGGTATCTAAATTCCTTGACAACCTCAAGCGTATAGTCCCCAATGGAGATGCTCAGTCTGCTGGTCAAATCTTGGCCCAGGATATTAAGTCTTCTTTAGGTTCATAGTTAAGCCAAATTCTCAGCATGCATTTGCTAAGTAGTTGATAAGTTGGTGTTGACCTTTTTCAGAGTGCATCTTCAGAGCTGCATCATCGGCAAACAGCATCTCGCGTATCAGGACCTGCTGCACCTTGGTTTTAGCTCAAATGCAGGTGAGGTTGAAGAGTCTGCCGTGCCGTCCCTTCTTGTGTGAAGGTACACTTCATCCCGTGACTGGCTTAAGGCAAAGGACAGTAACAATGTAAAGAAGACATGAAAGAGTGTGGGAGCAAGTACACAGCCTTGTTTCAATTTAATTATTCAACCTTTAATTAGTTTATCTGTCCATTAGTCAGTTGTCAGGTCCTATTTCAAGAGTTGAGTAATTTCTACATATACTTTTGAAAGAACTGGTAAATATTACCCAGTTCATGTTTCTGAAAAGTGAACTAGTAATGGTATCCCTTTAAAAATGGATTAACTGGTCAAAAAGGGAATCCAGGATATATTATAGCTGAAAAATCTTTAAAGGTTTTCACACAGCTATTATACACTGCAGTGTTTCCACTACATTAATTTAGGAGTGGTCTACCACCATTCCTAAATCAGCCGCGGCTCCTTTAAATTTATTGATTTTTTTTTTGTTTTTTATCGTTGCAAATACACCTTTACATGTCTCCACCTTTACAGCAGAATCCTGCACAGGGTCGGATACTCGCGAATACAAAGGTAAGCTACAGACAACTATCTTGCTCTGTACTTTTTTTTTTCGGGGGGGGGGGAATTCTAGAGTAAATACTGCACTCTATATCATAGCTTCATAGTTTAAAGATGTTTTAAAACTTGACAGTAAAGACTATAAAAAATATAATGAGTTAGTTGTGAAACTTTTAATGCATTTGTGAAAATGCGGAAAAAGGCCATCTTTTCATAACCAAACAATAGAGACATATTGGGAAAGGTGACATGCAGTGACCTCTGAGTTGGGTTGGAAATGTGGAGTTTTCCCAAATGCCCAAAGAAACTGAATGTCTAAGCTCCAGGGGACATGACCAGTTACTGCTATGTACAGTGAGTTCAGACAGTGCACAAACTCATTGTTTTATAATTACACGTCCAACCGCTATGTGGTAGTGTAGATTCCTCTGTAGCACCGTAAGAGTTTCCCTTTGTTTACCTCCTGTATGTAGCTCAACAGAGTAAGTAAATTTATGAGAGTTGTTGAGTTTTTTTTCTGGTCAACTACATTGGGACTAACCCATATTATGGGGGGGGCTCAAATAAATGCCAGAATTTCAATGGGAATATATATTTAATAAGACAACACCCTCCCACCGTAGCTAAAAACAGGCAGGCGCGCACTGAGGGAAAGAGAGAGAAAAAGAGAGAGAGCAAGAGCGAGCGAGAAACAACATTAGTTACGTTAAGTTATTCCCTATTTTTATTTGATTTGCCTTATTTTGTCATTTACCACTTAAACAGTGCAGTTCTCTTTGAGGTAGTTTCAAAAATCAAGTAATAATAGTGCAACTGTTTACTAGTAACAGCAAATTTAAACATAAATATGAATTAAATAAAAACAGGCAGCTCAACTTAAAATACCCAGCAGCCATGTAAACAAATAGGCAAATAAAAGTGCAACAATGCCATAAAGTACAGCAGTAATGTGCTTTTTAACTGTACTCTTATTTCTCACTCTCCTTTTCTGGCTTAAGCCTGAATTATGCTTCTGCGTCAAAACGACGCCGTGTCTACGGCGTGTGGTTTTTGTACACGCAGAGGACACGCCGTCACATGCGCCGTCAGTGACGTGCACCTCCCGAAAATTGTAACTACGCGTCGAGGAGACGCAGACCACACGCAGACAGAGAGGGCTGTGATTGGTTCGTTTGAAAGCGAAGCATTTCCGGTTTCCGGTTTGAATCAGTAGTGAACTTCCAGGGCTTTTTTCTTCGTTTATATGTGATTTTTTTTGGTTTTGTTTTTTGCACAATAGTTGTCCTTATTTCTTTGATTTACTGTGACCGGAAAAAGTCGGATAAACCATTCAGAAAAAGATCGCTAACTAGTGGCCGCGGGGGGTACTGCACCGCGACCAAATGGAGAGACGGAGAACTCTGAACGATTCGTGACGGCCTCACGGGTGCGCCGTGTGCTCTGCGTGTGTGTGACGCAGAACCATACCCGCACCTTTAAACAATAAAATGTTTGTGTTTGAAGTGTTCTACAATCTTCCTCGCGGTAGCCAGGGTGTCCATCATGCTGCGTTAAGAAAGCAAGCTCTCATGCACGCAAAGTTGGCAATAATGAGCGACATAGCCTGTGGCGTTTTTCTGAACTCTCAGCTTAGAAAGAAATCACAGACACCAGCTTCGTTTGGTTTTCAGTCACCGTTGTAACTTAACTTTTATTTATTTGCCTCCGCTGTAACACTCCTGTGGGCATGCGCAGATCACCACAAGCAAACAACTTTATTGAACTCACTTTACGTGACACAGTCCAAACTCCACACCCCCAACTCACCCATAGTGTTCTCCATACAGGGATTAAAGTTCTCCGTCTCTGGACGGATTTCCGTCAATTGGAAAATGAGAGGAAAAAAAAAAAAAAAAAAAACCTTTGCATGTGAGTTTTGTTGTGGTATAGTTTAAGACTATCCAATTAAATCATGTTAGGCATTAAACTGACACTGTTGTAAACCAATAAAACTGCCAGAGCCTTGGATTAGCCAATCAGAGCAGAGGAGGCGGTGTTGGATCAGTAAGGGAAATCGGCGAATCAGATCCGTAACTTCGGGATAAGGATTGGCTCTAAGGGCTGGGTCGGTCGGGCTGGGGTGCGAAGCGGGGCTGGGCTCGAGCCGCGGCTGGGGGAGCAGTCGCCCCGTCGCCCTCCTCTCCCCGGAGGCGCGGTTGTCCGGCCCGCCTTGTGGGGCCTTCGTCCAGCGGCGTTCGCGCGTCGTCGGGCGGGGGTCTTTTCTGCGGGGCGGTGTCCGGCGCCGCGCGGAAGGCGGACCGGTGGGGGGGATCGGGTACGGCGGATGGCGGCGGCGACTCTGGACGCGCGCCGGGCCCTTCTCGCGGATCTCCCCAGCTGCGGTGCCCGCCGGGGACCCGTTCGCGTGGGCCCCCCGGCTGGTCCCCCCTAGGGCTGCCACCTTTCAGAAATAAAAATAAGGAACGCCCGATTTCAGCAGCGCAGGCGCCAAAAAAAGGAACATCCCCAAAACTTCTAAACTGCATAGAAATGTGTTTATTTTATATGAAAAAACAAAATGCTTTGATTTAAAGTTTAAAGTGCCTTAATAGCATTGAACTTGCACGACTGTACAGACAGACAACCGTACCAGTAACTGAAATAGTCTCCTATGCTTGTATGTCCACATCAGCCCAGATGTAGAATATAACCTACAGGTGAAGGTCGGAACATTAGAATATGGTTTAAATTTTAAATTTAAATTTAAAAGGTGAAACTAATATCTAACATAGTCTCAATACATACAAAGCAACACATGTTAAACCTTTATTTGTTATAATTTTGATGGTTGAATTGTTTATTGATTTCATAAAATATTCCAATTTTTTGAGATTTTTTATTTGGGGTTTTCATAAACTGAGCCATGATCACAAAAATTATAACAAATAAAGGCTTGAAGTATCTTACTTTAAATGTAGTGGGAAATTATATATTTGTTTCACCTTTAGTTGAATTTACTACGAATGAAGTTTTGCGACATATTCAACTTTTCCGACCTTCACATGTAGATTATGACATCAATAAATTAGAGCATAATATGTGTCTGTATTGGTTCAATACGGAACGCAGCTTTTAATTCCCAATTACGTAACAATTCCGTATTTCAAGGGATGGGTGGCGACCCTAGTCGCCTCGGCTGGCGCCTAGCAGCGAAATTTAGAACTGGTGCGGACCAGGGGAATCCCACTGTTTAATTAAAACAAAGCATTGCGAAGGCCCACGGGGGATGTTGACGCCATGTGATTTAGAAAAACATTCCTCTCAACAATAACATCATCATCTCTTTGTCTGCATTAACACCATCATTGATGAAACAGTCCTGGATGTTTCATCACCTTGCCCAAAGCCTTGCCAAGTGCAGTGAGATCAGAGCAGCTGGTCAACTGGATGAAGAAGTGCGAGTTTACCAGGTCGACTCAGATCTAGGAGAACAGGCCAAAGGCTTTAATGAGAGGACTGCACCAACTGATGTGGACGATAAATTAAAAGCAAACTAACAATAATAAAATTGCTCAAAAACACCTTCCTCCTATAAAATGCTATTGGTCTCGAGTATTTAAATAGTGTTGGTTAAAGTCTTATTACACCTTAAATGCTGTATTAGAAAACAGAAGGGCTAATACAGCATTTAACTTTTTTACTTGAAACCTTTGGGAAGCGACTGCACGGCAGAAAAAGGTCATTCTTAAAGTGTGGTGCAGCGGGAATATGAACTGGCATGAAACATTTTTTTCAGTCAAAAATATTTTTTTTGCTTTAATCCCTGTCTCCATATTAACAGCATTGTCGTGGAAAATTACATGGACCCTTTGCTTGTTGATACACCAGTTATTTAACTTTTTCTTTTACATAGTCTGTTTGATGCGCTGATGAAAATAATGAGAATAAAATATATACCGGTATCTGATCCCTAATCGGGATACAATGTCCGATTTCGATCAAGTCTGAAACAACGTGATTGAGCACGATCAGCCTCTCTGCAATTCTGCAATTTTCTGACCTCGGCGTCAAGTCACTTGTGGTCAACTGGTGCTCTGACCTGGACCAGCCCCAGAGTATTAAAATTAATAGCCTCAATGCAGTATTTTTTACATTATTAATCAAGTGCACTGTACTTATGCAGGGTGCATACGCTTTGAGCGTATATGGCATAGTTTTTCCAGTGTCAAACAGTCTGTTTCGACAGAACGGTAGAAATTAACAAAAATCTTAATCTTTTCCTCAGAAAAGTATAGGCATTAAGTAGTACTAGTCTGTGTGCAGAATGTGTGTCAGCCCTGCTTGGTAAAACTCTCATCTCGCTTTTTCGCTCATCACTTCTGTCCTACCCTCCCGCAGAGGAGCACACACATGCACACTGACACACACCGTACCTGTCTACTAAACATGAAATGCAGAACTTGTTTTTCTTTTTCCTCTTTGTCATTTAAATTTGACAACTGCTGAAGTTATACTCTAAAGTAACTGACTGAAATTGTGACATCTGTGTTTATGGAACCATGAGGGAGAAAAAGAGTGTGAAAAGATCACAAAGACTAAAGGAAAATGATGGGGCACGTCTGAGGAAGTACAAAAGCAAGTACGGGAGGAAAACATTCTTAGTTTGGCATGTTTAGGAAAGCTTTCAGATACTGTAGTTACTGGAGGGTGCTTTCTTAGAGTTTTGAACGTATGTGTTCACAGTCATTGTTAAAAAGAAAAAGCTAGAAAGATCCGTTCTTGATATTCGTCTTGCAGCAACAGAAAAAGCTCATTGTTTCACAACAGGTTTTTTTTTCAAGTACAACAGAGCAATTTGTTTCGGAGTTGAGTCAGTGACTTACAATATTGTGACTTGTGTTACTTGGCTGAATGTTTTACAATGCTAGTTGCCAATCCTGAAAAAACAACGGTACTAAAAACAAAAACAACAAGAACATCATTGTCAATACAACTAATTGTTTCTTCTGCCTAAATGGAAATTGTTCTTATAAAAAAAAAGTATTCTACTGTTGGAATTGGATACTTACACTTTTCAAAGTTTCCTTTTTAGCTGAAGTATTTGATGCATCACTATTTTCAGAAAGTGCGAATAAGAGGGTGATGCTTTTACTGGGCATTGACATTTAATATTGGAATATTTGTGAGCAAAAAGTTGATTTGCATCAGAAACATGTAAGGATTTCAGCTGGCTTCAAAAGGATGCCTTTTTTGCGGTGATTTAATAAGAGATAACATGACACGTTCAGATGAAAGGTTGTAAAGCTGTATCTTCTCGAGTTTAACTCCCCCTGGCTCTCTGCTTCATTTTATAACTTACCCAGTTTGAAATCTCTTAAATAAATTTAAAAGACCCTAAAAAACTGAAATGATTAAAAAGTAACAACTGAATAAGAAACTAACCTTATGTGGGGCCTTTTATGTATTTGTTACATGTCTATACAGTTGCAGGCTGTTGGCAGTACTGTGGGTGTGTTTGTCAGGGCTTTTATGTTTACATAACTGTCATATTATGAAGTTGACAAACTTTAAAAGGATAAATCGGTGACAAGTGTTTGTATATTGTTTGCTAAAACTATTGTTGTTCAAATTTCAGAGAAAGATTTAGAGAGCATTTTAGGAGTGAATTGTAACGAAAGCAACCTGGAACTTACAAGACAGATGGGAAGAGAAACCATGAAAGTATTTCATTAACCAGCTCAAAAGACAGTGGAGGACCTGCTAGCTGAGAGTGCGCCACTTTTCCTGCATCCTCCCATGTATTTTTGATCTCTCTCTTGCAGTGCTGTGTCTCTCTGTTCTCTTATTAGAAGAGACAGCCAGTGTGGCTCCCTTAGCGCTTTACAGTAAACCCCAAATGCTATCATTAGCATTTTATTCATTGCCTCTGAAACTAACTATGTCAAGCTCAACATCATTAGCTTTGTGATCACAGTTCTTTATCATTATAATTGTGGCAATTAACACAAAATTTAGCATAGACTTTTTTCAATATATGTGGTCATAGATAAGCTAATTAATTTAAACATCCTGGGTGTTTAATCTTGTGCTTTTTGCTGTTGTTTTTTGTGACGGGGCATTTCTCTGGTAGGAGTCATGTGTTGTTTATGTTTTGATCAATTTTGACAAACATGACATCATCCAGAATGCTTAGCCTGCTTTTAACATACAGGTAATGCCAAGAGGGACCGACAATAGCAATGGTAATTAAAGCTGCAAGCAGCAATGAACGGGCCCTCGCACCCTTGTGCACGTTCAGGCGTGCTGCAGTGGAAGCGCTGGTATGACTTGCATTTAGATGTGTTCAGGCCTGGACATTTAGCAGATGACACCACCCACGACTCTCTATACCAAACCATTCAAAAGTTATGGCAGAAAGTATGAACTATCAGATATCGACCAATCAGATGAAGGGGCGGGGCTAATTTGCACCAATTATGTTCAAGGACTGAAAACCGAGTCCGATGACACCACCCACGAGTCTTTATGTCAAACCATTCAAAAGTTATTGCAGAAAATCGGAAAAATCACGTATCGACCAATCAGAAGAAGGGGTGGGGCTAATTTGCTCGAATTAAGGTGAAGGAGTCAAAACCGAGTCCGATGACACCACCCACGACTCTCTATGTCAAACCATTCAAAAGTTATGTCAGAAAATAGGGACTATCAAATATTGACCAATCAGAAGAAGGGGCGGGGCTAATTCAGGCCAATGAAAGTCAAGTACTCAATACTGAGTCCGATGACAGCACCCACATGTCTTTATCACAACCCGTTCAAAAGTTATGGCAGAGAATAGGGACTATCAAATATTGACCAATCAGAAAAAGGGGCGGGGCTAATTTGCACCAATTATGTTCAAGGACTCAAAACCGAGTCCGATGACACCACCCACGACTCTTTATATTAAACCATTCAAAAGTTATGGCAGAAAGTAGGAACTATCAAATATGGTTGCGACATGATACAGGTTTGTACCGATTTTCGTGCATGTACGTCAAACCGTATTGTGGGGCTTGGGGCACAAGTTTTCTAGGGGGCGCTGTTGAGCCATTAGGCCACGCCCATTAATGCATCATGAAATATAAAATTTATTGCCAGGCCTGGCTTGCGTGAAAAATTTGGTGACTTTTGGGGAACTATCAAATATGGACCAATCAAATGAAGAGGGGGCGCACTTTTTGGCATCTAGCGTCGCCACGGTAACGCTTTTGAATGAGAAAAGTAAGGCGCGTCGTCGCAGGAGAGACGCGCATTTTGATGTATAACACACCTGGGTGTACGTTACGATTCGGGCCCTATTAACTGCCAAAGGAATGGGATAAATTGCGCCAAAATTACACGATTCATTCAAAATGGCTGACTTCCTGTTGGGTTTCGACCATGGCCCAAAGAGACTTTTCTTTAAGTTGCAACATGATACAGGTGTGTACCGATTTTGGTGCATGTACGCCAAACCGTATTGTGGGGCTTGAGGCACAAAGTTTTCTAGGGGGCGCTGTTGAGCCATCTTGCCACGCCCATTAATGCAAACCAAGAAAAGTTTTGCTGTACAGTTGCTGGCCCGGGACGGAAAACAGTGACAGCGACAATGAGCAAATACAGCAAAGCAAAACTAAAAAGAGGAAGAGACAAAAGATGTCAAATGTGTGGGATCATTTTAAATGAATAATTAAGGTCCCGGTCCACATTGTGTAAGAATCTTGTTCCAATCCCGGTAAACAGCCAGGCATTTCTGTCTAATCGTATTGGTTCTAAATGTGAAGTTGCACAATTTTTAAAAGGCAGTGTTTAAAAATGATTTCTTTTTTCATTTCTGATACTTAAAAAAAAATAAGTGGGAAACAATTTTATCTATTTTTATATCTCAGATTTATATCACAGTTTACTAGTTTGCATAATATGTAAATAAATGTCATTTTTTTCTTGAAAGGAAACAAATTAGTTGTTTTTAATAATAATATTTGAATATTAATAAAATAATCAATTACCAATATATTTGATCACTGCAGCCCTAATGTGCAGTAGACAGGCCCTCGAGTACTGGCTTTTGTGCACCCCTGGCTATGACACCCATTGCCATGTTTGGCAAAAAACACAGCATTTCAGCAGAAACCTCTCATATCAATGGTCAAGCACATCAGAGTAGAGGTAATTATTTTGAGTTGTTTTACAGCCACTGGTATTGGGCACCTTGCATCTGCTGAGATGACCATTAACTCTTCTATGTAGCAGAATATTACAGAAGCAACTATAAGGCAATCTGTCCAAGACCTATACCTTGGCTTGAATCGTGTAGTGCAGCAGGACAATGAGCTGAAACATTAGATTGGCTGAAAAATGAAGAGTTTGAATGGCCTTGTCAAATTCAGGATTTCAGCCCAAGTGAAATACTGTGGCAAGAATTTGGGATAGCTGTACATAAGCAAATTATCAAATTCCTTTGTAAACTATAAAGAGGAATGGGCCAAACTCAATCAATCAAATTCAATCAAATCAATCAAATTTGAGAGACTGATAAAAGAAATGACTATAAGTTATCAAGTTATTACTGCGGAAGGTGGTTCTACAAGCTATTGAATCATGGGGACACTTACTGTAATACCTAACATGTGGGTTTTTGGCTTTATTCTCAAATAATTGCACGGTGAAAAAGTAAAATTTTGTTGTTCCATAAAATGTTGAATTTGTACATGTTTTTACACCAAACACGTATGATTAAATTAAGTGGTATCAACATTTGCTAATATTAATATTTGATTTAGCTGCTTACATACTCCATACAAGCAATGTCCTGTGCATTGTACCTGTGCCAAAATGAGTCCAATAGAGAAAGATTCTCATAAGTATGATTTACACGTGGGGCTGCTGTGGCATCAGGACAGGCCAGCCATCAATCACCTTGTCTCACTGTCAGAACAGAATTTGGAAATGGACTGACAGAACACTAATAGAGTGTGCAGTGAGGTTATCCAGTGGCATGCTAAGTGTTCTCAAGGGAGCATAAGCCATCTGCATGCAAACATAATGCCCCATATAGCTTATTTAATTAAATCCTCTTGTGTATGTACGGGCCTCTAAATTACTGCTCTGTCTGTCTCCTGTGCAGTTCAACTACATTAATTCTGTATTTTGCTTTCACTCCTGGTGCACCGAGCCTTATTTTAAGCTTGTTTCCCATCCCCAGACCAGATCATATTATGCTGCAGGAGAGACAACAGCAGACAGTGAATTAAAAACATGGAAAATTTGCCCAGACAAACACTGTCAGTGCCATTCATTTAAATTTAAAACTCTTTGCTTTACTTTTAGTTTTCATTTGTTTTTCTCAGACATACATACTTACATTTGGAGCCCAATTGAGGCTGTAGAGGCTGTTACTTGCAAAAACTGCATTACATTTAAAGTTCCTCTTAAAATGACTTCTGTATTTCATTTGGAATAACTTTCCAACCAACACAAATCACCTGTAATATATTCATAAAAGTAGGAAAACAAATCAATAGAGAAAAAAAAAACGTAAAAAAAAACATTAATCAGTTGTGAAAATAGGTTGTTAATAATCTTTTGTGAATCATCTTATTGATAATAAGATTATATGTTAAAGATTCTTAAAGATGGCAGTTAAAGTAAATGTATTTAAACTTGTTGGTACTGCAATCTAAATATGAATACATACTCTTTTTTTGTTATTCTAAGGCTAAAACATATGTATTTATTTGGTTTTTGATGTCCTAGTTCTGCCCTAGTTTGTGGTCATACATCCCTTTCCGCTCTTTCCTCGTTTCTGTGCTGTCAGCCACAAGGCAAACAACAAGAAAGAAAATTCATAATCCTATAAAAAAAAAACAATAACATAATTTTAATTGACTGTTGGGTTTATGTAAATGTACCCAATAACTCTCACCTAAGGGGTTAACACTATTGTGTATCCATCACTTTACTCCCATTCTGTCAGAATTAAAAATATATATTATATTAGCTGCAGAACACATATTTACCTCATAGAACAAACATATTCAGTCTATGGTGAAACACTTTGGTTGTAGCAAGTGTCACCACAGTCACTCAAAGAGTTTTGCATTTATTATCTGTCGTTAAAATCTGAATAACCTAGATCATGCTCTAATTAGCAAACATAGCCAGCTAATGCTCATCACATCCACACTGATCTTCAGAACATTTGTCAATATTTGTTTATCTCCAAGAGATTCATCTTACCTTTGTTGCTAACTTGCGCCACAAACATATTTGTAGCAAACCACTACCAACATTGACGTTACGCAGCACCACCTCGTGTCTGGGTTTTTCATGAATACGGGCTGTCAGTACCCATCCTGCCCAATGCTGCTTTCAGACACAAATCCTGTTTATTTTGCAAGTTTACAATACCCAGCGGTTCAGAAATACCTTTTAGATACCATAAAATTATCCCTTATTTGTATCAAATTGAACATTTCAGAACATCCATCTTCGTCTTCACCTGTGGCTTGCCTGCAGGTCTGGCCGAAGGCTGCTACCGCATATGTTATACCTCTGTTGCTCATTGCTAATTCAGTTGATAATCCTTGATTGCAATTTATTGATCACTGGTGATTTGTTTCTGCACGTTTCATTTTTTACAGAGGATTTCAACAATTTGATCTCATCACACAATTCACACTGATGGATTGTGGTGCTAATTGTGTCAGTGATATATCACAAAATTATTTGGCCTCATGTTATCTGATAAAAATACACCTTAACATTGGGCTTTCATTTGAACTAAATGTGTTTGAAAACATTGCCAGTACCCGCACATATTTTTGCAGATTTTGAATCTGAAAAACTGCAGACATGAGTTTAAATGTAGTCTGCATAGATTTAAAAAAGAAGCAAACATATGCTGCTTAAGAATACTGTAAACAAACTTATTTTCATCAATTATAGCTTAAGTTTAACTTCCCCACAGCAGTTGGTCTGAGATCAGAGTAAGTGTTATGTCATTTTGTGAGTGTATCTTGACTGTGAGCATGAAGTAAAATTGCAGGGAAAGAGTAAGAACTCCAAGAACTCACACGGAACAAGAACTCAAACTGAGCACATCATGTGTTCAGCAGAAAGACACAGATCCACTCCCCCTTTATTTTTTTTGTTTGTTTTATTTTTTACCCCCTGCTAATCAAATGACCTCCAGAAACTCAGGCCATGTCCACAAAATATGGACAGGCTTTACTGAGGACAGCCGATTTATCACTTCCGACTTTACCATTCCTTCTTCTAACTTTAGACTCAGAAATTATGTGGCAGCGAAAACAACAAGGGCTCAATATTTTATCTCACACAAAAGTATTTACAGCTCAGAGTACACAATAGCGAATTCCAACAGATTTCCCACACCAACAAGTAATAAATCAATATGTAATTAATGAGAAGAGTATAAATCACTCTAGGAACTGATTTGATAATCAATAATGGTATTTCTTACTCTTGATCATGGCCGAATGCCCCCGACCTGCCCTCAACTCTTTACGTGTACATTTATTAGTTTAGTAGATAAGTAAGTAGAGACACATGTGCTGATTGTTTAACTAATTCCTAAGAAATATCAATAAATATTTCTTTTTTCCACTTAGTACACAGTATCTGTAGATGACTAATTAGACATTTTTTCAACATCCTGAATTAAAATTGATCTCAAACCCATTAATTTGGTAAGTTTCATCAGCTGCACCCGCTGACTGACATCTTTCTCACTCGTGAATCCCTCGCTTTTTGCCTGCTGAGTCGCATTCATTGTGACTTCAGTTATCAGCACTTTGTTTCAGCTCCTCTCTGACTCCAACATCAGAATACTGAAAAACTTGGCTGCTGTTCCTTTTTTCCCAAGCCATAACTGCAAAAAGATTATATTGTATGAACATAGCTCTCCCCTGCTGTTCCATCGCTCTTTCAAAAAAGTGGAAGGAAAAAGAAAAAAAAAACAATCCTCGGAGGTGTTGATTCCATTGCTTTTGCTTTTATTTTATCTGAACACTGAGATGCTCTGATGTTGGTGAGTGGCAGGGGAAGTACAGGTCCTGGAGGGAATATAATTATTATTTTTTTCTTTCTTTGATAATTGATATGAACTGAACTGGAGTGGTAGTATAAATCCTATTCACAAGGGCTTTTGGTTAACAGTGCAGTAATTCTGAGCTGGCTTACAACCTCGTCCGGTTAGCGAGTAACTGTAGCTATCTGGGTTTGTGGGTCTGAGGCACATGGTTACTCACTGAATAATAAATTGTTAGCCAATGTTAAGTAGAGGTTGGGGCCAAGGTTTAATCTAAGCAAATCTTAGGTAGGTGTTTCTCTGCCTTTGATCCTTGTGAATAAATGTATGAGGTTTGTCCTTATTTATCATCTTGCCACTCCTCTAACGACCTGTTTGTGCTTTACAGGCTCTTCTGTAGCAATGCAGGAGACCTCATTCACCCTTCCTAGGTGGTTTGTTATTCTTCTCTTAATCATCATATATGGTTTCATTTTGGATGGATTTTGGCAATATCTTGTTTCATTAATTCATTCTGGAAGAGCTACAATTAGGGCCCGCACTTATAGTGTGAAGGCCCTATTGTATTTGTAGGAATTTATTTTTTTCTCATTTTTCTTCTCACGAACTGAGGGCCTTTTTGACCCCCTAAACGTGCCCCAAAAGTCACCAAATTTTGCACACAAGCCAGGCCTGGCAAAAAATTTGATATTTCTTGGTTTGCATTAATGTGCGTGGCCTAATGGCTCAACAGCGCCCCCTAGAAAACTTTGTGCCTCAAGCCCCACAATCCAGTTTTACATACATGCATGAGAATCGGTACAAACCTGTATCATGTCGCAACTTAAAGAAAAGTCTCTTGGAGCCATGGCCGAAACCGAACAGGAAGTCGGCCATTTTGAATTAATCGTGTACTTTTGGCGCAATTTATGCCATTCCTTCGACCGTTTCTTCACCCGAACCGTAACGTGCACCCAGGTGTGTTATACATCAAAATGTGCGTCTCGATCCTGCAACGACGCACATTACTTTTCTCAGTCAAAACCGTGGCGACGCTAGACGCCAAAAAGCCTTCATCTGATTGGTCCATATTTGATAGTTCCTACTTTCTGCTATTACTTTTGAATGGTTTGACATAGAGAGTCGTGGGTGGTGTCATCAGACTCGGTTTTGAGTACTTGACCTTCATTGGCCTGAATTAGCCCCGCCCCTTCTTCTGATTGGTCGACCAGAGCAATCTGAGCGCATGACACAGCTAGAAGTGGCCGACTGACTGACGCTGTGCTTCAAACACAGAGGGACACGATCAGCGCTATTATATTATAAGTCTGACATGTGATGACATTAAAAGTATGACATGAATCTGGCTTCATTTCACCACCTCACCACATGCGTCGCCAGTTCCCCATATCTTCAAAATGTTTGTGCGCTAGTATCGAGGTTTGTGTAAAGATACGCACATTTTCCCGTTAGTTTTATTTTTTTAAATCCCAACCTTTGCGTAGAAGATGGCGTGCGCATCTTTCAAGCCCTGTTTTGTGCGCACGCAAGCTTTATAAATGAGGCCCCAGATCTCATGAATGTCTTGCTTAGAGATGTGAAACAACACCAGACTTTTTCTTTGAGCTTGGTGTCACACACAGACATACAATAACCATTCTTTGAGCAGCACCTCTGTAGGTTGTTTGCTAGCAAATACATGATTCATCCTCAACCATATCATCCCCCACACACTCCACCCTTGTACCCAGCTGCACAGAAGCGTAATGGCCTTGTATCGATTCTCCTGTCTCTCATCGTCTTTTTTCTCTTTTCTTGCCCTGCGCTCTGAACTGCAACACGGGGTGGTTAATAAATGCTGCTTCTGTTTTTCAGATGGGCATCAAGTATGTTTATGCTTACGCGTCTTGAATATAATCTGTTTGCATGCTTATAGATTTGTAGGTAGGTGTTCATAAAGTATACATTCTCATTAGCTTATAAAATAGTCTTTTAGCAACATGATTGTTTTTTCTCCCATCATGTTTGAATAGGGTTCACAAATAGGACATGCATTTCACATATTCATAGCCCCAGGAGGATATTAGTTAACAAAGTGACACCCAGTGAGAGGTAGGTGGAATTCACGGAAAAAACACAGACCCCCTTTTGTGCCTCATGCGTCACTCAAGCTCTGTCCTTAAGTTTCACAGAATATAAATTGAGTGATTATTTCTATTACAAAATGATAAGGATGTTGGATGGATTCATGAAGGTCTCAGGTGGTCAGGGCCTGAGTTAATATCATCCACTATGCGTAAAATAGTATAAGTATATCTACTGTATCTATCTAAATGTAAATGGAATGACAATCTTAGAGAAAAGTAAGATTTTTCTTGTTTTTTTTCTTATCTCAACATATATGTGGAGCTCATTTGTGAATCCCACAGCTTGATATGTCATGCTGAAATAGAACATTATCAGAAGTATTATGATTTTGTTATTATTAAAACGCTCCCATTTGGCAGAATACAGTTTTTCTCCTGTGCTTCCTAACTTCTTGGCACAGATGATGCTTCCTTGATGGCAGGAGACGCAAATTCACAGATGTTCGAAAGAAAATACTCTCCTACATTTAGATTTGTATGAAATGCCCTGGATCAGAATTTTATATATATATATATATATGCCCTGCGATGGACTGGCGACCTGTCCAGTGTACCCCTGCCTCTCGCCTCAAAATTAGCTGGGATAGGTTCCAGCAGACCGCCATGACCCTGCATAGGATAAAGAGGGTATAGATGATGGGTGGATGTATACATAGATGGATATATATATATATATATATATATATATATATATATATATATATATATATATATATATATATATATATTCATGACCAGCTTATACTTAGTCTTAATTTCAATTCATGCTATTCAATTTACCAAATCTCTACTGCTTATCTATAGTGTTGCATGAACACTTGCTTCTTTTTATCCCAGAGGTAAAATGGAAAAGAAATCAAGACAGCAGAGAGGCAGAAGATGTGGCATACAAATTGCAACTAGAAGAGATCTAGGCTCTTAGCAGTCTTTTATTGAAAATAATAATGAGATGGATCTGATGTTATAGCAAATCTTCGACACGATCTACACACTGAGAGCTCAAGGATTAGCAGACCATTCCTTAATTGAGCTCATTATCAACTTCCTCCTGCTCTTATGTAAGGCTTTCACCCTCATCTGGTGATATCTCAGAAATGACTTCAATTTGGCAGAACATGTCATTGTTTTGTTTTCATCCTGTGCAAGACGTTTGTTCTGTTAAATACCAGTAAAGAACTCAGGTGACGTCGTGTCATCCAACTTCACCTCGAACCCTTTATTAAAAGGGACTGATTTTAATAGTCAAACCCTGGAGGCTTGGTTCCCCCATGACTTCAGCACCCACACTGGCGAAAGGGCGTTTCTGTGTGGAATTTGCATGTTCCATTGGGTAGCTAATGTGAGCTACCCTCAAAAAAACATGCAAAAGTCCTGGGCTATACACTGCCCTCTCTGGCCAGCCGGGGCGCCAGATGGGGTGGGGAGGATCTGGCCAGAATTACATGATCCTTCCACGCGTTACGTCTGGCCAGAGAAGCCCCACCCTGTCTCATGAAAAGAAGCGCCCTGCTCACTCCTCAGTTAAGAAGGAGACTTGAACTCAGTATGGCCCTCCCGGGGCTGGTAGAGGGAGAGCAATGGCCAGGACTGATTTTGGTAGAAGCACTTGGTGATAAAAAAAAATGGGAAAAAATCGGGGATAAAAATAAAAATAAAAATAAAAAAAATTATTCAAAAAATAGTCAAACCCTGCTTGCAGAGGCAGTTTAATTTGAATGGAAAGTATTTTAGCATACTAAATTAAATTAATACTAAACAGCATATGTTGGATCTGAAAACTACACATTCAAAAAGGAAAGGAAGGAGAAGAAGGAGGAAAAGGAAAAGAAGAACTCATCAGACCTCCAGAGCTGGATGAATTGGTGATTTAACACTTGATGAGAAAACTAAGACCTTGTTTGGTTCTGGTATGATTGTAATGCATATTATGCAATCATACTAAACCGGATTTATTTTGAAGTGTTGTTAGTAGAAGTGTCAATCATTTTTTGGCAATTTGCTATTTTCCTTTTTTTCTGTTTAATCTTTGACTGGCAGCAATATAGTAAACCTAACTACTTCAGGGGCCTCATTTATAAAAGAGTGTGTAGGATCCATACTAAAAGTGCACGTAAACCCAAAAGCCGAAAATGGCGGGCACAAAAAGAAATCCGGATTTATAAAAACGTGTGCACGCACACTTGCACGCAATGTTCGCTTTATAAATCACATTCCAGCTGGAAGGTTGCGCAGGTGAATTCGCCTCATACCCCTGTCCTCTGCACGCCCACTTTTTACCATAAATGGTGAATGCAAACTACATGATGATTGTATTTGCATATAAATGAGCCTGCTGAGCATGCGTAGCGGCTTCCTGCAGCCTGTTTCTGCTGTGCGTCAGGATGAATGAGACGTGTCGAGCTAGGCAACCGTGCCACTAAATTTCACGGAGACTGAGATCGAGATGTTGTGGATAAGGTGGAGGCCAGGAAAACCACATTATTTGGTGATCACAGTAGTGGCATCACTAACAAAAATAAAGCGAGTGAGTTGCCTGCCAGAATCTGATTTCTGGCCGATGGAGCGCGCACAGCAGCCCGTTGAGCGATAGCGCTGAAACGTCAGATTTTCAGATTATGAAGCTCAAGAATGAGATCAAATCATATTTAGGTAGAAACAACCTTTCATTAACTATATTTGGCCTTCAATCAATTTTTGGCAGGTAAGAAGACCCATTTTCAGGGGAGAAATCAGATTCTGGCAGGCAATCACTTTTTGGCACGACACCGGCACGGCGTGTCCTGCACCGCGGACACGCCGTGCAGGTAGGATGATTTGACAGATGAAAATACCCTGTCAGATCACGCTTCCACATAGATAAATGTTGATGTCTATGTGGAAGCGTGGTCTATGTGGAAGCGTGATCTGACAGGGTATTTTCATCTGTCAAATCATCCTACCTGCCAATATCTATGTGGAAGCGTGATTTTACTTTTTTTTTCTTCCGCCAAAGCGTCGTACACATAGATATATGTGAAGCACTTTCTGACTTCCTGCTGTTAAATCGTCTATTTGCATGAAAAAGCCTTTGAAAAAAAAAGAAACTGAGATAAAAGAAACAGGGATCGTACGGTAGTATTTTCTGCCGAGGTAGGACACCTCGGCAGAACACCGGCTTGGGTGTACATGGATCTATAAGTCTGATATGTGATGACATTAAAAGTATGACATGAATCTGGCTTCATTTCACCACCTCACCGCCTGCGTCGCCAGTTCCCTATATCTTCAAAATGTTTGTGCGCTAGGGTCAGGGTTGGCTTAAAGATACACACATTTTTCGGTTAGTTTTTTCTTTTTAAATCCCAACCTTTGCGTAGAAGATGGCGTGCGCATCTTTCAAGCCCTGTTTTGTGCGCAAGCGAGTTTTATAAATGAGGCCCCAGGCCTTTAAGTGAAAAGTCACATAAACACTCTTTTGTATCCATCGTGGGCCCCTGTCCTGCATGTTTTAGATGCTTCCCTGCTTCAACACACCGTGATACAAGTACCTGTGTCATCAACAGAGTTGTGCAGACCTTGATGACAAGCTAATGAGGACCTTTAATTAGAATCAGGTGTGTTGGTGCATGGAAACATCTAAAAGGTGCAGGACAGCGGCCCACGAGGACCAGGATTGAGAAACACTGGTTTAGGGTTCCCTAAGTTTTATACTGCGATGGACTGGCGACCTGTCCAGGGTGAACCCCTGCCTCTCGCCTGAAATGAGCTGGGATAGACTCCAGCAGACCCCCGTGACCCTGCAAAGGATATAGCAGGTATAGATAATGGATGGATGCTACGTTATAAAGATAGAGCCTTCTAAAAGTAATCACTATAAACCCTTTTTCCAGAGGAACCCATGGTCAGGAATGGTTATTTTATGTATAATTAAATACATTTTTGAGTATATGACAGGCTGCCTGCTTAGTTGTGTGGCCATCAGTAGACAAGTAATCTGTAGTTCCAAGTGCAGACAGACCAGACTGTGACCTTCCACCCTCTGAAGTACATACATCTTTCCCCTTTTCCCTGCTCGTCAGTTGTGATCTTTGTCATTTTGTTCCTTTTTACTGGTGCTTAGTTTTGTTTATCTTCAGGGTCACCTGTGCTGCAGTGCTTTCAGTTTATTATCAAAGATCTTTATTTTTTAGCCCCGCCAACGTCATCTACTTGCATTTGCATCCTCCACTCCTCCCTCATAAAAATGAAAGCACAAGTCTCCAACTAAACACGCAGAAATGTTACTTTGTTTCTGCTCTTTGATTTCATATACTAGAACAAGACCTTCCCCGTGATTTGTTAGCAATGTTTTTTTTCCCCCATTGAACAAAAGACTGGCTTAAAACTTGAGACTTTTAAAGCTTTAAAGTTCCACCAGAAATCCTCCAGCTCTGCTTATTAAAGTCATGCATAAGCTAACCTACACTGCCTCTCTAATGACACTACATGGATGAGTCTATTGACTGCAAAACCAGTCAGTGGAAAAATCACTGTGTACTAATGTCTGCGTGACTTGTTGTTTTCACAGGACACTGAGATCCTTAACACGGCTGTCCTAACCGGCCGAACAGTAGCCGTTCCAGTGAAGGTGGTCACGGTGGGGACAGATGGAGCCGTGTCAGATGTCACTGAGTCGGTGGAGTGCAAGTCAACAGATGAACAGGTTATCAAGGTTAGTTGAGAACATGCATTCTCAGGGGCTGCTTTTACATAACCTCTTTTCATTTTTTTTCTTTTTCTTTATTAATCTGCTTTTGCTCAGCTTTTTCTGTGTGTATGTGAAAAATAAACACTAGCTTGGATCGCAAGGGCTGCCTTTTTCCATTAAAGCAATAAGCGCAATTGTCGTGTTATACATTTAAGAAAGGTTTTGGGTCACTCTTGCAGGTTTTTTTGGGTATTTTTTGGACAGTGTTCTCCATGTGCCTGCATAGGTTTCCTGGATGTTTTTGGATTCAACTCGTGATTTATAATTATAATTACTGATTCCGAGGTGGTATAATTGTCCGGCAGTTTTATCAGTGTAATGTACTGGCAGCCTGTCAGTAGTGGACCATATCAATTATCCAATGTAAGTATGATGGACAGTTTTCCTTTGGCTTATCATCTTTCAGTTATTTTTCTCCTAAATTTCTATAATAATCTAGCCGGTTTTACCATGTTCGTTGTGTTGCAGTCAAATACATTTAAAGGCTGTCTAAGATTATGTTACTTGAAAATCAAATGCAAATACACTTAGAAAAAGACTGCAGATCAATACAATTAGTGGATTTTTATGCCAATCTTTCAGAGAATTATTTTACTAATGCAACATTTTGGGTGCATTCGCAAATGGAAAATGAGCTCAACAATGGACTTGATGATGATTGATGAGCAAGGAAAAGAGGAAAAACAGACGGATATATAAACACATCCAAGCAAATTGATAAGATTCAGGTGGAGATAATTAGGATGGGGATAATCAACGAAGAATGTTAAACCACACAAACAAATAAAAACCTTTGTCGATATGAAAGAGTAAGTGGAAGAACAAAGACAAGAGAACAAGGACGAACAGAAACCCCAAATCATGAGAACAACTAAGTGTAAAAAAAAAATAAAAATCTTTTTTTTAACTATACAATAGAAAATAAACAAGAATGAGCAGGGTTTGAATGTAATTTAATGTCTTCTTTATTACATCGTAAAAATGATTACCATTGAAGCCATTGGTTGGTGCAAGTGCATCATCCATTTTCACTGGAACTTTGTTGGATGTTTCTGATTAAAAAAAATGTTTTTTGAGCTGCATCCAATAAATCAGTGGGGCTCGCACTGGTATGTTTTTATACGTTTAGAATATACACAATTGCTCATACACATATATTTTGCTGTGTGCAAGAATCTTAAAGAAATAATAGATAATCTTAGGTAATCATTAATATAAATTAAGTAAGAAAGTGAGTTAACAAAAATGTGCCCTTGGTAAATGCCCCAGCGCAGTACTACATAGCTGTGTGGACTCTCATTCAGATTGAATCAGTTAACTTTTAGTCATTAATTCA
Organism: Cololabis saira; assembly: GCF_033807715.1. Lineage (NCBI taxonomy): Eukaryota > Metazoa > Chordata > Actinopteri > Beloniformes > Belonidae > Cololabis > Cololabis saira. Next base: position 29,813,836 of record NC_084597.1, on the reverse strand, counting down.
TTCATGTATGAATGAAATAATGATCCCTTAACTGATTTGTGAAGTGTCATCATTATCAGTTGTAAAAGTTCCACAGAGGTTTGGCATTGATTTGTGAGCGTTTCCACAAAGGACTGATGGCGATAAAAGATGTCACAGAGATCAGTCAGGTGCTGCATTCTTTATGTGGCACAGAAGAGGTCACCAGCAAAAGATCTCACTTCAATCTTCATGGCTATCATCTACAATGCCTTTTTTAAGAGGAGATACTGAAGGACCTGGAGTGTAAAGACAAAATTGAGCAAACCTGGAGATTGAAAGTTAGAGATGGTTTGAAAGCTTTGAGGTGAAACGGGCAGAGAACAAGAAAGAGGTGAGGGTAAAGGGTGAGAAGTAAAGTAGATTATTTGAGCTCATTCTCTAGAAGGCTGATTGTTAAAGTCTTGCATATCTCTCTCTTTCTTTTTAATTCCTTTGGTAACTTTGTGTCTCACAGATAATGTTCTGACAATACCATCCAGTATCATGATGCACTTGTAAAACTGTAATGCTTTTATTATTTTCAATTAAATTTATACCACTTTACACATATTGAAAAATATTATTGCTGATTATGTATTTCTCATAATTTCCCATAATTCTGCACAGATTCATCTAAATTATTAGATCATTCACAGTTTTAAGCAGTGTTTAACAACCTGATGAACGTTGTCATGGTCTGTACCAGTCTGTTAATGAGCCGGTTATTTGAATCAGGTGAATTGGAGTACAAAAATAAACCCAACACGTTCAGGGCAGTGTTGCCTAAGGACCTGGATCGGGGAACACCGGTCTAAAAAAAAAAAAGCCATCCAGCTATTTAAAGAGAAAAGAAACCTTCAAAGGTTTTATTTTTCCAATTTGCATATAACCATTGTAAATTAAGGGATACGTTTTTTTTTAAAAAGGCATGCAGGGAAATATTACTTTTTTTGTAAAATGATAAAAACTACTAAAAAGACTGTTCATCAAATTTGAAGAGGCATATTGAACTGCAGGCAATCATACTTCACTTTCACTGATAACTATTATTAACACTACCATTTTTTGCTAAAAGGCCACCTGTACTTTCTGATGATAAAGAAAGGACATTTGGAAAAAAGGACATTCTATTCTTAAAATCTATTTTTTCTGAACATTTCTCACTCTTATTTAAACATAATGGTTTTTTTTCCCCCTCACACATGTTATCTAACTGAACTGAACTAAATGAACTGCCATGGCATGCAGTATTTTCCACTTCATATGCCATAGAGAAGGGTAGTTGCTGCTGGTTTGCAAACGGTCTTTCACATAAACTTTAGTTTTGTTAGGTCTCAGTAGGCGTTGGACACAAGTGCACGACACAGGAAGGCAGAGGTGGAGTTTAATGCCCGGAAGGGCCTTTATTGCGGTTTGGGGGGAAAAAAACAGTTGAGGCCTGGTGGGCTGGATCTAAGGCAGGCTGGGGTGACCAGAGGGTGAAGGAGTGGAGTAGGTTGGCTGGCAGTCCAACTAGAACTCAGCACAACGGGTAGGAGAAAAACTCTAGAGTAAACAAAAGAGGTAGTTATCAAAGAAATCACTAAAGATAGCCTCAAGAGTGTCAGCATACAAACGGCTGGCTATATATGTGACATGCACAGATCTGGCGATGAATGACTGAAGAACCAGGGTCTAAGTAGGCAGAGGGATCTGATGAGGAGAGTGGCTGCAGCTGTGCTGGACCTGTCTGGAAGCTCCTTCCCTAATCACCCACAACTCATGTCACCTGCAGCGAGAGCATGCGGTCCACATGCTGTGGGCGTGGGACCATAGACATATATAAAGGCTAGATGACTCGTCCGCGCTGCTGCCAATGGAGAGCGACGTCGTCACAAGGCGGCCATCTTGCCACAGGAGAACTCGCTCACTTTAACATTGTGTTTAATGGTGCCTGTACTGCTTAAACAACCTTAACTTGCTCAATTCTCAACAGATTTTCTAACAGTTTGGTTTGTTATGAACGTCAGAGATGTAGTTATGACACTGCATACTACATATATATGAAAATAACCAGAAACAGATAGCTATAACATGGTGTATATTAGGGGTGTAACAATATATTGTGCCACGAAATTTCGCGATACAAAAACGTCACGAAACGTGTCGTGGAGGTGACAAAGTGTATCGCGATATTGGGTTATTAATATTAATCTATTGTGTTGACGACTAGAAACGCGCATCCGAGCACGCGTGACGACCGCGGCTCGACCCGCGGATCAAAATCTTCCTCCGCTCAGCAGAAACTAGTTCCGTTTTGCGGTCCCGATCACGGACTTTTAGGGTTTTGAGCTCTGAACCTTTAAGTCTGGTGTAGAGTTAAGCCTTACCTTATTAAATTAAACCTTTTTCGGGTCGGGGAAAACTTCTTCAGAGATCGAGAGTACTTTACTGTCCCCTCAACAGTGTAGGATTTTAGAACGTCAACACAGCAGCTAGTGCCGTACTGTGGCGTATCACTCCGCCCAATCTAAAACAGACTAGCACTGCAGATAAACTGATTATAGTCCTTGATTTACATCAGAATATAAAGAATATATTTATAAAATAATGAACCCTGAATTACCAAAATAACCTTCTTAACAAAAATAAATCTCCTCTTACACTTATAAGGTGAGCATGAATCAATATTTTTTATTATGTCAAATTGTATGTATTTATTTACTTAATTTTAGTTGTTAAATTTCTGGAAAAGAAAAAAGTCAAATCATACATGAGAGAAACTATTCAGTTTGTGGCAAAATATTTGTATTGTATGAAACTGAAGATGCATAATGCAAACCTGACATTTAGTTTTAGTTCAGTTTGTGGAAAATGGTTGGCCTGGCTTTCTCTTTAAAACTTAAACAGTTATAAAGCATTACAAACTGTAACAATAGGGCAAACGCACAGTATTGTTTTGTATTTTGTGTCTTTCAAATACATTTTTTTTTTTCCAGTCATATGTTCCTCATTCAAGGTTGTTAAAAAGATACTGCTATAATATCGTATCGTATCGTTATCGTGACCTCAATATCGTGTATCGTACCGTATCGTGAGATTAGTGTATCGTTACACCCCTAGTATATATATATATATATATATATATATATATATATACATGTTATATGGTAATAATATATATGTATATATGTTATAATGTAAATATAAATGTTACTAAGAATACTATGGAAATATTGATTTAATATAAATACCATGTCATAGCTATCTGTTTTGGTTATTTTCATATAAAAGTGCGTTTTTCAATGTTTATAGTTATTCACAAGTATGCATACATCTCTGACGTTCATAACAAACCAAACGGTTTTAAAATCTGTTGAGAATTGAGCAAGTTATGGTTGTTTTGCAGTACAAGCACCATTAAACACAATGTTAAAGTGAGCGAGTTCTCCTGTGGCAAGATGGCTGCCTTGTGACGACGTCGCAGCAGCGCGGACGAGTCATCTAGCCTTTATATATGTCTATGCGTGGGACAGACCGGTTGGTGTGGAGGGATAGAATTAGAGGGAATGGGTGGAGGTGAAACCGTAACAGTTTTAGCCCACCTGCATTTGCTTGCCTGTAACACAGGAATAGAAAATGAATGAATGAATGGATGGATGGATCTTCTCCACCACTTCGTACTAAAATCCACACAAAGGACTCTTGTTGGAATCAAAAGATCAGCTTCAGTTTAACCTTCTAAGACCTGGAATACGCATATAGGCATTACACATTTTTGTCTATATCATAATATAAAATTTTACAAAAGGGGCCAAAAACAAAAAGAAACAAAATTGCACCAGGTCTTAGGAGGTGAATTTGAAGGACTGTTTGTAAAGCTGTCGCAGTCTTCTGTCCCTGCTATAAGCAAAAACCAGCAAAAGTAACTTTTAGACTCCAGTCCTGGCGGGATAACTTTTATGCTTGCTCACATAGCTACAGTGGACGTTTTGGCATGAGGTGACTGACTCAAGAAAGCACTTATGGAAAGGAAATTGACAGAATGATCGAGCAAGCGACCAAACAAAAGTAAGTCTTTGACAATGTTGTGCAAGTGACTTTATCTCCACCCCTAAGGGAGTAGCCAAAGAGCTCAAATTTGAAAGGTTTCTTTGTGCTGTCTTCATCTAAATAATGACTGCTAAATCAGTCAGCAGACACACTCAACATGTTGTCCATATAAACTTAGGGTGCTTTCAGACCTGTGGCCCGTTTGTTTTGTTCAGATTCAGGGGCTAAAACGACAGTTGTTTTGTTTTTCGTTTGTGGCGTTTGTTTTTCACAAGGCAACCGTCTGTAGCGGTTCAAATGAGTGTTGGGAAAGATAATACCTAGTGAATTCCATCATGTATTTCTGATATGCATTTGTAGTTATTTTATATGTATTAAGTAATAGCATAAATCAATACAAATAGACACCGAGTAATTCCATAAATGCATTAAAAAAAATAAAAAATAAACATTTTCCCCTGAAGCCGAGGTGTGGCAGCTGCCCCTGATCTAAATGACAATAAAATGTCATGCAATACCATTCCACCACTGCTTTCATCTGTAATACTATAAGACAGTGTGCTTTCTCAATCCTGTTCCTCATGGGCCCCTGTCCTGCATGTTTTAGATGTTTCCCTGCTTCAGCACACCATGATAAAAGTACCTGTGTCATCAACAGAGTTGTGCAGACCTTGATGACAAGCTAATGAGGACCTTTAATTAGAATCAGGTGTGTTGGTGCAGGGAAACATCTAAAACATGCAGGACAGAGGCCCACGAGGACCAGGATTGAGAAACACTTAAATGTTAAATGAATACTGCATTCAAACTTACACATTGACTGCAGCAACTTTCCCCGCACGCCATTTCTATCGTCGTGTTTCGTGTTTTTTTTCTGAAATATGCTCTCATACTCGCCATACGCACGTATTGACAACTTCTAACTCCAGTGGCGTGAAGTATGTGGATCTTCAGATGCAAATTAATGTTTCCTCAAAGGGATTTTGTAAATTGAAATGTTAAATAAAGTTTAAAAAGAAAAAAGAAAAAGTATGTCGCTCTTTTGTTGTCGCCGGTTGCCATGGTGAATCCTTGTTTCAGGGCTCTACTGATGATGGCTTTTTAACTCGAGCTTAACAAACTCAGAGTCGATTGAACTAACTCAAATCCGCTGTTCTGGAACCGAAAACTCCGACTTTGCTATCTCAGGTTAAGTCAACTCAGAGTTCAGGTTTAAACTCGGAATTTGTTGAACCTGCTTCCTGGAATACCCCTCAGGTCTCGAATGGAAGTGAGCCGAGACCACCTCTCCTAGGCGATCTCGGCTTGCTTGTCTTGTCCCACATCCGAGCGCAATTGCTGTGTTCACATATACCAAACGAACCGATCTTTAGGGGGAAAGGTGTGAAAGCACCCTTAATGTTAGTCTGGTGATAGATACAGTTTGGTTGGATATTGTTCAACATTAAAAGATGTCCTGACAGGGATAACTTAAAAAAAATGAAAAGAGCAAAAGAATATCAAGTGAAATCTGGGTGGTTCCCCAACTTTGATATCACCCTCTTTGAATCCCAGCCTGTTCTAATTACAGGAAGATGGAACAGGTAGGTGCTGTAAGACTGTAGCACAGAACAGATTGAGAGAGTAAAAGAGCAAGAGAGAACAAGAAAGAAGAAATGGTGGGAGGAGGAAAGGACTGACAAACACCAAGCTGTCAGTTCCGTTCCTCAGAGAGAACGACTGATCTGACATCATTTGAGAGCAAAGCTGCCAAATTATATGCGAGCAAGTGGAGACAGATGACAGTTTTCTTGTTACTGGATTGTTATAAAAGGAGCCATTCTAACTACTGAAGACATGTGTTGAAATTAACAATTAAAATGGAAGTGGTTTTATACTAAATTCAATGCAAGATTGTTAAATAGATCTGGGTTTTTAAGTTTGGAAAACGATAAGGAATCATATTGCTTTGAGGATAACAACAGATCCTTCTAATATCCCTGTTGCATTTAGTTTTCTTTACGTTGGAGATGCATCTAAGAAAAATCTTTGATAACTAATTGGAGTTGTGCTTCATCCAGCTGGTGATGAATTTTTTCTGATCGTTTTGTTATCTGGTTGGATGAAACAGGTTTGTGTCTTTGCAGAGTTCCATCTGCCAAGTTGGCCCCAAGACACATCACTTGCTCAAATACTGTAGTGTGCTGCACACAAACAAACAACGGACAAATGAACACGCACGCATGAAGAGAGAAACTGAGCAGACTTGACACTGAAGATATTAGTGAAGCAACGCCAAATCTTTCCACCTTTAGAGCTTTTTGACCAAACAGAAGAGTAGAAGCAGCCCAGATGAGAATATTTCATGGAAACATTACATTCGCAATTTATGGTTTAAAGCTAATTTCAATGTGTGAGTGTATGTAATGTTTTTTTTTCCTCTCTTCTACTCCTGTCTCTTATCTCTCTTGACTCTTCAGGTGTCAGAGCGGTGTGACTATGTGTTCGTCAATGGAAAGGAGACAAAAGGAAAGAGCCGAGTGATGCTCAACTTCACGTACAGTTTTCTAAGCGCGCAGCTGGAGATGAGCGTCTGGATGCCCCGCCTACCCTTGCTTATAGATGTGGCTGACCCTGAACTCAGTCAGATCAAGGGCTGGAAGGTCCCCACTAGTGCAGGCAACATGAGGTAAGACACCACTGTCCGTGTTGTTGCACTGAGTAGCAAGTTTTATATTCAAGACCAACTCATTTAATTATAGTTTATTGTAAAATTGGATAAAACACTTCAGTTATGACAGTCTTGTTCTTTCTTTATTATGAGCCTTTATTTCAATGTAAATAAAGCATATTATTCCCCTGCACAGTAAGGTCTCGTTAGTGAATATGAAGGTATCCATCTGAGTTTATGTTAGTAGGAAGACTTGTATTAAACAGGTTTAACCTAAAAACAAAAAAAAAACACATAGCATATCATTATCATATAAAAACACATCATTAAAATGTTCAAAGAATCGGGATGCAGTACATCACATCGCATTATATTACATTACACACCTGAAATGCTCCTGAGTAGCTTTTAACATTCAGTCATCAGATTCAGTCATCTGAATCTGAATCTAAATTAATAATACCTGAAGGAAAATTTGAGTTGTGAACTAGAAGATACAGTAGAAGGACACATTTAACTGGCTTGGCTGATAGTGCAGACAAACATGAAATGCAAGTTCAGCTGCATGATAACTGTCTGATAATTAACTGCTGTAGTGAATAAAGAAAGAGTAATAATTTTGCGCATTACTGAGCCCAGTCAAACGTCTGAAGCCAAAAGGTATATGGTCCATAATCATACTGTATATGAAAAGCCTTTTTAACAAAATTAATAATCAAACCCATATATGGTGTGAACACCTTTTGCCCTTAAACTGGCTTCAGTTATTTTAGGTACACCAGCACATAGTTCTGAAGAACCTCAACAGGTAAATGATATTGATATCAGGGTTCTGATGGGGTCATGTCACTTCCAGGATTCCTTGTTCTTGTTTTATCCTGAAAAATGGGTATACTAGTGTCCCATTAGCTGATTTCTGCTGATTTCTGCTGATTCTGAGCTGATGGTATTGCCCAACACCTTCAGATTTCAAAGGAAAGTAAGCATGACGTGTCTTTCATCTACCGTATTACGGTTCCTTGGCTGACCTCTGCATCTATGGTGCTCGATGTTCCCCATTTCTTTGTGCTTCATCAAAAGAGCTTGAACAGCATATCTTGACAGCCCCCATCTGCTTTGAAATCTTAGTCTGGGAGAGACCTTGCTGATGCAGTATAACTACCTCGTGTCTTGTTGCTGTGCTCAGTGCTCAGTCTTTCCATGTCGTATGACTTGTGCATTGAAACTGCTGAAAACTCACTTTGATAATTGATTGTGGCTGTTCTCACTCACTTAAGTCTCATACACAGCTCTTTCTGTATCAGTTAGTGGGTTTTCAACCCACATATGAAATGAATGACTATCAGCACCTGTTTGGTATAATTAATTCATTATACCTGACTGTGATCCTATAAACTTCCTAATTTTCTGAAGGAGGATTTGGAATCAATGTACCTTTGGAGGCAAATGGTGATCTCACCGAATATTCTTTTTTTTTTTTTTTTTGGTAGGTTTTCTCACCTTGCATTTTTGTAATTGAATAAAAAAGAATTACATTTATATTTTTTGAAAGCATATGGGCCATCAAGCATGTTGGGCATGTGGATGGGCTGGGGATGTTATATTTCTGGTAGTGACGAAGTGACGAGCCCAGCGATGGTCTGTGTGGTGCAGACTGTTCTACTGAAATATTTTGTGATATTTTCTTTTTTTAAATACCATTAATATGGTTAATTAAAAGAAAATTCAAATGAAAACAGATGATCAGTGAACCACACTAATTTACATTTAATAATAGTTACTATAATCATTATTTACTGTGACCATAGAAACAGTAGCTGTCATGACGCATTCTAACATCCCTTTCATCTGAGCCAGGATATTATATTAACACAATATTTATATTGTAATTTATACAGAAAACAATCAATACAGTTTTCGGGGTGGATGTAAGAAATCATAAAATATTGGTTTTCAAATAATGGAAACCCCACATTTTACTCAACATATTATAAAATCAAATATATAAACCAGTAAATGTATGCTGTTTTTTTTTCAAATATTTTTTTCCCGATTTTTTTTCCTATTTTATCACCCAGTGCTCCTACCTAAGTGACAGTCCTGGACATTGCTCTCCCTCTACCAACCCCGGGAGGGCCCTGCACTGAGTTCAGGTCTCCTCCTTAACCTGAGGAGTGAGCAGGCCGCATCTTTTCACCAGACAGGGTGGGGCTTCTCTGGCCGCGTGGAAGGATCACGTTATTCCGGCCGGATCCTCCCCACCCCATCTGGCGCCCCGGTTGGCCAGAGGGGGCATGTATAGCCCAGGACTGTGTGCATGTTTTTGTGAGGGTAGCTCACATTAGCTACCAAGGGAACACGGGGAGAACATGCAAACTCCACACAGAAAGGCCCTTTCACCAACCCCACCCAGGGTGTGGGCGCTGAAGTCATGGGGGAACTAACACGCATTCAGCGTCCACAGCGTCCCCGGCGGGAATTAAACCCAGGACCTTCTTGCTGTGAGACGGCTGCACTATCAGCTGCGCCACCGTGCCCTGTAAATGTATGTTTTGACTGATAATCCTAAATATAGTGCTTCAAATACATTTCATAAAAGTTGTTTCATACTCTGTTGCAGGGGTCACCAATCCTGGTCCTCGAGGGCCGGTGTCCCTGCAGGTTTTAGATGTTTCCCTTCTTCATTGCACCATGATACAAGTGACTGTGTCATCAACAGAATTGTGCAGCCCTGGATGACAAGCTGATGACGATGATTAATTAGAATCAGGTGTGTTAAAGCAGGGAAACATCTAAAACATGCAGGACACCGGCCCTCGAGGACCAGGATTGGTGACCCCTGCTCTGTTGCATCATCTCCCCCTTAAGCTTCTTTTGAAAGAAGCAATTAATAGTTTTAGTTAAAGAACAATGGCATTTTTTACATACTTTCTCGTAGAAGTGTTCTGGTCCACAAAATGCCAGAGCCTTCCTGGACACACTTTAGTATAATGCAACATATGTTTGTTGCAGACAAAAACTTTTCTTTTTTTTTACCACAGACCAATTCTTTCATGTGCAGAATCTTATTTGCTTTATCTTTCGAAAGTATGAGAGAGCTTCTGTCAAAAAAACATCATCCAGATGGTCACAGCTATACACTTTTGTCTCAGGCTTTGTTTGAAAAGTTCCAAGTAGAAGAAAAAATAGCATACAAGTAAAACCTCCATGTTGTGTCCATCCTAGTCCTTTTATTCGGATTGAAGAGCTGTTATCAGTGTGAAATGATGTAATGGGCAATAGTGATTTTTAATTTACAAAGCATGAAGAAAAACTTGGATCCTGCTAACCCCCCCCTCCCACACACACACACACACACACACACACACACACACACACACACACACAGCCCCGCCCCGCCCATCCCATTCCTCTTTGTCTTTGTGGTAAAAATAAACATTCAGCTGGGAATTTAAAGATGAAACAACCCTTGTCTGTTATCTCTGGAGGAGGAATTATTTAGTGGTGGCACTGTTTCTAAATAATTTGTGCCTAATTAAGCCTCTCTGTATCACAGCACATATTACTTATCAGCCAACATATGTAACTATTCAGATATGCATTTGCAGCAATAAGCTGGTATATGCCAGTACATAAGCCTTTGAGTTTCTAAAGTGAACCAAATTCTAGCAAGTTAAGCACTTGCTGTATTAAAACTACCTGCAAATGTAAGTATTACTACCAAATTTGGATTTTGAACCAAGACTACAATATGTGCAGATTTTATTGTGTCTTATAGTAAGAAGAATTTAATTTGAACTTCATTCACTCTCCATGTACTGCTACTCCATGCCACAAAGTCACAGCATTTCTAAAGTGAATAAAATAATCTGCCACAGGGTGGCACTCTTGCACAAATACCCCTTGCTATCAATGCTGGTTCACATCAGTCACATCTTTCAGTTGCATCCTGCTGTCACATTTGTGTGGATTTTAACAAGACAGAATCACAGGGGAACCTAAATTGTCAATGAATTCTTGGCATTGATTTTTCAATGTGTTGCATGCTCCAGCTAAATAACCACTCATTCACTTTCACATAAGCGCACAAGGCAGCTCATTAAAGTCCAGCACTGTGGCTGACCTGTCACTCACTGCTACAAACATGCCCTGACCCCATGTTTCTGCTGCCAGCCACAAATGTCACCTTGATGTAGATTGCGGTCCCCTCGCTCGTGTGGAGTAAGAGAAAGGGAGGGCACGTTCGAGGCAGGTTAGGAACTAAGCCAGGGCTCTGGGTCACAACATGTTAACCTGTCAGCCCATTTTTCTGCCTGACTGGCCATGCCTCATTAAACCTAATGGAAACTGTCACTGTCACTCCCCTTGGCCACCTGACCGTTGGAGAGGCAAGTAGAGCTTGAAAGACTGAGAACAAAAAAAAAGTGTAGGTGTCGAGGAGAGGGGGAGAAAAGGTAAAATAAAGAAGTTGGAGAAACAGGTTAGGGCAAATTCTGGTAAGAAACGGATGTGCAGATTTAGATCCAGACTTGCAGAATGAAAAACGGATGACAGTGGCAGTGCTCAGAACAACAAAACATATATATATCCAGAGATTAAGTCTGATGGAAGAACGACGGCAGATGGATAAGAGGGATCTGCATGGTAATGTGAAACACTGAAACAGAGAAGAATAATATAGGTCTTAAGCACACAAGCATAGACTTTTACTTTTGTGCCAGTAGGCCTAATTTCAGTAAAACAAATATGAAATATATGTGTCCTTTTGATTTTCCCCATTGTGGCTTTAGACTGTTCTTCATCCTCTTTTCCCTCCTACACTGAATTATTCACACCCACTTTAGTCTTATTCTACCTACAGATGTGGATTTTCATGTGATAAAGGCCTCCAGAAATTAAACTTGTATTAATAAAAGTGAAATAAACATTTCACAAAATTCCATTGCCGGGTTGGGAAATATTAATTTGTTTGGAAACACATTTTCTGACAGTGTTATCGCTGCAAAGCGTTAGCTGTGAGCCAAATAAATGGCAAACGTATAGAAAAATATCAGTTGCCCTTTTAAAGTAAATGAGAAAGCAAGCCAAGCAGTAGTTTGTCTCTGCAAGCTGTTTTTCATGGATTTTTGAAAAACCCTGGGAGATTGGGACTTTTTTGAATGTCAGGCAAATATTCGGCAAAGCACAATAAAAGGTTTGACGGCATTAAACACATCAGAGGTTTCAGAAATCACTGCCTCTTTTGGATGAATAGAATAAACTGAATTGGTCTGACACAAAAAGTAAACTTTTGTTCTTTGTATTTATCTAAAACAAAGAGCTTCATTGCTTTCTCTGCATCGGTTGATGTTCCTTTTAAAGTCTTCACTTCTTGTCCTCTTTTAGATACGAGAGGGTCACAGATGACAAGGATGCAGCAGAGGAGAGGACAGACAATGCCTGCGTACCTCAGTACCAGAGCACCACTGTTCGTATCCTCACACACTTCATGGCAGATGGCAGAGAAATTAGAGGAGCCATGGAGGAGGAGGGGCCAGGTCAGCAGAACTTCCTGCTCGGTAGTGACTGGCAAGTGGATGTGACACAGCTCGTCAAGGAATCTCTGAGGGTGGAGAAACCAAATATTGCCCAGCTGCTGGAGGGTCATGTGCTAATCGGACAGAGTGCTGGAACCACCAAACTTCAGGTTGTGCAAGTGTGTTTTACCAGCTTTATTCATGTTAAAGAAGACCATCAGAGAGCATCATACCTGTCTGAATTGCTTAGTTAAATTGACATAGAAACAGGATATGGACCCTGATTAGTACATGCCAATTACAAAGTGAAATAAGTGTTGAAAAGCATTCAACAAAAACCAACACAAAATAATTTTGCATATAATAATCTCAGTTTACAGGAATGCACAGGCATCATTTTACCCTTTCAAAATCTACATGGTGCCACATACTTTTTAAAAGCAAAAAGCTGATAACAGGTTTGTTAGTATAAAGAAACATTTTGGCAGCCAAAATGATGACATGCTGGAGTTAAAAAAAAAAAGGCACACAGAAAAACAACTGTTGATTCTAACTTGACACATACTCATGCTGAGTCAGGAACCATGAATAATCCCTTAGTTTAGGTTTCATTGAGGAGAAGCAAGAGGGGGCCCAAGAACAACCAAAGGAACCCATTGTCGCTCTGACGTCAGTCCATAATCAGTCCATAATTTACAAAACTAGGTCATTTACTCATATGTTACGTGAGGTACTCATGTGACATATATCTTTGGAAAGCTAAGATTCTTGTGATTCCAGCAATATAAACCATTTCAGGATTTACGCAACGTACCGATGAAGCCTCATAGAACACGTCCGGTCAAAAATATTCCCACAAAAATTGTCTGGTTACAGTCAGAAAGGTTCAGTCGATCCAATCCAGTAAAGTATTTAGTCGAAAATACATTATTATACCAGTAAATATCCGCAAAAAGCCGCTGCATCATTTGAAATAAGCCAGATGTTCAACGTTTTGTTGGCTGTAAGTCTGCTGTGCACATCTCCAGACCAGAAATCTTGTACTCAAAATGGAGTCTGTATGCTGTCCTTTTGATTGACACCTCATTCGACCATACAGGAGCTTCCCTGTCCCCTTCACCGACTACAATAGCGAATGAGCGCCTGTATGCAAATGAAGCGCATGTCCCCCTTTTGTCATGTAAAAAAAGCGCTAATTGGACCAATCTGATGACTGGTACATTGTATAGCCAATGAAATGCTGAAAACAACAATATGCTGCTTCAGGGGGTGGGAATAAAACCCACAGCCACGAAGTCAATGCAATCCATGAAATCACTGCAGCGAATTAAACGTGGGTCAGTGTTTTGACTCTTTTATATATATATATATATATATATATATATATATTTCAGCAATATTGATAGTGAATCTGGATATGGGATAGGATGCCTCTAAGTGTCAGCTTTCATCAAAATTATGACTGTATGTTGAAAGGTTCAAGAGTTATGCCCATGGTTATCCAAGTGTCTTTTTGGCATCTCCAAATGGCCATTTTTGGAAAGGTCTAGACATAATCTTACAGAAACATGTGTAAAATAGTATTTTTTGTGGTATTGTTATCAAATTTGAACTTGCACTAGATACGGCTTCATGCTGTAGTGCTATTGTGTTTTCCAGTTAATAAGTCACAGCTACACTCATCTGCAGACATCTGATTACAAAACACATTTCCGGCTGAAATAAAAACCTTCTATTTCACTGTGTTCAAACTTATATTACTCAATGCTAGTAGCACTTACAGTGATTCTGAGAGTTGGGGGAGTGTTACCTTTCAAAAGAGACCAAAACCATCTATGTACTTCAAACGGTTCAAGAACAGCTTTCAATTTACTTTGGGTATGCCTTGGATAGGTGTTTTATGCAAATTTTACAGGAGTGGTATGGTTATTGTGGTTTGACAGGGAGACTTTAAATAATTATAAAATTAAATTAAATTATAAAAAATAATATTTAACACAACCAAGTAAACCATGATCCAACAGTTAAGTGAAAAGAACGAAGTAAAATATAAAGACCTCACACTGCAGGTCTTGAACCCAGATATATTTGAGGATCTGGTTGCTCTCCGCCACTCCCTGTAATGACTGAAATAACAGGCAGGACTCAAAAGCTCGACTCACAATAAAGCAGTCTTAAAAGTTCGGTACAAAGAAGCCAATAGGGAGCAGGCGTAAGGGAAGTCCAGAAAAAAGGCAGCGCTCAGAATACCAGGAATCAAAAACACAAGGAAAGAATGCTGGAATGCTAGACACATGGGTACTAAGACGAACTGGCAATGAGAACAGAAACTACACAGCTTAAATACTCAACTAAATGGGACACAGCTGAAACTAATCAGGGTGGGGAAAGCAATCATGCTGGCGGGAAACTTGACAGGAAGTATCTAAGGTGCAGGACGTGACATGACACTTCCTTATGAACACGCTGATGGACACCTACCCTAAACTACCTCTCAGGAGACCCAAATACAAGAGATCCATATGACTAATCTAAAATGTTTTATTAAAAGAAAAAAAACACTGCTCCAAAAACATGAGTACAAAAAATATCTAACTGAAAACAGAGATAATTTAAAATACCTAAATAAAAATGCAAATGGAAAACAGACAGGGGTGAAAGACAAACAGACCAGCATGGAGAAAGGACAAGACACAGGTGCAAACAATCAGGGACATTGGGTGACAGCAAGTCAAACTATCACAAAACAAACAGTGTAAACACACTGTCCCTTGTCTTTTTATTCAGGATTTTTTTTAATCATTTAAAACTGTGAATAAACTTTTGTTTTTCTGTATCAGCTTATTGTTGATAGACAGTCAAGTTCCAAGCCAATGATTTAAAATAAATGACATAACCGTTATGTTTGTTTGCATCCAGCATTACAATTAAAGATGTGATTTTGACATTTAAACAGAAGCCAAGGATTTCAAAAGACTACTGATGTAGAATATTCTATAGTGTCTACTGAATCAGTAATGTGATCATTAATCCACTGTGGAGCAACTTTGATGGTGTAGCAGGAGAGAGCAATAAATCAATTTAAGTACTCCCGTTCTGACATGCTGTGGATAGGGAAACATTTTGCTACTAACCTTTGCAAAAGTACCACCGTGTGAGTCAGACAGACCTGGTCTGGGTACCAATGGATTTCATGTCATATTGTTGGTAGCGGCAGATCAGATCCAGGTGCAGATGGGATATTGTGGGTTTAAGGTGGTAAGACTCCTTCATGGTTTGGGCTGAAATCATACAAGACATGAGTCTGACAGCTTTGAATTGGAAATAGGGGTCTCTAATTGCTCTCTGGGCGGAAGAATGAAGAAATCTGCAAATTTGAAAGCTGTTGTTAGGAAGTAACTTGACATGTCTGAAAACCTGGGAAGAAAATCGGACTATTATAGATGTAGGCCAAAGGCAGAATCTACAGTTTCTCTAGCGGGATATGGGGTACTCATAACTCTTCTCTGAGGAGAAGCAATTTCACCGCTGATCACAGAATCAGGAAAAAGTGAAATTGGTATACTTTTTAGCATCCCCAGGGTTGAATGGAAGGAGACTTTCTACAGAGCTCTCCATGGAATGTCAAGATGTTTATGGACTGCAATCATAGTGGAGAAAGATGCAGCTCAACCCGTCAAACTTTACATATTGTGTCTGTTTATTTAAAGTAGATTTCAGATGTTTGTAGCAAAGTCTATATCATTTTATGAACTCTGGTCGATACAATTTAATCTTATACGGGTGTCAAATTAGCACATTAATTCCGATTAATTACTTGCAAACATATTTAGCGCATTATGTTTTTTAATCGCTTAATCTATTTTTTAATCTCTAACTTAACTTTTTCTGTTTGCGAGTTGCCTTTATTTTGAAAGCTGTGTTTGTGTGGCGGGCTGCTTTTGCTTGAGTTAGGGTGAAAAACAATGGTCAGTCACACCTTGAAGTGGACATTGATTGGCTGTCACTGTGTTTGGGCTTATTTAGCATACACTGGTAGGTTCCAATTGTAGCTGGACAGGCATGGGGAGGAACGGCGAGTAGCAGAGAAGTCAAAATGGAGGAGCATGTGGAAGTTGTCGGACCAGTGAATGGGGAATTTACATTTCTAAAACGCCCCGATGGCACCTTTGATAAAGCTAGATTGATATGTGTTCTTTGTGGAAAGGAATTTGCTTACCACCGAAGCAGCTCAAATTTAGCCTACCACATGGACGCAAAGCATCCGGTCGCGAGCGCAGCCACAGCTAACATTAGCAGCAAATATGTTAGCAATTCATCAAGCCACAGCAACGCTCTTCAGCAACTAAACTCAAGGAGAGCAAAACGTGCATGCGCAAGTCTGCAACAGAAGCTGACGAATGTTCTTGCCAAGTGGATGTAAGGGACTAAGACTGCATTTGTTCAAGTCTGTTAAAAAAATACTTTATAAAGCCACTTTTTTGTTGTCATATATCAATCTTTTGATCTGCCACAATAATTTAATGGAAAACTCCTCAAGTTTAGGGCTTTCCTCAGCAATTTTTAGGTGCGATAAAAAAGTGATTAATTAATTACAGATCTTAATTAATTAATCTCTCAATTCTTTTAATCGATTGACAGCACTAATAATATTCTTTTTTCCCATCATTTCATAACAATTTTCACTGTAGAAATGAGTTCATATGCTGCCAAAATCATATGAACACGTATTACATTTAAAGTATATCCTCTACATAGTAACTATACTTCAACTTTCTTTGCTTCCAAAGCTGTAGATAGCTGTGCAATTTTTATGAATTAAAAATAATTCCCATCCATTCCAATTAGGACTCCAGTCTCTACTGTAGCCGCCCCTGCATGGCTGCATATACACTACCACTGATCACTGCCTAATTTGTACAGGACCATTTCTCTCTTTTCTTGCCTTTGCTTTACCTCTTTGCATCTTCCCCTCTGCCTCCCACATAACATCTTCTAATGTTTGAAAACTAACTGTGTGGTTTCAACACCAGTTAACCTCACCAGTTAAGGCTAAAGATTGCATAAGGAAAATGGTAATGATTGTCAAACTGGACAATGATAATGTCTCCAATATTTAAGCTAAAAATTATTGTCTAAAGATTTTAAGGGAAGCAAAGTGAGCAATGACGTGATGTCAGTCATCCAAAATTTGGGCCTATTCTGCTTATCTTACTTTGTTGGCCAAACATGAATATGTTAATTAATTATGCCATTATAATACTCACCACAACAACACATTCAGGTTGTAAAGGTATTTTATGATGTTGGAAGAAAAATTATTTTTTATATTATTTTGCATATCTACTGTAAAGACCAAGGACAATGGCAAGTCCCAGCACACAGCAACTTCTCAAAAATATTCAATGCACAAAATCATATAACTGGAGTTAAACCTTATAACTTGTTTTTGGTGACAAGCCATACAGTCTTAATGTGAAAGTTTGGGTTATCGTGCGATGTCCAATGAGGTTCACAGTGGACCTTGCAGAGATACAGGGACAGGAAAAAGATATGAATAAATATTTGCTCCATCCATAAAACTTACTTTCTTGTTGAATTTGCTTACTATGATTGCTTACTTAAATATAAATGTAATTTGAGAAGATGTGTAGGGTGTCATATTAGTACAGTGCTACAGGGGGATATCAGTAAAATACTACTACTAATACTGTCATTTAGCTGATGCTTTTATCCAAAGCGACTTACACCTGAAAGAACAACACAAGCAAGAAATCATATACGAGGGTACAGTATGGATAAGTGCTGGTCAGTCTGCTGTGAGTCTAGTTGGACACAGGTGCTGCTATGCCAGTGCTAGAATATTTTTTTTTGTTCTCTTCCTGCCCAACTCAACAGTCCCTTTATACCAGAGAGCGTCATCTAAAAAGACACCGCCATGCAATCATCTTGTCATGAGTGCATACAGCTTACTCAGTGCTGAGTCCTGCAAAGAGCTGGACAAATCGTCTAACTAATTCTGATGAGCAGAGTTTACTAGATTCAGAAGTGCTCATTAAAGATCTGAGTCTTTAGCTTGCTCTTAATAGTAGGAACAGACCCTGCAGATCGGACAGAGTTTGATAGGTCATTCCACCATCGGGGAACAATGGCGGAGAAGAGTCTAGCTACTGATTTCACGTCACGTTGTGGTGGAAGCACCAGGCATCTTTCACTAGCTGAACAGAGTTGTCGAGAGGGATGAAGGAATGAAAGTAGGCAGGAGCCATTTGGGTAATATTTTGGTAAGCCAGAAGCAGAGCTTTGAACTTGATGCATGCTGCAACTGGAAGCCAGTGCAGGGAGATTAGCAGTGGAGTGACATGAGCTCTCTTGGGTTGGTTGAAGACCAGATCTACTGCTGCATTCTGGCTGACTAACAAGGAATTACAGTAATCATTGCATGACATTACCAAAGCTTGAAACAAGAGCTGTTTCGTATGTTCTGTGAGGTAAGGTCTGATTTTCCTGATGTTGTAAAGAGAGAATCGGCAAAACCGGGAAACCGAGGCAATATGGTCCATAAAGGTCAGTTGGCTGTCTAATGTGACACCAAGATTCCTAGCAGAAGACATGGGCACAATTGTGGTGGAATCCAGCTGCACGCTTATCTGAGGAGATAAGAAATGACTTGCTGGACAGACAATAAGCTCAGTCTTGGACAAATTTAGCTGAAGGTGACGGTCCTTCATCCATGCAGATATATCAGAAAGACAGGCCAATATTTGCATTAAGACGGCAGTGTCGCCAGGTGGGAATGAAAGGAAGAGTTGGGTGTCATCGGCATAGCAGTGGTAGGAAAACCCATGAAAGCTGATGATTTTACCTAGTGAAGTTGTGTATAGTGAAAAGAGAAGAGGGCCAAGCACCGATCCCTGTGGCACCCCTGTTGCCAGCTCATGCGATCTGGACACTTGTCCTTGCCATGATACTCTGAAGGATCTTCCTGTGAGGTAACACATGAACCACAAGAAGACAGATCCTGGAATGCCAAGCTTTGAGAGTGTGAAGAGGAGGATGTGGTGGTTGACCGTGTCAAAGGCAGCAGACAGGTCAAGCAGTATGAGGACTGAGGATAGACCAGCAGATCACAATCAGAATCAGTATTATCTTTATTGGCCAAGTTTGAACATTGTCCAACAGGGAATTTGACTCCTGTTATTTTGCTCGCTGTACCCAGATTTCCTTCGGCAGTTAATACGGCCCGAACCGTAATGTGAACCCAGGTGTGTTATACATCAAAATGTGCATCTCCATCCTGCGACAACGCACATTACTTTTCTCAGTCAAAAGCGTTACCGTGGGGACGCTAGACGCCAAAAAGCGCGCCCCATTAATAACTATTGGGATCACAGGAATGAATGAAATGCAACCGTAAACACCTCAAACTGACATAGAACCACCCCAAACACAACCACTACAGCCCCAAACCAAAGCAGCAAGAGGGGTCGAATGGGCAGTAGGGCATGCCCATATCAAAATTTCCTGAAATTTTGTAGTTACTGTTATTATTGTTATTGCATGGTGATTGGTTTCTCTGAGACTCTATTAGTTGTGGGAGTTCATCAGAGCAACAGCTTGGGAGAAGAAACTGTCCTTGTGTCTGGAGGTTTTAGCGTACAGTGCTCTGTAGCGCCGTCCAGAGGGGAGGAGTTCGAATAGTCTGTGTCCTGGGTGTGAGGGGTCTGCAGAGATGCTACCTGCCCGTTTCCTGGTCCTGGACCGGTACAGGTCCTGGATAGATGGGAGGTTAGTCCCGATTATCCTCTCTGCAGACCTAATTGTCCGTTGCAGTCTGTGCCTGTCTAGTTTGGTGGCCGATCCGAACCAGACAGTGATGGAAATGCAGAGAACAGACTGAATGATGGCAGTGTAGAAGGTGATCAACAGCTGCTGTGGCAGGTTAAACTTCCTGAGCTGACGCAGGAAGTACAACCTCTGCTGAGCCTTCTTCCTGACAGAGTTAATGTGGGTGGACCACTTCAGGTCCCGGGAGATTGTGGATCCCAGGAACCTGAAGGTGTCTGTGGTGGAGACAGTGCTGTTCTGACTG
Organism: Cololabis saira; assembly: GCF_033807715.1. Lineage (NCBI taxonomy): Eukaryota > Metazoa > Chordata > Actinopteri > Beloniformes > Belonidae > Cololabis > Cololabis saira. Next base: position 29,793,546 of record NC_084597.1, on the reverse strand, counting down.
CACCAGTGGACCAACTGTTCCACCTCCTGTCTGTACACGGACTCGTCACCCTCCCGGATCATGCCGATGACGGTGGAGTCCCCTGAGGTGCAGTCGTTGGTGTAGAGGGAGAAGAGCAGTGGTGAGAGGACAAACCCCTGGGGGGCGCCAGTGCTGATTATCCGGGTGCTGGATGTGATGCTCCCCAGCCTCACCTGCTGCCTCCTGTCACTCAGGAAGCTGGTGATCCACTGACAGGTGGAGGCAAGCACTGTGAGCTGGATGAGCTTCTGGTGGAGGATATCAGGAGCGATGGTGTTGAACGCCGAGCTGAAGTCCACGAACAGGATCCTCACGTAAGTCCCTGGGTTGTCGAGGTGACGCAGGATGTGGTGCAGTCCGATGTTGACTGCGTCATCCACCGACCTGTTTTCCCGGTAGGCAAACTGCAGGGGGTCGAGCAAGGAGCCTGTGATGTCCTTCAGGTGGCTCAACACCAGCCGCTCAAAGGATTTCAAGACCACAGATGTCAGGGTGACAGGCCTGTAGTCATTTAATCCTGTGATGGTGGGTTTCTTGGGGACTGGAATGATGGTGGAGCGTTTGAGGCATGAGGGCACCTCACACAGCTCCAGGGACCGGTTGAAGATCCGTGTGAAGGTGGGAGCCAGCTGCTCAGCGCAGGCTCTCAGGCAGGATGAGGACACGCCGTCTGGGCCTGGAGCCTTCCTGACCTTCTGCCTCTGGAACAGCCGACACACCTCCTCCTCACAGATCCTGAGTGCAGGCAGGGTGTCAGGTGGGTGGAAGGAGGAGGGTAGACAAAGGTAGGGGGGGTTGGCTGTGGTGAGGTGTGAATGTGCGGGCAGCTGGGGGCGAGGGAGGTGATGGTGGTGGTCATGTGCTGCTGGCTTGATCGTTGAACCGGCAGTAAAAACTGTCGGTTTGCAAGCCTGAGGCTGCCTGCAGGGCATGGAGCTGTTCTTCTGAACACGGTGATATTCTGTAGACCTCTCCACACAGAAGAGGGGTCAGGGTTGCCAGAGAGGCGATTCTGTAGCCGTTCGCCGTAGGTTCGCTTTGCTTTCCTGATCTCCCTCGTCAGCGTGTTCTTGGCCTGCTTGAACAGGGCGCGATCACCGCTTCTGTAGGCCTCCTCCTTGGCTCGGTGCAGCTTCCTGAGGCTCGGTGTGAACCAGGGCTTGTTGTATGTGCAGAAGGTCTTAGTCTGCACACACATGTCCTCACAAAAGCTGACGTCACAGTGTCCGTTAGTTCATGCAGGTCTGAGGCAGCAGCTTCGAAAACACTCCAATCCGTGCAGTCAAAGCAGGCCTGAAGCTTCAGCTTGGAGTCCTCTGTCCACTTCTTCACAGTCCTCACCACAGGCTTAGATGTTTTTAGTTTCTTCCTGTAGGTCGGGATCAGATGAACCAGAAAGTGGTCAGAGTATCCCAAAGCTGCACGGGGAACAGAGCGGTATGCGTTCTCATTTATCGTCCCCCAAAACCCACCGTTACTTCGTCTTTTTTGCCAGAATTCTTTAACCTCCTTACCTCAGTCTGCCCCACTCTCTCTAACATTGTAATACTGGGTGATTTCAACATACATGTAGATAACCCCAACTGCTCCTCAGCCACTGCGTTTCTGTCCCACCTGGACTCACTAAACCTTATACAACATGTCAAGGGCTCCACCCACAAACGTGGCCACACCCTAGACCTCATCATCACGGGAGATGTACCAGCTTCCAAACTTAATATTTTTTAATTTGGAGCCTCCGACCACAAGGCTGTCTCACTGTCTCTGGAAGTTCCATCCACCAATCCAACCCCCACAGAGAGGATCTTTAAACTTCGCAACCTGCGCAATCTGGACACCTCTTTTCCTGGACTCCATAATGCCCACCCTCTCAACCGACTTCAGCTCCTCATCCTCTACTGAGATGATGGAACTGTGCAACGCCACTCTGTCTTCCTCTCTCAACTTCCATGCTCATGAACAGGTTAAGAAAACCACTGTCCAGCGTCACTCACCCTGGTTTAATGATGAGCTGCGCCTTATGAAAACCAAGGGTCGCCAGCTGGAGAGGCTATGGAAGAAAAATTGCCTCACTGTCCATCTACTGGCCTACAAAGAACACAAAACTGCCTACGCCGCTGCCCTTAAAGTCGCTCGCTCAAAATACTATTCAACTTTAATCAGCAATGGTGAAGATAATCCCAGAACCTTATTCATCACTGTCAACCACCTTCTCAACCCCACCAACTCAGTCCCTTCAGCTGCCTCTCCAGAGCTGTGCAACCGTTTTGCTGTCTTCTTTAAGACCAAGGTGGATGAAATAAAAGCCAACATAACACCTTGTGGGATCCCAGCCATATGCCCTCCGCCCACCAGTGGCTCTACCATGTCCAGCTTCACGGAGGTTACACCAGCTGCACTCCTGGACATCATCACCAAATCCAAGCCCACCAGCTGCTCCCTTGACCCTATACCCACTCCCTTGCTTAAAGTCTGCTCACCAACCCTGGCCCAATTTCTTCTCTTATCAATAAATCCCTGCAGAGTGCCTGCCCTTTTGAAAACAGCAGCGGTCACCCCACTCTTAAAGAAACCAAAACTCGACGAGAAGTTCTGTCAAATTACAGACCCATCTCAAACCTCCCATTTATCTCAAAAGTTCTCGAGAAAGTTGTAGCCTGTCAACTCCAGTCACACCTAGCACATAATAACCTCTACGAAGCCCTCAAGTCTGGTTTCAGGCCAGCTCACAGCACAGAAACTGCCTTGGTGAAGGTCACCAACGACCTACTCATGGCAGCGGACTCTGGATCTCCCAGCATCCTAGTGCTTCTAGACCTGAGCGTTGCTTTTGATACTGTGTACCATAAAATCCTCCTCCAGCGCCTTAAAACCTAACCATGGTCACAGACACAGCACTGAAGTGGTCCACCTCCTACCTGACCAACCGCTACTACCATGTCTCCCTGGGAGGTGCCAGGTCTGACGACACTGAGGTGACATGTGTTGTGCCACAGGGGTCAGTGTTGGGCCCCATCCTGTTTTTGATACATCTGCTCCCACTTGGCTACATCATCAGACAACACAAAATCAACTTCCACTGTTAAGCTGATGACACTCAGGTCTATATCAAAACCCATCCAAATCCCTCTAAAACAGTCTCCTCCCTCAACACCTGCCTGGAGGACATCTGCTCCTGGATGAATAACAACTTCCTCCAACTCAACAGCAGCTAGACGGAGGCCATCATGATGGGTACCTCCCACCAACTCGCCAATGCTAGCACTGCTGCACTCTCCCTCGACGGTCAGCCCATCTCCCTCTCCCCTGTTGTTACCAACCTTGAAGTTAAGCTTGACTCTTCCCTATCATTCCAACCTCACATAAAACACATCTGCAAGATCTCCTACTTCCACCTTAAAAATATAGCCCGACTGAAGCCATCCCTCTCCAAAGATGACTTAAAAAAAACTGGTAAACGCCTTCATCTTTTCACGTGTTGACTATGGCGATGCACTTCTCTCCGGTCTACCTGCAAAATCCATCCACTGCCTCCAACTGGTTCAGAACAGCGCTGCAAGATTGCTCACCGGTACCAAAAAGTCAGCACACATAACCCCTGTTCTGGCCGAACTCCACTGGCTCCCGGTCCACTACAGGATCCAGTTCAAGGTCCTCCTCCTGACCTTCAAGGCCATCCATCCAAAAAGCCCCAGCTACCTAAGTGATCTATTCACTATTCATAAACCGGCACGCACCCTTCGCTCCAGCCACGCCACTCTTCTTCATGTCCCCTCTCCACGGCTCGTGAAGATGGGACACCGTTCCTTCTCTGCCTCCGCCCCACTCCTATGGAACTCTCTACCTGACTACGTCAGGAATGCACCTTCTGTGGAGGCCTTTAAAACGGGCCTTAAAACACTTTTTTACAAGCAGGCTTTCCCCTGAACTCTCCTTGACCCCCTTTTATTCAAATATTTTTTTATTTTTTTTTTTTTTTTATGCTGCCCACAACTTTTTATCTTACTTAGTAGCTAGGTTTTGTCTTAGTTTCTTGTCTTGTTTTTAGCCTTCTTTGTAAAGCGCTCTGAGATCTGTCGTTTCAGGTGAAAAGCGCTATATAAATGGAAATTATTATTGTTATTATTATTATTAATAACAGTGTAACAATGATCCAGAGTCGGCGTGTCCCTGGTGGGACATGTAACATGTTGCCTGTATTTCGGAAGTTCAAGGGTGAGGTTTGCTCTGTTGAAATCCCCCAAAACAATGAAGAGTGAGTTTGGGAGTTTTTTCTCCAAGTCCGTTATCTGGTCGGCCAGCAGCTGCGTGACTTCAGTCACACACGCATGCGGCGGGATGTAAACGCCAACCAGAACAAAGGATGAAAACTCCCGCGGTGAATAAAAAGGTCTGCAGTTCACAAAAAGTGTCTCTAATTGAGGGCTGCAAGAGCAGAAGCAGAAGAGCAAAAAGTAGCAGAGAGCGAAACACCGTGGCGAACATAGGAGGCGCCATCTTGGATCTGGCAGCCCGTAGTGACTCAGTAACTGATAGAAGGGCAGTTTCAGTTGAGTGGCCCTGCCTAAAGCCAGACTGATGTGGATCATACAGGCAGTTGTCGCAAAGGAACTGTGAGACCTGACTGAAGGTTAATTCTAGGATTTCTATTCATTCTAGAATTTTAGACATGAATGGAAGCAGTGAGACCGGCAGGTAGTTTTCAACCTGGGCAGGGTGGGGTGTGAGTTTTTTCAGCAGTGGGGTGACCCAAGCTTGTTTGAAGGCAGGGGGAAAGATGCAAGATTTAAGAGAGGAGTTGATAATATGGGTTATTGCAGGTTTGACGGGAGGTAAAATGCTCTACAGGATGTCGATAGGAACAGGATCCAGAGGTCAGGTCTTTGGTTTTGAGCCGACTAGAAGTTTAGAGACTTCATCCTCATTTAGAGATTGTAAGGAGCAGAGAGGCACCTGTATCAGATTGGAGTGGGCAGAGATGGTCAGGCTTCTAAAATCGGTTACTGATAGTAGGAACCTTTTCAGTAAAGTAGGACGCAAACCTTTCTGCAGGCAACCCAGTAGGTGGTTGAGCAGGTGGTGGAGAGAGAAGAGAGTTAAACGCCATTAACAGTTGTTGGGAGTTGGGAGCATTTTGGATTTTTTTCTGGTTAAAGGATACCTTGGCAGCCTTTAAGCTGGATGTGAAAAATGAACGTTTTTGTCGGTACTCAGACGAGTCAGTGTGCACTTTGGATTTGCGCCACTTTCTTCGTGCTGCCCGAAGTCCAGCTCTGTGGTCCCTCAGAACCTTTGTGAGCCATGGACTAGGAGGTTTTTGTCCAGCTGTTTTTGGACACCAGAGGACAGAGTTTATCCAGAGAGAAGGCAAGTGAGGACCAGAGTGTTTCTGTAGCCTCATTAACAGTTAGTGTGGGAAAGTCTGACAGGGAAGGGCGGTTAGAGCAGACCTCATCAGACAGCTGTGTAGAGCTGAGAGATCGTATGTTTATGTGGTAGGAAACCATCTTTGGAGTCAGGTGAGTGACATGAGGAAGGGAGATGGCAACTTTTACCAAGAAGTGGTCTGAGAGGTGCAGTGGTGTGACACACACTTCAGCTGTAGTGCAGTTTCTGGTCAGTACCAGGTCAAGGACATTATCAGCTTTGTGTGTTGGAGGAGTCTGGACCAGTGTAAGATTGAAAGAGTGGGAGTGAGAATCAGAAACTCATTTGCCTGTGTTTTGCCAATGTTTATGTCTCCCAGTACAATTAGTGGAGCGCGATCATCAGGAATGTCAGAAAGAATCATGTCCATTTCAGAGATGAATAATGTATAAATACTGTATATTTTATTTGGAGGAAGTTTATTTCAGTTTGTTTGGCACTGGATCATATGACGATCTACATTGGAATGAGTATAGACACCAGTTGCTATAAACTCTTACGTTTTGATTTACTCTGTTTTTGCAGTAAAAACATTTTCTTGGATCTGGAAGAACCATCATGAGAATCAAGTAGTTATTTTGTGTGTTGCAGGTGCTGTCGCCTCTGACGTCCTCAGTCCTGGCTGAGAGGAGCATTAGGGTGCTGGATGATAAAGTGACTGTGACAGAGCTCGGGGTGCAGTTGGTGTCTGGACTCTCTCTATCCCTGCAACTGAGCCCTGGAAGCAACAGGGCCATTGTTGCCACAGCAACAACACAGGAAGTTATCAAATCACTCAAACAGGTATGGTTCCCAGACATCTAAATATTTTTTCCAGATTTTCTATAACCTACAATGGAAGAAAATGAGGGTCACTTAACACTTTAGTGTGAATTATATTTGTACTGCAAGTTCAGGGTTGAATTAGCTGTGTTATGGAGCCTATAATATTGTGATTCTCGTGTATAGTGTATATTCTTCACTCTTAATATAGTGAAGCTCTCTACTTTAGAGAGGGAAAATCTAGTTTACTCATTTGTTCCAATGAACCTTTCTACAGTAATGAATACCATTTTTTTCCCCCATGTCCCTCTATTTTTTTTTTCCAATCTGTTTTCATGGTCCTTTGTATTGAATGGGAATTTTATTATTAATCTTTGGGGAGTTTCTTTCAAGATTATTTCTTCTAAGTTTTTGTGCTAACTCGTGTTTGTCTGTGTGTCTTTTTTCACAGGAGTCCCTCATCAGTGCTTGGGTCCAATTTAGTGATGGATCTATGACTCCCCTAGACAACTACAACCCTGCACACTTTGACCTGTCAGCCACCTCTCTGAATGAACAGGTGGTAGCAGTGCAACACAGTGCAGCATGGAAGTGGCCCATTATTGTTGCCAGGAGTGAAGGTCAAGGTTTGCTTGTACGTGTTGAAATGAGCCCATCAGATATGTGTCAGAAGGGCAAACGACGTACTACTATAGCCACTGGAATTTTGAACTTACAGGTAAGACTTAGCCAACAAGAAGAACAATACAGACAACCTGGAGACAGAAGAACACGTCCTGATCTTCCATATCATGGTGGATCTATATCTGACATGGAAACGGGGCTAATTACTCGTGGTGCCACCACCATCAGGGGAAATGTTCCAGTGAGGCCTAATGGTGGCCGTTTCTCAGCAGACAGTGGGGCAAGGGTCCCCAACGAATTCTCTGAATATCCAAACCAGGCTGAGCTGCCTCGGAGCCACAGCATTGATGAGGACTTGCTCCCATCTCGAAGAGGCCTGACGGACTTGGAGATTGGCATGTATGCCCTGCTAGGAGTCTTCTGCCTGGCCATCCTGGTTTTTCTCATTAACTGCATCTCTTATGCATATAAGTACAGAAACAAGCAGCTGTCTTTGGAGGCTCCCGAGACTATGCCCCATGCCCATGACTGGGTTTGGCTTGGCCAAGAGGAGGGATTATGTTTGCAGCAACAGCAGCATGAAGAGCTGAGTGGTACCCTAGAGGAAGGTAGCCAGCTATTAAATGGAGGCATCCAGCACAGCCGCAGTGGTGGAGGATGCTCAAGTGGAAGGGATCACAGGAATGAGTCACTCAACTCACCCACCACCAAGAGAAAGAGGGTGAAGTTCACCACTTTCTCCAATGTGAAGTCCAGTAATGGATGTCCAGTCCTCAGCCCATTAGCACTAGTGCAGACCAGTGAGATAAAATGGGTATGTCCAGACATTGAACTTGGGGACTCAAAAGATCTTCGGAACTACATGGAAAAGCTTAATGAGAATGCAATTAAGAACACTGCGTAAAGATTTCGAGGTGTTTTCAATGAACTAAAGAGAAACTCACCTGAATGCCTTCAGAATAAAGAGGGAGGAAAGACCAGATTAGAGAAATAAATGGGTGAGGAAACAGACTTGACAGCTGTTTAACTGAACACATCCCCATTAAAACAGAACAGTGGACTCAGGTGCTGTTGTTTCTTTGAAAGTACTCAGACTGGACCAAGCAACAATCTAAAAGACATATTTTGCCACGTTGCATTAGCATAGTTATGAAGGAGGACATTTCAAAATGTTGTCGTTGCTTAACTTTAATGTATGCTTTTAGTCTTCAACTGAGGTTCAGTTTGCAGTTTTGTTGTTGATGCATAATTTCTTTGCTTTTTTTACTTTAAGTTCTTGATTCTTTTTTAAAGAGTTGCTGTATCCCTTTCACCACATTCCAGCAGTAGTAAATGTGAGGAGAGAATCATTTAAACCAAATTTGTATTGTACATAAAAACAGAGTTTGATTTGGAGGTCCTATATGTATAGTAACATTTTGTAAAGTGCTGTTTGGTTTTAGTTTGTTCTTGTTATATTTTAGTTTTGATTAGTCTCCAGAAATCAGATACATGCATGATGTTATTTAAAAAGGAGGTATATGTATCTGATACCCAAAATGGAAAAATGTGTAGATAACTAAAACCCGGACTGTTGGAGACACATCGGCTCATTCAACGTATGAGTTTGGGGATCGATTTAGAATGTCAATATTGGCTATAAGAGTTTTGCTCATTCTTATATTTTCACTTCTTAAGTTGTTTTTACTGGTGATGACTGATCATCCCACTTTGCATTGTTCACTTGAATGAGACTACTGAATCCAAATGGTTTCATCTTATCAGTTATTACAGTGCAAGCTGCACTTATCAGAAGTAAAAGTGATCATCACTAATTATATCAAAAGACAATCACATAAGTGATGTCAGACCCAGTGTTTTCATTTATTAATAAATCTCATAAATCAGTTTACAGCTTCTTTACCTGAAACTGGAGGAGATCAAAAGACGAGTTTCATTTTTCATATTTCTGTATTAGCCATTTGGATTCCAGAAAAGAAGTCAGCACATTCGATGAAAAAAAAAAAAAAAAAAAAAGAACTATGTGAAATGATTGTCCAGATCTGTTAACCCCTTTTGTCAGAGTCCAGTATTAGTCAGGTTCATCCTTTTCTATTGTATCTCTGTTTTGAAGTTGGCTGCTGGACTAATTAAAATTGAAGGTGACTCTTGTTTGTCTCCGTGGTTCTTCAGTTCTTCCTGTATCCGTCCATGGGTGGGACTTTAAATCAATTACGGTCAATGCTGACAGTTGCTGCTGATGGGTGCTGAAACAGGAGAGATTATCTCACTCCATCCCACACCACCACTGTCTACATTTGCCTAAATGTTAGCTTTCCTCTGTGTGATAGGTACCTTCTTTGAAAGAAATCATCCAGTAAGAGTACCGGTATTTTATCATTATTTGTCATGAAGCAAAACCTTTTAACACTGCTAAATGTAGTATATAAATGCTAATATGAAGTGACATGTTCTACTCTAAACTGTGTTTTCAAGAAAAAATAAGAAAAAAGCTAACTTAAAAAAATGCTCATAAGAGGATAAGCATGTGCAGCCAGATTGCCTAATATTTTCGATGTGGGGGGTTGCTCTGATAGGTGCTATTAAAGGGCATGGAGGCAAGAAGTTGTCCTTAACCCAAGAAAAAAATAAAGATAACTTTTAAACCTTCAGAAGCAAAGTGAATAAGAATTCCAGTGCTTTAATAAAAAAAATCAGGAATAAAGTTAAGTAAAATAAACTTATTAGGTATTAATACCTCTGAGGTCCATACTTTACTCTTTAAAGGTTTAAGGGCAAGTGCAGCTCATTCAGACAATTAGTCTTTTTCACAGGATCATAGGCATGTTCCCCTTTCTCAAAGGGCAGCCTAATTAGGGATTACTTAGTTCATTCTACATGTTAATGTGACATTTCCAGTGTGTTTTGTCTGGCAGCTGACTGTACCTCCTCAGTACTTTCCATCATTACTCAAGCAAACCCAGTTGTGTCCCCGGGTTACCAGGAAACAGTAAATTATGTTAATATTTTACTTGAAATAAGTAGCAAAGTCAAAATAGGCTTTTATACAAATTCACCTCAGGGTTGTGGTCAGACTTTAATCATAGTTAATGAAAGACAATGGTTGCACAGAGGAAAGTCCTTTGGGGAGTTTTCTCACCTTTTTTTTACCAAATATCTATTTTTAGCTTTTTGACTAAATTTCACCTAACTATGTGCACTTAACCTTCTCCAAAGGAAAATAAACTGTCTTGTGCTGCTTCTTTTACTCTTTTACCATAATGTTAAACTCTTCTGATGGACATTTCTTTTCTTTTGAAAACACACATGCCTCCAATTTTCTTCCCTACTATGCAATGAGGTCCTCTAGACTCTTAGTGCATTTCACTCCTCGCTCTTTACCAACTTCCATGTGCCTGTGTACCGAGTGCCTGTCCTGTGTTTCTCACTGCAGGTATATTTCTTGCTGACAAGAAGATCTCTGGGCCTGCGCTCAAGCTCACTAACTAACTGACACCTCCTGTCAGGCATAACAGAACAGAGCCCCTTACACCATTACAAACCATCTCCAGTGACATTTGCTCTGCCAATACATCACTAGTTATCCTATTTCATAGATCTTTTCAATGTTGCTATGACAACAATACTCAAACCAGCCCATTTTCCTCTCCCTGCCATTTCATTCCTTTGACATATAGTGTAGCAAACATGACCAATTACACTACTGACATCAGTGGTCCTCTGCTGAAAATTGTTTCTGGTACAAAGTCTTTCTGTAACCAGGTGAGGATCTGGATTGGAAGATGAGCACATCGTCTTATTCTTAGGCTGGTCCACTGTCTTTCTGTTTTAATATTATGAAGAGTGAGGAAATTGCAGAACAAGATGAAGCTGTATTCAAACTCATCTAACTACATTTTACATGTCTAAAACCTGGTGAAGATTTATTGGTTCAGATTGCTTACCATTTTAAAACCTATGGTTTTTAAACTACGTGTCACAATCAAGCATTTGCTAAGCCGACAGATCTGTAATAAGTAATGAACCCCGTGGGATCAGTACAGTATCATTGAATAGAATTTAATTGAACTGAACAGAGGTGAACTGGATTGAATTGAATGGAACTGTATCCCGACCCACCCCCAGAAAGATCCACAGGACAATCTGGGTTTTGTCTGTAAGCTAATTGGGACATATTAGAGAGGGCAAGAGCTCTGATTAACTTTTGTTCCCATGTTTCAGTGCTCTGTTCAATGTGCCCTCCTTCAGATCTGCTGCTTGCTTATTTGTCATTGACTGAACGTAGATAAACAGAATAATTATCCAACGCATGTGTGTTTGCGCATGTGTGTATGTGTTAGTGTGATTTATGGGTTAGAATAATGCAGTTCAGCAGGTTTGAATGTTGTATTGTTTTCTTTATTCTGCTGATACGGAAACACAATCTGCCCTTGGCCTTTCGCTCCATCTGCACGCGCAAAGGTAAAGTAAGATACATAAGGCATGAGAGAATGTTGTAAGTGACTTGGTGTAGCCCTGAGAAACAAACCAATAGTTCATTAAGGGAGAAGTATTGTGGCATTTTTAGCAGTGCGCAGTGGCTCATTGTAAATCCCTGTGGTGATGGCCTTATTGAGCTCCAAGAAGAGAGGCTGCTGCAGCTGAAGTATTCCTTACACTGAACTGAGAGCACTCGTCTATATCATTTACTTTGTTCTTATTTCATCTCCACTTTTGTTTTCAAGTTTGTGTTTTGCAGAATCTTGGTGGTAAATTAGAATTCCGGGTCCCTGAAGTGATAATGATGGCTTGTTTGTTAGTGTCTTTGATTTGCACCATTGTGCCTTTGTGACAAAACAGTATACAAATAATTTCTGCATAGAAATTAATCAAAGACACAGTCAAGGTTTGCTTAAGCAGTTTCAGCTGGAGGGGATTACTGCTGTTATAGCTAATAATGTCTGTAATGTGCTGAATATTTATGTGCCGGTACACTGTAAAAAGAATAACTTTGCTCAAATAAAAAAAAAATGATGTCTTACTTTCACATCCAAATTATTTGACTTCACGGAATCTAAATTGAGTCACTTGATATGATTGGATTCTTTTATATTGTTGTGAACCATACTACTCTACTTGACCGAACCTTAATTCTTTGCCTTGATCCAAATACATTTCTTGACATACGTATTTAAGTTAGTGAACAAAAATAATATATTGAAAATTGAACCAACTTAATATATTCACATTGAAACAAATTAACAAATTATTATGATTGCATTGACACCAGTTAATTCATTTACATATAATAAAACTATATTTTTTACATTTAATTTTACGTCACTTCAAAAATAATGAAAAAAGAGAGATAGTTGGCCAACAAATTATTTCAAAATCATTTATTGTTTTTAAAAATTTTAACCATAATCAATAATGTATCAGTAATATACAGATTTAGTGCAATGGCACAGTCTTTATTTTTTTTTTTACTTTTTATTTAAACATTTTAAACATTTTACAGAACATATCCTGACATATGACTTCACATCAAACAGAATAAAAAATACTAACGGTAACAACGATAAGTAGAAGAGCAAATATCTATGAATAGTGGCTGAGCAGGATTTTATAAAGAGGAACTCCCAAAAGTTCTCCCTCACATCATCCCATCCATCAAACCCTCAGGTATCTTGAAATGCAAGTCCATCTCCGCAGGAAAGTGTCCATTGTGAGCTGCAGACTAGCTGTCATTCGCTCCATCGTGTATACATCTTTCAGTCTCTGGGTCCATTGAGCTATAGTTGGTGGTTTTACTTCTCTCCAGTTCACTGTAATCATTTTTTTCGCCACCATGGCACAGTCTTTAGAGAGAAATGTATCTAAAACCGGCAACCTGTATAAAAACTCCAGGTGTTTAAACCAATTTACAAATATACACAAATGTTCTTATGCGCATTGTGACCGTACAATGTGAAAAAAGTCTACATGTGTATCACCCTCTGGCAACTGAAATCTCCCTTGGGATGGGCATTCTTTATCAAGATTGTTTTTGAACTTAAAATGTGCTGCAATATTTTCGACACAGACATAAACTCAAGACAAATATACATATGGATATTAATGTAAGACAGATAAAAAATAGATGGCCTACCAAGTAAATTAACCAGGACAAACACACATGCATGCAGTATCCCATCTGATTGTAAATTAAATTTTGCATTCTGGAAGCACTGCTGTCCCCTCTAAAACCAAATTAAAAAAAAAAAATGTTTTCTTCGGTCCCAGTCCGTCCCTGGGGGGTGGCAATTAAGTTTGGCATAGAGCCAAATTTGTTCGGCCGAAATTACATTATCCCAGCTGCCCTGTAAAGTCACTTTAACTAAATTGTCTTATGTTATTCATCTTATTTATTTGTGCAAATTAGCCCCGCTCTTTCTTCTGATTGGTCGATATGTGATAGTTCCTATTTTCTCCAATAACTTTTGAATGGTTTGACTCGTGGGTGGTGTCATCAGACTTGGTCTTGAGAACTTGACCTTCATTGGCATGAATTAGCCCCTCCCCTTCTTATGATTGGTCGATATTTGATAGATCCTTTTTTCTGCCGTAACTTTTGAATGGTATGACATACAGAGTCGTGGGTGGTGTCATTGGACTCTGTTTTGACTCCTTCACCTTAATCGGTGCAAATTAGCCCCGCCCCTCTTTCTGATTGGTCGATATTTGATAGTTCCTATTTTCTGCCATAACTTTTGAACGGGTTGTGATAAAGACATGTAGGTGGTGTCGTCGGACTCGGTATTGAGTACTTGACCTTCATTGGCCTGAATTAGCCCCGCCCCTTCTTCTGATTGATAGTCCCTTTTTCTGCTATAACTTTTGAATGGTTTGACATAGAGAGTCATGGGTGGTGTCATCGGACTTCGTTTTGAGCCCTTGACTTTTATTGGTGGAAATTGCACGCGCGTGGGCCTGTTCATCGCTGCTTGCAGCTTTAATTACTCTTTATATGGCCTTCTAAAGATTAAAAATCATAATTGTCTAATCAAAGCAGCCTCTCTCCATCATGCAGCAACCTTAAGTACTGCCTCAACTGGCCATTTGAGGTCAATCATGATGTTGATGTGGCCCCAAATTAAAATGAGTTTGACACCCCTGTCCCAGATTATATGGTGTTCCGTTTTGTATGAAAAGAAAGCTAAAGTTAAACTATCCAAATAAGTGGTTGAAGCTAATGGCTCACTCTTCAAAAATCTTCCTCGGACTAATTCAACCTTTGCTTCAAGTGTACATTTTACCGTCACATTTTTCTGACAACCCGATCTCCTTTCTTTTGAACCCTACTCTTTTCCTGGCGATATAAAATGTTAGTGTGTCATCTAACACTAAGCCATAGAAGAGAGGAACTATATTCAGTGTGCCTTAAAAAGAAATCAGATAATCAGTGTTCAAGGATGGGAGGCACCCATGCTGTCAAGGCAATTGTCACCTCATCTCAACCCAGGGATTTATCAAATTACAGCCTGGCTCTTGGAGCTTACAGGGGAGATTTCCCGTACATGGAGAGGGAGAGGAGGTTTTTAAGTGATTCCGTATACCTTAGCCCCCAATCAATGAAGATTCCTCTTCTTACACCAATCCAAATTACCAATTTTTTCCTATTTTTCCTCTATCATCCTGTCTTTCTCTCTGCTATCTAATTCCTGAGCTCAATACCAATCTTAAGAGAGCATGAGACATGCTCGCGTTTGTGTGTATCAATTTGTGTATGGACTGCTTCTGCAAGTGGATGTGTTTTCTTGTGATTGTGTTTTGGTGAGGTGAGATGCGATGTGGGAAGGATTCTGGCAGCTCCATTATCTGGGTGGTGTCAGCCTGTCCGCCTGTGCATGCTTCCTTTCTTTAAATCCACTTTCCCAATCAAACATTTATTTGCTGCCCTGACATTCTGTGTCGAGCCTCTTCTGCCTGTCTGTCAGTGAGATGGGGGTACTGTACTAATAGCAGGGGAGCTCCTACCTTGCCTGCACAATGATATCAATGTTTTTCTTACAAGCAATTTTTTTATAATTTTAAATCAAAGACTGATAATTTAACATTACTTTAATGTAACATATTACATGGAAAACTAAAGACTATTTGTTCTGATACTGCCTGAAAAATAAAGTTGAGAGATTTTCTTCAGTGTGTAAGGTGCAACTATCTTTTTAGTATTCTTTTGTGAGTTAGTATTTTTTCTCCTATGAGTGTTCAGTGTTCAGACCATGGCGAAAACAAGTTCATTGTTTGGTTTTGCTTGCACCAACATGTGGTATGGAGTCATTACAGGAAATAAATATAAGCAAACAGGAATGCAGACCACATGTAAGAAGAGCAACAGGATTGGAGGTGGGAGTTTAAGGACAGAGCAAGCGGACCACCTATAACAGTTGTCACAGCCAAATGATTGGCAGATCTGTGTTTGGGCTGGTTTAGCATACGCTGGTAGGCTCACATTGTAGCTGGACAGGCATTGGGAGGAACAGTGACTACCGGAGAAGAGAGGTGAAAATGGAGGAGCATGTGAAAGTTGTCGGTCCAGTGAATGGGACATTTACATTTATAAAACGCCCCAACGGCATCATTGATAAAGGTAGATTGACATGTGTTCTTTATGGAAAGGACTTTGCTTACCACTGAAGCAGCTCAAGTTTAGCTTACCACATAAATGCAAAGCAGCCGGTTGCGAGCGCAGCCACAGGTAATGTTAGCAGCAAAGATGATACCAATTTATCAAGCCGCTCTTCCCCAAACTAAACTAGAGGAGAGCATCACGCGCATGGGCACATCTGCGACAGAGAGGAGGGTGAATGTTATAGCCAAGTGGATGTAAATGGCTAGGACTGCACTGTTCAAGTCTGTTGAAAAAATGAATTCCTTTATAATGGTTGTTATATAATCAATCTTTGGATCTGCCATAATAATGTAATGAATTTAAAGGAAAACACTTCAAGTTGAGGGCTTTTCTCAGCAATTTTTAGGTGAGATTAAAAAAAGCAATTCGATTAATTACAGATCTTAATTAATTAATTGCTTTTTTTTTAATCGTTTGACAGCACTACTATTTAGTTATCTATATCAGAATACACTTTGGCTACATTTCACAGTTACTTCCATCAGATGTTAATGTGTACACAACATTATGTTTCGAATACTAAAATTGGATGTATGTTTTCATTGATTTAACTTTTGAATGAGAAAAGTAATGCGCATCGTCGCAGGCTCGAGACGCACATTTTGATGTACTGTATAACACACCTTGGTGCACGTTACGGTTCGGGCGATGAAGCGGCTGAAGAAATGGCATAAATTGCACCAAAATTACACGATTAATTCAAAATGACCGACTTCCTGTTCGGTTTCGTCCATGGCGCCGAGAGACTTTTCTTTAAGTTGCGACATGATACAGGTGTGTACCGATTTTACTATTGTGCAAATCACAAGTATGATTTCAGATCAAAGTTGCACAACATGAAATCAAATTACCAGTGTATTATAGTGTGTTAGAAAGCTTACAAGAATCAAAATACAAATGTTGCTTCTGTCATTTGGTTTATTGAAGAGCGGAACTGGGGCATTAACTAAGACATGCTTCAAATAATATAATGTGGATCCCTGGGTACATCTTGGCCGGCCACATAGCCAGTAAACATCATGGCATTGCCACATTTGTCCCCAAAGACATGGTCTGGTCAGCCGCCGGACTATCTCCAAATGGTGCAGAATGGATTACCACCAAAGTACAAGACACTACCATCGTCAACATCTACAAACCACCACCCAGCAGACGGATCCCATCGTCCCTGCCAGATGTCCCAGCCCCTGCGGTGTACGCTGGTGACTTCAATAGCCATCATACAGACTGGGGTTACAGCAGCTCCAACGCTGATGGCGACTTCCTGGTAAACTGGGCCTCGTCTGTAGATGCTACACTCCTATACGACCTAAAGGAGCCACAGACATTCTACTCTGCACGATGGAACAGCAGCACCAATCCAGACTTGGCATTTGCAAAATCACATAACAACCAGCCCCTCCCTGTAAGACGCATCCTGGACATGTTTCCCCGGTCACACCACCGACCGTCACTCATCACCATTCCATCGCTGGTCCAGCCTGTGCAAGGGAGAGATGTCAAGAGGTGGAACTTCCGGAAAGCTAACTGGACAGGCTTTGCTAGACAAGTGAACAAGGGAGCTGCCAGTCTACCACACCCATGCCCCAACAACCTGAACGACGCCTATGACTCATACTGCAGAATGCTGTTGGCTGCCGCCAAGAACAACATCCCCCACGGTTTACACAAAGCCTATGTCCCCTGTTGGGACGACGAATGTGAACACCTACTTCATGCTCAGTAGCAAAAACAGCTGAAGATAGGGAAAAAGCAGCAGATGACCTATTCTGCAGGCTAAATGAGAAAAGTAGGCAATGATAGACTACAATGAGATACAGTGGAATCAATTGACTTCACACACTCCAGTTGACGGGGGTGGCAGACCCGTAACAAGCTGACTGGAAGGTCTACAACTCCTGCACAGTACCCCATCACTGCAAACTCCATTGCATTGCTCCTACTGAGTAAAGGCCGCTTCCCCGACGCAGACAAGGACTTCAATAGAGCAACATCAGTGAGAGTCCATGAGCTGCTCGGGGCAACAGGATGTGATTCCAACCTATCCACCAACTTCACAACGCAAGAAATAAACCTGGCCATACAACGCCTGAAGACTGGTAAGGCACAAGGCATAGACGGCATCCACCCAGAGTACATAAAACACCAAGGCAAGAAGGCAACTGACTGGCTCTGTTCCTTCCTCTCTGTGTGCCTCCAGTACTCAAATCTGCCAAAGGTCTGGCATCGCGCTAAGGTGATTTCCCTGCCAAAGCCAAACAAGCCGAGTGATGACCCGAAGGGATACCGGCCCATCTCACTGCTGTGTGTACCGTTTAAGCTCCTGGAATGCCTCATCCTGGCACGCCTCACTCCAGTGATCGACCCCCAGCTGCCAAAAGAACAGGCCGGCTTTCGAAGTGGTAGGTCAACAACGGAGTGACCCTTCTGTGCCACGACATAGAATCAGAATCAGAATCAGAAAAAGGTTTATTGCCAAGTTTATTAAACACACACAAGGAATTTGTTGTGGTGATTGATGCAATACAGTACAAATATAAAATATAAAAGCTAATATATAAGAGAGAAAATGTATAAACAAAAATGTACAATAGGAGGTTTTTAAAGTGCCGGATATGAGTCTGTGCAAAAGTGACTTAGGATGTGCGTTAATGTAACGCATAAGGTCAGGATTGGAGTCTTTACGTTAATGTAACATAGAGTGGGATGGGGGGGCAGTCCATGGTAGACGGGGGAGAGGGGGGACCAGGGCCTTGTTGACTAGGCCAGCTGCAGACGGGAAAAAAATGTTTTTGTGGCGTGAGGTTTTGGTCCTGATGGACCGCAGCCTCCTGCCAGAGGGAAGAGTGGCTGGGGTGCGTCCGGGAACACTGACGGGTGCATCTGGGACCACCTTGGAAACAAGGACAGGCTGGGGTGCGTCCGGGACCACCCCTGAAACAGGGACAGGAGGGGGTTGCCGCCACCCTCGTTGTCTCTTTTGCCTGCACTGAGCCTGAATGCTCTTAGGCCCACCGAAAGCCAGGCGCGTTCCCTAGAAGGGAGACTCCTCTTCCTTGAACCGTGGTATGTTCTTCTCTGCCTCCTGGCGGAAAAACTCCCAGAGGGTAATCTGTTCTCCTACTGGGTCCATAGTGGCTGGTCCGTTCTGTCATGAAGCGATTGGAGTAGGACCCAGATGGAGAGATGCAGGAGGCAGGAGTTCCCAAAATGGTGATTTATTTAACCAAAAACAAAAAACCAAAGCGCTGCCAAGCAGGATACAAAAACCAGAACTTAACACAAGAATCGAAAAACTACAAAAACCTGACTTGGGAAACACGGAAGGAGGAAACAGTACGGACCAGCAGGGAGCAAGGGAAAGACAAGACCAGATATACACAAGGGTAAATGAGACACAGGTGCAGATGATCAGGGCCGATGGGAAACAGGAAGGTAAAACCAGAACTTAAACACAAACACACAGGCTTCAAAATGAAACGGGAAGTGTCAAACCCTGACAGAATCTTAAAAGTTCAGTAAGCTTGACACTATATTTTAAGTGATTGAATCTATAGTCGAGCTAGTCACTAACTCAATCTTTATTAGATGTAGCTGTCTAATGCTAAACCACTTCTAAATCATGATTGTGTGGTAAGACGCACTGAATTAGTGCTCATTTGTGAGTGAGGAGCCTCGACCAATGGTGTGTGTCGCTGGCCTATTTAAGGGGAGCCCGGAAACAAAGCGCGACTCTTTGCCCCCCGCCCACTGCGGGGTTCCCGGCGTTCAGTTTGCACCGAGCTTAGGCCTCCTCCTTAACCTGAGGAGTGAGCAGACAGGGTGTGGCTTCTTCACATAGCGCATGGCATGAATCCTCCCCACCCCATCTGGCGCCCCGGTTGGCCAGAGGGGGTATGTATAGCCCAGGACTGTGTGCATGTTTTTGTGAGGGAACACGGGGAAAACATGCTAACTCCACACAGAAAGGCCCTTTCTCCAACCCCACCCAGGGTGTGAGCACTGAAGTCATGGGGAAACTAACACGTACTTCAGCGCCCACAGCGTCCCCGGCGGGAATCGAACCCAGGACCTTCTTGCTGTGAGACGGTTGCACTACCAGCTGCGCCACCGTGCCCCCTTGAGTTAATTCAACATTGTCTATGAATATTTTGGCCTCTTCCTTAGTGTATCTTTTATTTTTATTACACAATATCATTAAATTTGATTTGGATGTATTGAGAGAGAGTTTATTCATCTGAAACCATTTACAAATTGATTATAGCTCTTCATTCACTTCGAGGATCAGCGTGGTAAAATGTTCATGTGAAGCAACAAGGCATGTGTCTTCAGCAAATAAAAGAGGCAGTACATTATGACTGACCATTGGCAAATCATTCATATAAATCAAAAACAGGAGCGGCCCAAGAATGGAACCTTGGGGTACGCCACAATGTAGCTTAGCTCTCCTTGAGTTGTACATTTTTATAGAAACATATGGTTCCCTATCCTTCAAATAATCACTTGGCCATTTGAGAGCAATATCATGGAACCCATATTTCTGTAATTTAGTGACAAGAATATTATAATCGACAGTCTCAAAAGCTTTCGACAAGTCTAAAAAAAATTCCAAGAGACATCTTCTTATTGTCTAATGCTGTAGAAATGTTATGAACAAACTGCAAGAGAGCCATTTCTGTTGACTTTTTTTTTCGAAAACCATATTGATGACTGTATAATATATTGTTCATATCCAAGTGTTTTTCTATTCTTGAGTAAACTAATGTTTCTAAAACTTTTGAAAAAAGAGGTAAAACAGATATAGGATGATAATTTGTGAATATGTTGGGATCACCTGATTTATATAATGGAATGACTTTAGCTACTTTCAGGTCACTTGGTACAACACCTGTTTTAAGGGACAAGATTAAAACATGGTTGAGGGGTTCAACAATACACAAAGCTACCTTTTTTACAAGGCTGGTGTGGCAGGACGAGTGCCACGGGGCCCGACCGAAGGATGGAGAGACACGGAGTTTCGTGCAGACCCTTTTATTTAGCCGTTTCAAATCACCCACACACAGTGCACAAGCACCTCAGCATGACAGCAGCTCCTCCGACCCCTCCGCTGCTGTCCAGCTCCGCCTTATAAGGCAGGCAGGGTGGGGAGAACCAGCCACTCAGGCGGATGGGACACAGGTGCGTGTCCCATCAACCTCTCCACCCTGCCACAGCTGTCTTTTATTTCATCATGTCCAGCGGCAGAATCTTTCAGACCCTGTATAATGTCAAAAACTTCTTTGAAAGTGGGAGGGTCAAAACTCCTGACACTAGGATACTGATCCTTGATGTTCACAAGGGGAGATTCATCTATGTTTTTGATATTTTTTGCTAAAGAAGGACCAATATTAACAAAAAAATCATTAAAGCCATTTGTTATGTCCAATGTGTTAGTAAGATTTCTCTCACCATCAGATAACTGAGATGGGATAGTTTCGAACGATTTTTTTATTCAAGAGTTCATTAATGAGGTTCCAGGTGGTTTTTATACAATTCTGGGATTGTTCAAATTTTTCTGAGAAATAGTTTTTTTTTGCAGTGCGTATTAATTTTGTAAAAGAGTTCTTATATTTTTATAAACTGCAATATTAAATGGACTGGGATTAACAACACATTTTTTATATAATTTATTTTTTTCCTTTGAAGATCTCTGTAAACCTGAAGTGATCCATGGTTTGGACATTTTCGAATTATGTTTTCTGGTAATTTGAATAAGTGGAAAACACTTATCAAATACTGATAAAAAAATGTTCATGAATGCAAAATAGGCCAATTCAGCATCCTGATAATTGAACACCTCTGCCCATGATGTGTCCTTCAGTTATAAATTATTCTTCATTTCTTTTAGTAAATCTACGTCATTTCATCCACTCATTCGGTTTGACATGTAAATAAGCTTTGGTTAGAAAAAATTGGAAAATTATCAGAAATGTCTGTTAACAATTGTCCAATTTCCTTGTACCATTCTTCTTTGTAGTGCTTGAGTCCTCAAATGTGTCTATATATCCAGACAGAACATTACATTAAGACCTACACACATTAAGACCCCTTATTCATGAGCAATTATGAACTCAAAGCAAACTTTTAGGCACATCTGTATGTAAGTATGTTTAAAGGTCTGAATCAAACAAGAGATATCCTTAATCAGAGCCTTTTAACATGCTACTGGTATCTCAACCAGCACGTCTGCTTTGATATCCCAAATGAGTAAAGAAAAAGTGAAGGACAGGATGCTGTTAACATAAGAAATGAATGACTGTGCATGCAGATTATATGCAATGATTTTATGTGAAAACTGTAGTTCAAGACAAAAATGTACTTGTATATTTAGCTGTGTCAGGTGATTTACTCTTGTTTACTTTGTTCGTGCTTATTTCATAGTGTGGTAGAGCATTGCTTTATGTCCATGTACAGCATAAAAATGACATCTACTCAGTCGCAAGCTGCCGGTTCTGCTTCTCAAACAATGCAACAATGCAACTTTGCAGTGAAAGTACCCAACTTGAGCAAATTTGGCATCTGGAAGAATGGAGTAAGGAGATGAAGGAGAAATAGAATTTGCTTTGCTAATGGTTCTGTTGTGTCCCCAAATGCTCTTGTCCTTCTCTCTGGCGACTAGAGAAGGTATGTGTTGCACTGGGAGACAGATGGTTGAGAGCAGATTTGCTTTGGTGCCAGCAGGGAGAAGGAGCGAGGTAGCAGGAAATGAATGAAAAAAGTGGGAGGAAAGTAAGAGAAAAAAGAAGTGAAGAGATTATTTTCTGAATCCACAAGCTTGTCCACAGAAATCCTTTGATTTAAAAATACACGGCCATGAATCTTGTATATTTTTGACAGGAAAAAAGAATATTCAAACCCCTTAGTCAGTGGGATTGTGTTCTTTTTGTCATCAACTTCATTCTTTCCCAATCATACTTTCTCTTCATCTCACTACAGCACCCAGCCCTCAGTGGGGAGTATGTGGACTACATCTACATTTAAAATGCGAACACACACGCACACACACGCACACACACACACACACACACACACACACACACACACACACACACACACACACACACACACACACACACACACACACACACACACACACACACACACACACACACACATATATAATGTTTTATCAATGATATAATATCCTTACAATATTTTTGTGGAATCTACATAAACAGATAGAAAAAACATACAGGCCCAATTAAAACACTTGTTTCTCATTCAGCCGCAGAGGCTGTTGACATTTTTAAAAAGAGGCTCAAGACCTTCCTTTTTAGTTAGGGCCTGAGCACTTACAGGCCCTATTGTATCTGTAGGAATTTTTATTATTATTTTTCTGACGAAAGGAGGGCCTTTTTGCCCCCTTAAACGTGCCCAAAAAGTCACCACGCAAACCAGGCCTGGCGAAAAATTTGATATTTATTGGTTTGCATTTATTGGTTTGCATTTATGGGCGTGGCAAAATGGCTCAACAGCGCCCCCTAGAAAACTTTGTGCCTCAAGCCCAACAATACGGTTTGACGTACATGCACGAAAATCGGTACACACCTGTATCATGGCGCAACTTAAAGAAAAGTTTCTTGGCGACATGGCCGAAACCAAACAGGAAGTCAGCCATTTTGAATTAATCGTGTCATTTTGGCGAAATTTATGCCATTCCTTCGGCAGTTAATACGGCCCGAACCGTAACGTGCACCCAGGTGTGTTATACATCAAAATATGCGTCTCCATCCTGGGACAAAACACATTACTTTTCTCTTTCAAAAGCGTTACCGTGGCGACACTATACACCAAAAAGCGCGTCCCCCTTCATCTGATTGGTCCATATTTGATAGTTCCTCAAAAGTCACCAAATTTTGCACGCAAGCCAGGCCTGGCGATACATTTGATATTTCATGGTTTGCATTAATGGGCGTGGCCTAATGGCTCAACAGCGCCCCTTAGAATACTTTTCTCTGCCATAACTTTTTAACAGGTTGTGATAAATACATGTGGGTGGTGTCATCTGACTTGGTTTTTAGTACTTGACCTTCATTGGCATGAATTAGCCCCGTACCTTCTTCTGATTGGTCGATATCTGATAGTTCCTACTTTATGCCATAACTTTTGAATGGTTCAATATAAAGAGTCGTGGCTGGTGTCATCCGCTAAATGTCCAGGCCTGAAGACATCTACAGGTATATGCAAGTCATACAAGCGCTTCCACTGCAGCACGCCTGAACGTGCACAAGGGTGCGAGGGCCCGTTCAACGCTGCTTGCAGCTTTAATTTGATGTGTTTCTCCTCCATCGCTCTGTCCTCCGGGTCCGTGATTATTGTTGCGCGTTCGTGTAAAGTTCTGATGACTGACATCTTGTGAGCTGTGGGGTGTTCTGATGTCCAAAACAAATATTGATCGGTGTGGGTGGGTTTCCTATGGATTTTTATTTTGATATCTCCGCTGTCTGTGTGGTGTATTTTTATGTCCAGGAATGCAATGGTGTTGTCTGTCTCTTCTTTGGGGGTGAATTTTATGCTTCCGGTGGTGTCTATTGCATTGAGGTGGGCTGTAAGTTGCTGTGTTTGACCGGTGTTCTGCCATTTTTTGCTGCTTTGCCAAAAAATGCTACCTAATAGTTTTCTACCTTTTGTAAAGCTACAATTTTACTGTTTTACTGTGTTTTACTCCCTAGCCCACTTACTTTCCCCCCAAGTGGTCCTTGTCGCTTGCCAGGTCGTCATTGTAAATAAGAAGGTTCTTAATGCTGTGTGGTTAAATAAAGGCGAATGGCTGAATGAATATCAAATAAAGCGATAGAATTGTGTTTTTTTTCTCTTTATCGTATAATGTTCACAAAGTGTAATGCAATTCATGTCATGGGTAGTGTATTTTGAAAGATCGAATACCCAACATCTCATATTATCAATTCAAAATATCAAATATCAAAATATTGCCGTTGAGTTTTAAGAAGTTTTTGCCCATCCAGGTATTGATGTCGTGCAGGCAGGTGGTGAGGGAAGTGGGAGGAATGGCAGCGGTGGGTTTGGAGGAGATGTAAATTTGTGTGTCATCGGCGTAGAAGTGAAAATGGACCCTATGATGATGGAGAATTGAACCCAGGGGTAGGAGGTAGATGGTGAAGAGAAGTGGACCCAACACTGACCCCTGGGGGACACCCAGTGTGACACCCATGCACCCAGATTTATGGTTCCGTAGTTGGACAAACTGTTGACGGTCAGTGAGGTATGATGAAAACCAGGAGAGTGCAACACCAGTGATCCCAATGCCAGCCAGGCGGTCCAGGAGGATTGGGTGAGAAATGGTGTCGAAAGCTGCGCTGAGGTCCAGGAGGATGAGGATGGTGAGTAGGCCGGAGTCAGCTGCACGGAGGAGGTCGTCAGTGTTTTTAACCAGGGCTGTTTCACTGCTGTGATTGGGGCGGAAACCAGATTGAAAGGGTTCATGGAGGTTATTTGAATTGAGGTGGGACTGTAATTGTGCGGCAACCACCCTTTCCAGAGTTTTAGAGATGAAGGGAAGGTTGGAGATGGGCCTGTAATGATTGAGGTCGGATGGGTCTGCACTGGGTTTTTTCAGGGTGGGTGTGATGGCAGCTAGTTTGAGGATTGGGGGAACAGTTCCAGTGGTGAGGGAAGAGTTAATTATTTCTGTGATCATGGGGGAAATGGATGGCAGACATGCTTTGACAAGCAGGGTGGGGAGGGGATCAAGCTGACAGGTGGTGGTTTTGGCTTTACGGATGAGTTCTGAGATGGTGTGCTCTGATACCGGAATGAAATTGGTGAGAGAGCTGGAGAGAGGTTGGTTGGTGTTGGTTATCCAGGGTGGGTCATTTGTGGAAGTGCGTGTTGAGGCCAGTTGCTGGTGAATGGTGTTGATTTTGGAGCTGAAGAAGTCCAGGAAGGCGGTGCACTGGTCGGTGGAGATGTCTGGAGGGAGGGTTTTTGGAGGCTGAAGTAGGTGGTTGACAGTTGAGAAAAGGACTCTATTGTTTCCTGTGGCAGAATTAATGAGGTTGGAGTAATATGAAGATTTGGCAGTATTAAGTTCATTCTTGTAGTAGTGAAGGTGATCAGAGTACATTTGGCTGTACACAGTGAGTCCGGTCCTTTTGTACAGTCGCTCCAGTCGACGGCCTGTAGTTTTGAGCTGGTGGAGGTCAGAGGTGAACCAGGGAGCGGAGTGAATAAATGAAACTGAGCGGGTTTTCAGTGGAGCTAGGGCAGTGAGGGAGGAGGAGAGACAGTTATTGTAGTGGTTCACCAGATCAGCAGGGGAGGAGGATGAGGGGGGATTGGGGAAGGAGCTGATAAGGGTGGAGAGATCTGTGGGGTTGATGTGTTTGATGTTTCTGAAGGAGATGATCCGTTGTTCTTTGACGTTCTGCAGTTGGGTATGGATGTCGTAGAGTACAGCTTTGTGGTCTGAAACGGGGAAGTCCATGATATTGAGGTTGGCGGGAGTTATGTCTGTGCAGCAGATTAAGTCCAGAATGTGACCTTTGTTATGTGTTGGGAGGTTGACGTGTTGTATGATACCAAGGCAGTTCAGGAGTGATGTGAAGTCGTTTGCCAAGGTGCTGGATGGGTCGTCAATATGGACGTTGAAGTCGCCATGGAGGATAACAGTTGGGGACATTATGCATACAGATGTAAACAGTGATGACAATTCAGTGAGGAAAACAGCAGAGGGTTTTGGTGGTCTGTAGATGGTAACAATGATGATGGGTTTGGGTCCAGAGAGTTTTACATCTAGGCACTCAAAAGAGGAGTGTTGGGGGACAGTGAGAGCAGTGACTTTTATGTTTTTACGGTAGATGAGAGCCAGCCCCCCCCCCCCCCCCCCCCCCTCCCAGTGGCGCAGGGTTTACTAAAAAAGGAAAAGCCGGATGGGGTGGTTGTATTTAACTGGGTGAAATCATTCGGCTGTTGCCACGTCTCTGTGAGGCAGAAAATGCCCAGAGTTTTGTCGGTGATGAGATCGAAGATGAGAAGGGCCTTATTGGTTAGTGATCTGATATTGAGCAGACAGAGTTTGAGACAGGTGAGTGGTGTGTATGCAGCTGCTTTGAGCAGGGGAGAGAGTACACTGTGATTGACAGGATTGATGTGGCAATCTGTGCGGGGAGGGGGGCGTGGCTCTGTGGACCAGGAGGATCGGTGTGCAAGCCGTGGTGGAGAAATGTAGGGGGGTTATTTTTATATACTTTGAAAGTGGCATGGGGAACGGAGAGGTCTGACAGTCAACATTGGTATCAATTGGGAGACCGTCGGCAAGGGGTTTAATGACAGCAGGGGCCTGTAGGAGGAGTGATTCACCGAGGGAAGGAGGAGAAGAAGAAGGCACTGGGTGTGGCATGTAAACAGTCATGCATGGGTGTCCTGTATGTAATCAATAGTGTGTACAGTGCGCTGTATGTTTGTTATAAGCGTGCGGCTGCCTAGCTTGCTCGGGTGAAGTCCGTCGTGGACGGCTGTTCACCGCGGCCCAGGGTGGGAAGAGGGCCGCTGATGAGGACTGACTTTCCACAGTTTTTTAAGATGGCAAACAGACTGTTGAAGTCACGTTTCTGCACGTCAGGGTTACTCCGGACCACATCGTTGGTCCCAAGGTGCAAAATGATATGTTTAATGGAGTGGGGAAGTGTTTGGAGTAAACCTGGAAGTATGTTGATCATTTTTGTGACTGTGGCTCCTGGAAAACAGTGCGTGGAGGTGTTAAAAAGTCGAGTGTTCCTGATTATGTAGTCACCCACTATAGCGGTGGTTGGGGGAAACAAAGGGGGAGGACGGGGCGGCAGGCACTGTTCCTCTGTTGGAGTGGACCTTGACGAGGTTGTAGGTGCAGCTACGGCCACTTCGCAGCGGGCTAGACCACTGGAGCGTCGCGCCCTGAGTGCAGCCTCCTTCACAATTTTGCGACGGGAGGAGGAGGTGGTCACAGACCGGGACGACAAAGGTCCCAGAGCAGACTCACAACCCCCTCGGGCTGCTGGCAGCGAAGCTGTGACGGGGCTAGCAGGAGGAGGATGGACAGATTGAGGGAAATCTTCGAGGCTCAGGATGTTGTATTTGTTTCCCAGCTGGAGCTCGCAGGGGGGGGAGGGGGGCGGGTTGGGTCTTCCTCGCTCTTTCCCATTGACTGTGGACCATGCCGTTTGGATAGGGGTGGAGGTGATCGACCCGAGCCAAAGTTGCCTCTGAACTTCGGCTTTTAGTCACCCATTTTGGCTTTGGCTTGGACCCCTGCAAGAGCCATGTGTCTCCAGCCGGGGGATCCGGGTGTGAAACAGAGATTGAGGAGGCTAGCCTGGATGTAGCTGTGGAGACAGCGACAGTGTGGGGCAGAGTGGCAGGGGCTGTCCGATTAGCTGGGGCGACCGCTGCGACGGGGGAGCCGGCATCAGGCAGCGGGAGAGTGGAGTCCAGATCAGCAGGGTTGGCAGGAGGACCGGCGCCCAGAACGATCACGGAGTCCAGGAGAGTCTCTTCATTCCTGATCCAGTGGAGGTTGGAAATGCGTTGCTCCAGCTCTGCGATCTTCTGGGACTTGCGGAGGCAGCTGTCGCAGTCGTGTGGAGAGGTGAGTGGAGCCATGGGGGAAGATGGGGTAACCTAGGAACCAGAAAACAAAACTACGGCAGCAACTGTGTTTGACGTAGTGTGTGTGTACTGTAGGTAGGACAGTGAAGTCACTTGCTTTTATTGCAGTTTAATGTGTGCTATACAGCTAAGCTTATGAGTTATGAAATGAAACTTACGCACGGGGACTCCGAGAGGAGTCCGCGGCATTGTGTGGTCACAAATCGGGTGGGTTTGGATCCGGTAGAGAGCGGGACTTACCGACAGGGGCCCAAATGCTGGGCCCGTTGAGGTGAGTGAATATCCGCTGGGAGAAACCAGGTGGCTGCAGTAGCTCCGGTGTCCAGAAAACGCCGAGGAATGGGTAAAAGTGACTTTTGGGGTGGCCAAAATGTTAACAGGAGTCTATTGCCCTCAGGTGGGTGGTGTTTATAGTGGTGTGTCCGGTTATAAAATAGAAATCTGCTGTACGTTGTTAAAAGTAGGTGAATGCTGATGCAGTTCGCGGTGGAACTGTGTTAACACCGGTAGTCAGACAAATGACCGGACAAACTCAGAATCCGCTGATCAAACAATGTGAGATCGACCATCGGACTAGAGTACACAGTTTAATACACACATTAGTTGTAACGTAGGCAGCTAGGAATGGCATAAAACCAGTTTAAAAGTCCAAAAATAGAGAGCTGTATTGGCGAGGGACACCGACTCACTGTCTTCCGGGTCACGTGACAGAGTGATCTGTTTGGGTGTAACAGCGTAGTTGAGTCCTTTAGACAACACACTCCGTTCGTCTGTTGTCAGTGTGTGTTTTGATGCGTTGTGTATCCATTTGTCGTTAACCGGGGTTTTTTTGTTGCGCTTGTTTCCGTGCCTTTTCCATCAGTTTATTTATTTTTTCCTTATGTGCCATCTTTTTGTGGTTGTGAATTCCTCTTCGTGTGTTTTGTTGAAATGCTTGTCTATTTTTTCCTCCGCCTCTTTGCTCTGGGGATACCGGTGTTTAAAATTCTCCAGCTGTTGCTGTAAGTCTGTGTTGACATTGTGTAGTTTGTTTGTTGTGCATCTTATTCTTTCTTTTACCAGAGTCATCCCCACTTTGTTTATTATTTTTGTGCGTTTTTTGTTGGGATGGGGTTTTTTATTTTCAAACTGTTCGGGATGATGCCTCCGTCTTTACAGCGGAGGTTGAATCTGAGGTGGGTTCTTTGGCGTGCTAATTTCCTAAGAGTGTCTTCGATGCGGCGAAAGTCTTTGACCCATTGTTCTCCATAATTTATGCGTAATAGTTGTATTGTGTTCATCATGTCTTCAGATTGATATCCTATGGTTTCTTTTTTTCAGACAAAGTTCGGGATGAGGGAGCGTACATGCTCTCTCACACATGGACCAGCATCTTGGAGCGGCGGGAGGACAGCGGGGGGCGTGACCGACCTGTTAAACCTGGCAGGTTGGTCACGCCCTCTTAGTAACAACAGCTGATAAGGACGTGTCACTTCCCATTACGTGACACTCTGAGGAAGGCGGGAGAACCGCCGAAACTGTCAGACGGAAGGTAAGAAGTCGGAACTTTGTCTTAAAAAAAGAAACCATAGGATATCAATCTGAAGACACGATGAACACAATACAACAACCATTATTATTGGTTGCCGAGGGTTCTAAATACCGGATGTTATGGTACTTCTGCCTTGAGAGTGCTGTTGCTTGTCAATATGGACATTTAATAAAGTGAGTCATTCTGGAAGCTGATCTGTATGATCTCATCCTTTGTATGCAAGGATACTACAGGCATCACTATCCACTATTCATTTGGGGTGAATATTGCAGTTTTTTTTAGAACTAGAACATTGGGCAAACAAGTCAGTAAAAAAATACATTCACGAAAAATTTAAAAGTGACTTAATGAAAAGTCAAATAACATTTAAATGTTTTGTACTTTGAATATTGCACTTTGAGGTACATCCTTTGTTTCCTACCTCAGCCTGAGTGTGGACTGAATGGGTGGCAACATTGGGAAAATGCCAATATTCTGGAGGGGAATAGCTTGCACCGACATATTGGGGAGAAAAAGAACTATGAAAATAAACAGGAATGCTGAGAACATTGCACATGTTATGTAAAGACATTCTATAGTTAAGATGCATTTTCACATTTCTGAAATTTGATGGACATTTCAGTCACCAATGATTGCCTTAGTCCGAACCGGCTGGTGCAGTTTTTGAGTGCAAATAAAAACAAATGCTAGCTTGACAATAAACGCCTCATTGAGCATACCGTCAGTATGGTTCAATTATTAAAGAGATATGCTTCATTAGAAGGAGAAACATTGCAACGATTTAAAGAAGAACTTCAATTAAACACTTATTTTATGTGCGCTAAAACGTGTTTGATCTCTGTATGCCTCCTCATTTTATCAAGGGAAAATACCAACATTGCCACAGAAAAATAGAGAGGAGTTGCTCAACTACAGACAACATGATTTTTGAAATTCGTCACATAGAAAATGTGCTCCCACTTGTCATGTTTAATTATAAATCCCAGAGGATTAAAGCACAGACTGACACTTCAAATAGCCTGAAAACTTGATGTTGATATGGCATTACACGTCTTTTTTTATTTTCTCAAAGAATCTACTACCTCCTAGTCTTACAATCTTTTATACAACTTAATGCAGTGTCCTGCCAGCAAGCATTATTTATGCAGCTTTAACAGGAAATACATAATTGACTTGGCCGATCATCACTGATCACTTAAATATTAAAACTTTCTAATTAGTATCTCCAGGAACAAAAAAAGCTGTTCTATTCATTATACATCACAAGACACTTCATGGTAGTGCTTGAAGGTTTGTGGAACATCTTCTAGATTTCTACATAAATTTGACATGAAGCAAGATTACATTTTCACCCATCACCTAAAAGATGATAAAGAGAAATTAATTTGAAAAGAAATGAATAAATAAAAGACAAATATTATCCTAACTAGTTATGTCTTAGAGGAAAATGTTCCAGTACTCCAGTACCACATTAGGGAAGGTCTAATGTGGAGACTTGTTTCACTATTGACAGTAAAACCCATGATATTTCACATTAGTAGTAATAGTGCTCCAAATAATTTGTTAAAATACATTCATTTTTACATCTGTGTCCTGCAAAACACTCCCTATAAATTGTGACAGCAAAGCTTTTACCGCTTTGTAATTTTCTTTTTTGGAACGGTTGAAAGGCATTACAACATTGAGGAAACCAGTGATGAAACATTTCATTTGCTATTTTGCCTCCTTTGTCCTTGTAACGCTGCATTATGTAATAACGCCGCATTATGTAATAACATTTTGTAATAAAATTCTTGAACGCAATATGTAATAAAGATTGCCGCATTTTGTAATAAGTTGTTACATATTGCGTTGGTTATTACAAAATGTGGATGTTACACTTTTTTTATGAAGAAAATGTAATAATTTGGTGAATTATGTAATAAACCACCAAAATTGATGTCTTAATAATAAAAAAACATGATAACGTCAGAACAACACTGATTTTAAGCCTTCTAGCATGACTCATAACTAAGAATTAATTTTACAAACTAGTAATATGTTTCATTAGTCAAAACTTAATCAAATATAACTGTGTTTATTATAATCATAGAGAATGTGTTTGAAGGAGTTAGTTCGGCTATATTTTGACCGGGTCCATGTCATTAGGTTGAACTCCCATTAGTTTGCATACTTGATCAGAATGTCACAATGTGGGACTTACGGCGATCACATCACATTACAAAGGGCAGCTGACATTTTCAATGTCCAATTTCTCATAATCTACACACTGGGAACTGATGCCTCATCTATTATATCTCAGTCTAACACATACTCAGAAAGCTTGCCATTGCTTGTCCCTGGACACATTGCAGAGGGGCATGGAGAACATTACCTCGGTCTGGAGGGGTCAGTGTCTTCATTCATTGAGAATATTGTGGAAGCTGAGAGGGAAAGGACATTTCAAAGATATGAGAGTGGATCAACCGAGAAGATGATGAACCAGATGGTCCCCATGATGATGCCCTGCATGAAGCCTCTGTTGCCCTGAATTAACGCCATGATGCTACGTTTGATGAATACCATCACCATTTCACGGATGAACCCAATGACTGTGCTCTGGATGAACACCATCAGGATGCCCTGGATAAACCCCATGATGATGCCCTTTTCGAAGCCTCTGATACCCCGAATGAGTGCCATGATGCTTTGCTCAATGTAGACCATCACCATTTGCTGGATAAACCCAATGAATGTGCCCTGGATGAACGCCATCATGACACACCTGGATATACCCCATGATGATGCCCTTCTATATGATGATGGAAATTGTGACATGCCGAACCTGCCGACAGAATTGCTGTCATATGTTATTCAGTTAACACTACATGCTGACATGTCAATGCTTGGTGTATTCAACAGAGTTTCTAAACTTTTTCAAGACCTTGCATCACAATTTCTTCCTCAAATCTACACCAGGGAATCTTTAACTGAAACCCTTCAGTTGGAACATGACAGTGACAGTGTCATTAGTATTATGAGGCTATATAAATCAGCTGGACGTGGGCGTGGTCTCTCAGTGAGATTAAGGGAGCTATTTGGAAAAAATAGCAAGTGGGGATGCAATCACGGCAGCCAGGAACAAATGATATGTGCGCTGTGCTCAGTGGTGACGCGAGGTTGTCCGACGCTGCAGACGGAGAGGTAGAGGGCACCGCGGAGGCTCCGGTGGAGGCTCAGATGGCTCAGATGGCTCAGATGGCGGGAGTTGGCTAGACCGGACGGTCCTCAGCCTGAGTCGGGCGATGGGGGTATGTGGCAGGGTGCAGGATTGGGGCGTGGTCTGCAGGGGAGAGAGGGAGTGCGGGGGAGTGGCACACAGGTGACCCGGCTGGAACAGCTGATGGTGCACAGGTGTGCCTAATTCATGCTCTGTGTATTTCAGTAGTGTGTGGGCCCTGGAGACGGAGAGCAATGACAGAGAGCGGCCGAGTGCTTATACACGTCTGGGTGATTAGAAATAAAGATTGAGAATTTTTTCATGAAACCCCGTGTCCTCTTTCCCTGTCGGCTGACCCCCAGTATCCCGAGACTGCTACAGTAACATTGTCTCTTTCCTGGGGTGTTGTAAAGTGTTAAACAAACATGTTTTGTGTCTTTGTGTAGTGTATAACAGTCTGACAATGAGGGTAGAATAGAGCAGTCTCTTTATCATGCCTGGTTGATAAAGTAATGGATGGCAGTTGAGACTGCCTTTGAGGGAGGAACCAACTTCAACTCATACTCATGCACACAATCGGAGGCACGATATGATTAAGACAATAATTTGGTGAATTCAGAAGAATCTTCAGTATCAGTGAAGAACCTCTGGTAGTAACACAGGCTTATCAAACATTTCTGTCTGATAGTAACTAATATATTTTATCTGTTGTAGGAGCCAAACTTGTTCATATGGAATACTTTGAATGGTAATGTTTAGATAGAAAGATCTGTCACCTGAGGGTGTCAAAATGAACTGTTTAAACTCTTTTGAAGAATTAGAAAGAAAAAGGCAATGCTGAGGACCATAGACGCAAACTTCCCTTTAAAATCAGAAGACACCCAGTAGTGCATTTAACTCAAAACTAGCAGAAACCTGGGCCTGGGTGGCACAGTGGTTTAAGCAAGGCCCATGTACCAAGGCTACAGTCCTCCTGCAGCGGTTGCAGGTTAAAGTCCCAGCCCTTTGCTGCATGACGTCCCCATTCTCTCTCTCTACCCCCTTCTTGTCTACAACTTGAATAAAGGCCACTAGAGCCACAAAGAAATCTAGCATAAACCAGTGGGACCCAGGTTTACCCATCAACTGCCAATAATCTAGCACAATTCTGGCTAAAAGTGGTCTTCATGGGAGAATAGCAGCCAAAAAGCCACCCCCTCAAAGTGGAAACAAGGCCAAGGGACTCCACTCTACTTGAATGAAAAAGAAGGGGGGTGGAGGAAAAAAGGCAGTTGGAGCTCTGAGGTAACATTTTAAATATCTGACTGTAGCAGAAGACAGTTTGTATACCAAAAGGCTGAAGAGCGATATAATAATGAGTGTATGCAGGCAACAATTAAGCATTGTGGAGGTTCCTTGCAAGTTTCAGCAAAAGGAGTTGGGGAGTTGGTCAGGATTAATGCTATCCTTAGCGCTGAGAAATACAGACACATAAGCATCCATCATGCAGTACCATCAGGAAGGTGTCTGATTGTCCTGAAATTTAATCTGCAGCAGGATCATGACCCCAGACATATAGCTAATGTCATTAGGAACTCTGAGCAGAATACCGCACTCCTGACTTTCACTTACTGTATCTAACACCCAAGTGCTGACATCACTGTGCATGTAGGAACAGAGCAAAGTTGTCTCTTACTCAAACTGAGGTGAAAAAGTACAAGAGATAAGACAAGCAAAACTATGAGGAGAAAATTAATGTGACAACTTTATCCTCTGCAGCCAAATAAACCCAGAAAAATGGCAAACAAAAGAAATTATTCAGGTGCAATTAAGTCACTATGCATGCCTAAGGCACGCATTATAAACAACTTTGTCAGCCAGTAAGCATTAGAAATGTTGAGTCATAAATAACTGATTATCACATCTCCAATTTGACATCAAAAACATGCAGACCGAGCCCACCATCAAAGGCACTCCATCTTTGCCAATGAGTTGTCACTGCAAAAGTAATAACTTTCTATTTTTCACCCTACCTCTATTCCCTTTCCTTTCCTCCTCTATGTCTCTTTCATTTTATTTTTCATGCAACAAAATGTAATTACATTTTTTGCGACTGAATCACCACAGTAGCATTTGATACTGAATCACCCAGCCCACAGACATCCTTGTGTGTGCTCAGTGTCAAGACATCAGGAAGCATTGGAAGTCACCCCCCTGCTGTGTAAACCCCTGCGTGTCGTCGCTTCATTGGCAAAAACAATCCTGTCCAGTTACTGTAACATTGAAAATCAAACACCCGTGTGTCTAAATGACATTTCTGTAGGGTCCAACCCCAAAACCTGAGGTGAACCCGAGTAGCCAACCACAAACAGGCAGGAGACCAAACAATTGAAATAAAGAGCCAGATGGCTGTTTATTAAGGTGAAGGGGAAAAAACTGACTCAGGGGTTGATCCGGAGGGGAAGGCAGAGGAAACGGGGGAGCGATGGTTGGGGGTCCAGGAGACCAGGGTCAGTCGTGAGTTGGCAGCTGGGGGGGGGGTCACGGAGATCCACGAGAATGGCTGCGAGGGGAACAGAGGCGTCGAGGAGGGGTCCAGGGAGGCAACGTAGACACAGGAACAAAAAAGCCTTGGGACAAAAAACAGAGGGATTAATGTAAGCACGACACAAAGGTTCAAACTCGAGGGCTGAAAAAAGCTAGAGAAAGTTTCTCGAAGGGCCTGATTTAGTTACCGCATGGGTTCAGTACAATCAAGCACTGAGTGAAGGTCCAGGTCTTCTTTTAAGCCTGGGCTGGCGATTAGTGGCAGCTGAGGTAGATGGCTGATCAGCAGCACCTGTGCTGCTGGCTCTCCCAGCCAGAGGAGGAGGACTCCTAACAGGACCCCCCCTCCTACGGGAGACACCGGGCGACCGTCCGATGGCATCCGGGTGGGCTCGATAGAAGTCCTTCAGGAGGGCGGGGTCCGCCAGGTATGAGCGAGGGACCCAGGTGCGGTGCTCGGGGCCGTACCCTACCCAGTCCACCAGGTATTGATAGCCCCGGCCCCGACGACGGACAGCAAGGAGCTCCTTAACATCCCAGACCAGGTCACCCCCTTCCAGGACCCGTGGTGGGGGGGGAAGGGGAACTGGGGCAGAGAGAACGCTGGAGACTACGGGTTTGAGACGTGACACATGAAACACGGGGTGAACCTTGAGTGAAGCTGGAAGGTGGAGGCGTACAGTCATGGGGTTGATGATGCGGTCGATGGTATATGGGCCAACATAGCGGGGTCCCATCTTCCGGGAGGTGGCAGGAAGTGGCAAGTCCTGGGACAACAAGTACACCTGTTGACCCGGCCTGTAGTCTGGTGCTGGCCTCCTCCGTCGATCGGCAGTCCGCCGAGACCGCTCGTTAGCCCGTAGCATGGCCCTCCGTGCAGTCCTCCAGATGCGCTGGCAACGATGGAGATGAGCTTGGGTGGAAGGGACCGCCACCTCTAGCTCCTGGCTTGGGAACAACGGGGGTTGGTAACCCAAGGAGCATTCAAAGGGAGACAGCCCTGTAGCAGAACTTTCCAGGGTGTTGATGGCATACTCCACCCAAGGCAGATACTTGCTCCAGGAAGCGGGGTTGCTGGTGGTAGCGCAACGTAGGGCCGCTTCCACAACCTGGTTAGCTCGCTCCGTCTGCCCATTGGTCTGTGGGTGGTATCCCGAAGAAAGGCTGGCTGTGGCCCCAATTCCACTGCAGAAAGTCCGCCACACCTTAGCAGTGAACTGGGGGCCACGGTCCGAGACAATATCCTGGGGAATCCCGTGGAGGCGTACGACGTGGGTCACCAGGAGTTCTGCGGTCTCAGCAGCTGTGGGGAGTTTGGGCAGGGCAACAAGGTGAACAGCTTTACTGAACCGGTCAACAATGGTGAGGATGGTATTGTTACCTTGGGATGAGGGGAGCCCAGTCACAAAATCCACCCCCACATGAGACCATGGCCGACTGGGGACTGGAAGGGGGCGTAGGAGACCTGCCGGGGGCTGATGAGAGGCCTTACTGCGGGAGCAGACATCGCAGGCAGCTACAAACTCCCTTGTGTCAGCCTCAAGGGAAGGCCACCAGAAGCGCCTGCGGATAAAAGCCGCCGTGCGACGAGCACCGGGGTGGCAGACGAACCGACTGGCATGACCCCACTGAAGTACTTGGGGCCGGACAGCATTCGGTACAAACAGGCGATTACGGGGTCCATTGCCAGGGTCAGGTTGGGTGCGTTGAGCCGTTCTTACCACCGTCTCGATTCCCCAGGTGACGGCACCCACAACCCGGGCTGGGGGGAGAATGGTGTCCGGGGTAGCAAGGGCCTTGGTGGATTCCTCAGATTCCAGGCGGGAGAGGGCGTCAGCCCTAACATTCTTGGAGCCTGGGCGAAAGGTGAGGGTGAAATTGAAACGACTGAAGAAGAGCGCCCAGCGAGCTTGTCGGGGGTTAAGTCTCTTGGCGGTCCTCACGTAGGTTAGGTTCTTGTGGTCAGACCATACAATAAAAGGTTCCTTTGCCCCCTCCAGCCAATGCCGCCATTCCTCCAGTGCAGCATGAACTGCTAGAAGCTCCCGATTACCCACGTCATAGTTCCTCTCTGCTGGGGAGAATCGCCGGGAGAGGTATGCGCATGGGTGGATCTTCTGATCCTCCTCCGACCGCTGGGAGAGAACGGCTCCAATCCCTGTGTCCGACGCATCCACCTCCACAATGAACTGGCGTGAAGGGTCAGGATGGGAGAGCACAGGCGCCTTAGTAAATAGGCCCTTCAGTGTCCTAAACGCTGACTCTGCCTCAGGGGTCCAGCAAAAAGGACGAAGGGTGGAGGTGAGCGCAGTGAGAGGGGCAGCGACCCGACTGAACCCTGGGACAAACCGTCTATAAAAATTAGCAAACCCCAAGAAGCGCCGGAGTTGGGTCTTGTCAGTAGGGGTAGGCCAGTCCTCCACTGCCCGGACCTTCTTGGGGTCAGCACAAACATGACCCTTCTCCACAACATGGCCCAGAAATTCCACTGAGGCGGAGTGGAACACACACTTCTCAGCCTTAACAAACAGGCGATTCTCCAACAGCCTTTGGAGGACGAGGCGGACATGTTGTTGGTGCTCCTCCTCAGTCCTGGAGAACACCAGGATGTCATCCAGGTAGACCACCACGAAAGTGTTCAACATATCACGGAGGATGTCGTTCACCAATGCCTGGAAAACAGCTGGGGCATTCGTCAGGCCGAAAGGCATGACGAGATATTCGAAGTGGCCCAGGTGGGTATTGAAAGCCGTCTTCCACTCGTCTCCTTCCCGAATGCGCACTAGGTGGTAGGCGTTGCGGAGGTCCAACTTTGTGAAAACAGAGGCGTGGGTCAGGGGTTCAAACATGGAACTCAAGAGGGGGAGTGGATACCTGTTCTTAACTGTGATGGTGTTTAACTGCCGATAATCTATGCAGGGCCTCAGGCTGCCATCCTTCTTCGCCACAAAGAAGAAGCCTGCCCCCACCGCAGAGGACGATGGCCTTATGATGCCTGAGGCGAGGGACTCGGTGATATAATTGCGCATAGTCTCCTT
This sequence comes from Cololabis saira, assembly GCF_033807715.1. Classification (NCBI taxonomy): domain Eukaryota; kingdom Metazoa; phylum Chordata; class Actinopteri; order Beloniformes; family Belonidae; genus Cololabis; species Cololabis saira. The sequence goes on along the minus strand of NC_084597.1, from coordinate 29,755,123 downwards.
CTCAGGGACAGAGAGGTTATACAGCCGACCCACCGGAAGAGCTGCCCCAGGAAGGAGATCTATGGAGCAATCATAAGGGCGGTGAGGGGGGAGTGAAAGGGCCTGATGTTTACTAAACACGGAAGCAAGATCGTGATAGACAGAGGGGACACCAGAAAGGTCTGGAGGAGAGACCGATCGCCGAGGGCTACTGGACGGAGAGCGAGCAGAGCGAAGGCAGTTGGCGTGGCAAGCCACGCTCCAGCCCAAAATCCGTCCAGCTGACCACGAGATGTGGGGATCATGTCTCTCCAACCAGGGCCTACCTAACACCAGGGGAGCAGTGGGAGCGTGTAACACCAAAAAACGTGCAGTCTCCACGTGATTCCCAGAAAGCGTCAATGTGAGAGGAGCAGTGCAGTGCGTAACCTTACCTAGAGAGTGGCCATCTAAGGCTTGGACGGTGCAGGTGGAGTCAAGGGGAACGAGTGGGATACCAGCTTGACAGGCAAGGGAGATGTCTATCAAACACTCGTCCGCCCCTGAATCCACCAGTGCGCTAACCGAGAGTGACTCAGTGCCCCAAGAAAGAGTGGCAGGGAAAAGATGGTTCTTGGGTTGGGGTAGTGTGGTCTTGCTCACCAGGATCCCCTTAGCTAGTGAGCCAGGTATTTTTGGGCAGGCAGGGCAGGCTCTGATGAAGTGCCCCTTCTTCCCACAATAGAGACAGAGTCGACCCCGCATACGCTCTTCTCGTTCCTCAGGCCGGAGGCGTGACCTGGCCACCTTCAGGGGTTCATCAGAGGCTCCTCCGGATGATGGTTTAGGTGAGAGAGGGAATGTGGGGCCCGATGGGTAACTTCCACCATCGGGGTTAATAGGGGAACAGGCTGTGTATGCTCTGGGTGTAGCCCCTGAGCGTTGAGCATGTTCCTGGCGTCTCTCTCTCAGGCGTGCATCCATCTGCAGAGCAAGGGTGACCAGAGCGTTGAGGGTAGTGGGTGGGTCTCTTCCGACGATCAGATCCTTTATTGCGTCACTCAGACCTCTCCGGTACGCGCTCCGGAGAGCCAGGTCACCCCACCCACTGTCTGCGGCAATCACCCGAAAGTCCAGGGTGTAGTCTGCGACAGAGCGAGTCCCCTGCTGGAGGGTGTGTAGCCGGCTGGCCGCGTCCGCCCCGTCCGCCGGGTGATCAAACACCAGTCTGAACTCTGCAAGGAATCTCTCATAGTCCTTGGAGAGGGACCCATCCTGGCCAACGGCTGCAATGGCCCAGCTGAGGGCTTTGTCCGAGAGGAGGGATATGATCAGGGCGATCCGGGCCTCGTCGGACCCATAACGTGAGGGCTGGTGGGTAAACAGGAGTTGGCACTGACCGAGAAACCCCTTGCACTGGGCAAAATTTCCAGAATAACTCTTGGGACATGGGAGTTTGGGCTCTGTGCTAGGTTCAGGAGGGTTATGAACAGATGAGACCAAGGGGCTGGGCTGAGGGGCTGCAGAAGGGCCGCTAAGCCGGGAGACGACCTCGGTCAGGGAAGCGAGCTGAGCGCCAATGGTCACCAGGGCAGCAGCGTTGGTCTGGGAGGTGGTCTGGAGAGTTGAAACCTCCCCTGTGACCAGGGTGAAGGCCTGGGTGAGCTGGTTGTTAAGGCCTGCTAGCTGGGCATCATGCTCGCGGACTCTGATTTGGAGGGTCTCGGGGTCAGGGAGCTTGGGCATAGTGGCGGGTGGGGCAACCGCCTGTCTGGGTTGGCTAGGGTTCATATTTGGCTTGATTGTTCTGTAGGGTCCAACCCCAAAACCTGAGGTGAACCCGAGTAGCCAACCACAAACAGGCAGGAGACCAAACAATTGAAATAAAGAGCCAGATGGCTGTTTATTAAGGTGAAGGGGAAAAAACTGACTCAGGGGTTGATCCGGAGGGGAAGGCAGAGGAAACGGGGGAGCGATGGTTGGGGGTCCAGGAGACCAGGGTCAGTCGTGAGTTGGCAGCTGGGGGGGGGGTCACGGAGATCCACGAGAATGGCTGCGAGGGGAACAGAGGCGTCGAGGAGGGGTCCAGGGAGGCAACGTAGACACAGGAACAAAAAAGCCTTGGGACAAAAAACAGAGGGATTAATGTAAGCACGACACAAAGGTTCAAACTCGAGGGCTGAAAAAAGCTAGAGAAAGTTTCTCGAAGGGCCTGATTTAGTTACCGCATGGGTTCAGTACAATCAAGCACTGAGTGAAGGTCCAGGTCTTCTTTTAAGCCTGGGCTGGCGATTAGTGGCAGCTGAGGTAGATGGCTGATCAGCAGCACCTGTGCTGCTGGCTCTCCCAGCCAGAGGAGGAGGACTCCTAACAATTTCTTCTGCGTGATCTCAAAGCAGTTGCAGAAGCCGCACTCAACAGCTCTGGTGATGAGTGCACTGATGCAAGCACTGCCAGAGGGAAGTTTTTGGTGAGCATTGAATATTTTTATCTGCTATTATATGTTTTATGAATGTAGACTGAATTGTACATTTCTTACAAAGTGATTGGCATTAACTCAGGACAACTCATTAAAAGTTAAATAAAACTGTCATAATTTTGTAAGTGTTTATGATCTTGACAGGTAATTTTCTTCATCTTTTTATAAGCTTTCATTCATTCATTTGAATAATTGTACATATGTTATTGTGATATAGTTTATATTTCGTTCTTGACTGAATCTGTTTGTTAGACTAAATTACTTGCTTCATTTAAAAACTTTACCTTCCTTTCCTATGTTGGCAACTTTTTCTTCCTTTTCTTCATTCATTTCATCATTATGTCAGGAGATAATTGGAAAATCTCTGTTATCTGGACTTTGGTCTTTTTCTAATTTTTTTTTTTACATTGCATTAAAAGTGACAGAAAACCTTTACTTTGATATTTTCTTCAAACCTACATCCTTGTCAGCTGTCAACTGTTCCTTACTCATTCTGCCACTGAATGAACAGAGTGGTCAGGTAGTAGACCACATTTACTTGGTCAAATTAGTTTCTGCTAAATTTGAAGGATGTCCATATCATGACCAAAACTATAATGCACAAATATGAATGTATCTATGTCTCGGATAGACGGTAATGTTTTCCAAGTGTCTCAGTAAATGTAAAAATATTTTTTTTTAAATGTGGTTGGCATCAGTGGACTCAAACAAGCAGTCTGTGTGGAGTTCTATAGAAGTGGCTTTCACTATTTGTGGCATAACAAATAAAAACAATCTGTGTGGGTTGCCAAATATATTTGGGAGACCTTGGTGGCATTGGGCATCGAAATTTTAGGATTATGTGGGGAACCATGGACTGGTGAAAGAGTAATACTGCTCATTAGTCATCACTGATATCAATAACAAGAACATTTTCAGTAAAAGGAAAATAGGGACAAGCCTTTGTCATAACAATAAGCAACCAATAAAATCCCTTCCCACTTTGTACTCAAGTAAGCTGGTTTCTAAAAGTCCTGCCTCCATGTAAGATTCCCCAAGCTATATAGCTATAATGTGATTGTGATTGATTGTGTCAGTGCATGAAACGTTTTCCATCTTCTGTTTCACAATGATGCAGTGGACAAGTGCTGTTTGTTGTTTTTTGAGGAGCTGTAACAATGGGCTCCTTCGCTACTACAGTATAGTGATAATGTTTTGTGGTATTCAGGTAATGTGAGGAGACACTGTAAGGAGGCACTTGTAGCACTTAAGGTATTTAGCACTTTAAAACAGGCATAGAGTTGTACAGACACATTTGTACAGGTTTTTATGAATTATTGTTTATTAAGTATTATAATAATTACATTTGGTTTCATATCCAGAGCTGTGTGGCTGGTTGGGTGAGCCCAGCTGCCTGTAAGAAACAGAAATGCTATACTGTTTGTAACAACCCGTGTGGTGGTGCTGTGGCATTGCTCTACTTTGATGCAGACTGCTCTTGCCATGCCAGCGGAGTGGTGATCAGTGCCAACTGGTGTTCAGTCTTATCTGGGTGTGTTTGGGTCAGCACAGCACCCAGTACGTAATACGAAGCATCTGTTGTCACGAAAACAGGTACCCTCTTATCAGCATGCATGGTCCTTCAGGGGTTGATTTTTGCTGATGCAAAGAATGCAAGCTTTGACTTAGAGATGTGTTGACTTGTTTTAGACAGGAAAACATGCACATTTAGATAGCTTTGTAAATAAAAAAAAATTGTAAATCATTTTTTAAACATTTTTAAAGCAGCACTATGTAACTTTTCCACCTTAATATAATATTTCCAGAGTCATTGTGATGGTACATCAACTTACAACATGTTTAATGACACCTCTGTCATGGTCTGAGGGGTCTGTATCGCCTTCACTGGCACTATGTAACTTGGAGGTGGATGGTAGGAACCCTTCCACACTACTGGTAAAGCACTACCGCTTTTGTCCAAAGGAGCCGCCAAACTCAACAAAAGCTGAAAGTTACATTGTGCTGCTTTAACAGTGCTCAGGAAAATGTATAATTTTGAAAAAAGAAAAGATAAAAACCCATAACCTGTATCTTCCCATTACATTACACTGTTATGGCAGGAATTCAAGGTAATGTGTTGCATTTGTAGTTATCCTGCCACCATGCAGACACCTTCCACACATCACAGCACAATTTGTTTCTTCACCCCCAGCTTCTGAAGTTTGATTTTTTTTTCTAGGCTTGCTAATGCATTGCACACAACTAAAACTGGCTTGGCAAATCCATCAAAGACATTTTTTGCCTTTTCATTAGGCAAAAATATTGGTTGGTTGATGTTTGACCTTGCTGCGAAGTTGCAACTGGATATTATACTGTTGTTACCCTTAAGAGAAATTAAATGATGGGACAGCATAGCAAGTTAGATGTACCATGGCGACATTAAAGGTGTTTGTAATGGAATGGTTGTATTCATCCTTAAGATGGCTACGGGCGCCCATCTGGCTTCATAGTTATATTTCCTCCTCGTTTCAGATGTGAAAAGTAGCTCTGTGTGTGTGTGTGTGTGTGTGTGTGTGTGTGTGTGTGTGTGTGTGTGTGTGTGTGTGTGTGTGTGTGTGTGTGTGTGTGTGTGTGTGTGTGTGTGTGTGTGTGTGTGTGTGTTTGTGTGTGTGAGAGAAAGTGAAGGTTCAGTTGAACTGCAGTTGTCCGTGTATGTGAGGCTTAAGGATGAAGGGGACAGAATTAGACTGTTCAATAGAAATTTGGAACTCATATGACAAATTTCAAAGGTATCAATGGCAGTTTTATTGAAACTCACAAATAAATTTGAAGTATTTATTTAGAATGTCATATGTTTTGGAAATGTTTCATTTTCATGTTTATAATAAACTGTGGTTTTACCATTTAATCTATGAAAAAAGTTGTATTCCTTTCTGTGCCTTCTTTTCTTTTTGTCTGTTTTGTCACCACACACTATGTTATAAAAAGGAATTTTGACACTTGGCCATCGTTTGCTATCCTTGTAATGACTGATTTCTTCCGCTGCACAGTGTACCCATCCTTGTTCCACTGTTAAATGCTTCTGGGGTTGCCATTTCACACAGCACTTGTTTTGCTCTGGTAATACCTCCTAAGGCAGAATAGGAGTGAAGCAGCAACAGAATGAAATGATACAGCATTTTGACTCCATGCATTTCACACAGCACATTGAGGTTGAATTACTTCACTGCAAAGACAGAACAAACAATCGCTGACTCCTGCCTGAGCTCACTGCTTGATGTTCTGCATTATGTGGATCCAGCACCAAAGACCATCGGCCATGCAACAGTGCTGATTGCAATAGGTGATGCAATCAACCATCTATTGCAAAGATATCTCTCATTTGCAGCACAGAGGGAAGTTAGGAGGAGCTGTAGTGGATTAACATCAACTACCTCCCCAACAGACCACAGTGTGTGTCTTTGTGACTGATATGGTGGTTTGGGGATTTCCTCAGGTAATAGTATGTCTCCCTTTCTTTTCACTCTATACACATCAGAGTGAAAAGAAAATGAGCAGGGATGTAGCTGAACTACAATACACATACTGTATATTACACCTCAAGAAATTCTCGCATGAAACAGCCATTGTTGAATGTGCAGCTCGTCATATGCTTTCTAATTTGGAATTGAACCCAGGTCCTCTTGCACCCAAAGCGAGAATCATACTACTAGACCAAGAGAGCACAGTTTGCTCAATAAGGAAGGCAGAAGCGGACATTGAAATTAAAACAAATCAGTTGGCTGAGCATCAACAAGAAAAAGCCAACAAAAAGAGCTCCTGAAGAAACAAAAGTCTCACAGTGACGAGCTGATTCAAGCAAAGGATGATATGATAAATGCATGGCAAATGGATATAGCTAAAGAGAGAGTGGTTGTCCAGGAAGAGATACGGGAACTCAAACTTCAGCTTGAGCTTTTGGAGCAGGAAAAACTGCTGAAAGAGAGAGAGAGAGACAGAATTGGATTGAAGTGTTGGACATGGTTGTTGCCTGTCCTTTGTCTTCTCCAGGGTGCCCACGCAAAAAGTCCCGGGAGAGTCTAAGGGAGGAGAAGGGGGAGTTAATTAGTGGGTAGTAAAGATTTTTGGTGTTTAGGAGTTTTAATTAATATTGCAAACACGGGTGATAATTATTTGATGGGTTTAATTTGTACAACTGTTGTGTATTTTAAAGGGTCATTGAAGGTGGCAGGTATAAGCCACCTGTGATCTGAGTATGATGGGTGATCTTGGGTGCTGCTGTGACTAAGATGGCATGAGTTTGGCAAGTGTATACAATGAAGACTAGACTTATTCAGATTCTTCATCCTGCTTAGTCATTCTTACTGGTCTCCAGCCGCTAAATGGCCAGGCGGTGACGGGGGCCCTATGCGAGACACTATGTGGGGGCCACGAGCTTGCTAAACAATGATGGAGAGATTCCGAATTCAGAAGATGATTCTTGAACATGCCACAATCTATTACAATTCATGAGCTAAACAGCTACACTCATGGCAACTTCTCATATCAAAATTAAATTATTAAGTTGAGCCACTAAAGGAAAAAACTTTTTTTTGTCTGCATATATATTAATGGTTAACCCCAAGTTTCGCAAGTTTGGTCTACCATATTTATTGACCCATAAAAATCCAAACCTGATTCTGTCAAAGGACTAAAGTCACAGTGGAAGTGCTAAACTGCTAATAAAAGTCAGAACTCAGCTTCAAGCAGTATAGCTAAAAACTAATAGTCAAGCCAAAAATCTGGGAGTGGTTTTGGACTTAGACCTGAATTTTAACAGTCACATTAATACAGAAGTGACGTTGGCCAATTATCCCCTAAAGAACATATCAAGGATTAAAGGACTGATGTCTAAGCAGGACTTGTAAAAACTTGGACTGGGCTGGAGAGATTGCGCTCCCTAGAAAACTTCGTGCCTCAAGCCCCACAATACGGTTTGACGTACATGCACGAAAATCGGTACACACCTGTATCATATTGCAACTTAAAGAAAAGTCTCTTGGCGTCATGTCCGAAACCAAACAGGAAGTCGGCCATTTTGAATTAATCGTGTCATTTTGGCGAAATTTATGCCATTACTTCAGCCGCTTCAGAGCCCGAACCGTAACGTGCACCCAGGTGTGTTATACATCAAAATGTGCGTCTCCATCCTGTGACAACGCGCATTACTTTTCTCAGTCAAAAGCGTTACCGTGGCGACGCTAGACGCCAAAAAGCGCGCCCACCCTTCATCTGATTGGTCCATATTTGATAGTTCCCCAAAAGTCACCAAATGTTGCACGCAAGCCAGGCCTGGTGATAAATTGGATATTTCATGGTTTGCATTAATGGGCGTGGCCTAATGGCTCAACAGAGCCCCCTAGAATACCCCTTTTTATGCCATAACTTTTGAATGGTTTAACATAAAGACTCGTGGGTGGTGTCATCAAACTCGGTTTTGAGTATTTTACCTTAGCCCCGCCCCTTTTTATGATTGGTTGATATTTCATAGATCCTATTTTCTGCCATAACTTTTGAATGGTATGGTGGGTGGTGTCATCTGACTCGGTTTTGACTCCTTCACCTTCATTGGTGCAAATCAGCCCGCCCCTTCTTCTGATTGGTCAATATTTGATAGTTCCGATTTTCTGCAATAACTTTTGAATGCTTTGACATAAAGACTCGTGGGTGGTGTCACCGGACATGATTTTGAGTCCTTGAACATAATTGCTGCAAATTAGCCCCCCCCCCCCCCCCCGTAAACGTACTGAGTCTTTAAATATATTTCAGAAAGTTCACAGCTTTGGGAAAGAAGCTGTCCCTGAGTCTGTATGGACCTGAAGCACCTCCCAGAGGGCAACAGGTCAAAGAAGTGGAAACTGGGGTGGGTGTTTCCTTTAAAATGTTCCTTGCCCTGCTGAGGCAGCAGGAGCTGTAGATATCAGACAGGGAGGGCAGAGAGGGCAGAGGGCAGCCGATGATCTTCTGTGCTGTGTTTGCCCCCTTCTGTGCAGCTGGAGTGCTACACTGTCACAGCATAGGTCAGCAGGCTCTCGATGGTGGAACGGTAGAAGGTCACCAGCAGCTGTGTGTTCAGGCGCTCCTTCCTGAGCACCCTTAGGAAGTGTAGTCGCTGCTGAGCCTTCTTGATCAGTGCAGTGGTGTTGACAAACCAGGAGAGGTCTGCATTGATGTGGACGCCGAGGAACTTGAAGGACTGCACTTGCTGCACACATTCACCGTTGATGTACAGGGGGGCGGGGGCAGCTCTGTTCCGCCTGAAATCCAAGATGAGTTCCTTGGTTTTGGTGATGTTCAGTGCCAGGTTGTTCAGTGCGCACCACTCACCAACTTTTAGAACCTCATCTCTGTAGGCCGCCCTGTGATCAGCCCCACCACTGTTGTGTCACCGGCAAATTTGAGAGTTGCAGTGGGTGACATTTTGGGGATTGGGATGATTGTGGCTGAATTCAGGCAGTGTGGGATGACAGCTTGGGCCAGAGACAGGTTGAAAATGTCAGTGAAGACCTGAGTTAGCTGGTTGGAACATGCCTTGAGCACCTTCCAAGGTACTCCATCTGGACCTGCAGCTTTCCTGGGGTTGACTGCACGGAGCACCCGTCTCACGTCCTGCGCCTCAAGAGTGAGTGGGGGGATGCTGGCGGCCGGTGGGGGCTGTAGTGGTGGTTGTGGTGATGTGGTTGAGTGCTGTGTTTGGGACTGAAAGCGGGCAAAGAAGCTGTTCAGCTCCTCTGCTAAGGCTGCATCTGAGTCTCCGGATGTGACAGCACAGCCTCTGTAATTGGTGATGGTCTGTATGCCCTGCCATACCTGCCGGGGGTTGTTGAGGTGGTCCTCTAACTTTCTTTTATAGTCAGCTTTGGCAGTCCTGATGCCTCTCCTCAGTTCAGCGTGTTGGGCCTCGCCCATATGCTCATGTGAACTCTGAACTTATAAATGTATGAACATTTTGTGAATGTGTATATTCAACTTTGAGACTGCTCAGCCGAAAATCGGCTGTAATGTGCCTCCTAAAATGGCCACCTTGCCATGAACTACAACCCCCAGCATGCCTTGCGTGGGGGGGCGGCGCCTACAAGCGGCGCGCATCCAATCGCAAACGAGGCACCGATGACGTCACCGCAGCGCGCGGAGGACTCAAATCCCTCGGTTGCTCCTTTTTCCTTCTCTTCTTCCTTCACCAACCCAGTGGGTCAGTTCGTCCACTTTTGGCTCCGGGCCAAAGGGACCACGACCCCCCCCCCCCCAAAAGGGGGGGTAAGAGGAGAGATCTGCGGCGTGCTCCAGCCGGTCCGGCCGGAGGATCAGCGAGGATCCACGGCGCGGACCACGGCGCTGCGTCCCTCTCTCCCTTTTTCTCTCTTCCCCACAACATCTCATCCGAGCTGGATCTTTGGCTCCGGGCCAAGATCCCATCTTTCTCTCCCCCCGGGCTGGGGGGAGGCAGGAGGCCCGCATCGGACCGGGCCCGGCCGCTGAAGCAGCGGTCTCCGGGAGGCTCCGGCTCCCACTAAACTCTGTCCTCTTTAAAGGAGCTTGAGGCTCCTTTTAAGAAATGAGACTCTCTAGCGCCACCATTCACCACGACGGCCGTTGGGGGTACTGCAGCCAACAGCGAAGCCGGCACGGGAGAACGGGGAGAACGCACATGCAGCGTCATGTGACGTCACATCCGCAGCCCAGCGCGGGAAATTCGGGACCGAATTGCAGCACATTTTGCAGCACACAGCCTGTTCAAGGCAACGGAGAGATACACTAGAGGGCTCATTCTTTTGGGTTTGGAACGCTTCATCTTACATTATTATTAGAAAACTTAAAATGTATACGGATTTTTTTCATAAATCTTGCCACAATCCGGCCTCAAGCTCCTTTAAGTTTTACAGATCCGAGCTCACGTCGCCCACGCGCTCCCGGCCATCAGATTGGGACACTGCTGCGACTAAACGCTCCGACTGAAGCCTCCTTCCCCGCGCCGAACCCCTGTCTGCTGACCGCGCAGGAATCGGAACGGGTTCCTGGACGGACGGCCGGCGTCTCGCCCGGTTGTGAGCTTTCCCGGGGCCTGGACGGCCACGCGTCGGCGACCGGCGAGTAGGGAAGCACGGCAAGGAATGACCGGTCCCCCGCCGCGCCTAGGAATGCGTGAGAGCCTCCATTGGTCCGGAAGCACGGCCCGGCACGAGGCGGCCCCGCCGCTGTCTATTCCGTTTCAGGGGAAGGGACGGGACGCGAGAGCCTGACTGGGAAACCCCCCAGCAGGACCGCGACCCCAGTCGACAAAGCCCGCAGGCACCCGATCCGGATCCCGAGGAGACGTGAGGTCATGAGCCCTGGTGATCAGTAGGACTAAGAGCGGTTCAGAACTGAGTGAAGTCGTGATCCCTGGTTATCAGTAAATTGGAGCGTTTCAGAGCTAAATCTGTGTTCCGAACTGAGATTACTGCATACATCATCATCATTGTTATCATTATCGTGTTGATTATTTGGTAGTCGTTGTTTTCTGCCGTAGTCACGTTTGAAACGCCCGCGTTTGCCATCCGGTCGGATTGCACGTGGCGAGGGCGCGTCCATCTTTAAATACCACAGAGTCCTGCCGTCTTTAAACACCGCAGCCATCTTTGTGCAGCCACAATGTTTTAAACCGTAGATGTTCGTTGATATCATCTTTGTTATTGCTTTGTGTGGCAGGGTGGAGAGGTTGATGGGCGTGAGGTGCTTCTGCACTGTGTGTGGTGTTTTGTGTCAAATAAACGGGCGACGGCTCCTGGGATGGAGTCAGCGGCAGAGACGGAGGCGGAGGGGGAGACGGAGGCGGAGTTGGCTGGGGAGGCGGCTGCGGAGGCGCAGCCGCCAGCGACAGCGGGTCCCGCGGAGATGGGGCCGGACCAGCAGCCAGAGCAGTGTGTGGTGGAGGAGGCGGTCCTGGAGGCGGACCGGCAGCTGGCGCGGGGCTGCGTCACGAAGGAGGGCGTGGTCCGGGACGCACCGTGTGGCCCGAGGCCACCATGGGCCCGGCCCCGAGAGCGTCTTCCGCACAGGTCAGGCCGACGCTCGGGGACGACCCCCCGACCAGGAAGGCCCGGGGGGTTCCGGGCTTCCTCTCCCGCTCCGAGCGGGCAGGGGGGGAGTAGGCTCGGCCGGACGGACCCCGGCTCGAGGTTGGCGTTGGGGGTGTGTTGCAGGGTGGAGAGGTTGATGGGACACGCGCACCTGTGTCCCATCTCCGTGTCTCTCCATCCTTCGGTCGGCCCCGGTAGCACTCGCCCTGCTACACTTTGATTCTTTTTTTTCATTCCATGCATTTAACTTTCATTTCCTTTTTATTGATTGTTGTTTTTCTATTTAATTAATGGTTTTATAATAATGTAGTGTGCCATCAGGATTTATTTGGGTATTTATTTAAATCTGCTTCGATACCCGTATGTAAATAAATTCTGATTGATTTGTAATGAGTGGTTTCTGTTGTTTCATGCAATTTGATGTTGTGAGTGCATTTAAAATGTCTGTGAAAAGCGCTATATAAATAAACTTTACTTACTTACTTAATTACTTATTGGGAAGCCATTCCCTAGGCTTCCGAAAGGGCAAAGGAGCTACCCAAGTGTTTGCACTGTCCTCAAAAACCTCTTGGTCCATTATCTGTATAAATCTCTGTTCGTTGATAGATGGAGCAAGCTTGCTGTCGTTCTTGATTCACCCATGTCTTCTCTTTTGGGTATCTTTGATTTGAGTGGAATGGGATGCGTTTGATGAAGTGTTTGATGAGCCAACCAATCGAGGTTTTCTTTTACCTGAAGGTGACTTTCACAGGGAGGCAGATAGCTCGGACGGCCACTCTCAAGAATACACGTCCTCAAGCTGCTCACTGTAGAGGGCTTTACCAAGACATACATCCCCTATGACCACCCATCCCAGGTCCAGTGTCTTGGCAAATGGGGCATTGTGTGGACCGTTAATCTGCTTATGCACCTTATAGACACGGAGAATGTCTCTTCCCAACAGCAGCAGGATATTTGCATTAGGGTATAGAGGAGAGATCTTCCTTGCAATGGCTTTAAGGTGCTTGTGATGGGAAACTGCGGTGGGGGTAGGTATTTCTGACCTGTTGTCTTGGATCTCCTGAAATTCAAACAAGGTATGCAGTTGCAGGTTGATTTTCTGGTCTATTGACTCAACTGTTTATCCACATGCTCTTCTTCCAGTGGTCTCAGTGATGCCTGCACATGTTTTTAGTGTATATGGAGGTCGAACACTGTTATCGTTGAAGATCCTGAAGAACTTGGATCTCACGGGAGAGCGATTACTTTGCTCATCGAGGATGGCATACATCTTCCTTGCTGTGTCGCGACTACTGTTGCGGTACACGTTTATGAAACAGATCTTTTTAGCATAGTTTTAACATAATGAAAAATTACATAAAATAGATTGTGTATTCCTCTTTCACATGTACATTATTGGTAACCGTTTTATAAAAGCAATACATCACTTCAGGCTGTGATATATGCTTTTTATATATATTATTATTATGTCACAGCTGAGGGGCGTTCTTCGGCCCGACGCAAAGCGGAGGGATACAATGAGCCTATACCACGGCCTGTCATGATGTATTGCTTAATTCTTCTACTGGTCAGATCAGAATCCAGCTACAGCAATGTCAAAGAGTCCGGTCCAAGGCTGTATGTCTTATTTGCCAAGAAACCATTGCGGTTTTAAAAGAATACAACATCAGCCGTCAATTTACGATAACTTTCACAGCAGAAATGAGTCTCAGAAATAGGTATTATTCCACCAGAACACAGTAAAGGGCTGTTATTACTGGTGAATAATGTTGTTACAGATGTTACAGTTCGGCTCTAGCTCTGTCAAACAGCCATTGTGACCAGAATTTGTTTAAAACACAAACAACTTCTCATTAAAATCAATCAGCATTTATTCACATCCAGGTGCCAAGCAGATTGGAAACGCGACACCATTGAATAAATACTGATGGCACACTAGTTAAAACATAAAACCATCAACTAACAAGTAAAACAACAACAATAAAAATGAAACTTAAATGCATGGAATGGAAAAAGAAATCAAAACAATAATAAACACGATCACCTCTGTGGTTCAAAACAATGTGACTGCACGTGGCCGGCCAAAGATGGCTGTGTTATTTAAAGATGGCGTCGCCCTCGTCACACCACGTGCAATCAGCCCGGATGACCAACACAGCGTTTAAAACGTGAATAACTGGCGGAAAATGACGCCACAAAATAAACTAACACAATAATGATGACAATGATGATGATGCCGGTAGTTGCCGGCGTTGCACAGTAATACGAACAGTAACTTCATTGAACACAAATTTAGCTCTGAACCGCTCTAAATGAAACTGATCGCCAGAACCATAAAAACTCACGCCTCCTCTGGATCTCCAGATCTGGAAGCTGCGGGCTCTGTCGACTGCGGTCACTTTTCTCCCGGGGTTTCCCAGTCAGAGTCTCTCGGTTCTCGTCTCCTTCCCCTGAAACGAAACGGGACAGTGCTGAGGCGCCGCCTCGGGCCGGGCCGGGCCGAGCTTTCGGATCGAACAGAGCCTTCTCACGCGCTTCGAGGCGCGGCGGGGCCAGTCACTTGTAGACGTGCGGCTCTGTCGTCGGTCGCCGAAGTGCGGGTGTCACAGATCCAGGAAATGCAGCTCACAGCTGAGGCGAGACGCCGGCCGGCCGTCCTCGAGACATCCTCGAGACTTTGGGGGGAAAGGTCGGCCTGGCCCGACGTCCCTTTGGCACGAAGCCAAGAGCGGACCAACTGCTCAGATGCAAGGTTGAGAGGAAGAGGGTGTTTTCGGGGGGACACAGATTTGTGCTCTGCGGTCTGTGTGACGTAATAGGCTCCAGGCCAGTGATTGGACACGCGCCGCTTTAGGCACAAAGGCACGCTGGTCTTTGTAGTTTTCAAAGCGGCCATTTTTGAGAGGCACATTAAAGCTGATTTCGGGTTGAGCCAGCTTTAAGTCAAATACACGTATTCACAGAAGTGGGTGGTAGCCCATAGGGCATGTCTGCATTTGCCAGATTGGTAGTGATGGTTGTCCATAGGCCCTCACTGTGTTGCAAGTTTCTTGGGTCTGGTAAGAGGGTTGGCCTGGTGAGTCATATGTGAGCATCTGTGCAGGCTTTCTCTCACGAGTCGATCTCCGAGCTTGTGGCTGACTAGCCTGATCATCGTATGGCTTTTTTACAACCCCTCGCTCTGGTGACGTGTCCCACACTGGCCCACAGGTTCAGAAATCACTGGATTGACGATGTTCCCCAACCACAGGTATCGCCAATCCCGGACAAGCCCCCACAAATCTTGCAACAGGTATCAGGCTGAGAGTCTGTACACAGATAAGAGTCCTGTAAAAACAGGAGAAAGAATGAAACAGACGACGAGTGCTTCTGTTAACTGCAGCTTCACTCAGCAGAATGAGCAAGCGACGAGAGTGCGCAGTCAAAGAGAGTCCAACAATGAGGCACAGCACCACACTGCCCCCTGCTGGCAACACTGACAGGCAAAGCGTATTAGAATTGAACATTTTAGTTTCAAGAAGTGGCAATAATTAACCAATATAGCTGGTATTAAAACTTCCCTTTCAGAGAAAATACACTCCCAAAATAAAACATTGAATAAAATTACATAAAATGTGACCATACATTCTGTGTGCGTCACATGTGCACATCACTAAACTGCTGAACAACATTTTGCGACACAAAAAGTATTTTGAGAGCTGTATGTGTCGGTTTTGGTGCCATTGTGCCAAGAGTCCAACACAGTTATCTAGGTTCACTGTCATTGCCCTCCTCCTCTCAATAAAAAGCACCTCAATATTGCTGAGTCTGTCATCATTAATTAAGATCCTCAAATGATTTTTTTTTATCAGGGCTGAGAAGCTGGTGACTGGCACTGCTCGTGGGCAGGGCTATAGCATACATGAAACTGCTGATGAAAAACGTCCTTGTATGGTTCAAGAAAAGTTGTGAAATCCAGGATATTGGATAGTTCAGTACCACTGTGAGAAAGTGAGCAACCCCTCCCTTTCTCACCATCACCATCGGATTTGTAAATATGTGTGTGGCATGTGCCGGCGTCGGGAGCGTTTTCACCACACCTACAACTCACCTGAAGCAGTTCTCTCCATACAATCATCCTGGTGGGTAGTGAGGTACCCACTGCTCGTCTCCTTTTCATCCATCCACAGTTGACGACGCTAGTATAGCACACGGACTCTCAAACATTCAGACACTCACATACACGCACACATTCACCTGCACGTCTCCCCCTGCTCTGCAGTGGAAGCGCGCACCGCTGCAGGGGCAGGCTTTATCAAGCCGGGGCCCGGGTGGCATAGCCAATGGTTGCCCAGGGGTGGTTGGTTTTTGTTGGCACTAATAATTAAATTGTATTAGATGTGTGGGCATTATATAAAGTGTTTAAAGTATAATTATTATTATTGATTATATTATATTTTGGGTGAGGTTATACAGCAGTTGGGGACCGTTATGTTGTTGGTGTTCCCCTCAAGTAATGGTTTGCCCCAATTAAGTTTGGCAGGCTGCTGTACAGTACTTAAAGAAGCCGCATTCAGCCCTTTTGGGGCTTTGAGGGGAGGTAGCTTGCTGCGAGGCTATGCTCAATGTGCCATTTTGAATTTTGCCCTCCGCTTGTATGTCTTTGTGCTTTTTTGCCTAAAATAAAAAGCTTTTTTTTTTGGCATTTCACGCTCTGCGTGTTCTCTTATACACCTCATCACCCAAGTCCAGCTTGCCTTATCCCCTTTTACGTGGGGAGGCCGCTCCGGTCCCTCACACCCACACTTTGCTTTTCTCTGAATGACCATTGCCTGATGTAGGTCATGTTTTAGGTCCTCAACATAAAGAGAGCCAAAATGCAAAACTGGTTTCTCTTCAAAAAGCTATCTCATTACATCACAGTTGCTTTTTAAACCCTCTTTCAAGTTCTGCTTTCTAACAGTTCGGTATGAGGTAAAATTTACCAATCCTGAAGTTATCTTTGTCCCTTTCCTTACACCAATATTGACCAAAGTCTAGAGCTTCATATTTGTGTCCTTTTCTGAACACCCATGACTGCAATATTACATTGCTTTGCAGTCTCCTCAGTTTGTTGCAAAAGATCATAAAAACAAGATCAAACTCTATAGCCATCTAAAGTCTCTGGTAGGGCATGGATTAAGTCCACAGCTCTGGCGAGGTCAAATTATAGCGCTTGAATCATGTCAGAGACATACTTAGCATCACCAAGGATCTTTTTATATACTGCTAGTGTTCCAGTAAACGTCAGGTCCATCTGAATAAGGAGAGATCTTGCTTACACAGATCTCTCACCAGTGTCCTCCACATCTATGTTATGCACAACATGTAAAACAGCTGGCAGTCTGTCCATGAGATTTTTGCAGGCCCAATACCTACATGCCCACCCCATATTCCTCAGTCTCTGTAGCCCTCTTGGTGAATCTTCATACATGTTCCTCTTATGTTTCACAAACATAAGAGCCAGATATGTTAACATTTAATTTTGCACCAATGCAACAAACAATTAAGGCCCGGGCACTCATTTCACTGAATCAACTATAATGAGGTTGAGGCAGTGTGCTTTGCAGTGTATGTAAAAAAAACATGTTTACCTTCTTCTTTGAGCCTCTCTGTAACCCCAGAACATCTACCTGACATCATTGATGCCTTATTGTAACCTTGTCCTACAAGATAAGACTTGTAATCATGGCCATATCTTTGTAGACACTGTATAATTATCTGACTAGTTCACCGGCTCTCTGGAAATCTAAAAAGAAAATTACAGTTGCTTAGTTTTCTTGACATTTTTGGTTTCATATGTAATAACAATAAAAAGAAAACCTTAGGAAACCTAAACTTCTGTTATTATGGATTCCCTGACCATTTCTGACAGGCATTCGAAAACATAATACTGGATTGTGTTACTTAGATACTTAGATACTATTTTTTTGCTCGCTCATTTCTAACAACATGTCCCCTTTGAGCAATGTTCTGCATGGCTGTAAACAGGAGGATTTCTCTTCAACTTTTTTTTGTAGGTTTTGTCTAATGCTTCTCTTATAGTGGAGTTTGTGAGAATGTTTATTTTGTTGTTGTTGTTATGGATGGTTTTTGTACTCACTCCATGCAAACGTTGCATTAACATGCCCCTCTGATTTTTCACGCTATTTAAATCTCCCATCATTGTACACAGCCTTTTCCAATTGGTGACCTCCTTGTGCTGTAAAAGTTTTTTTCAGAGGTGTTGGGCAAGCTAAAGTGTCAACATGCAAAGCAATAAGCCGAGTCCCGACTTCCTGAGTACTCCAATCAGTTGAAAAGCGTGTACCACAAGCTTTTGAAAGCTCTATTTCTATCCCCCTGCATAGTTTGTGCATACACTATCAATATAAGATATTGGAGGCATTTTTTACCAAAAGCAAAAGATGTTACATACCAGGTGGGTTGGATTTTGTGGAGATTTGAAAGATAGGGGTTCTTTTCAGTGTCCATGCCACTATAACTTGAACAATGAGATTCTGGTTGGGCCACATATTCATGATTTAACTGACCACCAGAGAAAGTGTCTGTCACACAGAATAATATTCAATCACTGCATCAAAAATGTATTTAACCATACAGTTTATATTTGATTGCTATAGCTTTTCAACTTAAATAATTAGTTTACTTTATGAACGCTGAATTGCAGATGATGATGCTTCAACCTCATCATTATGCCAAGTTCCTATAAAAAAGTGAAACTCTGAGGATGGATGCTGACCATTCTCATCTCTGACATTGCTGCTCTTTTTTAGCTGTCATGCACATTGTTTGATTAGGCTACTTCATGTCAGAAAATTACTTTACCTAAAATTATGTCATTTGTCAGTTACATCTACAGAAGTTTGTGGGGGGAGAGAGAAACCTTTTTCTCAGGGGTTGAAATTGTTCTTCACCTGAATGCAAAAAGTTGCTGAAAGTGTCTGCAAACTGAGCTTCAACATTGTGTAGAATTCTATTATTCACAAATGGTATGTAACAGTACACTATATAGCCTAGATTATTAAAACACAGACTGTACTAACAAATTTTACCGCAATACATGTCTGTATCTCAACTATCAAAACTGTTTTGCTGTTGATAAAAAATATACCGAAAACTAGCGTACTCCTAAACTATATACAAATTACTTATCAATTTAATTTCTACAAATTTTGAAATTAAATGACTTACTTACCTTTGTTTTCTATGTTTTTCTTCAAACATACAAGAAGGTTTGGTCATTGCCAAAAAAGGCCTTTTGTTAAACAAACAATAGAAAATATATTTTTTTACATTTTCTCTTAAGATGACAAACTGATTGACAGCTGTGCATGAAACACAACCTCAAAGACATCCCTGTTCTTGAGTAACAGTGAAACAAGTATGCACTTCGGTTGAAATAACTTTCATTGTGCCAAAAATGGTTGCGTTAAAAACATTTTAAGATTCAAACAAATCCCCTTTGTATGTCCTCTTGAGTGAACTTTTTCATTTGCACCCACACTTTCTTGCAGCCATACATCCAACCTGTGAGAATACACACTTTTGAAATAAGTGACCTTGTCTCTTTTGGGCAACATTATCAGGACTGTGCCACCGAGACATTCCACTAATGCACATTAATCCTCCAACACAATGACCCCAATCCTTTAATCTGGAGCATCAGCTTCCCTGTTGGCAGACTTAGAGATCCAGCTGCAATGATACTGAGGGAGTCTGCTCCTTTCTTGCTCACATTATCACCTATTATTTACAGTTTACATACTTAATTGTAGTCAAACAAGTCCTCGTAATTTTGTCAGTAGATCTCTATAGGTCATTTCCAAATGTAATTGATTTAACCAGAAATATAATGCATTCACCATTCATGCACAATTCAATACTAATTCTTCTTGCAAGTGAAAATTCTCTTAGTATGCATTCTAAGGTATTGTAAGAAAAATGTGATGACCACACCTAGATTTTCAACTAAAGGCTATTTATGCAATCTGGGCAAAGGGCTGAACCAGAAAAACCAAAAGGTGTCAGTCAAATTCAGCATATCAGTGAAAAAGTACAAGATGTTCTATGTTATTGCATTGTTTTCTGGCGGCTGCTAGCATTTACAGTATATCACAATCAATCTAGAGTTCTAAACTCTGTCCTCACCACAATAAAAGTCCACATTAAAATATGTTAAGTGATGATGAGCCACAGGACCAGCTTTGAATCTCTGTCTGTCTCAAAGATTAGTTTGTTTACTTTCCTTACTGTTGACTGAAATATAAATTGACAGAAAAGAACAAGACTGCACAAAAAATTCTGGGCATGTAGGAGAGGAAATTTAAGCTGCTAAACCTGCATTTATCTACACTCTGAATCCACCCAATGCTGTGTACAAGGCGTGCTGTCATCCATAGCAGCAAACTCCTGTTGACTTGGCATCAGATTATCAGGACATCTTTAAGATGCAGACAGTGTTTATTCATCACAGCTCATACAATACAATTTTATAGCTTTGCTCACCTCAGAGACACTAGAAGAAGGACAGATATAAAAAAATAGGTACGAGTTATCCTATGTAAGCCTCTGCCTTTGATAAAATACCTGTAATTCTTTGGGGGATAGAGTCAAGATACACAAAATGAGGAGCGGTTTCTGTCTTTCAAGCTTTCTCCCCCTCAGTATAAAAGTTATTCAGTGCAGCAGCTCAGAATCCTAATGTTGACAGGCACATCAAATACGTCGCTCTCAGAAAGACATTTTGCAGAATGATGACATCAGCCTTAAATCACAGTCAACAGTCATTAAACGTAATTAAATTCCACTGATTCATGGCAAAGCTTTAGCCTATAATCCAAACCCGTCATTGTGCTTTCCCAGGAATCAGTGTACCACTTTAATACAATGACTGAATTAAACTGATTTCAACTATAGCAAATGTGTGTTATTTCTGCTTTATTGATAGAAACTCATGGGAAATGGACATCACATTTGGTTTTGGTTTAAAAATAGGAGATTGTTACATAGAAAAAGCATTATAATTTTTATTAACACATGAAAAAAACTCTTACACTCAAATATGTATTGCACTGTGATTATACAGTTTTACTCATGAAGTTTACAGTTTTACTAATTTTACAAGTAGTTCCCAAAAGAAGCCTGAAGCCTGTGGAAACTTTGTAGAAAACTCCGGGACTATGTCTATCTCAAACGCTGCATGGATTATATGTGCATGGCATGCATTGGATTTTAATAAGTATCTGGTGAGGACTGCTAAAATAGGCTTATAAATGTTGAAGTTGGTCTGATAAATTGCACAAAGTCCACAGGTTCAGTATTCTCTGGGTGAATCCTAAGCACAAAAGGCTAGAAAAGAGTATATTATTATTTACAAGAATATTGTCCCTTCCATCCTGCATTTATTCTAACAACTATCAAGATTTGAAGCTGTTTCTACAGAGGCGGCTGAAATGCACCAAAGGAAAAGAAGACAAGAACATGCTAACCTATTAAGAGAACAGCATTACAAATTCTCCTTATAGAGTTGCACTGAGCACTCATTTTTTGAAGCACCACTGACATTATGCTCAAATATCAGTTTCATTTGAAGAAATACTTGATTATTTTCAGGAGGTGTCATCAAGAGCTTACAGTATCCCTTCTATTGGCAAACAGCATCCAAATTAATCCTGGACTCCTGTTCCCAGTACTGTGTATCTCTTTAGGACGATGAAACTACCTCACAAAGCTACAGTGAACATTATGGTAAAAGTGATTAAAAGACTCTAGAAAGTAATTACAGAAGATAAACATTAGAGAGACTAAACAATAGTTAATCTTGGACAGAGTGGCAATAGGGGGACCTTTTGAGCTAAGGTTCTTTGTGGTGCATAGATATAAAATGTCATTAATGTAATCTCAATAAATAAAAAAAATTTAAAAAAATGTGTGTCTTATTCTATACTAGAATATGCATTATTTTTCAATCTCTCTGTGTCAACACTTACTCCAACAAACTCACTGGGACTCAACAGGTTTGACTACAGGCCATGGCATGTCAGGTAAAGGTATCTGGGGCTCAGCAGAGGCTTGTTGCGGCTGCTGGTTGGGCCAATTTAAGTCAACCCCGTTCTTCTTCAGTGCAGCCAAGTGCTTGATGTCCAGTGTGGTAAAGGTGGTGAACTGGACCTGATTTCTCTTACTGGTGGGAGAATGTAGGGGCTCACTGCGGTGTGGCCTTGCCAGCAAGGTGGCTGAACGGTTTGCCATGGGGTTGACTGCTTTTCCTTGAATGTGATGTTGCTGGGAGCTGGTCCTGCTGCGCCCCAGGGTGGCAGTCCTCTCTGGGACAGCAGGGGCCGTTACGGTGGGCAGGGTGCTCTCCAGGGCCATGGAATCTATAGAATGACAGGATTCCAGAGGACGATGAGGCTCGCGCTTTAGTGTGGATGTCTGAGCTGGGGCACCTGGGGTACAAGTACCCTGATTGCCACTCCCCATCCACACCCAGTCATGCTTGTGATCCTTTGGGTCCATGCTGGGTGGTGGGGCTCCCTGTATAGGAGTCTTCTGAGTCCGGAAACAGAGTTTATGTGATGCACAATTTAGCAAAAATCCAAAGATAGCAACACAAGAGACACCTACCAAGGCATACATGCCAATTTCCAAATCTGACATAGCTCTGAATGTCCTAATTAAGTCACTCTCAATTACTTTTGGGGTTCTAGATTTAGGAGGCTCTTTCTTGGGTGTTTCTGCTCCTGGAATGTAACTGTTAGGAGGTGAATTTGAGTTGTCAAGCATGTTTCCATACCTTTTCTTCTGTGCATCTCCTGTATTTCCAACATTCACTATTGGTTTAGCAGTGTTCAAGTCCAGTTTCCTCATAGTTGTAGGGGTCCCAATGCTAGTGACAGTAAAGGTGGTCCCTTTTGTAGGTTTGCCAGTTCCAATCCAAAGAACATGTGGTTGCACATAGTTAGTTGAAAAAGTTGTTGTGGATTGTTGCTTTGGTATTGTGCCTCTGAGCAGTTTTTTATCACTGATTGTGACAGCGCTTTTTGGAGCTGCTGTTGTTTTCAGTTCATCAACAACTTCTTCCAAATTTTGACTTCTGTCAGCGCCTCCTTCACCTGCTACAGCTCTGCCACTCTGGAAGTTGGTCTTGAGAAGCCCTGCGCCCACTGCCAACTTACTCTTCCTCTTTGATTTTTGGCATTCTTCACAGATCCTCAGCTCCACTCTCACCAGCTTTCCTCGGCCCTCGCCTTCACCTTGAGCAACCACGAATGTGGACTGTGGGGTGCGGCGCACCGTGGCCACCCTCTCGTCTGGGGTGGAGACTGTGAGAGAGTAGATGCTGCGGTCAAACAGCTCCAGTGGAGCAATCGCCCCGTCACTGAACTGAACCCAGCAGCTGACCACTGCTTCCTACAAAAGAAAGAAAAAAAAGACACTGTTATTATAGATAGTTTGTGAAGGAAAAGCAGGTCAGACCGCATGGATCCGATAAAAACTCCCCTTAGCCTTCACTGAGGGTCATGTTCACATGACTGCTAATGTCACCAATCACCTATATATATATATATATATATATATATATATATATATATATATATATATATATATATATATATATATATATATATATATATATATATATATATATATATATTAATCTCTCCATTGTAAGCAGTATAAAGTAACATATTCATATGTACCCACTTCAGTTTAATTACAGTTTGTACAATATGAACATTATCACAATATTTAAAGAGTTTAATTGAAGAATTTCAAAAAGTAGAACAAAAAGGCAAAAGAAGGAAAAAAAAAGACACTGTTATTATAGATAGTTTGTGAAGGAAAAGCAGGTCAGACCACATGGACCGATAAAAATTCCCCTTAGCCTTCACTGAGGGTCATGTTCCCATGACTGCTAATGTCACCAATCACCTATATATTTTTTATATATATATATATATATATATAGCAGTATAAAGTAACATATTCATATGTACCCAATTCAGTTTAATTACAGTTTGTACAATATGAACATTATCACAATATTTAAAGAGTTTAATTGAAGAATTTCAAAAAGAAGAACAAAAAGGCAAAAATAAGGGTGATATGAAGACCAGAATCAACCAATCAAATCACATGAATACACAACGACCCATATCCTGTTGCTAATGTGAGCTACTGGGTCACCACAGACCTAGCCTATATTTTGCATTTGAATACATTTTGAATCGCCCTGGGCAGGACATTAACAGTATGCCATCACAGACACAATTGGCGGGTGGCATTCACTGGCATGTTTCTAATAGTTTGTTATTGACAGGGCCACAACAACAGTGACAGTTTGCTGGAGGTAAGGTGAGGTAAAGAGAGATGTCCTTTCAGTAGCTATTGACCAGCTAATTGGCTTTCTATATCAGCGATAGAGTGCTGGTTTTAAGTGGGCAAGATGCCCTGGTTAAGTATATGAGTGAGCTTTTCAAATGATCTGGTGTCCACTCTGCCTCATCTTGCTCTCTCAAACAGCTTTGTGACTGCAGAAAATGGTCCAGCAGTGAACGCTTTTGCTCACATTCAGAGAAACAAAGAGAAAGCACAAATATCATTACACCTTCAAGGTCTGACTTGTGTGTGAATGTGGTCTGTAGGGGAATTCTTATAACTCAAATCCTCTCTGCACAGCGAAAGGTTATTATACATTTACTGGAAATCAGACAGGATACATGAATATAGCTTTGTGTTTCAAAGTCCCAAGATAGTAGCCATCTTAAGTTTCTTTAAGTTGTTTGTCCTGATTTTGCTGCTTTTGCTTCTTATGCAAGAACTTAAAGCAGCACAATGTAACTTTCAGCTTTTGTTGAGTTTGGCGGCTCCTTTGGACAAAAGTGGTAGTGCTTTACCAGTAATGTGGCAGGGTTCCTACCATCCACCTCCAAGTTACATAGTGCCAGCGAATGCGATACAGACCCCTCAGACCATGACAGAGGTGTCATTAAACCTGTTGGAAGTTGATGTACCATCACAATGACTGTGGAAATATTATATTTAGGTGGAAAAGTTACATTGTGCTGCTTTAAGCCATCATCTGCTAGAGTTGATACAATATTGCAGTGCTGGTCCATAAAGAATGTAAAGACTCACTGTGTTTTCCTCATACAATTATTTAAATTGCAAGTAATGGCTCCTCTATGGCTCACATAATGTTTTTTTCATTGCATTTCCTCTTTACAAAGAAAAGGTCTGATTCAGTCTCAGACTGAAAAATGCCTCAACAAACCAATTCCAATCAAATGGCACTTTTCCACTAGTACCACCTAGTACCTACTCGGCTCTACTCATCTCAGCTCGGCTCGACTCAACTTGGCCTGATTTCTTTTCAATAACAATTAAGCAGCTGGAGCAGAAGTAGGCAGGGTTGGAGTGAAGCTGCTGTGACGTATTTGATTGCATGATCAAAAAGAAGAAGACAACAACACTAAAGATGTAGAACATGGAGATGATAGATGTGCTGCTGGGTCTGTGGCTTGTGTTTGATATCAAGTTAAAAAATGAGAGTGAGAGAAGCTTCAAGCTGTGACGCTTTTTTAATTTTTGTTTGTTTGTCTCGGCGCTGCGGAAAAGTACGTTGGGAGCCGCGAGCAGCTATGAAGTGACAGATCTCCTGGTAGATCTGGTTGTTCCTTATCGCCCGTCTAGAACCCTTTTTAATTCTCTCCTCAGCCACCAGGTTTATGAACATCTGCACCTCAGAGTTGGATCATGAAACAGACCTTTGCACTGCCATTGCCTGTCGAATAAAATGAACAAGAAGCCGCCTCCAGAGTCGCTCTTTCGCTGATGTCACATCCTGACTCAGACATCTGAATCCCAACACCCCGACCAATCGGTGGCATGTAGTGTGATGATGTCAGATGCAGGCCGACTCAGCCCGCTTAGAACCTCGGCAGAGTACTTACAGGAAAAGTATCTACTCTGCAGGGTTGGACCCCTAGTGGGAAAGTGCCAAACAGAGTGGAGGCGAGCCGAGCCGGGCTGAGTAGGTACTAGTGGAAAAGTACCAAAAGAAACAACATTCACTTATTCTCAAGATTCCACTTCTCTCCCCTGACTTCTGCTCAATTCCAGAGCTTCTACGAATACACCTTGTATATATTTCCCTTTTCCCCCTCTGTCTTCAGAACGACTTGGCAGCTTGCATGATCACTTGTAATGCTAAATTGAACATTGGGCTTTACATGTTTTCTGTGCTGCCAGCAGACTGTATTAACTATGCTCTTTTCAAATAAAATTAAATGAATTCATTAGTCAGGGATGCAAATGAATTATATGTGTATCTTTGACCAAACCTGCAGCCTCACATGGAGTGTGATTCATTACATGCATACAACCTTCAAATCTAAGAGTTGAAACATGTTTGCTACTTTAGCAACCTTTGTGAAATACTTCACGAACATTTCAACAAAATGAATGCATTTCCAAGGGTTTGAAGATTGTAATGCTGTTTGTAATGCTGTTGTTTTTTTATATCTGTATACCCTTGTAACCTTTTCATGGGTGTTCTAATTGATAATATTAAATAATGGAAAATGTAATTGAAGGATGGCCTGAAATTTACTCAGAAATTGTGTATGAAACCACTTTCTATGAGAAAGAGAGCTTCTGAACCTCAGTCTGAAATAAAAGAACCAAAACTGCGACCTAACACGAAGCCCATCGAGCAGTAGTGGTAGCTTGTTTAGCCCTCTAGCACCGAAAATTTTGAGTGATGTGGACTCATACATATCTTTGAGGGCAGCTTTTTTAGATGAATATATTTCATTTTTTTGGGAAGAAAATGGGAACTTTGTCTGCTTTAGACTGCAGGGCACACACTTGCATAAATGAAAGACCATTGTAGAACAGAGAATCTTAGATTACAACACACAAAGAGGGAGCAGGTCTTCCTCTGTGGTGAGGACACCAGGGACACCTGGGCCTCTGCGGCTCAGAAGGTAGAGTTTTCATCTACATCAGAGTCTACATGTTGAAGCCTCCTCGGGCAAGACACTGAACCCTGCATCGCTTTTCATTCTATATGTTCATTGATGTATGATAGCAATCAAAAATAGAAAAAGCACTCCATAGAAATTTCTGTAGCAGTTTATAGTCTCAGTCTGAATATGTGTGTGGATTGGTGAACAAGGCTTGCAGCCCAAAAGTGCTTAGACTGCTCAGCAATACTAGCAATATCATTCCAATTCATTTGCCATTTATTACACAACATATTTTCAAAGCAAATAGCTATTTGATTTGTTTGTTAATGCTCATATTTTTATACAGAAAACCAAAAACAGATATAAAGCAATTGCACTTCTTTACCTTTTACCATTTTTAATCAAAACCTAAAGTAATCTTAAGTGTGAATATGTGTTTCTGCGTTTAAGAAAGCTCTTTTAGGAAGGGCTGTCTTGGGACACAGACCGATACATCCAAGCTTCCAAAGGTGAAATGAGTCACAAAGAGAATATGCAGACTTGCTATAAAGAGCCCATGACCCAGCAAAATGGTTAGAAAATGGATGGATGGATGGATGGATGGATGGATGGATGGATGGATGGATGGATGGATGGATGGATGAATGGATGGATTGATTGATTGATGGATGAATGCCCCAAAGAGCTTTTTATTTGCCGTCAACAGGCATACAAAGAGAAAGTTTTGTGTGTCTAACTATTTTTGTATTTACTTACCTGTTTGAGCTGTGTAATCGTGTCCCGTGTGGTTGCCGTGGCAACGATAGCCTTGTTGCTCCCTGGACTGAGTTGAAGGGACAGAGAGAGTCCAGACACCAACTGCACCCCCAGTTCTGTCACACTCACTTTATCATCCAGCACCCTAATGCGCCTTTCAGCCAAAACCGATGATGTCAGAGGGGACAGCACCTGCAACATACAAAAGAGCTTCTTACTGTTCACTTTGTGTAGTGGTTAGCTAAATTCCTAAATTTAGGAAATGCTTTGACTATAAATACAGGAAAGTTAAAGATAAAGAACCACTGTTGTGTAATGAATGCTCATGCATTTATGATGGTAAAACCACACACAAACGCACACATACACATAAGGAGATAGAACTTGTGACTCACCTGGACAACAGTAGTGCCCACAGCCCGTCCTTGCAGTACCATGCCATCCTGCACCCTGGCTACATCAGGATCCGCTACTTTTAAAGAATTGCGCACAAGATTGGTTACGTCCACCTGTCAATCAAAAAGACAGAAAAAAATCAAATACATGGTAAAAAACATACACTGTAATTTTACCAAGCTGTGTTCATTAACTGTAGTTTATCTTAAATATATACCAGATTTTTTTTTCCTCTCTTCTTTTATTAATTTATTTAATTAGCAGAGGTTGAGGGTGTGGAAGTCAAAACAGACTGGAAAATGTCAAACTTTCTGAATCCTCCTGGCAAGTAGTGGCATATGAACTTAATTTGGGAATACTTAAATGTTTGTACCTGCCAGTCAGAGCCCAGGAAGTACTCAACAGGCTCCTTCCCTGTGAGTGTTTTTGCCAGGACCTCAGCATCAGGCTGAGCTACAAATGGTGTGAGAACTCTCAGTGTAGATTGCTGATATAGCAGCATGCAGCCCCTGCCCTTCCTCATCTCCTCCTCTTCCTCACTGTCCCATGTAGACCTGACACACAAAGGTGATAAAGTGCAATATGTTGCATACTAGTTGCTTAAAGTTAGATAACATGACTGATATATTGTAACTTAATATAAAAAACTATAACAATGAATTGTGTCACAAGTGTAAGAAAAAATTGAGCAATGTATCTGGTCTAGGACAGAGACAGACTAACTTACAGAAACACACACAGAAAAAAAACAAAAAGAAAATACATATTAACTCTGTGAATGACTGGAAGAAAATTAATAAAGACCATCAGTGTTATTGTTGCTATAGAGGCCTAGCACATGCCAAGTGACCTTTTCCTCTAAATTAATTTAAGTTAAATTAACCAAGATCCCCTGGCTGAGTGGTTTGTTTGTGGGTGATAGAGGTTAAGCTGTGAACCCTGCAGCGATGATCATATAATTATCATAAGCAAAGCTCCTCTGCAACATGGTTTACCTCCGGTGCGCTGGAGGGTTGTTGGAAATGTTTTTACACTGCAGGCACTCTCCAGTCAAGAATTACAGTCCAAATAAACATCATTATTATATAGCCTACGGTCACAGCTTAACATGTGATGGGAATGCTGCTTGAATCAAATCAGTGTGACTCGACACCAAACACCACAGTTTTTGTTGGGTTTTTTTGCTAAAAAAGCTTCTTCCCCCAGCTTGTGAAGGTTAATTATACCATGCCGGTTTTCCACTTGCACAGAGTAAATAGTGATAAATAGTTGTATGATCTTGTTTATGGTTATTTGTTTTGACTTATTTTTCTTCTATGACTTCAAAATTACAACAGAAATAGTTTGTTAAATAGCATCTTTGTTTCCAATATTCATACCATCGGATTAAACGAAGAAAAAAAACACACATGAGCTATGTCACTATATATATTTTGTTTGTTTTTGCTATGGTTGCTACACTTTATTGAAGATTATTTTTTCTACATTTTTGGATTTGCCAGGTTGCTACTCAGCATGAGTAAATACTGCCTAGTCATGCAATAGTTTGCTTATTTTTCCTAATTCGATTTGTCTTTGTTTATTTGAAAAAGGAACCCCAGAAAAGATCAATCTTTTTCCTTTAATAACTGTTAAAAAAACAGCCCATTCAAAATATAGTGAGGATTGTTATTAAATCCACTGAAAAGAATTAAACACTATTTCCTTTCTGTCATTAAAACCCTGTTTTAGACAACTGCACAGCAAATAAAAAAAATACATACACTGTATTCCTTTCTCAGTGCATCTCCCATTGACGTTTGATATTTCTGACCTACTATTCCTTTGAATCTGGAGCTGGATATTGAATTATTGGAGAAGTGACAGACCATCAGCTGTCCATTATCAGTTAGTATCGAGTGGGGAAAAATAAAACTAACAACTTAACTGTACATATTGAATGAAATCCCACTAACCTTTATCTCGGGGGCAAGTGTGTAGCTTTGATGCTCGCCTACCCACTAATGTGCTAAACAGTGCTGCTGTTGACTGACTTTATGTAGTCAGTTGAAACAGTTAGTATAGCGCATAGAAATTACTGACTTCTTTAGCATAATTGCACTTTCAAAGAGTGATATTTAATAAAGGTTTTACACTAGAACAACCCCCCATGGAAAATTTGCAATGTTGGTTATTTAGTCGAATTATAAATAATGATAGATGTAAAATCTTTGCGGAAAAGTAAGTGTCCCCTTGACTTCAGTGTCTATTCATACAGTAAGAACCCAAAATATTTGTATTCACTTTATTTGATTTGTTGATACATCCATTTGTTGGCCTACAGCACTTTTCATAATAGTTGGTACAGGGGGATTTGTGGCAGTAAGGACGTAACAGGAAAAAAAAAATGTATTTCAAATAGGTGATGTCAACAATTATAATTACAATTTGATTCCAAAGCTGAAACATTCAGTACTGAAGAAGCAAAGAAGGGCAGAGAATCTCCATTTGGTGAACTAATTTCTGATAAAATCATCTAATAATTTAAAAATGCTTTTCTTCAAAGAAGGTCTGGATACTATATGCATATTTTTCATTCCATAGTGTATAAAATCATGTAACAGTTTATGGATTCTGGAGGAATTTCTGTATAAAAGGGAAAGGACACAAACCTAGAGCATGAGGTCCAGAGTCAGGAAACACTGCACTATATCTCGCATGAGCACTAGCTCAAGAACTGCCATTTGTCAATAATGACAAATGATCACTCTGTATTGACACTGATACCACCCCATATCTGAAGACTTTTTTATTTGTTGCTGATAAAAGTATCGCCCATCCTTGTTTTTGCTCTGGAATATGTGGCAGTCACTTCTTTAAAAAAAAAGACCTGGAATACTGATTATCCTGTCAAAAATAAATATTTCCACCATCCTGGTCCATCCCAGATGCCAGGACTGCCTCTGAGTGTGGTTAACATAAAGCTCATATTCATTCATATGACTTCCATCTTGTTGTGCTCGATAAATAATCTCTCAATCCTGTGTTTGCATCAGCTATTGACTGGGGTGGAAATAGGATGGAACGGCCCAAAACACAATGCCAGTAAGAGAAGAGGACATCTGACTCTCCAAATCCCACATTCAAAACCATCCACAGGAGCACTTTCAAGAAGAAAACACATCTGCTGATGTCATACCGTCTTGAACGGCACATTGTCTCTCAGTTAACTGCTTGAAAGTTATTCGAAAATTATATGGCATCAATTCATCACCACATGTAAGGCGACTAAAAACCCAGAATCAAACACAGAATTTGTAACCAAGAAATCAAAATCTCTAACCGAAAGTGCAATTATCTTGCTGGATTACACCTTTTCTTTTCTCTCCATCATTTCTAAAAGCATCTCCCTTTTTGAAGTGTATTTTTAAGTTGTCCTTTTTCTCTTTTCTGCATTAATTCTGAAATCATTGTCAAATCAGCTGCTGAATGACTCAGCACCTTACATCGACAGAGGTACTGTAAGTTGTTAATGTCATTTACAATTTGATCAATGATATTAAAAACTTTAATCATATATTATATATATAGACATTATCAACTTACCTCCACCTGCTGGTTCTCTGTGACAAGAAATTTCTGTTGGTCTGACTTAACACAAGGGGCTACTACATCTCAGCTATGCTCCACCTGCCTGCCGTATATTGATGCCACACTGAATTTTAACTCATTTCAGAATTGCAACCGCAAAAAGAAAAAAACGTTTGACTCAGAAAGATGGTTAGAGTCAGGTGCACTCTGATTTCTTAGTTACAGATTCTGGAATTTGGTTCTTGGATTTTGGGTTTTGATTCACAATACATTTGGTGTTGAATTGATGCCATAGAATCTAAATTTTGGCTTAGTACATGTTGTAATCTCTTTGGTATAGCTAGCAATACGTGGGTTATAGCTCCTGTCAAAGGCTGTTTGACCTTAATTGTTTACAGATGGGGTTTGGCAAGCAGCCCTTCATGAAAAAAAGAAGTGAGCAATATCTTCAATGATTACATCAATAGGTACTGGAAAGGAATAGCAAACAGCTGCCTAAGAAGAGGGTACAATCACAGAGCACTCTCACTCATGGTGCTGCAGACTGCATGTAATAAGATCAACTTTCTCTCATGCATTTTCCACCCATGCTAAAATTTTTAGTAAGAGACAAAAAAACAGTACAACTTGTGTGACTAATGGCTGTATCAAGACACCAGACCATGAACAATGATCTTAAACACGTGCTAAGAAACTCACTGTTTAGAGCATGCTAGGAAACTACACCGAACATGCTAAAAACTTGAAGCTTTTAAAAGGATACTGTATGTGATGCTAAAACAAACAGTTATGTCAGTTCTGGCAAACAATCTACTTTACTTTCACCCCTGGTTGGATGATGATTCTTAATGAACTACACCTACAGTAATTCCAGTACTATGTTAATCCATAGGTCATCAATCCATCTGCAATTAAATAAAAGTAGAAATAAATGTTAGAATGGCTGAATTTTATATGTCCCAAATTCATACATCCATGCAACCAACTACTGTAAACACAACTCTTCTATAAGGGAGTCAGATTCACCACTGCCATACAATACAATATAATGCCATGGTTCAGAGGCTTGATTAAATTCTCTCTGTCACAAAGTCAAAACAAAAAAGAAAATAGAAGAGTGATCATAATAAACATGGACAAATAATTGTTATGTAGTTAAAACTTGCTTTGGATTGAAAGCTGCACTGAATCTCTTGACTACATAACTCAGTAGTAAGTTATTTATGGACTGTCAAGAAAACACAAAAGTATAACAAACAGAGATTTATGTGAGTAGAATGTCCAGCTACTTTGTCATTAGTTACATTACTAAGAACATCATATGAAAGCTAAACAAAACTAATATTTTGGTAAGCTTTACTTACTTCCTTACTTATATAAAAGCCCAGCAAGTTACACTGAGTGTGTAACTCAACTTTGTAGCTATTTCATGATATTGCATTTATCTGTTGTTGATATGTAAAGTAAAACAGATGTCAGACTGATTAGTTATCCTGTTGATGCTGATGCCCTCTGAAGACTGTTGTTTAGGAACACAAAATAAAGCTTGAAGCCTCTAATAAGAACTTTCTAGTCTTGGCCTAATAATATTACATTGACCAATTTTAATGCAATCGCAGCAAAAGTTTGTATCTACTTATTTATCTTAGGTCCCTTAGTGGTTTCTGCATCTCATACTTGAACATATAAAACGGAAACACTTTTCTCATGGAGCACCATCATAACCAAGGTGCCAAGAGCTCAAGCAACAGCAGATGCACAACATCTGGTCAGGCCTTACCTCCGGTTGCCAGTAGTCACAGGGACCCTCCAACCTTTGATCTGACTAAGCTCGGGGTCAGCCACATCGATGAGCAAGGGCAGGCGAGGCATCCACACACTCATCTCCAGCTGAGCACTCAAGAAGCCATAGGTAAAGTTGAGCATCACTCTGCTTTTCCCTCTTGTCTCCTTCCCATTAACATAAATGTAGCTGCAGCACTCTGACACCTGAAAAGATCAATGACAAAAAGGAGGAAGGTGGAACATCTTGATATTGAGC
Organism: Cololabis saira; assembly: GCF_033807715.1. Taxonomy (NCBI): domain Eukaryota; kingdom Metazoa; phylum Chordata; class Actinopteri; order Beloniformes; family Belonidae; genus Cololabis; species Cololabis saira. Next base: position 29,721,853 of record NC_084597.1, on the reverse strand, counting down.
AAGTCATATAAGTAATACGAAGTAATAAAGTGATAAACAAAAAGTGCACTTTCTACATTGGACTAAAAATGGAGTTGGACTTTTCTCTAAAGAACTGTGGCGTATTGCAGTTTTTCCATGAGAAGATCAATAACAATAGAGAGAGATTTTTTTGTGTGGATGACTGACCATGAAACACAAACTCAAATTCAAGCTTGAAAAACACATGTAAAATCCCTTTTTTCTCATCAAATGTCAAACTAGATCCTTTGTGGGGCCAAGGGAATCTCAGTGTGTTTGAGTTCATATCGTGTGAATTAACAACTGTTACTAAATGTAAAGTGGTCCTCCTTAACGGGTGTTCCTATTCTGTTGTAGCAAAGGTGGGAGTGTTACAGCCCCCACCAGCAAAAGCAACGAGGTAAGACACAGCAGTTGGTGTGTTTTATTTCAGACTGGAGGCCTATCTCCAGTGCTGCCTCACTTATCTTAACAAACCATTGACTCCACCAGGGTAATTGGAGAGCACTAGACTGGAGAATAGAGTGTAGCAGTAGAACGAGGAAGGGAAAAGGGGGTGGAAAAGAAGCAACGAAAAAAAGCAGAGGGGAGAAAAGACTTCCAAGCACAATCATATTGAACTACTGTGGAAATATGAACAGTGTGTCATTAAAGGTGTAGTGTAGAAAATCCCACCCTCCACATTATGTGTGGAAATACTCTTACATTCACCAGCTACTGTTGATTTTCTGTGATTAAATCATTTCTGACTCAACATCTTTTCTGACAACATATTTTCCACAAAGATGATGGTTCACCGCCATCCTATAGCGTTTTAATATTGTCTTTGACCATTTTTTAAATCCAGTTTTAGAAGTTACAGCAGTCTCTTCTCGTTGTGTTTTGTCCATGCCGGCCAATGAATGCAAAAAAACCCCAGCTTTTCTACATCCACAGAATCTGATATTGTTGATTAAAGGGGACCTATTATGGAATCTAATACCTATTTTAAACAGGCCTTGAATGTCTTTAAAAAAAAAGCTTTTGATTGTTTTTGCTAAATAAATTAGAAATTCAGCCTCTAAACCATGTCTTTATCTTCCCAGTCTCTAACCTCATTATCTGAGGGATTCTGAGTGGGCGGGGAGGCTATGATAATGAGGCTCTGTGCTGATTGGCTGCCTGAATGACGCGATACACCGCTACGAAAAAATGGCGGAAGCTCCGGCCGGTGGAGTTAGTTGTGGGCGTGGTTTCACGCATCGGAGGCCAACCTATGTAAATCACGCCCGTCGTTACGTAAAAACGGGCGCAGAATCTGAACAGTTCGTAGAAGCCACAGGAGACTGGATGGTTCATCCGGGCGGTTGTACAGACACTGCAGAATTTGGTTGCTTCTCTGAGTTGGCAGGCTGAGGGGAGACCACTTTAAATATGTTAAAGCAAGAAAAAACGAGTTTTTCATAATAGGTCCCTTTTAAAGAATGAGAAGCCACTTACTGCACTGGTTAATGTTAAATAACTTGTGGCCACCCGAAAGCATGATAAGAATTTTTGTATCTACCAGAGGGAGGCATGCCTGATTTGATAAATTATATCCAGAAGGTGAATCATTTTGATCCATGGGTTTCCTGAAGACTGGCTTTGAATCGCAATTTTCAGATCACTTCGCCTTACCCAGGCTAACTCACTTTACCTCAGACAGAGCAAGGTATTTTAACTGGCTAACCTATGACCCTAACTAATGTAACCTTACATTCAGTTGAATTGAATCTGTCCATCTAACCTCATTTTAGATGTTAGCAGCAACATTTGCCACTAGCTGGATGAGCCAAGGCTAGCCATGGCTTGCTAACTGCGCTCCAGCTAGCCAATCTGGGAGATCAAATCAAATCAAATCAAATCAAGTTTATTTGTATAGCCAAAAGATATCCACATTGCTTTACATGAACGTCCTAAAACAACAACCTACATAAAAGGGATAATTAAATCCATTGCAGAAAAAATAGTTTATAACGCAGTACGTAAAATGGTACATAAAACCAACATAAAACTTAAAACCAATATGGGCAAGTATATTAAATGACCTGAGGACTTCTGTAGTTGCTGTCAAAAGCTAGATTAAAGTGGGTCTTCAGTTTTAACTTAGAAAAAGGTTGAAGTCCATGGCAGTGCGAATGTCAGGGGGCAAGATGACTAGAGCTAAAGGTTGGCTCTACTCTAACACTGGCTAGTGGGATATGGCCAAGGGTGAAAGCGGCTGGTGTTGTGTGCTCTGAGCCACTTTTTGCCCTTAAACACTTAGGGCCCGATTTACTAAGATCCTAAATAAAGAGTACTAAATTGCGTGTGCACTGAAAAAGTTTGCGCGTGCTGTTGTTGTGTGTTTTGCGGGTGATCAACTAAGATTGCTTGCGCAATTGATAACAGGTGCAAACAGCAGTATTTAAATGAGGTGTTGCGTGTCTTACGGTTTGCGAGCGCAAACTCTGCGCCATGGAGTCTGGATGGAATGCACAGTCACAAGTCACAAGCGCAAAATGAAATTTGACGAGTTGGAGTTAGAGATATTAGTGGAAGAGGCAAATAAACACATTCATGAACTACAGCAAAGAAATGTAAACATTACCAAAAGAAATGCAATATCGGAGAAAACCTGCGATAGAATAAATGCAGTTGGTAACACAAAAAACGGAAAAACGTCTGGTTTTTCATATTTCAATTTTAGGCACAGATCAAAAATACGAAATAGAAAAACGGGCCACAGGACTGAATTTGATTTTAATATTTAATTGGTCGGGTTTACGTGACCCGGCGGTGCTCGGCATGATCTGTGGAGAAAAATACATCAGACACAGAGCTGGAGAGCGCTTTGATTCAATCTATTTATGAGTTAAGTTTTTATTCAGATGTCCACAGTATATTGCAAATATTATATATTATATAGCAAACAATGACAGTAAATGTGGGACAGGTGGGACCATCATATGGCGAGAAGAGAAGAGAAATGTTCAGAACAGCGCAGCACAGAGCGCACACTAAAGGCTGATTTATGGTTCCGCGACACACCAACGCAGAACCGACGGCGTAGGGTACGCGGCGACGCACACCGCACCGCGACCATATACGCCGTCGATTTAACGCAGAAGCATAATTCAGGCGAAGCTGCAGTCTCTGCGCTGATCCTGACACAGCGGGACGGAGCAGATTTGGTCATGATGTTTAACCTGTGTTTTGTGATTAATAAGCACGGGTTTGAATTAAATGTAATTTACGAAGGATGATTTCACGTTCAATAAGATAAGTAATCAATAAAATACAAAGTTTTGGCACAAAGGCTTGGCCTGCTTGTGGGCGAGTGGAGGGGGGCACATTAAAAGAAGATATAAGGCGAAGAACTAAAGAAAAAGTGGCCTTTAATAAAACTTGTGCAACCATTTTTAAAATAGCATGCAGCAGAATAAAGACTCTCTCTCGGCGTATTCTTTGATTTTGGATGTCACCTCTTTGCCACAATAACAGCAGCAGCAGATTAGCACCTTCCTTCCGAACGTATTAAATACAGACGCAATCACAATACGCGCAATTACTTTCAGGCTTGGTAAATCTCATTGCGCGTGGTAAATGGAGCAATTTGCATCTTCCCCTCCCAGTATTTAGCACTTTCTGGCGGGTACGCCCCATATTGATTATTCATCACGGCAAAAGTACTAACTGAATTGCGTGTGCAATTTTGCGCATCTCAGAGACGCAGTCGTCTTTGCACGCTGTTAGTAGATCAGCTGGCACTTTGGTTTGCGGGTGATGTCAAGTTTGCACACGTTTTAACACACGCAAACCTTTAGTAAATCGGGCCCTTAGTACCAAAGCTCTTTACAGTGGTTTGTAAGTAAAACTAACAGCACTGTAAACCTGAACATTCTAGCATAGAGAGGGTCAATCAAAATTGGAGTCAACCCCTACTGGTCATTCAATGAACTGCAATTTCCATACTCAAGCAACTGGTAAGCTTTGAAACCTGATTTCTCCTTGGTGCTCTTGCCTTGTGCTTGCATGTGTTCCCTGACCAATAATTATTAAACCTATAAGATTAATTTTTCATCTTCTCACCCTTTTCTGGTGCTTTACTTCAACTGAGAACTTAAAATGTTTTGATATAAGCATCTGTAGTTATCCATGTTTCACGCAAACAAATATACTTTACATCATAGCTGCCCATTTTGCTGCCGTGTTTGATCAATTTTAATGCTTTATCTTCCAATCCCAGCCTCTGCTCTCCCCCTTTTTTTTTCTGCTCAGTTTGAAAATCCGTGAGCAGACACATGAAACATGCTCGGAATGTGTGAATGTGTAAACATTTTATCTGCGCAACTTATTGTTAAAGTTTGACATTAATATTGAACACAGCACAGAATTCAATGGTTTGAAAAGTAATGCAGACCTGATGTTCAACGCTATGAATAACAAATGACAAGAGAGAGAAAAAGAAGTCCACGGCAAACTAACTGTTTGTAAAGGCTGTTCTATAACTATATAACTGTAATGAGACCAATTTGTTTAGGCACAGTGCTCTTCAGAAGCTAAGTTCTGTTTGAAGCAGAATGGGTATATCACGCAATTAAAGCAATAAGGATGTAAATACAGAGGGGCGGCTGCATGAAGCAGCAGGAAAATGCAAGATAAAAATTTAAGCTGCAAGCAGCGATGAACGGGCCCTCGCACCCTTGTGCACGTTAAGGCGTGCTGCAGTGGAAACGCTTGTATGACTTGCATGTAGATTCTTCAGGCCTGGACATTTAGCGGATGACACCACCCACGACTCTCTATATCAAACCATTCAAAAGTTATGGCAGAAAGTAGGAAATATCAGATATCGACCAATCAGATGAAGGGGGGGGCACGCGTTTTGGCATCTAGCGTCGCCCGGTAACGCTTTTGACTGAGAAAAGTAATGCACATCGTCGCAGGATCGAGACGCACATTTTGATGTATAACACACCTCGGTGCACGTTAAGGTTCGGGCGAAGAAGCGGCCGAAGGCATATGGCAAATGGCATAAATTGCGCCAAAATTACAAGATTAATTGAAAATGGCTTACTTCCTGTTCGGTTTCGGCCATGGCGCCAAGAGACTTTTCTTTAATTTGCGACATGATACAGGAGTGTAGCGATTTTCGTGCATGTACATCAAACCGTATTGTGGGGCTTCAGGCACAAAGTTTTCTAGGTTTTCTAGGCTTCTGTTGAGCCATTAGGCCACGCCCATTAACGCAAACCATTAAATATCAAGTTTTTCGCCAGGCCTGGTTCGCATGCAAAATTTGGTCACTTTTGGGGCATGTATAGGGGGGCAATAGGGCCTTCGCACTGTCAAAGCTCGGGCCCTAATTATTGAATGAGGGGGCACGGTGGCGCAGCTGGTAGTGCAGCCGTCTCACAGCTAGAAGGTTCTGTGTTCAATTCTTGCCGGGGACGCTGTGGGTGCTGAGGGCGTGTTAACGTCCCCCATGACTTCAGCACCCACACCCTGGGTGGAGTTGGCGAAAGGGCCTTTCTGTGTGGAGTATTCTACCTGTGTTCCCTTGGGTAGCTAATGTGAGCTACACTCACAAAAACATGCAGCAGTCCTTGGCTATACACTGCCCCCTCTGGTCAGTTGGCTGTTAAAAAAAAAATACACATGATGTGTTGTTAAACTTTCATTAACTTGCATTATAAAAAGAAAAAATGGGAAATTGACAGGATATGAGTAAGAAACTTTGTACTGTATTAAACAAGCCCCGCGGCAAAATAATCATGGCCCGTAATATTGATAAGTCTCGATGTTATTGGATATGCTTTCTATTCTTGGGTAATTGAGGAAATATGTTTCCTACTTATTAATGCTCCATATACATATCTCTGTTTCTAATTTTAGACATGTCTGTAATGCATTCTGGCTATTCTAAAGCAGTGAAATCGTTCTGTCTGAGGCTGTGTGTGCAGAGAATGTCAGATCCTGCTTGTGATCCTTGTGGATGCCCTCACCCTAGTTGGACATGCATTTAAATTGCAGATTATTTGCTAAATTTAAACCTCACAGATTAAACAGGGATTTACTACTGTTACTTTTTAAATAAATAATTCCCTCTGAAAACACATAGATGCCTTCTTCACTGTGGAGTTTCGTTACTTGTTCAGGGAAGAGCAATGGATATAAAAGCTGTCACTGATTATAAAAATGTGGTCTATACATGAGAAATCCAATGTGTATGGACGACTGAGCCTTTAACCAACAAAGACTGCCAGAGGATCTTCATTTTGTCAACAAAGGGATGAGAAAATTGTTGAAACTATCTTTGATTTGTTAGGGGAGCAAAGATTAACGGATACCAATCAGGACACTATTATGAAACTAAATGCTGCTCTAAAAGCACAATTTAGAGCAAGGCACCCTGCTTTCAAGATGTTTTCGGCATTTTTCCTTGGATGTTTATACATTTTTGAACAATGAAAATACAATGAAAAGCTACATTCTGAACACATTTCAAGAGGACACAGAAGGAGAGAAAGCAGTTTTTTTAAAGCAGGTTTTGTACAAACTCTGAGTATGATAAAAATGAAATGAGGGAAAACAAATATAAAATTAAAGCTGCAAGCAGCGATGAACGGGCCCTCGCGCGTGCAATTTTCACCCATAAAGATCAAGTACTCAAAACCGAGTCCGATGACACCACCCATGACTCTCTATGTCAAACCATTCAAAAGTTATAGCAGAAAATAGGGACTATCAAGTATCGACCAATCAGAAGAAGGGGCGGGGCTAATTTGCTACAATTATGTTCAAGGACTCAAAATCGAGTCAGATGACACCACCCCCGACTCTCTATGTCAAACCATTCAAAAGTTATGGCAGAAAGTAGGAACTATCAAATATGGACCAATCAGATGAAGGGGGGGCGCGCTTTTTGGCGTCTAGCGTCGCCACGGTAACGCTTTTGAACGAGAAAAGTAATGCGCGTCGTTGCAGGATGGAGACGCACACTTGATGTATAACACAACTGGGTGCACGTTACGGTTCGGGTCGTATTAACTGCCGAAGGAATGGCATAAATTGCGCCAAAATGACACGATTAATTCAAAATGGCCGACTTCCTGTTCAGTTTCGGCCATGGCGCCAAGAGACTTTTCTTTAAGTTGCGACATGATACAGGTGTGTACCGATTTTCGTGCATGTACGTCAAACCGTATTGTGGGGCTTGAGGCACAAAGTTTTCTATGGGGCGCTCTTGAGCCATTTTGCCACGCCCATTAATGCAAACCATTAAATATCAAATTTATCGCCAGGCCTGGCTTGTGTGCAAAATTTGGTGAGTTTTTTGGGCACGTTTATTGGGGCAAAAAGGCCTTCCTTTTGTCGGAAAAATAAAAAGGAAAAGGAAAAGGAGGAAAAAAAAAGGAAAATCCCTACAGATACAATAGGGCCTATTGAATAGGGTCTTCGCACTGTCAGTGCTCGGGCCCTAATAAACTGGAGAAAGAGCGATAAGTTAATAACCCTCTCTCAGAAGTTGAGATAGCTTATACACTGAGTCTGTTTCCATGGTAACTTACTATGTGAACCCTTTCCTTTCATAAAGTGGAAATTGGTTCGATTTAATCAGGCAATCAATCTTATTACATACATTTTGGAGATATCTGTGAACAATGACAATGTTGTTATATTGAAAAGGAGACTCCACTGGTTAGAAAAGAGCTGTATTTGTGTCAGAAAAAGGATCTTAAGGATCCAAATAGATTAGATTGTTTGGTATCTCACAATGATTTTGTCGATGTTGTCGTTAGGGAGTTACAGTTTTTGTGCAGTTAGATGTAAAGATGATCTTATCCATGCAAAGATCATCTGTTGTGGCTGTGTCCTGACTTCACACCAAATATTTTGTGTTGTCTTCTTTGTTATTTTTGCTAATGGGAGTCTTCTTTATAGCATCAGGGATTCCAAATATATTATAAAGACAATTCTGCGGAAAGTTACCCATTTTTGCAGCCTAATAGCTATTTCCTGGCAATGAACTGACCAGATCCATCAAAACAGAATTTCACAGAATTTTCACAAAAATGCTTTTGAGCATGTTATGTATAATTACCTGGAGGAATTATGTTTTTATACTTCTTTTGAACTTCTACAACTGTTTCCATGGTTTTTCACCAGCACCTTCCTAAATTACACCACTTGTCAATCAGGACATTTTATATTTAAAGGGGACCTATTATGGCATTTAATGTATATTTTAAACAGGCCTTGAATGTCTTAAAAACAATCAAAAGCTTGTTTTTTCTACATAAATCAGAAATTCAGCTTCATGTCTCTATTTTTACCGCTTCCAACCTCCTCTCTATGAGGGATTCTGAGGGGAGGGGAGGCTATGATAATGAGGCTCTGTGCTGATTGGCTGCCTGAATGACGTGTAGCAGGGGAGGGCACAAAGCCTCGCTCCGGGCAGAAGAGCCGGCTCCGTACACTATTAAAGTGTGTCCCATGCGAGCGAGCGAGCTTCAGCGACAAAATCAATTCCATTGCTTTATTTTTTTTGTATTGGACTGTCCTAACTGGCCGCGGGTTTAATGGTTTCAGTGTGGACAGAGAGCGTCTGATGTCACGCAGCGCAACGCTATAGTTGGACGCTCGCATGCATTTATGCACGGTGTAAACGACTCCCTGGGATCTTAAGGCCTGAATTAGGGTTCTGCGTTAAATTGACGCGTAACCTACGCCGTAGGACTGCGTTGGTGTAACGCGTAACCATAAATCAGCCTTTAGTTACCTGAAGGGGGGACCGGGTCACCTCGTCTTCACACTAATTCACACAGGAAGATTTAATTGAATTACACCACCACAGTTCTTTACTCCGATTCCTCATCATTTCATTTCTTATGTTACAAGACAAATTAATCATGTTGACTGTAAATAAATCACAACACTGAATGTTCACAAATGGCAACTTTATTGTTAAAAAAAAAAAAAAAATTGTAAACATCATATACAGCACTTATATACACCATACACTGTTTATATACACAAAGTTTTATATAAATAACATTTATGCACTATTGCTGGCTCAAGGAAGAACCGCGCATGTCTTCTGAAGGTGTCGTTGAACAGCTTCAGGTGCATTGCTTGGAAGATCTGAAACCATCGACAGAAAAAAATTACTAATAGAGTTCTGGTGAGTGGCTCCGGTGAGTAACACCGGAGCTCCGAGCTAAGCTAAATACTTAGCCCATGCAAAAATCATACTTGTAGACAAATATAAATAACATAAAAAATTAACGTCACTTACCGCTGACTCGTGTGCAGTTGCCGAGTCCGTACTGTTGGTACTGATCCTTTTATGAGGGTAAGTGTCGATGCAAAACCTAATTTTTACTGTCCCTCGTTGTTGAAACAGCCACACGATACACTTATACGCTTCGAAACAATGGTGGAAGCTCCGGCCGGCGGAGTTAGTTGTGGGCGTGGTTTCATGCAGTGGAAGCCAACCTATGGAAATCACTCCCGTCGTCACGTAAGGACAGGAGCAGAATCGGAACGGCTCGTATTGCTCATTTGATTAATTTGTCTTTTAAACTTAGTCTTTTTCCTGAGGACTGGAAATGTGCCATTGTCACACCTGTTTTTAAATCTGGAGACCACCTTGAAGCTAGTAACTATCGTCCCATAAGCATATTGCCAGTATTTTCAAAAGTTGCTGAGAAGGTTGTCTATGAGCAACTGACATCATTTCTTAACACCAGCAACTTTGGTCTAAATCATATGCAATTTGGTTTTAGAGCCAATCATTCCACTGAGACTGCCTCCTTACATTTAATAGAGCAAATTAAATCACCGCTCGATAAAGGAGGAGTAGTTGGTGCTGTATTTTTAGACTTGCGTAAAGCATTTGATACAGTGAACCACAGTGTCTTAATATCAAAACTCTCTAAATTTAACTTTTCTCCTAGAGTTCTAGCTTGGATGTCGTCATATTTATCAAACAGGAGGCAATGTGTCAAAGTTCGTAATGCACAGTCCAGTTACATGAAATGCACTATGGGGGTTCCACAAGGATCGGTATTAGGTCCTTTATTGTTTAGTCTTTATATCAATGATCTTGCTGAACAATGTGATGATGTCGATCTGAAGATGTACGCAGATGATACTGTTGTAAATGTACATGCTAAAACAACTGACATGGCAGCTGCTAAGCTAACAACTGCACTGGAGAGAATCACTCTTCGGCTTGATCAATCATGTTTGAGTTTAAATGTAAACAAAACAAAATGCATGTTTTTTTTCTAAAACTTTGGTTCAACTCCCTGATGTTGAGGTCCTCGTCAAAGGTGAACGGATTGACATAGTTACTGAATTGAAATATCTTGGCATGACTCTAGACCCAAATTTAAAGTTTAAGAAACATGTCAAAAAAATGGCTACAATCATAAAATATAATCTACTTAATTTTAAATACATTAGAAATTGTCTTTCTCTGGATGCAGCCAAGTTATTTATGCACGCAATGATCCTGTCCCATATGTCATACTGTATCACCTGCTGGGGGCAGGCTGGTGACTCTACCCTGAAACCTTTGGAGTCTTTATATAAACAAACTTTAAAAACATTAGACAAAAAGCCAATTCGCTACCATCATTGCAGAATACTTGAGAAACACAACCTATTGAGTTTTGTGAATTTTAGGTAATTTGCCAATTTGTGCATGGTTTTTAAAATTGTAAATGGTTTGGCCCCACAGCCATTGTGTGACTTTGTTCACACTCGCTCGTTAAGCTCCTTCAGGTCCACTAGGATATCCTCAATACTAAATTGCACTATACCATTTCGCCGCACTGTAACTGGGCAATCAGCTTTTTCTGTAAGAGCCACAAACCAGTGGAATACCTTACCTAATACTGTAACGAGCAGTAGCTCTCTCAGAGTCTTTAAAGCCAACTTGAAAAATCTGATAAAAGCGGCTCAGCTCTGTAACCATTAATTTGGGCTCTCTTCTGGGTGTGTGTATGTGGGATAAGGGATGGGTGGGTGGGTGGGTGGGGTGTCGGTGTGGGGAGATTGCACGCAGATGTGTGCAGCCATGTTGTTTTAAATTGTGTTCTAGATATCCGTGTATTTTTCTTGGTATTGTATTACTTGTTACTGTATTTCTTTTTTATTATGACCTGTCAAGGGACTGCAGATGCAAATTAGCTTAAAGCTATAATCTGGTACAGTGCATCAGATGGCAACATTTATGTTTTAACTGTACACTGTCCCTTTTTAAATAAAAAAAAAAAAAAAAAAGAAGTCACATCACACTGGATGGCTCATCCGGGCGGGTGTACAGATACTGCAGAATTTGGTTGTTTTCCTCCTTCTCTGAGTTGGCAGGGTGAGGGGAGACCACTTTATATATGTTAAAGCAAGAAAAAACGTGTTTTTCATAATAGGTCCCCTTTAACCGTCATTATTTCAATAACACATTCAATGGCTGTATGATTTCTCTCATGCCAACTCTCTTTGCTTTGCTGCTATAGCTGTGCTACTTTTCCACCTAAAGATTCAAGTTCACTATGTTATTGTAATTAAAGCTCTTATTCAAACAAAACAAAAGTAGGAGGATCTCTTACGTTAATTTGCGGTGCCATGGTAAATCATGGATTTAAAGCTCCAATGATGATACTTCAAGTAACTCTAAATATTCTGATTTGAAATGGCAAACTGAGTTTCTCATCTCAGGATTTTTCAGGTCTGAGTTAGTATTTTGATACCTTTTGTTGCTCCTCCTTTTCAAATAAAAGAAGGCCCCTGTTGTGCTATCCATTGAAAGAGAAAACAACTTACTTTTTCTCTTCTATATGCATCAATTTTTGCTGCTGTCTTTTTCTGCTCCTAGTGTCCCAGCCGCATGGATCCATTACACAACGGTCACATTGCTCTGCTTAGTGTGCAAACTGAGTGCTGGGATCATAAGCTCAATGTCAAATGCCATATGGTGAGATGCAGCTTTTGTTCGTAATACTTTGACTCACACTCACACACGCTCAGACAAGAAGGGATCCTACTGAGTGTGATGTTGCGGTAACAGTGGGTGTGTTAGAGACAGCAGAATATTTAATAATTTTTGTATGTGTCACAAGATGGAGTCACAGTAAGAGCTGTGTGCAAATGACAACTAAATTTCATTTAAACTGCCATTTAAAAACAACTGCTGCAATAGTTTTATTTTTCTTTGTGTAAAAAAACTTGTATTTATAATTATTAACCAGTAAATTAGTCCAGGTTGATTATACCTTCTGTTTTCATCACTTACCTTGACTATATCTTCCTCAGTCGAACTACAACTGGTGTAGTTTGTGACATCAGAGACAGAGCCATTCGCCTCAACAGACAGACTTTTCACAGGGACTGTAACCATTTTACCCGTCAGCACAGCAGTATTCAAGACATCTGTGGTCTGAAAGAAGAGGAGGGCACAAAAAGAGCACGTCAGTTGTCTGGGTTGGTACAGTGTCACAAGCTCATTTGCTGCTGTGTTCAAAGACAATGGAAAAATACAAAGAATGGGCTGTTTTTGGCAATTTTTTTTTTGTTTGTTTGTTTTGTCATGACATTTGACTGAGACACTTGCTGAGATTAGCAGTGTTTATTTCCATTGCTGAATATCAGTTGCATTCTCACCCGTCTGGCAGCAGTTCAAGTGTCCTTAGGGCAATGTGTTGGCTTATTGTCCTAATTTTCTAAATCTGCTGCATTGCAACCGAAACTTTAATCTTTTTTTTCTCTTATAAGCTACTTCAGGTTTCAACCTAAGATATATTTAAGCACATGTACTGTATGAGGGTTTATGTATTTTACATTTATGCATACATATAGCTTCCTACAGTAGTTTGCTAACCATGGATTGTGATATAGTACACGCCATACAATATGTATTATTGCAAGACATGATGAATGAAGGACAAATCAAATTTGATGTACTCTTTTTTTCTTTCCCTCCCACAATTAATAAAGGACTTTATATTGGTATGAGCAGTTAAAGATCATGGTAATTTTGAAAAGTTGTTTCAGGCTTTTGCTCCCACACGTCAATGTGTTGTTTGGGAGGATGTATTTTTGTTACATTTTATTATCATGCATGTCTTACTGTATTTCTTTAATTTTTCAAGACTATGAGTTTCTGAGGAGGAAAATATGTATGTGTGAGATTAATCAAACCTTTGAATTAGTCTTGTCCTTATGAAACTATCAGAATCAGAATCAGAATCAGGTTTATTAGGTCAGCTTGGAAAACTGCCTGTTTTCCACATGCTTGTCACATTTTTGTTAACAACTGTCTCATTGTCCTTGAGGTTAACTGGAGGTTAGCTGGACGCATCTGTTCAGAGTTCCTGTTTTAGTCAGAAAGGCATTTGACCTATGTGACCCGTTGCTTTTAAAGACTTTAAGCTAAAGATGTCTGTTTGTTTCTTTATACCAAGATTAGTTCCTCTTTAACTGGAAATATCACATGTGTGACCTTTTAACCCCGATGTCTGTTTCCTCCCATTGTCCATTCACTGTCTACTATTGGCTGTCTTAAAATGGTCATGTTCCTGTCACAAATTCTCAATAAAAAGCTGATGCTGCAAGAAGATCTTGGGAGAAGAGCTTGGGAGTTCTCTGTGAGGGCCTGCGGGCCCTGCACTCCTCTGCTCTCCTCCCCACATTTCTGCAGAAAGCCTTAAAAATCATTCTAACAGCCTCTGTGTCTTTCCTTGTTTATGTTATGTTGATTTGGGACTCCAACAGTAGTGTCTGGGTTGTGATCTCATCTGTTAAAATGGCCACTTTGTTATAAGGATTTTGGGCCTCTCTGGCCTGGTTTTTTGGCCATTGAAATGTACTTTTCTCAGTCACGAGTTTCACTGAAGATAAAAATGTCACGATGTTTGATGGGTAACACACGTGGGACAGGCTTTCTTTCATCTGTCCCCTCTAAAAGCTTGAGGTGAGAGCATGTCGTTTTTCACAGTTGGCTTAGAAAGATACGACTGTGATGGCTGCATAAGCGTCCACACACGCACACCAAACTAAAAGTCTGGTAAAAATTTTTTGGTTTCATGAATTTCACAAATACTTTAGGTATAGCTTACACTTATTAATTTTGTATATTTCATCTTTTTTATTAACAATTTTTGGCAATAGTTAACTGACTCAGTGCAAAGTTGACTAATTAGGGCCCGAGGACTGACTGAGTGCGTAGGCCCTATTGTATCTGTAGGAATTGTTCTCGTTCTCGTTTTTGTTGTCCCCCTAAACGTGCCCCAAAAGTCACCAGATTTTGCACGCAAGCCAGGCCTGGTGAAAAATTTGATATTTAATGGTTTCCATTAATGGGCGTGGCCTAATGGCTCAACAGCGCCCCCTAGAAAACTTTGTGCCTCAAGCCCCACAATACGGTTTGACGTACATGCACGAAAATCGGTACACATCTGTATCATGTCGCAACTCAAAGAAAAGTCTCTTGGCACCATGGCCGAAACCGAACAGGAAGTCGGCCATTTTGAATTCATCGTGTAATTTTGGCGCAATTTATGCCATTTTCATGTGTCTTTAACGAACTCCTCCTAGCAGGATCGTCCGTTCGACATAAAACTCGCTCAGGAGACACAAAAGAGATTAATGATGAAATGTTATCAAAGTCGTGAGTTTTTGATTTAACTTCAATGTTAAACAGGAAGTGATACCAGTAGCTGATTGGTCGACATTTGATAGATCTTATTTTCTGCTGTAACTTTTGAATGGTTTGACATAAAAACTCGTGGGTGGTGTCATCAGACTTGGTTTTGAGTCCTTGACCATAATTGGTGCAAATTAGCCCCGCCCCTTCTTCTGATTGGTCGATAGTTGATAGATCCTATTTTCTGCTATATCTTTTGAATGGTTTTACATAAAGAGTCATGGGTGGTGTCATCGGACTTAGTTTTGAGTCCTTGACCTTTATTGGTGAAAATTGCACGAGCGAGGACCCGTTCATCGCTGCTTGCAGCTTTAATTTATTTTGTCACCTTGTTGATTTGGTTATTATTCTTTAAGTAATACATCTTTCTTTGAGTTGCCAGTTCCGGAGAGGCTGCGGTGAAGGGAAAGTTGCCAGGCCTGTTGAAAAGAATCCCAGCTGCTACAGATCTGTTCAAGATATTAAGATGTAGATAAGGGTTTAGTAAAAGTTTAGGTTTCCTTTTTTGGTTGTTTTGTGTTTTTTTCCTTTATTTGGGGAGTTTGGATGGGCATTTCCCCATGGTATAGTTTTTTTGTTGTAACTTGTTAGTAGATATTCTGTTTCCCCCTTTTGTGTCAAAATGGCATGATCAGTCAGTATATACGTCTCCCTCATGTGTCAGTTAGGGAGGGTCAGTTTGTGATTCAGTTTCCACGGTGTTGTAGTTTCGGTTTGCTGAGGACCCAAATGCAGGAGAGCAGGAGCCAGGAGTTGCAAAAACCAAGGATTTATTAATCAAAAAACCAAGAACTAAAAGCGCTGCAGAGCAGGGTTAACAAAAACACGGGAGCAAAAACCAAAAACCTGACAGGACACATGGAGGAAGGAAAACAGTACGGACCGACAGGGAACAAAGGAATGACAAGACCAGATATACACAGGCGATAACGAGACACGACGAGACATAGGTGCAGACACAATCAGGGCAAATGGGAAACAGGAGGGACAGAACTGAAACTCAAACTGGGGGGAAGTGTCAAACCCTGACACACAGTTGGTTTTGTTAAAGTTTAATTTTTTTTAACCTATTTTATGAGTCCAAAAGCTGTTGCTTTTTTTTTTTTTTTTTTTAATTTCTTGCAAATAAAAGTTAAATAATCTTTTTCTAAAATGTATGTGCTGCTCTGGTTTTTCAGCTAGGTCTCTTACACCCACATTCTGCAGAGTCTATTTTTACGCCTTCTTTTATTGTTATAAACTTTTTTATGCATTTAAAAGTTAGTCTCCGAGCAACCTTTTTGATCTTTTACACATTACACAGGAGAGAGAGAGCAGGAAAGAGACAATGGCACGACACACCTCACAAACAATTGCACAATCTGCAGTATGCAAGAAATACACATATGGTTTTGCTACTCTGGGTAACATTTCCAGTGTACAACTATATTGCATATTATATCCCATAACCCCATGTGGCATGACAGCAGAAGCCGGCCAGAGTGGTCAAGAGACCAACTTCCAATTATTCACTAGCATAACTGTTTTTTAATACAAATAATAACTGCATGTGGTGGTTTTTCTCTTTTTTATACAATTATGGAAAGATAACTGAAATGCAAATTACTGTGTGAACATAACATTGAAAATGAAAGCTGCAAGCAGCAATGAACGGGCCCTCGCACCCTTGTGCACATTCAGGCGTGCTGCAGTGGAAGCGCTTGTATGACTTGCATGTAGATGTCTTAAGGCCTGGACATTTAGCGGATGACACCACCCACGACTCTCTATGAGAAGAAGGGGCGGGGCTAATTCATGCCAATGAAGGTCAAGCACTCAAAACCGAATCAGATGACACCACCCACGACTCTCTATATCAAACCATTCAAAAGTTATGGCAGAAAATAGGGACTATAAAATATCCACCAATCAGAAGAAGGGGCGGGCCTAATTTTCACCAATTATGTTCAAGGACTCAAAACCGAGTCCGATGACACCACCCACGAGTCTTTATGTCAAACCATTCAAAAGTTATGGCAGAAAGTATGAACTATCAAACGTGGACCAATCAGATGAAGGGGGGGCGCGCTTTTTGGCGTCTAACGTCGCCACAGTAACGCATTTGACTGAGAAAAGTAATGTGCATCGTCGCAGGATCGAGACGCACATTTTGATGTATAACACACCTGGGTGCACGTTACGGTTTGGGCGAAGAAGCGGCTGAAGAAATGGCATAAATTGCGCCAAAATTACATGATTAATTGAAAATGGCTGACTTCCTGTTCGGTTTCGGCCATGGCACCAAGAGACTTTTCTTTAAGTTGGGACATGATACAGGTGTGTACCGATTTTCGTGCATGTACGTCAAACCGTATGGTGGGGCTTGAGGCACGAAGTTTTATAGGGGGCGCTGTTGAGCCATTTTGCCACGCCCATTAATGCAAACCATTAAATATCAAATTTTTTGCAAGGCCTGGCTTGCGTGCAAAATTTGGTGACTTTTGGGGCACATTTAAGGGGGTCAAAAAGGCCATCCTTGCGTCGAAAGAAGGAGGAAAAAAACGAGAAAAGAAATTCCTTGTTGTTTTTTTTTTTTTTTTTTTTTTCTGGATTTGACATTTGGATGATAAATATAAGAGGGTGTTTGATGTATATTGCTGTATAGCATAATAAACCCTACAAACACAAGACATGAACGCTTTCATCACAATTTATATTTGACAGTCAGAATCGGGGTGCTAGAAGGACAAACGCTGATGAAAATAGAAGCTGACAAATCGGATTCAGATAAATCCCAATGACACGAGATTCACACAGAAAGTGGACAGATGCGCTAAAAACTAAAAATATCTCTATGATGATAATAAATATCTCACTCATGGTCACACATTCCTGAATGAATATAAGTCCTTGACAGCATGATGTTATCTATAAATCAGCGTTCTTTTCTACATTAAACCTGATCATGTTATAATCTTCCAATCCATTATTCTACATTCGCGACACAAAGCTGAGAGGCAGCTTACACACCCTGTATCCGTGTCATAAAGCTTTCGCATCTTCTTCAACATTGATTTACAACTTTTCTCCAATTACATGTCAATTTAAAGGTAGTGAGTGTGAGAAGCTTTCAGGGATCAGATTTTTTTTTTTCCTTTCCTTTCTGATATTAAAACACCGGGTACGGCTCGGCAGATGTTGCCTGGCAGCGTCACATTTTGAACTCTGCCAGCTTGACAGCTGCTGACCGCAATTTCAAAAGGACATGCTCTAGTTCAGAAAGCAACATAGACCCAAACATAAGCCACTGGATCAGGGGTAGTAGAGAATCAGAAAGCAATTGCTGCACTCTGTGGTGATGCCGGTGCCACACTGGGAGAACTTTCACATCTCATGTTTCTGCAAGCTCTGCAGTAATCCGTTTGGCAGTGATCATGTTAAGCTCAACTACTTTGGCTCTACATTACATTTTTTTTTAAATAAAAAAAGAATAAAAAATAAATATTTCTGGGGGATTCCTGTATCTACATCTTATCTCAATAAGAGAAAGAGATGAATAAAAAGAAGAATTCTCTATAGGGGTACTGTACAAGAGAAAAAAGAAAAATAATGCTACAATGACATGTACAGTAGAGAAAATACAAATGTCATACAAAATATGAAGCAATCAGGATTTCCTGCTGGGCATTTTTCTTCACCTTCCTATAAACGTCCCTATAGGAAATGTACCATTTCCGTGACATGCTAGGATGCTTGATGAGTTCATTTTTCTGCTGCTATTGAGCCATGAATGGCTATAACATATGTTTTCTCTATGGGCTGACTGAAGTGTTACCGGGGCGGTAACACTTACATTTGGTGTTACATTTGGTCGCAGATGGTCATGTCTTTTATTTTGATTGCTGCACCATGCATGGAATGTTCTGCCCTGGACAAAATATAAAACCAGAACAATACAAAAGGCAACAATACAAAATTGACAGGCCTGGAATAATTTGAGATAAAGAGGAGACTGAGAAGAGTTTAGTGACAAAGGTGAATTGCTAATGATTAAAAAAAAAAGAAGCGCACTATTGGAATTTTTTACCATATCTGTGAGCTCACTCTAAAATCTTTGCCCTTTTGGCATCATTAAAGTGCGATGAGATGACTAATTGAAATGCTAATTAGTAAGGGAACAGAACTTCAAGTGCACTTTTTGTTAGGGCTTCTGTAGATGGACTCTGAACACTTTAGAGTTGGTGGAAAAGAACACGGAAACATAACTGTGTATGCACTTTCAGCAAATGTGGCAATTTCCTTGATAGCCAAGGCTGCAGAGTTTGGTGATATTTTAACAACCACTTATTTAAGATGCTAAATCTCAGGTGGGGTCATTTTTATCTGTTTGCTCAACAAGGGTCTTCATCAGAAATTTGAGCTAGCAGTGTTTTGTTGTTTTTTTCTGTATACAGAGGTGGAAAATATGAAGTAAGGCCACACGAAAGAGAACCTGACTGTCCTCTCAATTCATGGGTGCATTAATTTTAAAATAATCTTTTTACTGAACTGTGTCAGACTTGTCAAGGGTACTTCCTTGAGGGTTTTTTGGCTTTGAATCTAACAGATGTATATTCAGCTACAAAAAGTTGTGACTGTCATTAATGGCCTCACCACGTAGTTATGGGAAGTAATTGGAGACCCTATGTTTGTCTATTACCTCTATATAACAAATACAGGTAAGCTGACATTATCTAACATCCCTTGCTGGATTTTAAAATCCTTAACAAATCAGTCACTTTAGTCTGCAAGGTTTGTGTTAATTTACCATCATGGTAATGAACCCAAACAAGATAGAAATATTAATATATATTGCTAACTGCAAGAAGGGTATTCACCATCACCAGCGGTGCCAGCCCCACGTAGTCTCTGTGGCTGGTGTAGATCCTCATTAAGCCCACATCCCTGACATTCCCTGGCAACTCCAGACGCCAAGAGATGGTCTGACTCTCAACTTGCTCTGAGACATCTTTTGGTGCAAAGTCCAGTTGTAAAACCTCCAGAAGACCCCTGTTTAGAGAAGGAAAATGTGAAATTAGAAATCATAAATATGTTTCACAAATGAAAGCAAGTTAACAGTTTTTAAGCAATTATATGTTATACAACATACACAAAAACAACACACTAAACCAGATTAAAATGGCACATCAAAATTCTGCAACCAGAGGGCAGCAACATAAAATCATTAAAAGGGGGGTGGCCCCACCCTGTCTGGTTAAAAGAAGCGGCCTGCTCACTCCTCAGGATAAGGAGGAGACCTGAGCCCAGTGCGGGGCCCTCCTTGGATTGGTAGAGGATGACAATGCCCAGGACTGTCACTTAGGGAGGAGCACTGGGTGATATAATGGGGAAAAAAATTGGGATTAAAAAAAAAAAAAGGGGGGTGGCTAGGCAGGATTGGGACCGGCCTTTAAAATCTTAAACTTGTACAGTTGAGATAATTTAGGTTCACACCTACAGTATCTACACACATGTGCATTGCCCTGTCAGTTGGCTCTTGTTATTGAGAAAGAGCAATTCAAATGAGCAAATAAAAGAAAACGTTTTTAGTCAAAGTGCTATCAACATTAAAACTCTGAAGCTTAAACTAAAAATGTGTATGTTGATTAGTATTTGTACTAATAACATCAACAAGTTGCTCAAAGGTCAACTTATAATCAATGATGGTGATCTTAGAGACACATTTTGAAATTGTAAAAAATAAAATTATTTGTAAAAACAAAACAAAACAAAACAAAATAAAAAAAGACTGCTTATACAGCTTTTACAGACAGCAAAGTCATTGCAGTTTTTGTGGATCGGGAAAATGAAAAAAAAAATGCTTTTCCATCAGCAGAAGGAAAGAATAAGGCGTGAGAGTGTGTAGGGAAGATAAGGTGAGCTGGCAGAGATTTCAGCCAAGTATTCTGGTCAAAGGATTGTCAAAGAAATGGCATGTGATGTTATTTGATGCTGGAGTGTGTGTAGGTATACCTGTCAGTAAGAAGAGATCAAAGGGAATATAGAGTAGGGTGTAAGTGGAGCTAAGACACTTTGAAGAAGAACAAAACTTTGCATAGAGCTAAACAATAATCTGTACTTGGCTGAAACCCACATTTAAAAAGGCAACAAGAACAGACACAAACCCGTGTGAATATCCATAAATATGTATGTAATATCAGAGTGACTGATTGCTTTGCAGTATAGATCATGGAAAAAAGCCTTTAAGAGATTAGTGTTTGAGTGACACTCTGACGTACAAATGAAGACATATCCAGAAAAGAAAAAAAAAGGGAAAAACTTTTTGAACTTCTTTTTTCTCATACTCTGAACTGCTTAAATATTAAAATATAGTGACAATCGACAGATCTGTTTTGAAATGAGCGACAATTCAGTTAAGACTATCAAATTGGGATTTAGAAAACGGCTCTTTACTCTCAGAAAGCAACAGTTTGCTGAGCAACATGAAGGTCTTCACAGGTATATACGTAGCAGAGTCGTGCAACCTTACAGAAACAACTGACATACAGTGGCAGCAACAACTTCCCTTTCAGGGGGAGAAATTTGAAATAGGGACAAAAAAGGATTTTTTTTTTTAAGAAGAATTAAGGCTGGAAACTTTAAGAAGTGACAATGAAATGCTGTTTTTACAATGGAAACACACCAAGAGAAGCATCTGCAGTTTTGGGTCCTCACTGGCTGATGGATGCACATTCAACCTAACATCTGAGATTTTGTTTTATTTTTTTTCCATTTCAATTACCGGTAGCTTAAACAACAAGACCATTTAAGTCAAGTTTTTAGGAAAATATCATGGTTTGAGCAGCCAAACAATGCTAGAAAAAAACAAGATAATGTTACGTATCAGAGGATTAGAATTATTGCACACAGGAAATTAAAATAGCCACCACAAATAAGAAAGTATGGATGTTCTTTCCCTCACTAACAGAAACATTTTCCATGGTGTTCTAGGGGGGTTTCAAAGGTTTGTTATGCTCCTCATCAACATGTTAAATTGTCTTAAATGATCTAAATTAAGAAGAGGGATATAAACAAACAAATATTCTACTGTGATAACTCTGATTACAGTTTATGCTATTATTCAATTTATGAAGATATAAGGGTTAAAATCATTATATAAAATAGTCTGAATGGATGAAAATCTCATATGTCACTATTTTCTTAAATGTAAAGTAAAAAATACTAAAGTTGACATATTTGAGATGGCTAAAGCGTCTAAGTTGATGTTTATCATAAAAAAAAAAGAAAACGCTGTGTAAAAAATGCATACTTTAAAATTGGTCTCATCGTCCTGCATATCCCTGTAAATCATACAGATTTAACTGGATTTAAATGATTCACACTGAAAATAATGCGAGGTTGAGCCTGAGAGAGACAGAAGAATACTGAAAGGCTTAATGCCCATATTTCCTGGAAATCCATCTACCATCACCTCAGAGTACAGAGGTGGCAATGTTTGTGTGTGGGTGTGTGTGTGTGTGTGAGACAGAAAAAGAGAGACAAATATAGAATAGTTCTCTGTTTGTTAGCACTTACGCTTGGTTGTCTCATGTTTGCCCATGTGACCCCTGGTGAAAACTGAGTAAAACAGACTTGACTTAGAATATCTCTACTTCCTAATCTGTACTTCTGAACGTGCAAGCTCCTAAGCCTGGATAACGTAGCCGTGATTATGGATGATTACGGATATGTGGGTCGGATGGTCGAGTGGGCGGATGGGCGGCTGTCGGCGTGCATCTGTGTGGCCTGGAGGTTGCCTGGCAGAGGTGACGGCCTGTGTGCCACTAGCATCAGCAGCAGGCCTGACTGATGTAATCAGCTTCGGTGGATCAGGCAAAACGGGTAGAGGAAGTGCTATGAAATTAATATTCATCCATTAAAGAAGCAGAAAAACAGCAGTTAAATTAATTCACTGTGGCTGCTGTCATTTTTCATGTATCTTTCCAGGGGGAGTAAAACCCAAAATTAATAACCCCTAAAAATAAAAGTCACCTTGGTTGACAACTTGAGCTACAATACAATTAATCAGTAATCATTAATGTATATCCCGTAGTAACACAATTGGAAAATAAGTAAACAGCTTGAATTTATCTAAAATTGTTTCTTCTTTATACTTTTTTCTTTTTTGTTTAATTCATTGGTTGTCTTACTCTGTAAAGGGGTGTATTTATGGCAGTAGTTTATGTAAAGTATGTTTGGTAAGAACTGGATATGAAAAAAAATCCATGGACAGAGGATTAAAGGGTTGTTTCTAGATTGGATCAGGAGATGGACTGCTTTACTGACGCTGGAGAGGTGCTTTCTAAAGACTGGTTTTAAAAATGTCACACACTCCACAAATAACCATAAATTAGTCAAGAATGAGTGGATCATTATTATCCCATGTGGGCATGGCTCATATTCAAGGCTGATGGTAAGTAATAAGTTATATTCGGTATACATGGTGTGTTTTAGGTGCATATTTAGCTCAGTGTGATATTTCCAACTGAAATTAGCCCAAATTTTCATACTCGTAATCTGACCAAATCTGGCAACAATTACTGGTCCTGAGCTGGGTTACTATACATGAGCCAAAGCCACACCACTAGTAAACCATTACTTCAGCCTAGTTGATTTAGTTGATTACCTGCTAACAAAGCCATACTTTTTGGAGCGTTATTTTCTGTATAATTACCATCCTGCAAACAGCTTCACTGGTTTGCATGAAGTGGTTTGTTTGGGAGTAATTCAGTAAAGATGTGTTTCACAGGATTTTGTAATTTTGTTGTACTGTTTGTTTAGATGGACTTCTGTGTTCTAACTACTGGTATGTCAATTCAATTAATTCATTCAGGCTTTGATGCACCCAGGAGAATAAAAAATATACGGTAAGTTGCAGTGATGAACGATAGATATTTAGTAGCTCTGGCCAAACTGTTAGAGCAAACAACAGTCCTGAATATTCAAAGGATCATTTCTTTTTTTGTGAGAAAGACACTATACTTCATTAACGATAAACAACTTTTGGATACACGTGGGATGTGTAAAACAAAGTCAAGAGGTTGAAACAGTTTACTACATTTATTGTGATTGCACACAGTAATTGTGCATGCACCCAGCACAATACACTTTATAAACCCTAAAGTAGAGCCCTATGGTCAGTTACTGTGAAAACAAAAAACAACAGCAAAAGATGCTCATAATCTAAACATTTTACATTGAATTCAGAAAATCAAATGCATAAATATGTCAAGTCAACCAACAAAAATTAAATGTGCATCTCTCAAGAAAAGGATTGAACAACAGAACTATGAGCGGTTTATTTGCAAATAGCTAAATTCTTATTCAAGTATTTTATGACTAACAAAGAATTATAGCAATTCAACTTTTAATGCATTGAGGATTAGACATAGTTAAATCATTTAATTTAAACGTTTTTCAAACGTATAATAAGTGCATTAGAATATTTCAACCAAAATAAAAAATAAAATAAAAACATAAATAAAATAAAGCTCTTTCTCAATAAAACGTATGAAATAATCAGTACGTCACTCTGAATGCCATAACTTTGTCTCTTATGGCTTCAGCATTTTTTTAACTGACACTCCATGTTATTGTTTTAGCATTAGCGCTGATAGCTGATGCAACAAATCTTTTTAATCCAGCTTCACAGGGATGACCTTTCAGGTGAGATATGCGACTGAGCACCAACCATCTCGGTTCCGGATTGAGGCTTATGCGGAACTAAGTGTCGTTGCAGTTCCAATGTTATATACAGTCTATGTAGGCTATATGACCCATTGTCAGCCATTTCGTATTAATCCCCCGAGAAGAGGGATCCGCATAGCGGATCATCGTCCGCACATTGATTTGGCCTGATGCCCTTCCTCAACCGCACAGAGACAACCATTCACGCTCACACACATCTACAGGCAATTCAGAATTGTTAATCAACCTAGACATACATGTTTTTGGACTGCGGAAGGAAGTATCTGGAGAGAACCCAACCGAGCACAGGGAGAACATGTAAACAGTGCTAACAACTTAGCCACCATACTGTCAGGTGAAATAAATGACCAGTTCTGTTTTGCAAAAAGTGTGTGTTTTGCAAAAAGCAGCACTGTTGCCATCCATTGCCATTGAGGGAAACAAAATAGACAAGTGTGTTAGCTTCACTGTTGTGCTGTTAGTGCTCATTTCCAGACACAGGGCCTGGCTTTGGTCCTGCGAGTAGGGAGCAGGGAATGATGTAATGAGTGGGAAATTACCTCTTTTTGAAACATGCTACCCACCAGCTAGCAATTAAATTGATTAATTTATTTAACAGTGCTATTTATTGGGATTCATTTGTTTATTGTGCAGATAAAAATGACAATTTTCCACCTATGTTGACTAATAATATACTGTATTTGCTCAATAGATATAGCTTATCCCTATTTGGTACATTTCCCCCCGTACTGAATGTACCGAGCCAATCACAACACGGCGGGGGCGAGCTGTATGCTCTGACTCAGACAGAAGACACAATTTGAAACAACCAAGATTGTTGCATAATTGCTAAGAACACAGTGGTTCAATTTACTGCAAAAATCAATAACAATTAAAGCTGCAAGCAGCGATGAACGGGCCCTCGCGCGTGCAATTTTCATCAATTAAGGTCAAGGGCTCAAAACCGAGTCAGGTGACACCACCCATGACTCTTTATGTCAAACCAATCAAAAGTTATGCCAGAAAATAGGGACTATCAAATATCGACCAATCAGAAGAAGGGGCGGAGCTAATTTGCACCAATTAAGGGGAAGGAGTCAAAACCGAGTCCGATGACACCCCCCACGACTCTGTAGGCTATGTCATACCATTCAAAAGTTATGGCAGAAAATAGGATCTATGAAATATCTACCAATCAGAAGAAGGGGCGGGGCTAATTCATGCCAATGAAGGTCAAGTACTCTAAACCGAGTCCGATGACACCAGCCACGACTCTTTATGTCAAACCATTCAAAAGTTATGGCAGAAAATAGGGACTATCAAATATCGACCAATCAGAAGAAGGGCCAGGGCTAATTTGCACCAATTATGTTCAAGGACTCAAAACCGAGTCTGATGACACCACCCACATGTCTTTATGTCAAACCATTCAAAAGTTATGGCAGAAAGTAGGAACTATCAAATATGGACCAATCAGATGAAGGGGGGCGCGCTTTTTGGCGTCTATCGTTGCCACGGTAACGCTTTTGACTGAGAAAAGTAATGCCCGTCGTCGCAGGATGGAGACGCACATTTTGATATATAACACACCTGGGTTCACATTACGGTTCGGGCAAAGAAGCGGCCGAAGAAATTAAGTTGCGACATATGCAGGTGTGTACCAATTTCCGTGCATGTACGTCAAACTGTATTGTGGGGCTTGAGGCACGAAGTTTTCTAGGGGCCGCTGTTGAGCCATTAGGCCACGCCCATTAATGCAAACCATTAAATATCAAATTTTTCTCCAGGCCTGGCTTGCGTACAAAATATGGTGACTTTTGGGGCATGTTTAGGGGGGCAAAAAGGCCCTCATTTCGTCGGAAGAAAAACGAGAAAAACAAGAAAAATTCCTACAGAGACAATAGGGCCTTCGCACTCTCAGTGCTCGGGCCTTAATAATTCACTGTTTTTCCTACCCCACAGCACAGGTGACTGTACTTTAGAAAAAGTACATTGCGTCAGTCTACATTGTCTTTTCAAGCACCTCAAACCTAGAACTCGAAACCAAGTGCAACAAGTGAACTTCCAACTCTTGCTTCATTTACTAAAGACCTTATGACATGGCTATCGGCTACTGTGATCACAACTTTGAGATTTAATGTATCCTGACTTGGTGCTATAGGCTGTATGATACACTTATGTATGTGAATTTTGTTCAGTTTAGTTTACAAACCTGCATGTGCAATTGTGTGCTATTGGCAGAGTGTAATACAATCGGTGAGCAGGAAGCACTATACAGTATTCTATCTCTTTACATTCTGTGCAATAACATCTTGTGGTCCCTCGACCAGTAGTCAACATTTGAAGTGGATCAAAACACTTGATCAACATTGTCCTATGACGAGAACAGACGAGAACACTCTTGCATGAGTGATTATGGCCCGCTTCAAATTTTGACTTCTAAATTTACATGCTAATGTCTATCAATAAATGTTGTCCCTTTTTTGAGAATAATAATAAAGCAAAAAATATTAATTTTTCCATTCAGTCACTACTTTTCTCCTTGTTGCTCTGCCAATGCTACGTGCTTTATTTCTCCTGTTTCTCCTTGATCCAGTGACATTGAGAGAGAGTTTCTTCTGCGTTTGTTGCTACCGACCAAGAATTGGAAATACTTAAAATGAGCTTCTTAAGTCATCTGGCTAGCTTGCACGGTCCGGAGCAGTTAATTGGTAGTAGTGTAAGTATGTATGCAAGTCAAACTTGTTGATACACGAATGTCTAGATCTGGTCAGTTTTTGGTAGGGTAAATGATTCCATTAGTCTTGCAAGTGTTTTTTTGCTATTCCAAAACATTCAAGCAAATGTATAATTTAAAGCAAGTTTGAAACTGACCACACATGTGAAGTTTACCAGTATAGTTATAACAGTATAATGATAATATTTCAAGGGTACAAATATTTCCTTATTACAAGGCAGTAGTTATCTGGCTCTCAGAAAGAAGCTCTTGGAAAAGCTGGAAATAAACATTACTAAGGCACATACTGTAGTATCTATAGAAATAAGCTCACTTCCAAAAACACTCACGCAGCTGTAAACCTGAAAATAACACAAAGCAAATATTTGCTTTTCGCTTGGTATTAATACACCACTGAGTCTTTCTGGAGAAACAGGCTTCTCAAAGCAACCTGAAGTTTATTCCATCAAAATAGCAAACTCACAATTGTTGTGGGAATCTGAATGATTGAGATCAGGAAACCCCAAGGTTATTTATAAGTTATTTTATCAAGCTTACTTTGACCAAAGGGTCAAGAGTCAGTCATGAAGCAGTCTGGTGCTATCTAACAAAGAGAAACTGTCAGCACGATGTATTTAAGTCCTTCACAATAGGATGCCCTTGGTTAGCTCCTCCCTGCCTCAAACCTTGACAGGCACACAGTATCTTTTTGTTACAGATGAAGTGATGCTTGTTCTTAGAGGCAGGAGCTAGGGCCACAGCTCAAGCATGTTTAAACATTTATTGTCATTCATTTGGAATGGGAAAAATACAACATTGCAGCTAGGAAGTTGGGACAGAATTACATTTATTTATTTAATAGCATAAACTGCTTGGTTCCAAAGACATAATCATGTGCCAAATGAATGTGACTGTCTGTCTGTTAATAGGACTGCAGCAGCTCACACTGGTGCAATGGACATATTTGGTCCGACTATGTCAGTTACAAAAATATATAGCAAAAAGGCATCTGAGGGCCCAGGTGCGTCATGCATTATTGTCTACTTACCTTGGAGCAACTAAACATGTCAATGCTTAGTTGCTCCAAGGTAAGTAGAAAGTAGTGTATGTCTCAAAGGGACTGAAGAAATAATGGTAGATAACAAATAAGTGTGAGGAATGTTCTGCACATGGAGCACTAACCTTTTTGCAGTGACCTCTGCCTTCCTGCGGCAGACAACAGTGACAGTGTTGGGATTGGCTCCTCTGCCAGGCTCCACCAAAATATCCCACAGTGTTGAGTCACTGGGCCGAGCTGCACTGAAGGAAAGCCCTGCTTTCACTGCTGCCCTGCAGTAAAAACATAGACAAAGGTGGTAAATGCACTTAATACAAAGTACCTAAGCATGACATTATGCACACTTTATTTTTCAACACAAGTGTGTTGCCTGCATTCATTTGTGTGTTTGGTTGTTCATGATGTGTCAAACGAGGTGGGTCACACTCAGACAGATGTGTCACAGGCTGCTCGCCAGCTGAGAATCAGCAGGGGTATTAAATTCCTATTAGCTCGGTAAACTGGGCCTCGGTTAGATGTCTGATTCAGACACATAGCTCTGATGTGAGCAATAGAGTGCTAATTATAAATAATGTGATTGGAGCAGACAGTCCTCTAAATCTAAAACTCAGCCAAGAGCAGCAAGAGCAGTAACATATCAGTAGATGGGATCATAGAGCACTTTATTCAGTCGTAAAATAAAAAAATGATAGAAAGAACATCCAATACTTGTTGCCAATGTTCAACATGCGGTGATTCACTTTAACACATAAGATGGGATATATGTGTCTCTCAAATAGTTTTTTTTAGGCCAAAGATTCAA
The DNA here is from genome assembly GCF_033807715.1 of Cololabis saira. Taxonomy (NCBI): domain Eukaryota; kingdom Metazoa; phylum Chordata; class Actinopteri; order Beloniformes; family Belonidae; genus Cololabis; species Cololabis saira. The sequence goes on along the minus strand of NC_084597.1, from coordinate 29,692,863 downwards.
ATTGGTGCAACAGAGGGAATTCAGCTTGTGTTAGCTCAGGAGCATCACTCAGCGTTTGAAGATTTGTCAGGAAGAGTTTATGATGATCATGAGAAAAAATTAAGACTTTAAAACTGTAGGATTCTCCATGTGACAGCAGAGAGAGTAAGGTCACAAAATATCTAATCTTGATTGAAAACAAATCAAAGATTGATTTGAAGATCAACACTTTCCTCATAACTATTCTGAATCTTGTTCTACTGCCATCTCATAAAACTTTAGCATCCACTGTCTGAACAGTGCATCCACAAGAACATGTGACAGAAAGTCACAATTGGAAATGATATACAGTATATATCCTAATTGTACATTCTGAAGTGTAGTTAATTACATAAATTATGTAGTCAGATTAATAAATAACCACTGAGATTAGTGCACAATTACAGTTATTTAAAAAAAACAAATATGCAAGAATTTGAACATACACACTTGCATTTTAGTCTTTGCAGCAAATTAATAAGCAGACAATTGTAGTTCTGGATTAAGACATGCACTGTGGCAAATATCAATACCTTTATCAAACCTCTTACTGCCAGAGGCCAAATCTTCAGATGTTTTTTTTTTTTACAATTTGAATGAGTGTTTGAAAAAAATAAATATTGAAAAGATTCAAGGAGATGTATCAGAATAAAAACTATATTTTTAGCATTTTTTAGAAAAAAAATATTTCTCCTGTTTTTCATATATAGCTGACTTTAATACACTTCAAGATGATTAGAATGTGATTGTTCCTAAAGTGAATGCTTCTTTTTCACAACATGCAGTATATCATTTTCTTCCTGCGTGTCCAGCTCAGTATCACAGTGACAGCAGCACCTGATGACCAACCTCCCTAGGGGGGCAAAACACTCCGGCTTCCTATTGAATGTGGTGAAGCAGTGATTCAATGCCAGGATCTTCCTGGTTCACTGAGCTTCTTGTCCACAAGCAGACACCAGCCTCCCTGCAGGGAAACCTCATTCCGGCCACTTCTGTACTTGCTCTTTTGTCTTTGTCACCAACTACCCAGAGTTCATGATCACACGTGGGGACCAGAAAGGACATAAACTTTTAAAGTGAACAACTCTTTAATACTACTTTACCAAAACTAGCCAGTTATTTTGTCTTCAGGTCCACAGCTCTTAAATTAGTCTTTCAGGTGAGTGTTATTAGTGGGATGTGAGTTTAACAGGTTGAGTCACTGAAACCACACATACACACACACACACACACACACACACACACACACACACACACACACACACACACACACACACACACACACACACACACACACACACACACACACACACACACACACACACACACACACACACACACACACACACACACACACACACACATAAATTGTCAATCCTGGCAGTTGGCTCAGATCATCTCAACCTTGAAGGGTTACCCTTTTGATTCATTTTCAATCAGGACCGCAGATTATCTGGCCTAACCCTGCTCGAGTGGATTCAGTCTTGGGCCAAAGAGCGAAGTAAAGCTGGGATTTCTCCCAGGAGGAATCAATCACTTTGCCAAGCTCCTCAGAGCTAGTCTTCACTTGGACTTAAGTGCTGCACTCAGTTGCCTTTTCTCATTCAATTGCATTCTGAAAGTGGCAGTGGGTCAGAAATACACTGACAGAAATAACTGACCTGACCGAAGGATATTCAGTGATATAGTCAGTATGATCAAATTGGGGAATTTCAGGTGAACGGGCTACAAATCCCTGCAAATAGTCAGAACAACAGCAGATACTGAAGGGTCAGCATGTCTCTGCCAGATCTTACTCACTTACTTTCTATAATACAATCTGAGCTATATCCAGCCAACTGGATCTCTGCATTTGTGTGTGTTTGTGTATGTTAAGTCTCATATTGGACAAAAGCAAAAGGAGGGCTTTAAATCATAGGTAAACTATGGGCCTTGTGGATTAATATACAACCTTTATTGGCGTCCCTCTAGTGTGTGCCTAGTGTGCATGCAAAATTATATGATTTCAGTGCAGAATAAAGAGGATATCATTTGGATGTCTTTATTTACAGACAAAACCCATAAGTAGAGTAATGACTGCAAACACAAACCTCTAGGATAAAAATAACATGGTGGTAAATGCTATGTAGAGCTAAACATTTCTTAGCTTATAGTTAGCAACAGAAGTGTTTTTGCATGTAAAAAGAGCATCCTAAAAAAGGGTTACTCAATCGCAGCTGGAGGCGGTACCTCTTTGACATAAGTGGAGCAATTTAAGAGTGACATTTTAAAGTAATTGGAATTTCTTCTACCCGATGTAGACACTGCAGAGTCACAGGTGTTAAATTAACAATGATAGTTAATATTTAACACTAAAAAAGTATGTATAAGTGTCCACTCTTTTAAGTGTTTGAAATCTACTGTTAAAATTGTCAAATATATTGATTCTATAGTAGAAAGGAGTGCATTGGCTCCAACCTGATCTAAAAAAAATCTGTGAAATGCCCACGACCTCTCACCACTATTTTCCGTGGTATATACACGGAAATGGTATAATTCCGTGTGAGCACCACGGATATTGTACCATGCAAAGTCAATGGGATCCGTTGCCGTGATATATACACGGATTATGACATTATTATTATTTATATATTATTCTTTGTTATTTTGGCTAAATTATGAGTTTTTGTCGCGCAAGGTACTGTTTGTTACTGTCAGTTTGTAAAAGCACGTTTTTAACGCTGTTTTAGCAGTGTTTTATTGAGGTTTTAATGGGAGCACCACGGATATAGTACTATGCAAAGTCAATGGGATCCGTGGTCGTGATATATACACGGATTATTACATTATTATTATGTATATATTATTATATATTAAAAAATTCAGACTTCTATGACTTCTGCAACAGTGTTTCCTCCAAAACGTCCTGGCTGATTAGGAGGGTGTAGAAACGTATAAGTCTGAGAGCCTCCTGACTAATGGAACAGGGCCTATTTTTGTATTTTTTTGCATAGTTCACTAATGCCAATAAAAGTCAAAAAACATTATCACTGTGTGCAGTTTGTGCTGCCACCCTCTCATTCAAGCACTCATCATCAATTATGGACTGAACTAAATAAGAAAGCTGTTTTCTTGTCTGTTGAATGAAAATTTAGAAATATTTTTTGGAAATAAACACTGCACAGTCTCTGCTTGTTATCAGAACATGTTTCAAAAGCGAGCATCCACCTTATTATGAAAGTTCATTACCCCACATGGACAGAATAACCTCTCCATTTGTGAAAGTACTGACAATGCTGAATAATATTTGTAAGTCTTGAAGCAACATACCCATGTTATCATCCATTAAACTTTTTTTATCCACTGGGAAGGTCTTGCTTATTTCAGCAAGTCAATGCCAACCTCAGACTCTGCTGGAGACAAACTCTCACAGACCGAAAATAAGTGTAGCAGGGGCCCCTTTGTCTAAAAGAAGTATTAAATTCAAGACAAATCTATTAAAAAATACATTTATCAATCCCTGAAGGGAAATTAATGACAAATATGTGTTTCATTTGCCACAATCTAGACTGGTGGATGATGTTATTGAATGACTGCTGATTTCTGTGACCTGTCAATTTTAATTTATCCACGATATCCATTCTCACTGAATGTTCCACAAAATTCACTGTTATGTTCGCAAATTTAACATTTCAGGATTGGAAAGTGTGTGTAAAAACAGTTAGAGCGTCGTTTCAGGAAAAGTGATACAACACACAGGTAAACCTCTTTGGATCACAATGTTGGTAAAAAGTTCTAAGTAATTATACATTTCCCTCAAACCAAAAACATTTCTCTGTTTCAACATTTGCTAAGTTGTCTTTATACTATTTTCACTTAAATATAAGGCTTAAATAATTCAAGTTTTTACATTCTGTTTCTATTTATATTTTACTCAGCATCCCACTTTTTTTAGAAAATAGTCTGTATATTTTACTAATATGAGAGATTTGGGGAAAAAATGTATTTTGCCCATTGATGCACATCAAATGCTGCTCAGAGAAATTCTGAAAACAGATTGAACTGTGTTTTCCGTGTGACAGTGCTGCTTTTATATTGACTTCACTTTTACCCAGAGGAGTTAAGAAGATTACTTATTTGTTTTCCTGCTTCATTAAACAGATGCATTATTTATGAAGTCAAATAACCACAGAACCTTGTTGAAATGTTAGTGGGATGTTGAGATATGAAAACCAGTGAATCATTTGCCAATTATTTCCCTGTTTATGGAAGAGTGCTCTCCATAACTCCCTCCCTAACAGTAAGGCAGAAGCAGACAAGATATGTCAGAAATGTATGAGGCCGGTGAAACTGGCAGACAACACAAGTCATTTTGGCACTCATGCATTTTATTGCCTGGCCTTGATGGTGAGCCCCATCAATATTTAAGTGCCTTAAGTAATCGTTTAAATGCATGGAGCTTATCCCTCATGGATATGCTCAAATATACTATGCCTGGTTTCTTACACTATACATGTTTCAGAAACAATCATTTTTCATGTAATTCTCCTTAAACGCTTGTCTCAGCATGCTCAGCTGCACAGACCATTACTATGGTTTCTGAAAAGGATGACATCTTCTTCTGGACAGAGGGTGCATGCCTTGAATACTTGGCTTCTTCATTGTTCCCAGTCATATAAGAAATTTGACCCTGAAAGTCTACAAAAATGTGTACATATTTGAAAGAACTACCCCATTAGGAGCCAGAAAAAATGCAACAGTAAAGGATGGGTCAGTTTTCATCTGTGTGAAGGTCTTCATTAATTTTGTGTACAATATATATGAGACATCTATACTAGCTTTGTCTGAAGGTCCATTATAACATGTTATCAATTATATGTTGAATTTCTCTAATTAAAGATGACTATTTATATTATGAGTTAGAACAGCAACATCACTGGCCAAACCCAAGGAATGGCTTACTGCATAAATATAAAACTTCTTTAAAAGTAAAGTTAAAAATGTAAAAAAAAGAAAACAGGACGAGATCTCTCACCTAAGTGTGAACGTTTCCAAGGTAGATGTACTAGCCAGAAAAATGTAGAAAGTTGCTACGTCCATGGTCTTCAGAGGTTTGGAAGAAGTTTGGATCACCACAGCACCTCCAAGCCTCAGCCGAAGGAAGGTGGGGTTCCCTGGTGGAGCTCTGAGCAGGGTTACACTTCCAATTCGCTTCATGGGAGTTCCTGATCCCTCGGAATCTCTCCCTCTTCCTACTCCGACTCTCTGCAGGCTATCCTGTGGAGCACATTGGCCTGCCTGGTCCCTTCTACTTTGAAAGTAGACTTCCACCACATTCCCCTGGGGTCCCTTGATTCCTTCGTTTTTTTCAGATTCCCTGCTAGAGCTTCCAGATCTACTTGTAGGATTGAACCAAGAGGGCTCTGGCTTCAGCTGTGCAATGCAGAATCCACCTGGAGACACCAAGCAAGCTCCACGGACCTCCTTCGTCTCCCAGAAGGCATATGCTGTCACACAGTGAGCTCTGTCCTTAGCCTTTGTCCCACTATTTTTCCTCTCACTATCTCCTTTAGAGCCGGTTGCTTCTTGCCCAAGAGTAATATTACTTTCCGTGGGCATGTGGAAGAGAATCTTGACAACAGGGGATGAGGAGCGAACCTGGCGGACCAAAATGGCTGCAAGAATTCTGCGTCCACTGAGGAGCAGTTCTGAAGGAATGGATGCATCCACAGCCAGGGGGCCAAACGAAGCCTTGATAACTGGCTGGAGAATCCCGGCACCTGGCCCCGTTATGAGAAAAGTCTGAGCCTGAACTTTCAGGGTGGAATTCCATGATGGCTCTGGACCATCCTGTCTCAGAATCACATGATCAGCATTGAGGGCCTGGAAGGTAATGATGGGATAAACAGGGGATGGATTGGAGAAGATCCCTGTGTCTTCAGCAAGTTTTTGACTGTCAGCAACTGAAAGAGAAGAATTTACAAAAATAAATGATGGCACAAGGTTCAATTAACTTCTTAAATTGCAAATGTTATGTGATTTTGATGGACGGTTTATAATCGCTATGTTAGTGTACTACAAGCACTACAAATGTTTAGTCCACATCTGCTTAAAGGTTTGATGTCAAGAAGAGGTACTATATAGGAAATTACTTTATTTAACAAAGGTAGCTATTTTAATGTACCTGTGCAGATAACAGAGAAGAACAAGGGAACTCATGCTTGGTGGGTTTTTAACCAAACGTAAAAGCTTGTTGTTTCCAAAACTTAAAGAGACATTTTACATTCCGCAAAAGGTAAGCAGTGCTTTTGACAACAACGGCACTCGTTATAACAGGAAAAGAGCAGACAAAGACCATACTACAAAGCTGGTTCCATTATCTGCAATTTAGCCAGGTGATTTATGGGTCACACATGAAACTTGCAAACAGAATAACCACCCATTCACAAATATATGACTCCTAAATGGCTCTACCACTGTAAATTTTACAGATCAATATTTTTTGCGCTACAGTGCTACTATAAAAGCATCACTTACATCATATTCTGTTCACCTAAGGTCTTTGCAATGCTTGTCTCTCAATAAAAGTCTACTTTGCACTCTTGACGTGCCTATGCAATCCAATATAGCAGAATTGGCAAATGTGGCATCTGAGCCTTTCTTGCAAATTGTAGGCTACATGACTTTTTTCCCAATCAGATGCGGGATGTGACAGATTTCACTTCCTGCTGCCAAAGGCACCTGGTAATTTGCTCTGCCTCATGTTGAAGTGCAGCAGAATTAATGTGTTAATATGCCTTTTTCCTTTACCTCAGAGAAATATCCCATCTACGTGCAAAGACCTTGGCCAAAGCAAAAGCTGTGCTTCCCCGATGGTCTTAGAAATGATATATCATTCTTTAGTAATTTTCTAACCCTATTCCATGAGTGCATCTATATGTAAATCAGATTTCTTCCTGAATAAAAAGGGAAAATGTGAACAAATGTCAAGGTTAATATTAAACGGATAGTGTTCAGAAAAAAAGTCTTATAGATTCTAATGATCACAAACATGATCTTAGGAACTTCTTCTTCAAAATAGATGGTTAGGTCACATACATTCTTCATAAATCCAGATGTAAAGAAAACAAATGCAAATATGATCCATTTGTAAAATGTTTTTGTTTTGTATTCATTGCTGGATATCTCAATACCAAAGCTTATCTGCTGCTTTTAATTTAGCTGATATATTATTGCAGTCATAATCTCCTCCAGACAGATTGCTATCACTGTTGGTTACTGACATTTTTTACATCAAGACGCCTTCCGAAATCCATAAATGAATGTTTGTTCCAGTTGATGCATGCACAGGTAACTCTGTTTCAGTAATGGGAGGCTAGTGATGATCAAGATTTTCGCTTTCAGGGAAATGCTTGCTGAAGCTGTATATTAATCTAATCACAATGTATTACTCAAATAGGAATTTGGTGAGCCCCGGATGGACTCACCATAGGAATCTTGTTGTATTACAAGAGAAATTAACTGGAATTATTTTGAACAGCAGTAGGGAATGATGGATGAACCTCAAGAAAGTTTCACTGACACATGGGGCAGTACATCTGTGACTGGACTAAAAGATAAGGCTGCCATGCATATTCATGGTTTTTTAAGAGGATAGGGTATCACAGGCTGAACTCTATTACTTAGACACGCAGTGGGAGCCCAGAGACACAGAAATACAGTCGCAACACATATGCAGAATTAAAAATGGGCACACAGATATCATGCGTAGATATAAACCCAGCCAATAGTCTTTTGCATGATAGCAGTATCACACAGAGACCGCACGCTCACTGTTGCTTCAGAGCCCCCAAATGCAGGTTATCTTTAAACAACCAGAGAAACAGCTGTGCAACCTCAGCTTCGGGCCTCTTTAATCCCACAGATGATGCCCACTGGAGAGCCTGCTGTCGCTTTCATTTGGACAGAGGGATAAGAAAATGAGATGAGGCCATGGGTTGAAAACACCAAACCTTACAAAATATGAATTCCTAACCTTAGAGCCCTATGAAACAGTCAGATAAAGACAATGTGAATCAGGGATTTTCTTTGAAATGCCATAATAATAAGTGTTTCCGTTTAAAGGTTCACATCAGCTGCATGTTTTAGTGGATCTTTGTGCAGTTTATGCAGGAAAAAAAACATGGATTTACAATTATTCAAACAAAAAATAATGTAAGGGGCACTACGGTAAATCCTAGATCCTACATCCAATTCTCCTGTAAACACAGCTGAATCATTACAGCTACTTCCAGTTGTCTTTATACACTTTCTACCTTGTTTTTGCATCAACAGTAACTAATCTTTCAAAGCAATAAAAACAAAGAAAACAATAAACGGCTTCTACTAGAGCTAAAGCAATCACTGGTCTCACCTGTAAGAGCTGTTACAACAGCTGTAAGCTGAACCAGTGAGCGCAGGGAGAAGTTGAGCATCATTTTAGTGAAGTTGCAGCTCCAGTGCGCGCGGGCTGGACCGAGAGCGCAGGGAGTAAAGTCAAACCATCGCTGCGGGTCCGGAGCTGTTGCCGTGTCTAAGCATCAAGCATCAAGTAGGGAGGGAGAAAAAAATGCTCGATCACTTTCTTATCCGTATAAATCTTCTTCTTGTTGCATGTGAAGCAGTTTTAAATGTTTTTTTTTTCTCTTCCAGATGATCAGAGAATGTTTTTTCCCCCCTCTGGGAGTCCAGATGTGGTTGACCGGGCAGGACAGCAGCAAACACGACTCTTCCCATGACAGAATCAGTAAACATGTGCCATCGGTCAGATTAAGCAAGCCCACGTGGGTATAATCGCCGGTATAGGGGGAAGAGCCTCGGGGAAATTAAATGCATATAAGGTCAGGAATCACTGCTGTCTCTGTAACTGCTGATTTAACACATCAAGACGACGTCTTGAGTTAAAGTTTATTTTTTGAACAGATTTTATTTGTTTTTAATTTTTGTGTGTGTGTGTCTTTATTAGTTTATTTTTCACAAGTTAAATCCTCAATTGTTCCATTACTATTTTTGTGTGGCTTTGTCACCGCTGTAACATTACTCGGTTAGGATTGTGCATGTTTTAATAGCTTTAATAACACACTGCAAAAACTCAAAATCTTAACAAGAATATTTGTCTTATTTCTAGTTAAAATGTCTAATTTTTAGTCTCTTTTTTAAAAAATCTCATTACATTTAAGACAAGACTCAAAAACAACATTTTCACCTGTTTCAAGTAGATTTTCACTTAAAATAAGTAGAAAAATCTGCCAATGGAACAAGACTGTTTTGCTTGCAATGAGAAGATAAATCTTGTCCCACTGGCAGATTTTTCTACTTATTTCAAGTGAAAATTTACTTGAAACAGGTGAAAATGGTCAAATAACAAGTTATTTTTCTGGTAATAACTCTTGTTTTAAGTGTAATGAGATTTTTTGACTAAAAATGAGACATTTTAACTAGAAATAAGACAAATATTCCTGGTAAGATTTTGAGTTTTTGCAGTGAGCGAGACTGCATTTGAAAAAGTTCCAATTTTCTTGACCACACAGATAAACTACATAGCAGACTTCTGTGATGAGTATTTGCTGGACGTGTTGATTGATACTCTAGTTAAGTTCTGTGACTCGTAACCTTGCCATACCTTAGCTTCCACTGAATTGACGCCACTGAAATCAATCCCTATGAATCCAATTATGTGCGTGGGATGGAATGAATGCTGTCACTTATCAGGGTACACAAGCATCATACAACTCTCTTATAAAGTCTTTAGCCTTGTCCAAGCTGGCTAAATGAAATCAGATTGCATTGCTGTTAACAGCTTTTGACTGCTGTTTCTCATGTACACTTATTGTCTCTTCATGGTATTTAAATATTTGAGGTCAGTGGGTTGAAAGTCAATTTAAAAAGTGGAACTGTGTTTTCTTTCTTTTTTTTGTGCTGTTGAGCCCACAGGCTACATTTAATTTCTACTCACTTAGGCTAATTTTCTTTCTTCTTTTCTTTTACCCTCTAGTTGGATGTGCACCCCCACATCTTCCATGACCTAAAATATCCTATGCTCCTTTTTAATGATGTTACATTTAACTCCAGTGTGAATTCTTGGCATAAACTGAAAATAGCATGGTGGGTTATTGTGTTGGGTCCCACAAGCAGGGCATTGATATCAGGGAGCAGTGTCGCCTAGGGGTTAAGCACTTTAAGAAAAGCAGTAAGCAGCAGCCACTTTGGCCTCTCTCTCAGAGACATCATGGTAAGTGCTGACGTGAGAGTCGCTAAGGAGCAGCTGGTTTAATAAGCTTGGTCAGACTTTTCCTCACTTCTCCTCATTCACAACAATCCCCTAAATACCAGTTTTCTTGAATAACTACTCACAGAATATTACCACTAAACCCAATGCACTGGATGCCTGTTTTGAGGTGGCACAAGTGATCATGACAGTATTACATTTGCAGGCAGCACTGGTGAGTAAACAGTTTCCCTGTCGACTGCAGGGGCTAATTGAAATAACTTTACGCTTTAATGAGACATCAAGGGATCTCTAAAGGCCATGGCGTTATCTCATGAGTTAAAAGCTTTTACTATTCACACTGTGATATTTGGTTACTTAGCCAGGGTTGCATGGACTGCATTTTTTTCTTTTTCACCACAGAATTTTGATTTGAGCAGTTTGTCTTCGTTTTTTTGGCTTAAAGTCCCTATTAAAGCTGACAGTGGCAGTGGCCACTGACAACCAAGTCTGGGAAGCACTCCAGATCTCAGTTGCTGTTCCAAACATGCAACCTGCTGCTGGTGCTACAGAGATGACAGAGGAATGGACGGTTGGATTCACTTTGTGTGCCTCCAACTGCTACCAGGTGGTCTTTTTTTCTTTTTTTTTAGGGAACTTTTGATGTGGGGCAATATGACTCGAGAGCCTAAATCCTGTAAATATTTATGAAATTAAATAAAAATCTGGGCCTCATAGAGCGGCTAAAACAGATTAACGGGAGGATAAATTACCTCCGTCTCTACTGATGGGAGCCAAAGCCCAGTCAGAGGCTCAGGAAGAACATGGTGAAAATTCTCATATTTTATTTACAGCAATTTACTTGCAGCACCTTTGCCAAATCATCTATTTTGTATAGTTTCTTACTGTAGTGTTTTATGGCTGTGTATGACTGGAAATCAATTTGAAGGTCAGTACTATAATCCTAAAAGTCTATAAGCAAATACTTGTAGAGCATGTGTGGTAGGTATCCTACATTTAATTATCATGAAATAACGCTTCTGTAAAATGACAACAACTACTGCAAATAAAATAATAATAATAATAATAATAATAATAATAATAATGATAATAATAATAATAATAATAATAATAATAATAATAATAATAATAATAATAATAATAATAATAATAATAATAATAATAATAATAATGATAATCCACCCTCCCAGTAGCAATAACAGCTTTATCCTGTCAGAATTGGCTTGAGCTCATCCCATCTGACACTACTGGACAGGTGGCCAGTCTATCGCAAAGCAAGCACAGAGAGAGAAGGCTAATGACACATTTCAAATAATAGATTTACTTGTGTGTATTTAGACTTTGGAAGGGAGCTGGAGTAAAACCTTGTATATAAAGGCTGATGGTAGAAACTAAGACTGACTGGAAGGCGGTAGAGTTCTGGTCTCACATTGTTAAACCCACCAGAACATCACACGTTTAAGTAACACATTGATGAAATACTTCTAAAAAAGTTGTATAGTCTGTACCTGAAAATAACAGCACTAAATGTTTTTTACTCTGTCCATTCAACGTGGGATTGATGGGATTTGTTGTGTTACAGTGTCCTGTGTATGAAGTGAAAATGGAGGTCAGAGTTGATGCAGATAATCCCCTGAACCTACAACAGAGATTCTGACATAAACAGTCACGCTGTACAACACAGCAATCTCAGCAACATTGCTGCTGTCGCTCAGATGATTCTGCAACATGTACTATGAACACTGAACTGACTTTATTTCCCCTGAATTATCACAGAATCATGATGTCTTCATTGCTGCATGGAAAAGTCAACTTTCTTAAGGTTTGCTACTCTTTTTGAAGTCAACAGATTACACAGAACCAGAACTTAAATGAAGTAATACTGTGTAAACCAGTGGGATTCAAGGCATTAATATGACTGAACAAAATCTGGGCTTTCACATCTCTTTTAGCTAGACGTCGTATCCTACTTTCATGGAAATACCCCAAGTCGCCGTCTATTGCTCTTTGGCTTAGTGATGTTATGTTTTTTCTAAAATCTGAAAAGGTGAGATATTCAGTAAAAGGCAACTCAGCTAAATTTGTTTGTAAATGGCATTCTTTCGTGGATTACTTTAACTCGTTGAAGACTCTACCCACCGACTGATCCCTCCCCCTTACCTTAATTTTCTTTTCATTTCTTTCATTTATTTATTTGTTTTGATTATTGTTATTTATGTTGCATTTGGTGTTTTATTTATTATTTCCATTTAATGAGATATTAGTGATGGGCATTTGCATTTACCACTGCATTTGTTTTTGTGTGCCGCATTTGCTCATCCATTGCTCTCCTCCATCGATCATTTGTTGCTCATCTGTTTATTTTTTGTTTAACTCTACAGAGACTCTGTTCTTGGTTGGGTTCTGTGTGTTTAAAAAGAAAAAAAAGAGGGGATAATGTACGATGCATAATCTGTGTCTTTGATTGTATGTGTCCATGTTGTCATTGTATGTTGTTTTTTCCTAAAAAGATCAATAAAAAATTTTTTTTTAAATATGACTGAACAAAATCTAAAGCGTAACTCAGTTGTACTTTTACATTTCAGTATATCTTGTTATAGCTAATATGCTGTGCAACTAAAAATAGATAAAAGAAACAAAATCCCTTCACTGAGATACAAGTGGTCCTGCAGAACCTGGAGCCTGACATCCAGATGAACTATGACCTGCTGGTGACTCATCTGCTCTATGAGGTCATCTGATGATTAGTAGATCTGTTACCCTTTACAGAAGGTAATCCAGCTCAGAGATGGATTGGGAACTACAGCAACATTCCATCTTAATAATTGCTGAATACCTCCTATTACGGCCCATCAGCTTGATGGTGATGAATTTAATTTTTGTCAATCTGTCAAACAAGGATCAGCTCAGTATCATGCTGTTGATGGGGCAGCATCCAAGTGACAGGGATCACATTAAATATAAAAATGACTAATAACAGAAATTTCAAATTGCCTCTGTATTCTCTAATGTCAAGAGAGTGCTGGAGTCTAGCCTAAAAAGATAAAGCTGCAATGACACTTGTATAATAGGGTTTAACACTATGCCTGGCAAAAAGAGGGAACATTTTTTAAAAGACTGTGGATTGTCCTCCGCTCCAACCAATCACCCAAAGTTGAATCACTGAGGCAAGGCCTGCACCCCGGCTGGATTTATCATAATCTTGGATAAATGCCCTTTTTGGAACACAGCTGAACATCAGCTTCTGACCTCAGAAGGAGCTCCGCTTCAGGGGAAATACCATAGGTGATGTGTCCTTCCTCCCACCAGTAGCCTCCCCTCAGACCATTGTGTAGAAGAGTTAAGATGCCTCGCTTCTACAGTACCACCTGCAGGGAAGTGCTTTCATGTTGGAGAATATGGCCGCACAGAGTATTATCTAGCTTCTTTGTAGAGAATTTGTCACATTTAAGCTGAAAGAAGTTACACACAATGTAATACACACCGCTGGGAGTGTTATCATGACATAAGGGGTTTGTTATATTTCAAATGTCAGCACATCGTTTCAAACAAGAGGAGTGAAACATATCCCTCCACTAACATAAACAAGTAACATTTATTGCAATCTCAACCTGTAATGCTCTTATACATCTTCTACCATATTATATTGACAGTGACAATGTGAGTAGGAAATGGTAATGATAAATGTATTTCATTTGTAAGAAATTCACAAATACTTAAAGGAGCATGAGGCTCCTTTTAAGAAATGAGACTCTCTAGCGCCACCCTTCACCACGACGGCCATTGGGGGTACTGCAGCCAACAGTGAAGCCGGCACGGGAGAACGGGGAGAACGTACATGCAGCGTCATGTGACGTCACATCCGCAGCCCAGCGCGGGAAATTCGGGACCGAATTGCAGCACATTTTGCAGCACACAGCCTGTTCAAGGCAAAGGAGAGATACACTAGAGGGCTCATTCTTTTGGGTTTGGAACGCTTCATCTGACATTATTACTAGAAAACTTAAAATGTATACGGATTTTTTTCATAAATCTTGCCACAATCCGGCCTCAAGCTCCTTTAAGTAACTGGAAGACAAGTACAAGTACAAACAAAAAAAGGCATAAAAGGGTGCTTTTGGGTTTTTTTGTTTTGTTTTCTTGCCACACGTTCCCAGGCTGGTTTATACAAACTCTGCATGACTCCACACAAGGGCACACAGAACATCAACTTTATACAGTAAACTTTGTGAAGTTTTCAAGCTGAAGAGACAAAATATATCTCTGACTCCTCACATGACAAAAGGTCTATCATTATAGCAAAGTCGAATGTGAATATTTTACCTGGTAGTTCCCTGCTGTGATTTTGGGTGCAAGAGAGTCAAGTGGATGAGGGGTGTTTAACTGGCACTTTAAGGTTTTGTGAGAGACCCAGAAAGGCCAGCAGGAAATTAATTTCCCTCTGTGCCCCCCTCTGGTGGTGTGGAAGGCATACGAAGGTGAATGATCGGGAGGTTACAACAGGCCAGAATTTTAAGCATCCACTGGGCCTCAGGGAGACCCAAGACATATAGCTCAATGAAGAGATGTTGGATGTAAAGGAAAAGAAGGGGGAGAGTGGGCAAAACGGGGTGGGGGGTGACGAATGAGTGAGGCAGGGGAGGGGAAGGAAAGACAGAAAAACAAATATATGTTGAATGCAGCACAACAAAGAATCTGTGTGTTTTTACAATTTAATTTCCCTTCGTCGTCCTCACCTTCCTGAAAAGTAGTGTTTTGGCAATACCCTGCTGAGCAATATTTCTCTTTTTGCAGCTTTTTGAATCAACATTCAGTCTGAGAAAATGGTTAAAACACATAAATATTTACTTACCCAACTGAAGAAAGAAAAATGGACAGAGGTAAAGGGTGCTCAACTTTTTCTTAACTTCAGATCTTAGATAGAACTATCTATCTATCAATTTATCTATCAATTTATCTATCAATTTATCTATCAATTTATCTATCTATCTATCTATCTATCTATCTATCTATCTATCTATCTATCTATCTATCTATCTATCTATCTATCTATCTATCTATCTATCTATCTATCTATCTATCTATCTATGATTCTTTTTCTGCCGGTGATATCCAGTACTACTACTACACATAAAAATATTAATAATACTAATACTAATACTAATACTAATACTACTACTACTACTACTACTACTACTACTACTAATAATAATAATAATAATAATAGTAATAATAATAACAACTATTATTATTATTATTAGTAGTAGTAGTAGTAGTAGTAGTAGTATTAGTATTATTATTTTATTATTATTATAGTTTAATCACCTACAGGTTTACCTACTTCATTTATAAACTACACGTTACTCATGACTGATAGACTAAAAGTCTATGCTGCCCTCCTGAGGAATAAAGTGAAATAGCAATTTCACACGGTGTGACTGATATTAGAAAACACACAGCTTGCTTGATGCTTTATTTTTTTGTTTCGTTATATTAAATAATAACAACAATAATACTGATAATAATCTTAATCATGATTTATCTCCATCTTAGAGACATGGTGAGATTTTTGTCTGGCTAATAAAGAGGAAATTTGTCACTATACTGTTTGGTAGTCAGAAAACTTCCCTCCTTCAGTGAAGCCAAACTGAAACAACAGGAAACAAATGTGTCCTTGCTTTATCAATTAACTGAGACTTGTCCTCCAATAAGCAATCTGAAAGGCAGTCAGTACAAGCCCCGTCCCACTGACTGTGTGAGGACGACCTCCGGTGGCTGTGAAGGTAAACTTTCTTTACAGATTACCTGAGATCATATTACCACCACAGTGATACAATATTGTAAAATTGGAAATCATTGTCTTTTTTATTGGGTTATCGTCATCACCTAACAAGGGATGCTTTAAAGAGAAGTTTCCAAACTTTAGTAAAGGTTTTTTCTGCTCCAAGAACTTGGAACAAAGTGTAAAGACTGGAGATGCTAATAAACAACCTAATGCATTATGCAGTAAAAAGTTGGATAAACTGAAACTTTTGAAAGCGAGATGAGTTATTTGACTTGCAGAATTAAGTCGAGAAAAAAAAAGATGTTTGGACTTTACTTGCCATCATTGCATTAAACTATATCCATTAGGGCACAGTTTCTATTTGAAAGCCTTTTGCTTACAATTACAATCACAATTAGTCTATAAAGTCCATAAAGAGGTTATTTATCTGAGAGAAGGATGAAGTATATTGCTCTGCAGAAGGCTATGAGTATAATAAAGATGGTGTAGAGTTGATTGTTGAACCCCGGCTTCTGCAGCCTACATGTCAAAGTGTTCTTGGGAAACACTTTGGTAATAATAAATAAAAAGCATATACCGTTAGCCTTGACATTCTCAATGATTGTTTGTGAGTAATAGCAATTTGAGTGATCAGCAATGCCAGAAAAGGCCTATAACCAGTTCAAAAAAACTCTGTTTTATTTTTGTGAAAACCTTTTACTAAGGTGTGAGTGCAAACTTCCAACTGCCAAACATAGAATCAGCTGAATCAGATGCTCTGATAATCTGATGACTCTGAGAATTTGTATCTCACGGTAAAAACGATAAATTCCCGTTGATGACGTTTTTGTGTAAAGCTGATTTATGGTTCTGTGTTAAATCCACGCACAACATACGTGAAGGAAGGAAGGAAGGAAGGAAGGAAGGAAGGAAGGAAGGAAGGAAGGAAGGAAGGAAGGAAGGAAGGAAGGAAGGAAGGAAGGAAGGAAGGAAGGAAGGAAGAAAGGAAGAAAGAAAGAAAGAAAGAAAGAAAGAAAGAAAGAAAGAAAGAAAGAAAGAAAGAAAGAAAGAAAGAAAGAAAGAAAGAAAGAAAGAAAGAAAGAAAGAAAGAAAGAAGGTGTAGTTTAGTAGTATTCAGTATTCTTTTAGAGCAGTGATTTGGGGGCTCCAAAAGACTGAATGTGGTGATACATTTATAGTTAAAAAGGTGGAGTTTAACTGGTATTTCTTTTATCGTCATTCTTATCGTTATCGGGATAAATGCCAGAAATTATCGTGATCATTTTTTTAGTCCATACCGCCCATCCCTACTTCATAGAGAGTGAGATTGGTGTGAATCCCCTCTTCAATGTCACAGAGACCATTATGCTGGAAATCCGTCCATCTGTCCGCCTGTGGTGATGGCAAGTGGCATTTTTTGTGCTGGGAGGGGGTGAGGAGGTGGGGGATAGGGAGTATCAGTGCCATACCAGCAGGATCAATAAACTCATCGACAAAGTCAGGAAAATCCTTGTGGCGTGAACCTGGAGATGTTTGAGTTGGTGAGAAACAGGAGATCACCCAAAAAATTGCTCTCCTTAAGGGATAATCCATCACAGCCCTCTTTATGACGCTCGACTGAGATGACAGAGCTCATTCCCCAACAGACTCATTCAGTTTAGCTGTCAAAAAAAATAAAAAAAGCTTCAGATCATTTCTGCCCTTCCCATTAACTCTTCTACTGCATCTTACATTCTTGGAAAGGGTGAACACTGGTTGCCCTTGGTTGCATCTGCACAAAATTTTACTAGAAATACAGTTAGGTCCAGAAGAGTCACAGCTGTTATGTTTTTCCATAACAATGCCATTGAAATGAAATAATCCAGATGTAATCAAAGTGTAGACTTTCCGTCACAACTATGTCATTTTCCAATGTATCTCGATTTTCAGACTCAGATCAACAGTTGGTGCATTGTTTTAAATGACAAAAATAAACTGGTGAGCTTACAGTAACAACATCCAAAGTCCACAGACAATAACTAAAGTGATGCAGAATCCTTTCCATGGTGAAAAAAACCTCCTTCAGAATATCAGAAGAAATTAAGATTACCCTGGAGAAGGAAGGTGTTTCATTTGCAACAAGCGGACATTCATAACAAGAGATGTCTGTTTGATTGTAGAGACAGAGGGTTTACAACAAGGTGAAAATTACTGGGAACACCAGATTAGACTTCACCCAAAAAAATCTTAAAAAGCCTCCTGTGTTGTGGAATTGATTTCTTTGGACAGATGTAACCATGATAAACTTGTATCAGAATGATGGGAAGAAAACAGCATGGAGAAGGAAAGGAACAGCTCATCATCCAAAACATACCACATCATGTGTCAAACGTGCTGGTGGCAGTGTTATGGTATGGGCATGTATGGCTGACAAAGGTTACACTCACTGGTGTTTACAGTTTTTCACAATTGTTTAAACACATTTATTGGAACATCAGACACAATGTGCACAACCTGAAACTCATGTTTCAGGTGGCTGAATCAATCCTGCTGAACTCCAAGCACATTTACTGCTCTAGACTCAAATTCCCATTCCATACCACACATTTCTCACAACACTACACACAATTCCCAATATCCTGCACACTCTTCCTGATTTCCCTCTCTTGCTGTTCACACAGAACACACAGTCAATCACATTTCTAAACTCCAAATGCTGTTGTGCAATA
Organism: Cololabis saira; assembly: GCF_033807715.1. NCBI lineage: Eukaryota > Metazoa > Chordata > Actinopteri > Beloniformes > Belonidae > Cololabis > Cololabis saira. The sequence continues at coordinate 29,674,127 of NC_084597.1, read as the reverse complement.
TGCAATCTGCCATTGAATTCATATTCATTGATGAAGCGGGGTTCAACCTTGTAAAAAGAAGGCGCAGAGGGAGGAATATCATCGGCCAGCGTGCCATCACAGAGGTCCCTGGCCAACGTGGAGGGAACATAACAATGTGTGCTGCCATCAATCACCACGGCGTCCTCCATCACCATGCCACCCTTGGCCCCTACAACCCTGCACTTCTTCTAGCATTCCTGGACCAGCTCTACAATATCATTGTCCAGCCAGACCAGATGGAGGACACAGAGGTGGTCAGGGTCGTTGTTATCTGGGACAATGTCAGTTTCCATCGGGCTGCTCTGGTCCATGAGTGGTTCAGGGTCCATCCAGAAGTTGATGTCCTCTCCATCTCCCTCCATACTCTCCCTTCCTCAACCCAATTGAGGAGTTTTTCTCTGCCTGGAGATGGAAGGTATACGAGAGAAACCCTCAACCACGGATCCCACTGCTGCAGGCCATGGAGGACGCATGTGGCGATGTCACTGCTGAGACCTGTCAAGGCTTCATGTGGCATTGTAGAGATTCTTCCCCCGCTGCTCGGCCAGGGAGAACATCGACGTGGACGTGGATGAGGTCCTGTCGCCAGCCGGGGATGAAAGGCAGGATGCAGCCTAATACTTTTGTTCTGTTTCTATATTCTGTCATGTTTTCATCCACAGCTTGCTGTGATGTCCAGTGGACTGCACATTTTGAGTCCAAATATTCATTAATTCATTTTTTTTTCATGAATGAATGAGTCCAAATACTGTAAAATATTATTTGTTGTTTCAGTAAAGAATTGTGTGTTGTTTTCTATTTGAGTTGCCTATACATAAGAATACTATATGGTGATATATTACATCCAACAGCTGAAGGTGTAACACTGAACATACAAATGCAGGATTCTACTGAGACATTCATTCATTCATTCATATAGTGTTTTCCATTCATACTATAGTCTTCCATTCTGCACATCAGTGTTCAGTGGGTGCTTAGAAATGTCTACTCAAATGATGTATGTGTTTGCCATTTGAGAAGGAAATACCATTTAGTGAAGAGTTAACACTGTTTTGAAGGTAGAGTGTGCTTTTGCAAGAGAAGTGTAGGATTTTGCATTTTGTGTGTGAGTTTTGTAATTTTTGTTTAGAGTTTTGAGAAAGTGAGGTAGTATATCAGGAAATGTGTTTAAACAATTGTGAAAAACTGTATTGAGGATATTACTCTTGACAGAAGAAAAATATTAATTTTAAGGTGTTCAGAGCTATACTCCAACAAAGCTATGCTCCAATTCACCTAAATACTACAAAACTGTTAAGATGGTGCAGATGGATAATAATGGCTTGGTTTTATATAGCGCCCTTCAAGGCACCCAGAGCGCTTTACAAAAATCATTATTCATTCATACACATTCTCACCGGTGGTGGTAGCTACGTTTGTAGCCACATCGCGCCAAACGGCCCCTCCGACCACCACCAACATTCATACACATTCACACGGGGCAAGGTGGGTAAGGTGTCTTGCCCAAGGACACTATGACAGCAACTGTCATTCGAACCGCGGGATCGGAAGGTTGGCGGGATTCGAACCGCCAACCTTCCGATCATTGGACGACCCGCTCTACCACCTGAGCTACTGCCGAAACCCCAAACATACTGTGAAAGCAACACAGGAGACTATTTGAATGTCAAGAACAGGAATATTTTTCAATAGCCAAGTCAGTCCCCTGATCTCAACCCAACAGACATGA